>NC_089235.1:37209123-38409123 GCF_963924675.1 Phocoena phocoena | reverse complement strand
GAACCTGAGTTTGGTAACATAACCACTCCTGATAAAGAATGTTAGCACAATGGGTCACATGTCATACATTAGAGGTTAATATATGACAGGTTAAGAGTGTCATTTCTAGAGGCAGACTTCTAGCTCTGCCACCTATTACCAGTGTAATCCTGGGCAAGTCATTTAACCCAGCTATACATCAGTTTCTTCATCTGTAAAATGTATATGATATTTAGAGTTAAGTGGGTTAATGCCAGTAAAGGACTTATTATGTTCCACAGAGTAAGTACTATAAATATTATTATCTCCCCCCCATTCTGCAATTATTATTGCATTAACTGGCCTGACTTGTATGGTAGATGATGGTCAATTGAATTATCCTTATGATGGATAATTTAGACTGTTCTATATGCATTGTATTACTTTCCTATTGCTGCTGTAACAAATTAGCACAAACTTAGTGGCTTAAAACAATACATATGTATTATCTCATAGTTCCAGAGGTCAGAAATCTGAAAGACATCTCACTGGGCCTTAATTAAGGTGTCGGCAGTTCTGTGTTCCTTCTGGAGGCTCTAGGGAAGAATCAATTTCTTTGCCTATTATGGTTCCTTGAGGCTGCCTGCATTCCTTGACTTGTGGTCCCTTCCTCTGCCTTCAAAAACACCAGTGTAGCATCTTCAAGTTTCTTTCTGACTCTGGCTCTCCTGCCTCCTTCTTGCACTTAAAAGGGCTCTTGTGATTAATTTGGTAGACCCAGATAATCTGGAATAATCAGGGATAATCTCCTCATCTAAAAATCCTTAACTTAATCACATTTGCAAAATCCCTATTACCGTGTAAGGTAACATATTCACAGGTTCCAGGGATTAGGACATGAATGTCTTTGGGAGACCATATTCTGCCTACCATATATATCAGAAACGATGTATGAAGAATGCTCATGTTATCAAGAATTATCAGTTATCAAGAGTGATAACTGTTACAATTATTCCTTCCATGGGATAGAAAAGGGACAATTAAGTAGAACAGTACTCATATGAATTTGTATTATTTTAACATTTATTATGGGCATGCATTACTGCCATTCATTCATTCACTCACTCATTCAGTAAACATTTATAAAGCAACTAGACCTCTTGACTTAACCAAATTAGCTTTCTTGTCAGTTATACTACAGAATAAATAAAATACAAATCAGTGAGACAGGAGGTAAGGGGGCAGGGCACAACCTTTAAAAGAATGACATAGCTGTTGAAGAGAGGACAAAAATACTGGTTAGAACCTACTAGGCCCAAGGAAGTGGGAGATTCAATTTCCAGTAGACCTCAAGGCTCATTATATGCTCATTGTAATACATTAGCATATGCTAACTGACACACCCACAGGCGCCATGACAGTTCTGAGGCCAACCACAAAAGGCCAAAAAGTGGACAGTGGCCCAATTCCTGGAAATTCCCACCGCTTCTCCAAGATAGTTAGAACATTCCTCCCACTCATTATCCTATAAAATTACCCAGCACATAAAAACTAACCACCCTATATTTCGGGGCCACTCTCACCTTCTGAGACAGTCCACATTCTGTCTATGGAATGTGTATCTCTCTAAACAAACTTGCTTTTACTTTGCTATTGCTTGCTCTTGAATTCTTTCCTGTGTAAAGCCAAGGACCCTCACTTGGTGGCCCCTCCCAAGAACTGGGTCGAGACCTGGGACATGACCATCCTCTCGTACCCCATTTTCCTACAACATCAGCATCAGACTATTATGACTCAAAGATTTAGTACCTTGTCAAAACACTTCAAGGGCTTGAGTATGGTCCTCCTATGTTCTACATCTCTGTTGCTAGTAAATGCATTTGAGCTAAAAAAAATTTGAGCCAATCATCATACTCTCTGATTTAAAAAAATAGAAAGTTTTCTATTTTCAGTTTTCTTGAGATGTGAAAGTGGAAGAAATTCAATCTTTTTGTTTACTGGATGAGAAGGTCTTCACTTTGGTATTTCCAAATCAAGCAAGCATTATCACTTCTGGGGAAAGAACAGCAGCGTTAATTTACCTGCTTGGATTTGAATACTGGAGTGGAAATTAGGCTGGAAAAGCAGCTATCAGTACAAAACCTCAGGAGGCCTGTGGATTGGGTATGGTTTGTATCATGTTAATCTTACTTTCAGTACAAGCTAAATAGTTTTTGTTTCAAAGAAAAGGCATTGGTTCCTCTACCAGGTTAGCACCTTAGGTTGCATGGTGCTTTAAGAATTCAGCTGCTCTACATTATGATTTCAATATCTGAATTAATTTGAATAGGAAGAACAGTTAAATATGGATTGTTCAAAGATTATTTCAAAAGGCAAGACCTTATTATTGCCAGCACACATGTCACTAGCTGCTGAGTGACACCGTGCATCACATTTCATGGAAATAAAAGGAGAGCTCCTTTGTTGTAAATTCATTCATACACTCTTGGGAAATTAGGATGCACAACAGATGTAAATCAGCCTTCAATCCAAGTCCCAGTGTGGACAGTGCAGAAGACAGAAGTGGTGGGAGTCAGGGGGAAAAGAGAACCATAAACCATGCAAAGAATAGAAGAGAATATCCTGGGTTTTTTGTTTGTTTGTTTGTTTGTTTTTTTTATCAGGTTGGACCATTTGTATGTACTCTCAGACATTAGTTTATCTCTACGTTGTTGAATGTTCTCCTTCTTACTTACTGGAGTTGGAGTGAAAGGTGGTCCTAGTTAGAGAAATCCCCAGCAGGACCTTCCTGGTCTAAAACACTAGGACTTCATCTCACAGAGGGGCCTCTGATAGGCACAGGATTCCTTCAGGGTAAGACACTTGACAGGTTGTGGAAGAATTACTCTTAGACTCTCTTAAAAGCCCCTTTAGGTATTGCACATCCAGAGCTACACAATCCCCAGCAGACTAAGGACCCTTTGGGGACTGGGTCTTGAAGCTTGCACCCTCTTCCTGTGCACATTGGGAATCCTCTATTCTCCTTTGCAAGCTGCCTCTGCACAAGCTTGTTTCTGCATGAGCCACTCATGGGCCAGGTAAGGTGGAGATAGTGATGCTTTACTGCTTCTGTTCAGCTGCTTGTTAGATAGTGGGTCTCCCATGCAGTGCCTACAGATTTCCAATGTCATTCTATTAGGCTAATCACAGGATAATTCTACTTAGATACAAAATTAGCAGCAGAATCATATTTTACCTCTAGCTTCTAACTGGCAACAGTCACATGCTTTTATTAAACTATTCCAATCAAGGCTTCACAGCACCATATATTCTGCTTATCACTGGACCCACCTGCAGCCAGCTCTCTTCCTCACCTCTTATCAGCAAAGCCAATTACTTTCTCCTGTGCTTGCTTTGTGGTTTTGCTTAAAGACTCCACCACACCTCCACAACTAAGCCCAGGGGATATTAGCTAAATCCTATGCCTGAGCCTCCCTCCCCACCCTACACAAGTTACTACCTTGAGGTGGTCTGTGAGTTCTGGTCTGTCTTCTTTTCTACAAAGAAGTGTTCACAGCATTCCTTTTATTTCAATGTTTTCTTGCTTTTCTGGGTCTATCTATTGTCTCCCGCTCTCCTCCTTCATTGCTGCTTCCTCTTACTTTCTTCCCTTCTCCCTTGTCAAGTTTCCAAAACACTTTCTACCCTCAATTAAGAATGATTTTTTAAATGCAATAATTCCTTACGAATTCCTGTTCCAAACAACTCCACTTTTTCATTAATTGATAAATTTCTATGGAGATGGTTTTATGTAATGAGAAAAAGCAGGCCCTTTGAGATCAAATAGAGTTGTATCCATCATTCCTAGGTGGATACACTTTGTGCTGTCCTTAGTCAGCCATGATATCAGTTTCTTCATCTCTTAAATAGGATGATTTGCCTCCTTGTGAGGGTACGAACATTGCCTGAACTATGAAGTGGAACCACTGAGACCTGTGAGCATACACCGTGTTAACTTTCTTCCCCTTCAAGTTTTAGCAAGTATTTTTTAAGCAGTCGGGTAGATATTGCACTAAGAAACTTTGGAAGAATGCAAAGCTGAATAAAATGGCGTGTGACTTGGAGGAGTTTGTAACTCAGCAAATAAGATCAGAAGAAGCAAAGTCAAAACCAGATCTAAGTAACAACAGAAACTTATGAACCAGGCACTTAACTGACAAACCTCAAATACACTGTAACAGAAAAGAATAGCTCCTTCCAGTAATAAGACCCTACAACTAATTTATTCACCCCTATTTCCCTTCTCCTCTTTACCTGGGATATACCCCTCCAGAAACCAAACAATTAACAGCAATAACACCAACAGTAACATAATTAATATCAATGAAGTACTCTGAGTCAATAAAGTGGCATAGGAAATCAAAATGGAATCTATGTAATATTCATATTAAATTTAATAACTATTTAAATATTTATAAATTATCTAGCATTTTATATTTGCAAAATGCTTTACAATCACTTTTTATTAATTATTAGATACCACTTATCCCTTGGCACTCAAGTTTCCAGATGCAGCAGTGCTGATTTCTTTCTTGTTATTAATCTTAAAGAAACATTTAGCTTTATCAAACATTTTTCTAAGTTCTCATATCTAAAGTATTGGGTCATATGGAAAGAAAAAATAAATCACTACAGAGATAGACATCTTTGCAGTACTTAATTCTATCGTTTTAGAACTCAGAAAAGTGAAATGACTCGTCCAAGATGACAGAGCTAGTCCTATTAATGGCTGGGCATGTAGAAGTCCTAGATTAGCCTAACCTCTGGGGTTTCATTACCGAATATTTAGAGAAGTCAGAAAACTGGTGCTGTGCTAACTGGATTAATTAGAACTGTAATTTGGGGACAAAAACCTGAGCATAGTGCTTATATTTTACCAGGGTCTGTGTAACTTAGTCCTGTGTGAGGACAGTAGTGCCTAGAACTGCTGAAGTCCAGGTTCACCTAAAGCCGTGAATGTTTTTATATTAAATGTACTTCCCAATAAAGGTTGTGATGCCTTGAAACCAGTCTTATTCATGATTTTTCCCTCTAACACCTGTGTTCTCAAATGCCTTCTCTCCTGCTCTGGTAGAATATGTACTACATTGTCTTCCCACACTAGACTCTGAACTCGCCAAAAAGACGTGGACTGTGTCTTCCTACACTTTTATGATTCCCTCGATCTGGGCAGTGCCTGGCATATTGAAAGCACTCAGATATTTTCTCACTACTCCATTGTTAGATGGCAAATCCCAGGAGGGCAGGGCTCTTGTTGACTCGTCTTTGCCTTTACAGCAGTGTCTAGTACAGTGTCTCATTTACAGTACGTCTCAATGAATATTTGTTTTATGAATAAAAAGAAAGTTATACAGACATTTAGTTATTTGTCGTGATACATATAAGTATCAGTTTTATAGTGTCATCTGATAAAAATCAAGAAAACAATGATGCATAACTAGGTAACAGTTCCAGCATGTGGAGGTCAAGCTGGAAACTATCAGAAGCAGGTTCCAGTTTGCCTTTTCATGCCTGAATGTTAACACAATTTTTTAAAATTAATTATTTTTTACTGTGTAAAATATCCATATCATCAAGTCCACCAATTTAATCATTTTAAAGTGTATAATTCGGTGACATTAAGCACATTCACAATTTGTGCAAATATCACCACCATCTAGTTCCAGAATAGCACAATGTTTCTGTAGTTTACAACACAGCTGTTTTGTTACATTCAGTGTTGGGGAATCAAATGTTCCACAAATACAACCCAGGGCTTAAGAAATATATGGAAATGAATCAATCACAAAACTTTTCACTAAATTTGAAAAAGCTACTCCTTTCACTCTATCCTCATATTAAATAGTAGTCTGTTGAGATCTGTTGGCAAAAACAGAGGATAGTATTGGGAGAAATAATACGGTTTAGGACTTGATCTCACTGGGTGCTGGTGACTTAATCTGTCTGCTTGACCCTCAGGGCCTGGATGCAGCTGTGGGAGCTAACTGTGGTCCAGTTATCTTCACCAGGATCATTTAAAGGGGTCTCCAACTGTGGACTGTCGGATGTTGACAAAAATGATTGTGGATTCCCATAACCTACATTAGAATAAGAACTCTGTACAATTTCGTACACGTTGAGCTTCAGCATAATTAATAATGCACAGCAAATACAAAAACTAGTGTGGCTCTGAAATTAACTGCCGAGCTTCACCGTTAGGAATAAGTGGAAGTTTTACCCGGGTGTGCTCAAGGGAACTAGCTGAACACTGTAATTGTCTGTATCCCATAGTGGCTGGGGACTTTAACCTAAGAGCAGCCAGTATTTGATCACAGATTCTACTTTAATGGGAGGTATCTCCATTAAGTGCCCCTATGTTGTATTTCAATACACTCTGCAAAAACCTTGCTCCAGTCTCTTTTTGAATGATGAGTTAGCTCTGTCTGTATTTCTTTCATTTTCCTCCTGAACCCTAGTGCAGCAATGGGAATCAGCTTTGGACTGGAAGAAAGTCTTTTAGATTGAATCTGATATTAAAATCAACAACCCTCTTCCATTGCTCCAGTGAAAGAAGTTATAATGCTCTCTGTGAAGCAATACTAAACTTCCCTTCTTTACAGCAGCTCTTCAGGGTTTGACTGTTTAACCATTTCACTGCCCCTTCTGTGCAGACTACTAGGAAGCAGCCACATAGCAGAGGGAGATCAGCTTGGTGCTTTGTGACCACCTAGAGGGGTGGGAGGGAGATGTAAGAGGGAAGGGGATATGGGGATATATGTATGCATATAGCTGATTCACTTTGTTATAAAGCAGAAACTAACACACCATTGTAAAGCAATTATACTCTAATAAAGTTGTTTAAAAAAATGTACTCAGATTTCAGCTTGTATATGAATCACCCAGGAAAGTGGCTAAAAATGCAGGTGCTTCGCTGATACTCCAGAGCTTCTGCTTTAGTAAGTCTAGGATAGAACCTTAGAATCTGTGTGTTCCTAGTTTCCCCAGATAATTCTAATGCAAGTGATCGAAGGACCACAGTTTGAGAAGCAACACCTTTTAGCCACCTCAACCTTAGAAAACAGTCACATGAACTCAATTATGCATGTTTGTCTCTTTATTGCTAGCATCTTAGAACTTTTCCATGTTAATGGCACAGGTTAGATAAAACATTTTTCTTGTAAAATGGGGATATAAAACCCCTTCGCTAGGTTTTTATAAGGATGATTGGATAATTTAAGCCAAGGGATCAGTAAAGTGCCTAGAATTCTGTAGGCACTTAATAAATAGTTTTAAAATATTTTTCATTAAAATATCTTATCAGCAATGTCATTAGCAGCAACAACAAGCACATCAGCATGGAATCGCCAAAATGTGTTTAAGAAACTGATTGTCCAGATTTTCTCTTTCCTTTACCCCCATGGGGAGTTAAGGTTATCTGAGCTCAAATTAAAGGTCATTAATCCTGGCTGCCACACCATAAATGACATGCCATTTGACTCTGAAAATTACTTAGGGGCCTCTGATTTCTTATATCCAAGATGGAGAGTAGACGTGACCTAAATCTTTAAAAAGGATGAATGAAGAAATGTGATTTCAGTTGTAGGAGAGTCTAGTGAAATTGTTGGGGGTAGCCTTCTGGAGCAGAGAAAGATTGTTCTTAGATATTGTTGCATCAGCAAACCCTAAAGTCTTATTATGGTCTCGCCTTTTAATTTTTATTATTTTATTCAGTTATTGATAACTTCTCATGACATTTTCCCCTTTATTGCAATGTATGATATTTCAGAGAGCAGCCGAGTGCAAAGGTAGATGTTAACCTTCCATGACTGTGACCATGCTTCCTTTTGGGGTGGCTTTGGAAACTGTGTTGACAACTTGATATCCTTTTTGTAGAGGCTGCTCATTATCAGTACTTGGAAGGTAGTAATGTTAGAGACAGAAGAGATGTTGATGGGGAGCCACCATTTCTGTTTGCATAATTTGCAGTTTCCTAAGTGTCACTACATATATTAATCTTTTATGAAGGGAAATGAAATTGAACAGCCTGACTTGTGAAGGTGCTTTATTTCCCTCTTGCTCCTGTAGCATGGTCATACACAGAGATACCCTAGATTTTCCAAAACTGGTTTTGGAAAAAAGTGAATTTTTTGGACCTAAGTTTTGAACCCACTGACCTCAAAACAACCCAAACTACTCTTTCCTTTTCACTTAGAAAAAAGTACAAAACATAAATGTACAACTCTAAGATTTATATCAATGCAAACACCCAGTAGTTATAACCCAGGAAAAGATAGAGAACATTTCCAGCATCCCAGATCCCCTCCCCTGACACCTAACGGGGTTCCTTCCGGTTACCCTCCCTTCTTTTCCTCCCCACCACAGCTGATCACAATTCTGTTTGTCATGGTAACTATTTTTTTTGCTTTTATTTATGTTTTAACACCTAAGTAAGCATCCCCTCTCCAAAAAAAAAAGACTAGTTTTCCTGATTTTTGATATTTTGTGTCTGGCTTTTTTTCACTCAATATTAAGTTTTTGAGATTTATCCAAAGTGTTTTATAAAGCTGTGGTTGATTAGTTTTTATTACTTTATAGTATTTCAATATTTGAACATACCACAGTTTTTTTTTTTTTCTCAATTCTACTCTTGATGGGCATTTCCATTCTGAACTTTTTCATATGCTGATTTGCTGTTTGAATATATTCTTCTGTGAAATGCTTGTACTAAAATTGGAAGAAAGAAAAAAAAACCCTAAATTTTCCCGCACACTCTTTCACTAAGTTACTATGAACTGTATTTGGGTGTTTCCTCTGTTCCTATTAACCGGGCACAAGGCCCTGCCATAGTTAGACAGTTCTGGTTATCTAAGATGTCACTTAAAAAAATTCCTGAACCTAATGGGTTCCTCAAAAAATCCAATCCTTTAAAATGTTCAATTAAAAACAATGTTCCATAACCAATATCCTTGGGAAACATCATATAAAGTACTCACTTCTTGGACATTCATAAGAAGCATTTATAATAATAAAAATTCTAAAGAACAATGGAGTAAAGAAACCTAGTCAACACTATTTAGTCCAACTTTTCTGCTTCATAGTTAAATTCAGAACATCTAATACCATCTCATGGAACAAATATTCTGTGAAACACATTTTGGGAAAAACTCATTTAGAAGAGTCCCCTTTTGTTGAATTTCAACATCACAAGTCAGCAGGTGAAGCACCATGATAAAAAAGCTTCAAAGAAGATATAATTATCTCGGAAATAAACTTACAAAGAATTTAAAATGGAAAAATGGTTCACTTAGATTGGTTTTCCTTAGTTTTTAAAATATTTAAGCAATTTAAAAAGCTAATAACTAATACTAAAGAATTTGATATAGAAATGCGGGTGCTTTTTAAATGCTTTTTAAATTTGATATAGAAATGCAGGTGCTTTTAAAGCTCAGATTCACACATCAAATGCAATTATATTTCCAAAACCTATTAATGGCTCAATTAACTCATAGATCAGATAATTAGGTGTTGTTTGTTAATGATAATTTGTGTGTGTGTGTGTGTGTGCATGTGTGTTGTGTGAGTGTGATGGAAAAATCACAGCTTTTTAATGCTTAAAGGCAATTTCTTATGATGAAGTAGAGTTGAGTGTACATTTTGTTTTAACATTTTTTGTGGATTTTTCAGTTTGGATATGTACAGTATTTTTGCTTTTCCAGATTTCTCACTTGTAAATAACGTTTCCTAAAGCGCAAAAGTTAACATTCAAATCAAAAATCCTCAGCTTCTTCTCTACTCTTAAGAAAAAAAAGTTTAGAAAAATTAACTGCTTAGAAGTATTATTATTAAAGAAAGCCATCAATAAAATGGAGGCAGACCTTTTCTTCATAATCACTAATTTGCTCTCATTATGGAGAAATTTACCACTATATTAATAAAATAAATTACTTATTATTGTTAGATTATTTGTTGCTATTTTGATATAACAGCAAAATAAACGGGGATCACCAAATTTGCATCACCTCATAGCTATGTATTTACTATGTTCTGATAATGCATCTGTGCAAATTACACACACCGATTGGTCCCTGATATAGAAAACATTAGAATGAGTCTAGGAGGAATCCTCTTTGACTGAGTGTGTAATTGGAGATCATGTTCACTTATCTCTTTTAGCCTCAAGGCTCTTCGCTTTCTTTGCCTGTCACTCAGGGTAATGGTTAGTTACTGTCAGAACGCAGCTATAATTGGGAAAGGCACTCCCTAAACACAGAAGTTTCAGGGAGGTGAGAATTCATATCCAGCCTAGTGAGTCTGGGAAGTTTTCCAATCCTCCAGTGCTGTACTAAGGCACAAAAGCAAACTGAATTTTATTGCTTAGGTGACATCAAACCATATTTAAACACAGAGGCTCCTTGACAACATCCTTCTTAAGAAACTCATTGTAATGAAACTTTTATTTTTTCCTCCAAGCTGGTCTTGAAGTTTGCACTCATTTTGAAATTTCTTCCATTTAAATTCTCTACTTTTTCACAGAGAATTATAACAAAATAATAAGTTCATATTACTATTAAGAGGAAAACTTTTGTGATATAAATATTCTACAACCATCTGGAAAAATAAATGCAAAATTAGAAAGTGTAACTAAACTGAATATTGTTAAAGATGTTAGTTACTAAAATTGATGTGCCTGTGCTCTCAGATTTGAAAACCTAAGTGTTTTTCTTTTTACAATGGGGCATACTTTGAACTTTTGAGTTTAGGATTTATGATTAAAAGTTAATCACAAACTATTATCATCAGTACTCTCCAATCCACTGTCATACTTAATTTATGCAGAATAGTTTTAGGCATTTTTTTCTAGCTTCATAGAAAATTAAATTGGGGGAACCTCTACTTCATTTATCAAGGATATTTACTTTTTCCAGATAAAATATTTATAAAAATTATTTTATATCCAATTATTTTTCTCTACAAAATATTTTGCATTAGGACTTGCTGCATTTTGGGGGTGTAAATCATATGTACTCCTTTACCTCCTTATTCAAGCAATTTTTCCCCCTCTTTTTCTTTCTGTAGTGCATTTTTATATGATTATTTCCTGTAATCCCCTTCAGATAATTGACTGGAATTTTCTTCTTATTATTATTTTTAACATAAGACCATATTTTTCCTATACATTTAGTATTTTTCTCTCCTTCCTCCTTCCATCTTCTTATAATTGTGTACCCTTTTGCTTAAATAACCCAGCTTCAACTTCTCCAAGCCCTATTGTCTTTACACAACTAATTTTAACTTGTCTTGAACTCATTACACTCCCTTATATTCTTCCTACCTATTTGGTCAGTCCATAAAAATATGCCTATCAACAATTAATGTAATGATGTGGATAAAAGATAACTCCTGGCAAAATCCTGCTTATTGAGATAAGAAAAATACACACTAATTAATTAAAGAGCATCAGTTAAATAAGCACTAAATTATAGTGGAAATTCTCAGAGAGTCCCAATGTTTGTTGTACCAAGATTCCCTTTCTAGAAAAGTTGTTTAAAACTGATTCCCTAACAGCACATTAAAAGGATCATACACCATGATCAAGTGGGGTTTATTCCAGGAATGCAAGGATTCTTCAATATATGCAAGTCAATCAACGTGATACACCATATGAACAAATTGAAGGAGAAAACCATATGATCATCTCAATAGATGCAGAGAAAGCTTTCGACAAAATTCAACACCCATTTATGATAAAAACTCTCCAGAACGTAGGCATAGAGGGAACTTTCCTCAACATAATAAAGGCCATATATGACAAGCCCACAGCAAACATCATCCTCAATGGTGAAAAACTGAAAGCATTTCCACTAAGATCAGGAACAAGACAAGGTTGCCCACTCTCACCACTCTTATTCAACATAGTTTTGGAAGTTTTAGCCACAGCAATCAGAGAAGAAAAGGAAATAAAAGGAATCCAAATCGGAAAAGAAGAAGTAAAGCTGTCACTGTTTGCAGATGACATGATGCTATACATAGAGAATCCTAAAGATGCTACCAGAAAACTACTATAGCTAATCAATGAATTTGGTAAAGTAGCAGGATACAAAATTAATGCACAGAAATCTCTGGCACTCCAATACACCAATGATGAAAAATCTGAAAGTGAAATCAAGAAAACACTCCCATTTACCATTGAACTAAAAATAATAAAATATCTAGGAATAAACCTACCTAAGGAGAAAAAAGACCTGTTTGCAGAAAATTATAAGACACCGATGAAAGAAATTAAAGATGATACAAATAGATGGAGAGATAGACCATGTTCTTGGATTGGAAGAATCAACACTGTGAAAATGACTCTATTACCCAAAGCAATCTACAGATTCAATGCGATCCCTATCAAACTACCACTGGCATTTTTCACAGAACTAGAACAAAAAAATTTCACAATTTGTATGGAAACACAAAAGACCCCAAATAGCCAAAGCAATCTTGAGAACGAAAAATGGAGCTGGAGGAATCAGGCTCCCTGACTTCAGACTATACTACAAAGCTACAGTAATCAAGACAGTAGGGTACTGGCACAAAAACAGAAAGATAGATCAATGGAACAGGATAGAAAGCCCATAGATAAACCCATACACATATGGTCACCTTATCTTTGATAAAGGAGGCAGGAATGTACAGTGGAGAAAGGACAGCCTCTTCAAAAAGTGGTGCTGGGAAAACTGGACAGGTACATGTAGAAGTATGAGATTAGATCACTCCCTAACACCATACACAAAAATAAGCTCAAAATGGATTAAAGACCTAAATGTAAGGTCAGACACTATCAAACTCTTAGAGGAAAACATAGGCAGAACACTCTAGGACATAAATCACAGCAAGATCCTTTTTGACCCACCTCCTAGAGAAATGGAAATAAAAACAAAAATAAACAAATGGGATCTAATGAAACTTCAAAGCTTTTGCACAACAAAGGAAACCATAAAGAAGACCAAAAGACAACCCTCAGAATGGTAGAAAATATTTGCAAATGAAGCAACTGACAAAGGATTAATTTCCAAAATTTATAAGCAGCTCATGCAGCTCAATAACAAAAAAAAAACAACCCAATCCTTGGGCAGAAGACGTAAACAGACATTTCTCCAAAGAAGATATACAGACTGCCAACAAACACATGAAAGAATGCTCAACATCATTAATCATTAGAGAAATGCAAATCAAAACTACAATGAGATATCATCTCACACCAGTCAGAATGGCCATCATAAAAAATGTAGAAACAATAAATGCTGAAGAGAGTGTGGAGAAAAGGAAACACTCTTGCACTGCTGGTGGGAATGTGAATTGGTACAGCTACTATGGAGAACAATATCAAAGTTCCTTAGAAAACTATAAATAGAACTACCGTATGACTGAGCAATCCCACTACTGGGCATATACCCTGAGAAAAGCATAATTCAAAAAGAGTCATGTACCAAAATGTTCATTGCAGCTCTATTTACAATAGCCCGGAGATGGAAACAACCTAAGTGTCCATCATCGGATGAATGGATAAAGAAGATGTGGCACATATATACAATGGAATATTACTCAGCCATAAAAAGAAATGAAATTGAGCTAATTGTAATGAGGTGGATGGACCTAAAGTCTGTCATAGAGAGTGAAGTAAGTCAGAAAGAGAAAGACAAATACCATATGCTAACACATATATATGGAATTTAAGAAAAAAAAATGTCATGAAGAGCCTAGGGGTAAGACGGGAATAAAGACACAGACCTACTAGAGAATGGACTTCCCATATCCTACTAGGACATGGGAAGGGGGAAGGGTAAGCTGTGACAAAGCGAGAGAGAGGCATGGACATATATACAGTACCAAAGGTAAAATAGATAGCTAGTGGGAAGCAGCCCCATAGCACAGGGAGATCAGCTCGGTGATTTGTGACCATCTAGATGGGTGGGATAGGGAGGGGTGGGGGAGGGGGATGCAAGAGGGAAGAGATATGGGAACATATGTATATGTATAATTGATTCACTTTGTTATAAAGCAGAAAATAACACACCATTGTAAAGCAATTATACTCCAATAAAGATGTAAAGAAAAAAAAAAGTGATTCCCTATCTACAGTGCCTCATTCTTTGTCTGGCTAAGCTGGTCTACAACAGATTGGGCCAAAAGTCTCTATCTAAGCCAAAGGCTACAGAAGAATGATTTGGGACAGAGGGATTAGAAAAAGCTTGGCAGGTGAGATAGCATTTCACCAGTCCTTGTAAGACATATTTTATTTCACCACGCGGAGTTGAAAGCAAAGGCAGCCCAAACAGTGGAAACAGCATGACCCTAGAATCCTTAACAAATGAGATGTATACTGGCAACGAAACGTATTATGGTCCAGCTGGAAAAATTATCAGTGAATAAATCAGAGTAGTGGGAGTTCAGTTTGGAAATGTAAGTTGGAAGAGATCATGAAATTTGTTCATGCAGGGTCCAGAGTTTGAGTAACTTAGTGCTGGATTGTGCACATGTGCTGCTCAATTTCCCTTTAAGGAAGGACTTGTTGCCCAGCTTGTACTATCAACATCTGGCCCATTTTGTGGCAAAAGCTGTGCAACAATGGATGCATGTCTGCGGGATCCACTGGTTCTACTGTACAGTGTATCACCTGTGGTAGGTAGCCCCATAGAGTGTTGAAGGGAATCCTTGCAAAGCTTATTGAAGGTGCCAGCTTGGGGATGTAGCGTGGTGGTGCTATTCTTTGAGATGTGCCCCAAAACACCGACACAATACTGTTGTGTCCCAAATTGTTATAATACATGGGTCTGGAATCAAGGGGTATGCATAGAATTAGTCCTCTTGCCATTACTCCCAGAGACCCACTCGGAAATGTGTCTTTCCCATCCCTATAACTTTAGTCTCTACTGAATTAGAAGTCCTTATTTCCCAGGAGAGGAACAATTCCACCACTGGACACAATAATGTTTTCACTGAAACTGAAGCTATTATAGCTGCATGGTCATTTGGGGCATCATATGTCAGTAGACTGGCGGACAAAGAAAATAGTTACTGTGCCAGTGAGAGAAAAATTAACTCTGATTATCGAGAGGAGCTAGACTCACTGCTACATAATCAGAATGGTGAGGAGATCTTGGAGACCTATTGAAGCATCTCTTGGACCGTCCACGCCTGATAAGAGTGAAAGGAAAATTACATCTTCCACAGCTTGACAAAAGCAAAACAGCCGCATGCTAACAACCCTCAGGAATAAAGATCTGAATCAGGCCACCTAGAACATGGAGACGTAATAGATCATTTGTCAGAAACCAGACTTCGATATGAAAACGGCAACTAAAGTCTCAGACTCCTCAAGGAAGAAGCTCTCCATCATCTGACTGGACAAATACCTAGAACAGTTACAGCGCTGGACAAAGACGCAGAAGCTAACTCGCTCACATGCTGGCATTACCTGGCGGTGCAGGAGCACTCATGTTGGAGAGTCTGGGATCTGAAGCATAAGTACCTTAGCCATCCTCTCTATAGACACTGTTTGGAGGCATTCTTTATATTTATCAGAGGACCTGGCTGAGTTGAGTCCCTGTTGCCTAGAGCTGTGACCTCGAGAATGTGCCTTTTATTGGCTTTTTCTACTTCATGTCACATTTCCCTGTAACAGCTTTCTGGAATGTACTCCCAAATAAAATACCTGTACCAAAAATAATAATAATAAAATAAAATGAAACACCCATGGAAGCAGATTGTGAGGAACCTGGCATGAACTCTGCCCCACAGAACATTCTATATTGAATTCTATATTGAACAGAATGAACTTTTTCCTTTTGGGACATTTGGATACAAAATATATGGGAACCTTTTGGAATTTATAACAGCAGTAAAAAAGAAACAGAATGAAAAGTTTAGTTACCAAGGAGATAAAATTACTACAGTGAGGTTTTGGTGCATTAAAATCTGAAAACACTCCTGATACAATTAGAAATGGTAGCTAAACATAACAAACATCTCTTTAACTGAAAATGAAAGAAATCCCTAGGGACTAATCAACAAAACGTGATCTGGAAGTCAGAGCTGGGCTATGGCTGCTGGGAGGTGGGAGTGGGGATGAGAATGCAGACATCGATTCTAGAAATCCAGAAGGCCAGGTTTTAATCTTTGGGGGAATGAATGGAAGATCAAGCCTTAGGCCCATGCAAGGCAGGGAGTTAGAACTGACACTCAGACATAAAACTTGGATGCTTAAAAGTCTGAAGAAGAAAGAACCAGAAAGAATCTGTCCATAAGCATAGAGGTGAAAAAATACCAGTCTTTCTTGGTTGGAGCTCTGGGTAGAAAATAAAAGTCTACTCTGAGAAGTTTTAAACTTTGGATTTCAAATTTGCTTTAACTACGAACTTAGATGTCTTCCAAGCTGATATCTCAATATAAAACTTATTGCCGGGGCAGTGATAATTCTAGAGAATCTTGAACAGAGTGTGGTAAAGATGACAGGATGTCACTTCTGAAATTAAGTTATAATTTCAGAAAAGGCCAACTTGTGTTGTGTCTTGCTTGTGCGTCCCCCCCCCCCCCCCGGTGAAGGCAGCTGTCACGTTGGGAGCTGCCCCGTGGAGATCCTCATGTGGGAAGGTCAGTAGTCAGCACTGAACTGAAACCCTCAGTCCAACAACCAGCAAGGAGCTGAATTCACCTAACAGCCACTCATGAGCCTGGACGTGGATCACCTCCTCCTCAAGGCCTGAAACGAACACAGCTAGGGCAGACATCTGGATTGCTCCCTGTGAGAAAGCCTGAGCCACAGGAACTCAGTGAGGTCAGACCCTGATTCAAGACTCACAGATATTGTGAGAAAAGGAACGTTCATTGTTTGCAGCTATTGGGTTTTAGGGGTAACGGTTACACAGTGAGATAGAACTAATACAGAGTAAATCCCATTCGTGGAAGTTCCTACCTTCTCTTCAGTCTCTGTCACACCAATGAAGATTCCTACTCCTTATTTATGGAATTGTCAATGTCTCCACAAGGAAAATCCACCCACCCACACTGTGATTTGGATGGCAAGGAATAGGAGAGGTGGGGGAGGTAGAAGCTGAGTACAGACCTATAACCTGGAAGAGTAAGTGAAGCAATTTTCCATTCCAGGGAAGTCAGTTCCACAGTAGACTAGCTCCAATCATCCTTTCTGCCCTCTTCAGATTTGCATAATATTTGCCATCCTGTACATTGTGGACATTTTGTTTATTTTTCTTCCTGTTCTGTTTATTTGTTTGTCTTTTTTTTTGGCTGCCAAGCTTTCCTTATTTGGGGTTACCTTCCATTGTTTAGAAAAGCTCATCTGCTCTGTTTAAGAGACACTGAGGTATTTCCCTGAAGTGATTAAGTTTCTGTATTATCAGTGCAGCCTAAGGTTTTTGAACAATAATATAAATGTTGCTTTAAATGAAATAGAAACTGGGAAAAACACCCCAAACACTCAGTATAATCAGGATAAAGTTTAGAAGAACTTTTAACATACACAGCAGTCTGAGGATATGGTGAAAGTAAAGTACAGATAATAATGGAAAATATTAGACAAATTGGAAGACTAGTAAAGTGTGAACTAAACTCATATCTCTAGAAGTAAATTGTCTTTGGAAACTGATTCTCTAAATGTCAGTGTCATCAAGCCCTAAGGGGATTTCATTCATCAAGGAAAGATCAACTGATTTGATGGAAAAAACAGCATGTTATGTGCTAAAAAATGACATTGTAGATTTGTTGTTTGTTTATTAAGAAAACCCCTTTGGTTTTTAAGGTTAAGGCACTTACTACTGTGGAAAATGACCCTTCAGAGTGAACAAAGCAAGTAAATCCAAATATTGAATTATTTCTATGCCTGTAAAATAGTAATTAAACATAAAAGCTGGCAGCCCAGTGCTCTAAGTACATCAGTGTCTTCTACAGTGGTATTAGTGTCATTTACATCAGCACTTCCTAACAACAAAGAATGCTCCGTCCTTAGTCCCACAGACCATATTTGTAAAGTCATACACATGTTTACATGATTTAAAAATCATTGCTTTTAGAACATTATTTTTGAAGTCACATTTAGATGTAAAGTCTTTATATGAATGGTCTATAGCTCAAGACCTTTTGTTTTTATTTTTCAAACATCTATATTGCAGTATAATTGCTTTACAATGGTGTGTTAGTTTCTCCTTTATAACAAAGTGAATCAGTTATACATATACATATGTTCCCATATCTCTTCCCTCTTGCGTCTCCCTCCCTCACACCCTCCCTATCCCACCCGTCTAGGTGGTCACAAACCACCGAGATGATCTCCCTGTGCTATGCGGCTGCTTCCCACTAGCTATCTGTTTTACGTTTGGTAGTGTATATATGTCCATGCCACTCTCTCACTTTGTCGCAGCTTACCCTCCCCCCTCCCCATATCCTCAAGTCCATTCTCTAGTAGGTCTGTGTCTTTATTCCTGTCTTACCCCTAGGTTCTTCATGACGTTTTTTTTTTTTTGTTCCTTAGATTCCATATATATGTGTTAGCATACAGTATTTGTTTTTCTCTTTCTGACTTACTTCACTCTGTATGACAGACTCTAGGTCCATCTACCTCTAGATGACCACTTCTGTTATCTCCTCAGCTCTGATTTAAGGACTGAGTGTGTCATTTATTAGGGAGATAACTTCTGTCTATCGTGTTTCTCTCCCCTCTCCCTCTTTCCCTCTTTCTTTCCTTTCTCCCACCCTTCCTCTCTTTTTCTCTCTCTCCCTCCTTCTCTGCCTTCCTTTTATTCTTTCTTTTGTAAATAAAGCTGACTCTTCCTACATTTAGTAAAACAAAAAGCTACACTACAGAGTAGAGCCCAAATTACCAATTATGATATAACCTGAGTATCTCTGATTTCTTAGCCTTTGAGAGCCATCTTTACATTAATACCCAAATATATTAATAAATAATAAAGTAGTTGAATCCACCATCTTATTTCACCACAAAAACTAAACCTTTCCCTTCATATTCTGAACATCCTCAGAGAATGAACACAGTTTATTGACATTTCTTTTTACTTTCACTTCTTATTGCTCCTTTGGCTGCTTCTGGGATTTTCTTGAAAAGATGCTACCACTATCACAAAGCCTTCAGAGAAGGGTCCAGGGCAGGTAGCCCTTCCCTCACTATCCCATCCCATCTCATGATTTTCCATAGAGAAACTTTAAAAAAACTTTTTATTTTGAAACAGTTTTTAATTTACAGAAGAGTTGCAAAGGTAACACAGGGAGTTCTTATATATTCTTTACCCAACTTCCCCTAATTTCACATTTTACATAACCGTGGTACAACTCCAAATCTAAAACAAGAAGCGTTGCCTGAATTTGATGTGAATATTTTTATATATTAATTAAACAAATAGTCATTAAGCACCACTATCCTAAGCTCAGGGGACATAGTGATCCGCAAGATAGAACTCCTGCCTCACGGAGTTTGTTTTCCCCTCTTCCACCTCCCCATTTCTATAGTCAATGTCATTGCCACGCTGTTGAGCCACCGATTACAGCCAATCTTCCTGAAAGTGTCATAGTTTTTGAATTTTACTAACACCATTACTACAAGTTATGTATGCTGTTTTGTAATGCGTGCCTTATTTCAACAATTCCTGTTTATTTACATTTTGTCTTGCTTTTATTTGAGTGATTAAAAAATACTAAGATGAGTCCAGATTGTGGAAAGTTTAGAGTGATGTTTGTTACCTAATTCACATGACAACATCGTTCATCTACTTATCCGAAATCGAAGTTTACCCTGAGTGACATGGCAAAGTCAGATTGCTAAAGTCAAATTTAGAAAATTGTATATTGTGACTATTTATATTTTTTGATTAATATTTGTGCTTTTCTGGTACAAATATTATTGATAGAACTACTATGACATATCAGTGGCTGTTGGAGCCCATTCTACAAATTATCTCTTCCAAATTCTTCTGTTGTTTTAGTTTCAGATATTTATGACTGTCAATTCTTTGGACACCTTCATTATGCTAGTATTAAAATATGAAGCACTGAGGGAACAAAGCTTTTACATGTCTTAGGAAACACATGTAGTTAAGTGAGATGTAAAAATGAAACTTTCAGTTTTCTGAAGCAGGTAATAATTATAACCTCAAACTTCCAGAGTTACTTAAAGGATTCATTTTTATTGGCATAAAACTTCACTAAAAGTGTGTTTATTCAGTGCATATAAAACACTCAGGTAAATCTCTTGGTAATATAGATCTCATTGTTTCGGCTTTTTAAAATGTTCTTGAATTATATACACATATATAGAACACGTATATATTTATGTATATATGAAAACCATCTCACTAATTTATATTATAAATCATGAGTCATAATTATGAACATAATTTCTTTGAATGGTTTCTGGTAAAAAATGAAATCAGATACAATTAGAAATCTCCTCAAATGTGTCCACTGAATTACCCTAACAGCAGAGAGAACTAGTACTTCAATGGTGGTTATTACCCAGTGAAATGTAGAGTTGGTCTAAGTTGACAACACTACCTAAGTTAGAATATGTGTTATCATTGTTGTTATGGATGAGGAGACATCCATCCAAACAATGGAAGTCACAGCAGCCTTGGCAGGAGATTCTCCTCTC
Organism: Phocoena phocoena; assembly: GCF_963924675.1. Classification (NCBI taxonomy): domain Eukaryota; kingdom Metazoa; phylum Chordata; class Mammalia; order Artiodactyla; family Phocoenidae; genus Phocoena; species Phocoena phocoena. Next base: position 38,388,485 of record NC_089235.1, on the reverse strand, counting down.
TTTTAACGGTTTCCTGATTGCAGTCCCTGCAGTCTTGCCTCAGTTCCTTGCTAACTGAAGGATTATTGCCATTTTTTGATGAGCATTCTCGCAGCAAAGTTGTACAGAGAAACCCAAGTGAGGAAGAGTACAGCTACATGAAAAATTAGGCAGAGGAAGATGTTCAGGTTTCACATGAGATCAGAACACAAATGTTCAAGGGTATAAAATTAGAACAATGGCATGCAGCCATGATGATATGGCCCATTATGGGAGATGTCTTGTGTTCTTTAGTCAAGCATATGCATTCAGTTCTTGGAAACATTCAAGAAGACAAAACTATGATAGAAAATTGGGTAGAACAAGAACTTGGCTCACCAGATTACAGTCTTAAATCTCTGTGATGGCATTTCCCCTATCTGTGATTCTCTGAATGCATAATTCATTTGAGTAAATACTCAATAAACTTGCTAGTCCAGACAAATTTCCTAAGTAACTTAAGTTCTTTTCTTGGTCTATTAGAACCACTTTGTTCTTTTCATAATAATTTATTTACAAGGAAATTTTTCTTTATGTTACTGTGTGTCCCATTGTGCTGGGGCTTTCAAGTTGTAAATTGTTTTGATGGTATCGGAATTTAACTGTGGAATTGCAGGGCATTTTTAACAATGGTACACTGAGTTTGGAGGAAAAGTTTGTCTTCTCTTCTCCATAGCAATAATGGAGATGGACTTAGGGTCTTGGGTGTGTATTTAACAAAAGTGGGTGGAGTGGGGGATGGGAATGCATATGGGGATAGGTGGGGGATTAGGGATGGATTTGAAAGAGCAAAAGAGAGCGATAGAGGGAGAGATGTTTTGAGCATAAGAAACACTGAATACAAAATTCAATAACTGGAATTACCTGCCTTTAAAATTTATCAGATAAAAAATGAATACAACTTTTTTTTTTTGAAATCTTAAATTTAAATCAGTCTGATGTATAGCGTCGCCTGAAACCTCTACTTTTTGGTTATCCCTTTTGGCCTGCAAATGTCTTAAATTTATGAATATCTCAAAAAAATAATAGTTTGAAAATCCAGCCAATGAAATGATTTCTAAATTTTTAGGGAAATCTCATTCTCAAGAATCTGGTTCCCAAGTTTGTGCAGAAGACACTGTGAGCCCACAGCCTCTACCACCAGGAACCACCCAAACCAACACACTTGTGTGTCCCACACAACGCTTTCCCTTTGCTCCCATTTTCACAGAGTCTCACATATTTATAGAGCTGGAACATCGGAGTTCACGGAAACGTCATCATCTCTATTCCTGCAAATTTCAAAAATATGTAATTTAAATGCAATTTCTTTGTTTTCTAAAAAAAAATAGGATAATAAGTGAAGTAGGATGTTAATTAAGGAGAGAGAGAGAAAATGAAAATATTTAATTCTTATTGCTAAATCACATACCCAAACAGCAGGGAATGTATAGACTGAAGCTTAAAGACTAAAGAAAGAGGAGACATTAAGTGTCAAGCAGAGTTCCCAGCTGGCTGTAACATTTTCCTGTGGTGCCAGCATGTTTGAACTAACAATTATCTGGAAAGAATGGGACTTATTAAGAGAAAGAAATCAACCCTCTTAGGTCTTCCAGGATGGACATAATAATAAAAAAGTAATTATTGGCTCTCTGAAACATCCTTCATCCATGGATCTCAGGATATTTTATCCAATATTACTTAATTAAAATTCATACTACTTCTATATCTGAGGGAGAGAATTGCTATATTTTATAGATGAAAAATTGCTTTTCAGAAAGATTGAACAACTTGACCACACAAGTTTTTATGGTTGTAAACTGAAATAAATACCATTGCCTTCTTTCTATGTCGAAATAAGTTTCACTAAACTAAGAAATTAAAATATAGGCACTTCCCTGGAGGTCCCGTGGTTAAGACTCCATGCTTCCACTGTAAGAGGTGTGGGTTCAATCCCTGGTCAGGGAACTAAGATCCCATATGCTGCATGGCACGGCCAAAAAAAAAAAAAAAAAGAAAAAGAAATTAAAATGTAAAATAAGCAATTTTTTGAGTCTACTGACACAAAATTACTCATGTTGGATTTGGGGAAGGGATTATTCTTCCTTCTTCATTGAATTGATCAGATACTTTGGTGATTTTTTTTTTTTTTTTTTTTTTTTTTGCTGTACGTGGGCCTCTCACTGTTGTGGCCTCTTCCGTTGCGGAGCACAGGCTCCGGACGCGTAGGCTCAGGGGCCATGGCTCATGGGCCCAGCCACTCCGCGGCATGTGGGATCTTCCCAGACCAGGGCACGTACCCGTGTCCCCTGCGTTGGCAGGTGGACTCTTAACCACTGCTCCACCAGGGAAGCCCTGGTGATATTTTTACATAGCACAGATATTTTCCATTTATAGTTAGTTATTCTGAAGGCTGGAAAACATCAGAAAACCCTTTCACATGCCTGGGTTTGTTCTTTATGTATCCAATTTTTGCTATGTCTTGACCACTCGACAATTCAATCCGTGCTTGATAAAAGCTCCCCCTTAAAATTTTTTTTTTTCATGAAAGTGCTATTAAAATAAAAATGCCTCCAAACAGAGGGATGCATTTTGGTTAAAGGACAATAAAATTTCTGAAAAGAAAATCAACTTTTGAAATATTAGTTGCTATTGTTAGAAATTAATGTCACACTAGTTAATAAGAAAATGTATTGTGTGTGCTCAGTGAAGTCAATTGTATTATTAATATGTAACTTATCTCTCATAATTTTCTTCTACATTCAAGTAAGTTGGAGTATTAGTGAAAGCAATCATGGTAATGTCAATAACCCCAAGAACAGTGACAATATTGGTACAAACAGGTCAAATTTAGTATTTATTCTGTGCCAAGCTCTGTGCTAAGCATTTCAGAGTTCTCATCTTCTCCTTTCATCCTTACCTAGGGGGCAGGTATTATTGCTAATAAGTAAACTGCTTTTGTTCAAATCTTAATTATACCACTTACTAGCTCTCTTACCTGGAATGAGTTACTTAAAATTTAGAGGGTTCCTCATCCACAAAATTAGGGTGATTAAAAGGTTATTGTGAGGGTTAAATGATTAATACACAGGAGATCCTTAGAAGAGTACCTGATACATGGTAAAGGTCTCAATACATATTAACTATAGTACAAATGAGGGCACTGGGCTTCAGGGTTGTTAAGTCATTTGCCCACGGCCATTGGTGTGATGAATAGAGGAGCCATTCCTTTCCAACTTCAAATTCTGGGCTTCTAATATCACATTAATTCTAGTTGTTGGTAGCTCCTAATAAATTACAATTACTAGAATTAAGTTTCTTAAGGACAGGGAATGTAACTTAAGTATTTAAATTGTTTTTCCCATTTTTATTGAGAAATAATTAGTATCCATAACTGTATAAGTTTAAGGCATACACCATGATGGTTTAATTTATATGTATTGTGAAATATTTAGCACAATAGGTTCAGCTGTAACTTATATATCTTTGTGTTCTCAGGCCTCAGCACAGTGCTAGCTCCTACACTGTCCTGCTTAATTTCATTTAAACTAAAAAGTAAGGCTCTGTTTACTGTTTCATACTTTTTACCAAAAGAGCATAGATTATATTTCTTGGCTATTCTTCCCATTTTCTGTTCCTTTTTCTGTAAAAGGTATAGTTATTTACCTAGTGACTACTACATCAAATCCAAGTAGAGAGCTAGGAAGAGTTATTTCACTTCCTTGCCATTATTTGTCCACCATATATCTTAATTCAGTACTGGAAGCGATATACTGATAATTATCAGTTAATTCTTCCACATAGAGACACTCAACGTTATTTTTATATGATACTGAAATCTTTTATCTTTTGCATGGATTATTTGAAAATAATATAGCACTATTCATTCTTGATAGCAATCTCAACATCTTTCTTCTTTCATCTAAAAAGACTTTAATACTCGCCAAAGAAAACAAAGGAGGTAGAAGTTCATGACAGTATTGAACCGTCTATTATTCTAATTCCATTCTGAGAGAGACCTCAAGAGTTCAAGCTCTTATCTTCTATCAGACAAAATCACATACAAATCATCCTGGAAAGATGAGGGTGCAGCTGATTAACAGAGAAATTTCTGCAAAATCTCTCAGACCTTTGGTTCATCTCCAACTTTCAGAAAGTTATTATTTAGGTTTAACCTGTAATTTCCATTTTCATGTTCCATGGAAGCAAATGAATGCTTCCTGAACTATCTTTCGGTTTTGAACATCCATTAAAAATAGATCATTAACAACAATTCAAAATTCCTATCTGTGTGCATCCTACAGTGTATTTTGTTTCGGAAGTGTAATTTTTTTGTGAAATATCAATTTTTCTTTGGATTTATGAAAGAATCTGGCAAAAACAATAATTACAACAACAACAAATAGTAGTAGGTAAACTGAGAAAGAAGGAAACGTAACTGGTTTGTATATATATACATATATGTGTGTATAAATATATTCTTTTGAGTATGATAATAATCCTTTAGTACAATTCAAATGAGCAAATTATTGTTACTGTAGAAGAATATCAGCTAGGAAAAATGAAAGTGGCTGCATTCCTCAGAGACAGACCAGTAATGTTGCAAGAGAATTGCTTCCAAAATGAGGGGTAATTATTGACCTGAAACCACTTCTCTAAGTTATGTGAGTTGAGTTGTCATAATTTTGTTATTGCTGGAAATTAAGATTTTGTGATATTTTCCAACTATAATACTCATTTTAAATGACTGTTTAAAAATTGTTTTCTGACAGATATGCATTTTTTTAAGCATGCTTCTTTATCCGGACCTAGAAATAGGTAGCATTTAATAGCCAACCTTGGGTTTCTGAGATTGGGTATTACAATGAAAAAACTCAGGACATCTATGTTTTGCCTTTGGTTTTGTCACCAACGAGTATTCTCAATATGTATTTCTTTCCTTTATTATTATTTTTGGCATTATTTTTATTCACAAAAACATGATGTTAAACTAAATTACCTCTTCAGTCCTTTCTAAAGATATTGTAGTATGTACAGAGAGTAATTCACACTTGTTCAACATTGTCCAACAAGATAAAGCAAAACTCTTCTGTAGCTTCCGGTTTGTTAATGTCACCGTGTTAAGCCATATCACCACAGATGGATGTTTTCTCATTTCTTAAATTTTTCCTCTACTTTACTTCTAAATATCTTCACTTATGCCATGCCCTCAACCTTAAAGGAACATTTCTCCATGTTACTCTGGAATCCATATTTATTATTCAAAATACAGGTCAAATATGCTCTCTTTAAAACTTGAATATCTGATTTTTTTACATTTAACAGACTATGAATGATCCATTTCAAAAAGAATTTTGAGGTGTACCTTGGTATTCCCAGCAAAAATCCACAGTACTCTAGATCATAGAGATTCAAGACAGGAAGTCAACACATAACCAAAGCCTTTCAAAGTCTCACTAAATGAAAATCAGATGATTTGGATTCCCAACAATTTATTTTATTTTATTTTATTTTATTTTTTTGGGTTCACAGTAACCCCCAGAACAGAAGTCTGGCTATAGCCATGGAAAATGATCCACAGTCAAAGGATGCCTCCATTGGCCCTTTTATATTGATTTCCCTTTATAAGGAATGATGTCATTTGTGATTAATTCAGTCTTCTCACACTTGCCGCCACTGATTTCCTGCCCTTAAACACTGCTCTGGCCATGATGCTTTATACAGAAGTCTCCCTCATTAAGACAACAACCATTTTATGGGAGAGAGATTTTTGTGGAGATTCAGAAGCACATCTGCATTATGGAGCTCTTCTGGGTTATTGGGTAAAAAGAGAGTCTGCAAAAAGACACTATAGTCTTGAAAAAGTTTAATCCATCACTATGATCATTGTCTTGACATCACGAAAAGATGAAGGAGTGAGTAGAGAGTTGCATGGAGCCATGTAGGGGTCAGGAGGAAAGTGTTAGTTTGTTTCTCCTTATTTTACTTATTTGAAATTGGGACTCTCACTAATCTCAGCCTATGCAAACATTTTTGAGTCTGAAATGTGCAAGGTGCCCTTGTGCTATAGATATGTTCATGTCCTACGTCTCTTACTGACGCTATGCTTCCAAGTAAGGAAGGTTGTATTGCCTGTGCTGTCTTGAATATGGAAAGATTTCAGTATTTGTTAAATAAATAGATACTGGGGCCTTCTCTCCTTCACATATTAGAAGCTAAAGAAAGACAAAGTACTTAAATTCTCCTACTCCTTGTTTTCACAATCAGATTATTTCTAATCACATGTATAAATACCTATTACTACATGGTTCTTAGAGTCCTACGAGGCGGTACACAACCTTGGTCACACAAAAGAATTACCTGGAGAGCTTTAAAAACCACTGGTGCCGGGACTTCCCTGGTGGCACAGTAGTTAAGAATCCACCTGCCAATGCAGGGGATAGGGGTTCGAGCTGTGGTGTGGGAAGATCCTATACGCCACGGAGCAACTAAGCCCATGCACCACAACTACTGAGCACGTGAGCCACAACTACTGAACCCCACTTGCCTAGATCCTGTGATCCGCAACAAGAGAAGCCACCGCAAGTAAGAAGCCCTCGCGCCGCAACAAAGAGTAGCCCCCTCTCGTCGCAACTAGAGAAAGCCCGCGTGCAGCAACGAAGATCCAACACAGCCAAAAATAAATTAATTAAATTAATTAATTAAAAAAATAAATAAACAACAATGGTGCCTAGATCTGAGCCCAGAGGTCCTAATTTAGTTGATCAGGGATTCTGATTTAATTCATATTGGGCATCGGTTTTGTGTGTGAGTGTGTTTATTCTTCCCATATGAGTCTGATGTTCAGCCAAGGTTGAGAACCAATATAGAAAAGCAACAATGGCAAATGGTTCCAGGATAAATGAACAACAGAATTCAATTTTATAAACTATTTGTAGGCAAAACCCTGTGGACAACACACAGATAAGTAAAGCCCCAAGAAATTTATAATTGGAGATTTGTTTTAGTGTTTTCACCTTAATCATCAGTATAAAGAATGTATTAAGTGTCTATTATCACTGCTTTAGGTCTTGAGTTAAAGAGATACAAAGACTTGGTCATTGTGCATCTTTTACTGACTATTTTAAGGCATTGGTTTTTCTCCACCATACTGTAAAATACACAAAGTGTCTTCAAAGAAATGGAGGTGGAATAAACGAAAGTGTTCACTGAAACCAAAATATTCCACCACCAGTAAATTTATGTAAAAAGAGTCAGAGAGCCACCTCTCAGACCTGAAATGTCAAACTTGTAAAAATAGTATTCTTGGGAGTTATATTTGATCATTTGTTAAATATGGGGATATAAAATGTAGAAATCCATGTGTAATGCTTCAAATCCCTAATCTGGTTTAAAAGGTCAGTTGAAGCCTAAAAGGACTTGACATTTTACCTTTTAAAGTCTGACTTTTGGTCTTAAGACTTAACAACTTTTCAGCCTGAATGACCTGAAGGATAAATACAAAGCTGGTTTCAATTGAACTATTTAGAAAGCAGGGGATCTTCTAATTTGTAAGATAGCATACAGAGAGCTTTTTCCATTAAGAACTCAATCGACTGAAAAATGATTTCCTTGGGTATTCCACAATCTTTCAATGCTTGTGTAAATTTTACACAGGAGGTGGGCAGTGTGTGAGGCTCAAGATATAAAACCCCATGGTACAAAGGAAGAAAACCACCTTATGAGCCACAGAAAACGGATGATCACCTGTAAGCAATGTGTATTGCCTCTGTTTACCAGTTTCTCCCTCAGGTGAAATACAATTTACATACAAATTAATCATTATAGTTTCATTTTTTGAAGCAAGTTCAATGGCTTTTTCAAACTATCATTATCATCAATTAATATTTATTGAGCACCCACTGGGTACATGTTATAGGAGGGCTGGTAGGCTATCATACAACAAATGTCTTACTGTAAACTATGCTTTGTATACTTTTTATTATATTTTCATAGGACCAAGTGAATGTCTCTTTTGTATGGTTTGTGCTAAAATGCCACTCATGTGAAAGCAACCAAGGATTGGAATTGGAATTCTAGAAGTACTTTTCTGTGTCATTTGCTTGTGTGTGTGTGTGTGTGTGTGTGTGTGTGTGTGTGTGTGTAGGTCAGTGTAAAGCATAAAACGTAAAACTTAGGCCAAGATTTATTGGGACAATGCTAATTTTGTTATATCATTTAAAAATGAACTCTATTCTTTTTACCTCATTGATAAGATCAGCAAGTATTCTTTTAAAAAATGAAAATGTAGAAAGAATGAACCAAATATAATGATGAACTATTCATATGTTCAGAAAATTGCCTTTTATAACATAAAAAATGAAGTTCTTCTGTAGAGTTGAAATTCCTCTTTTCTACAAAGGCCATTTTAAATTGAGACTTCCATGAGAGTGTTTCCAAGGATTATCCAAGTACAGACCATACCTTTGACATATTTCTGTCTTAGCCAGAGATATTCCTAGGCTAGATTCCCAAACTGAAGAAATGTTTGTTTCTTCTCACTTAGCATAATGCTCCTGTGGGAAGGAGAATCTGAAGTGATCAGAGCCCTAGGCAACTTGCTCAGATCTCATATAAAATAATAGAATTTTTATATTTTTGTGAACATGGTTCTTTTAGTAACTCGTTGAAGGGCTATCTATTGAAAACATACCATATACAAGTCCCAAAGTCTATGGGAATGCAAAGGTAGCTCAAACACCTATCCTGCCTTCAATGTGATTTCCTAAATTACCATGCTTTATAATTTGCACATTATTTTTATATATTTACACTCTATTAATCTAGCAGTGCTTTGTATAAAAATTACTTGTAGACATCTATAATATTCCAAGTGTGGAAACTGCTAACTAGGGCCTCTCACTGTTGTGGCCTCTCCCGTTGTGGAGCACAGGCTCCGGACTCGCAGGCTCAGCCGCCATGGCTCACGGGCCCAGCCGCTCCGCGGCATGTGGGATCTTCCCGGACGGGGCCACGAACCCGCGTCCCCTGCATCGGCAGGCAGACTCTCAACCCCTGTGCCACCAGGGAAGCCCGAAACTGCTAATTATTGATTTGTAGAAAAGACAAATCACAGAGGCTTCAGCTGGCCCATGTGAAGCTGCCCTCAATTATTATGTTTAAATGTTACATTTTCAGCTGTACAATTCAATAGGGGTGAATGAAGCTGAGGAGTACTGCACTTTCTCTAGACCCCAGTGAGACAACCATGAATGGTGGTGGGGAACTCCTGATCCTTTCCAAGACTTCATTCATTGAAAATTGAGTTAAATATCTAAAAGGGAAGGAAATGCACAGGCTGGTGTCCCTAATGGAAAGCATCACTGACCTAGTGCTCCTCAGTGTAACTCAGTAACATGCATAAAGGGAGATTAAAGTTCAGAGACGAGATGAGAAGAAGAGTGAGGAACATATAGGAATGTTGTGTTCTTATTTCATGCAAGACATTGAAGATGCATGTCAAAGTCCTAAAGAGAAGTACATGTTGGTAAATAAATCCCTGCGAAATGAATTGGACCATAGCACATCAAATTCTATTTTAAAAAATAATTGTGTCAAAATCAGTCAATTGGTGTAACAGCAATACAGTTATTTTAATAGAACATTATCACAGGATCGATGTCTCCCACTTTGAAAAAATAACCATTTCCCCTTCACTTCAACATTTATTTTTGATAAATGCTCCAGCTTCACCTCAGTATTAATTTCTCAGCCAAGTACTATTATGCTGTGACAACCTTCTATTCCATTGTCATTGTGTCAGGTTATTGAAAAGGATAGTAGGTAGATATATTTGCCTTTAGAATGTTAAGAAATAAATGGCATTCTTATTCTTTATTTATCTACAGTACTTCTTAATTTCAGAGAATGGTTCTACTGATAATTACTAGATTTTTACATTGGTAGAAAACTGAAGCGTATGTTAATAATAGTACAATTTGATATTTATGAGTTATTTTCTTCTACAAATATAAAATTTAATAATCATTATTAAGATAACTCTATTTGTTAAAATCTGAAAACAACCTATTATTGCTTTGAGTAATCTGACCCTTTATCTCTTAATCAAGTAATATAAAGAGATGTTAGGAGCTTGTCTTACAATCATACAGAAAATAGTCCTTTTGTTATCTGTGGTCTACACTTTCCACATAATAAAGTGCTCCCATTCTGTTTCTAACAGCTTCAACAAAGAACAAGACAGTATAAAAGTTATTATTTAGTGTGTATCTGAAAGTTGTTAAAATTAAGTAAACTAAATAATTGAGAGCTCTGACAACTGTATTGATTCACAAGTAGTTTGGGGGGGTATTTTGCTTTATGGAGTTGAGAAAAATGAGTAGGAATAGGACTGAGTTATGCTGTAAAAATCTATCCATCTTTTGAAACAACTTAAAAAAATTTCATACTCATTAGATTTGCAAAAAGTTTAACAATAATAAATGGTGATGAAGATGTAGGGAAATATAAACTCAGATGTATCATTGTTTGAAATTTAAATTTGTGAAACATTTTGGAGGGTAAATTGGCAGTATGTAATATGACTAAAGATATACACACTATTGAATATTCTCTATAAGTTAAAATAAATTAACTAGATTTACACATTTCAATATTAATAGATTTTAAAATAACATGTAAAAAAACACAATGCAGAAAGATAACTGCAATAGAAATACTATTTAGTTAACTTTTTAAGCCATGCAAAATAGAAATATATTTGTGGACACATATTTTTTAAAAGAGCTTGGAATGATGCATACCTGGAATGATACATCCTAATTTCAGAATAATGGTTAGTTCTCAGGAAGGAGATGACGTGATTCATAAGGATAAAGGAATTTCAACAACATTTTAATGTTTATTTCTTAAAGAAAACCAGTTCTCAAGGAAATAAGACACAATATTAATATTTGCAATTCTTTCTTGTAATGACATGGATATTTGTTAAATTACTGTCTGCAGTTTCCTTTATGTTTTAAATATTTTTGATACTAAAGTACCTTATAAATGAAATGCACAGGTCACATCTTTTTCTATACATTCACCACCAGTATGCTCTCCAGTTCAAGTATTTTCATTTGTTCATTCTCTCTTATTGAAAGAATAAACATTCACTGAACAACTTACTTCTTCGAGCACTGAGCTACATTCTAGATAATCAAAGAAGATGCCTTCAATGGAATTCCAGTTTAGCTAATGAACTACTGAATATATAAAAACTTTTCACCATTCTTTAGCATTTTCTTATGCCCAAAAATAGCCACTTTACTTAGAAAAGCCACCATCCTTCTACCGAAAATAGTTTCCTTATCTTTGTGTACTTCTGCTACTGTGATTTGTTGAACCAGAGCTTTACTAATGACTAGAAGTTATACTAATACAGAGTTCAGTTCTTTTGTGTCTAAGGGTGTATTTAGGAAGTTGCAGCCTCAGAGCCCTGAATCAGTAATTCCTGGCTTCTTTCTGGGATTCATACATCAGAAAAAGCTTCAAAGAAAGTGAGCCACTCAAAAGAGGGTGATTAACATATATTTTGCTCTAATAATATTACCACCTACTAATACTGTCATTCATAGAAGAAATAATATTTTAATATAAAAACTATAGGAATATGGTTCTTTAAACTGAATGCACTTAGCTTTTGGATACATTTGCTACATTGTCCCATATTTTTTACATTTTACTGTAAGCCAGGAAAAATTTTATTATGGACTAGTCTTTGAAAACTGCTGCCCTAAATGATCCCCATGCTTCTGACTTTGTGTAACCAGACTGAATGTGTGAAATATTAAGAAATAGATACATTTTCAAAAAGTTTTCAACTGGTTTGAAAGGGACTTACTGCTCCTAACCACTGGTAAAATGGCTGTAATGCTTGCATGTATGCTTATCAGTGAAGGGAGTTGAATTTAAGGTGAGTAATTATTTCGAAAGAATATATGCTTCAGTCAAAAGTTAGCATTGATGCTGATAATAACACTGTGAATTTGTACCAGGCTTTCATTGTTTTTAAGACACCTATACATTATCTCTCTCTAACGCACAGTGCTGATAATAAAGCCAAAGAGGAAAAGAGAACAATTGCAATCTTCATTAGATGTGGGATTCCATGTGTCCTAGTATCTGCACTGAGCTGTATTCAGAGTCCAGGAACCACAGGAAACTTTCTTAAAAATGATTCCAATTTTTACTTACTTCTGCTTAAAATTGTTATATATAATACACTGCAGGGGCTTCCCTGGTGGCGCAGTGGTTGAGCGTCCGCCTGCCGATGCAGGGGACACGGGTTCGTGACCCGGTCCAGGAAGATCCCACATGCCGCGGAGCGGCTGGGCCCGTGAGCCATGGCCGCTGAGCCTGCGCATCCGGAGCCTGTGCTCCGCAACGGGAGGGGCCACAACAGTGAGAGGCCCGCGTACCGCAAAACAACAACAACAACAACAAAAAACTGCAAAATCATAGCAGCATTTACCACAACTACCTTCTTTTCCTCCCCAGTTCTCTTACCTTTCATAGCTGCTCCTTAGTCTCACCTGGGAATCTCTTGTCAATTTCTCTGGAGCACCTTGCCATGGTTCTATCTCTCCCCACTCCAGCTCTTTCGTATGTAAGGCATTTTAGCCTCCAGGAATTCTTCAAAATTTCCTCTCTTCTTTCCAATGTTTCAGATCCTTTTCAATAGAAGAAAGTCTAGACCAGACTCAGCATCTAGAATTCTTACCCTTTTCTCTTTTCTCTGTTTCTATACCTCTTTCCCCATTCTCATGACTTGGTATCACAAACTGTCCAAGAATCAGCCCAGGAAATCCAAAACTCTCCTTAGAGAAAAAGGTGAGTGGGGATGTTGAGTAACAGAAGACACAATTTTCTGTAACTAGGACTGGGAGGGGGAAAACTGGGAAAGACTGGCAGCATGTTATTAAAAGTTGCCCAGATCATAATAAAGATGAGAACAATAAAATGAAACAGAGTAAAAAAGCACTGGTAGTTTAGGGTATATGGTTATCAAGGCAGAACGTCAGCCTTCTCTATCAATGAATGATGCGGCTCTGACACGTATGTATGTAAGTGCCCAGTAGAGAAGCCTGTTCCCAGAAGAAAGATTTGTCTCATTGTGTTTAAAGGCTGGAAATACCCTCTACCTCCCCAATTAAACCAAACCTTCAGTTATAAAAAATATAGTGTTCCCTTTGACGTATCCCTGTTTATTTCCTATTCTATGGGTGATGAAAGCACACATGGAAAGCTACAGGACGTGCATAATGAATACTTAGAGAAACAACGAAGGTAGACTCTTGTTTATTCTCAAGCTTGTTAGGGTCATGGGTCCATTTAAAAATCTGATGCGGGCTTCCCTGGTGGCGCAGTGGTTGAGAGTCCGCCTGCCGATGCAGGAGACACGGGTTCGTGCCCCCGTCCGGGAAGATCCCACATTCCGCGGAGCGGCTGGGCCCGTGAGCCATGGCCGCCGAGCCTGCGCGTCCGGAGCCTGTGCTCCGCAACGGGAAAGGCCACAACAGAGGTCCGCTTACTGCAAAAAAAAAAAAAAAATCTGATGGAAAGCTATGGAATTTCAGGGGCATAACAGACCACAGATACAGGATAAAGATTTGTTACTGTCTCTTTTATTTTCCAATCTGCCAGAAATGGCACATACTGACAAGACTTTTACCCTTCCTAGGTTTCCATTGCCTACTCAGATGAGGAAATGGAGCTAGTCCCTGCAAATACCAATTTTTAATGAACTAGGAGCTTAACAGCTAGCTTCTTATTCTTTAAAATTAATAATAGTTTTTAACCCAAAGTTGTGGATAAATGGATGTAGCTCAAAAGCTAGCCATCATACTAGATACAAATGATACAAACAATGTTATAAGCAGAAGGAAACAGCATTTCTTAATCCTCCATCAAAAAAATTGACAGAGGGAATTCCCTGGCAGTCCAGTGTTTAGGGCTCTATGCTTCCACTGCAGGAGGCACAGGTTCCATCCCTGGTTGGGGAAATAAGATCCCACAAGCCCCGGGACATGGCCAAAAAAAAAAGAAGAAAAAGGAAAAAATAAAAAAGTGACCAAGATATAGCATAATATATTTTTGGCCCAATGTCTCTGTAAAGGGTTCTGTGCTAAAGCAGCCACCCAGGTCTTATGCTGTTTCTCCTAGATGTGGTAGGTCGGGATGCTGTAAGGAGCTTCTTCCAGATGCATTGCATTTTAAAGCACTTACTCTCAGGAACTTTTTGAAGTTTGGCTGGTACTACTTTACTCATTGACTCATGTTTAGATTAGAGTAACAAATGATCAAGCTGAAACTCATTCTGAAACCAAATTCCTTTCTCCCCACAATATAGTACATAAACTGAGCTGCAGCCTTCGCATTTTTCGCCATCTGGCCCGCAGTGTGAGATGATATTAGTAGCATGTCAGGGATTTTTTTCCCCCCACTCCTTTCAAAAAAAAAAAAAAATAGGAAAAGAAAAAAATAATCCTAATCTATAGTATGAAGAGTATTAAATGAAACATCTGCCTCACTGAATGAGTAGATGAACTTTGCAGTCTGCAAGCTGCTGGCGTTTGTGAAGTGCATGTTTACATTGCTGACTGCTGTAAATTTTCAAGATGGTGACATGAAATTGACTTACTAAAATATCTTATTCAAATCTCTTAAAACACATGTTTCATTTTATTTTTTTATTTTTTTCTACTTTACTGTCCTTATTCTTGATGAAAGGCATTGCCAATTGAGACAGTGAGGAGCTGCTGAGATTCTAGTCAAGCTGAAGCCACTGAGTAGTTAAAGAAAAGTTACATAATAAAATCTGCCAAGAGCTAGCACAAACCTCTTGTTAATGTAGGCCTAGAATCCTAGATGCTAAATCCTAGATGCTAAAAGATAGAATTTAGGCAAATGCTATGAAGAAAAGAGCCAAGATGATGTTCAAATATTTTAAAGGAAAGATTCTTTAAAAAATAATATCTGATTGATGGGAGATCATTAACTCTACTAAATCCAGTCCTACTCAGTGAATAAAGCTCAGAGGGTGAATGTTTCTCAATATTTTTCTAAAATATTAGCACTTTGGACAAAGTACCACATAGCCCAATTAGGGATTTGAGCTTCATTGAGGACAGGTCTTAATCTAAGTTTCAAGTTTCTTTCTCTCTTGAGTGTAAATACCCCATTTTCTCTAACAACTCTAATGTCAACACATACTCCAAAAACAAATATCTTTTTCTACAATTTGTGCAATATTCAGAACCTAGAAATATTTATCCTGTTATCTCTCTACAAGGGCTAGGAAATTTACATTACTCTTTGGGGGTGGAATATACTCTGTTACAATACAAGGTCTAGATAAGACATTTAAAGCAAATCTTTACTGCTATATGTAGAGATGTATCCACACTCATTTCACTCTTTACCCTTGAATGTAGAGAAGGCTGACCTGACAACTAATTTGCAATGAAATATAATTCTCTGCAGAAGAGTGTTTTTTATCAGATGTGCATTCACCCCGTGTCTACTGCTGCTATGTTGTTCTGGCATTGCCCTCTGGACAAGGAGGGGTGGATCTCATTTCTACTGCCCTAACTTCTTCTTTTCCTTCCTTCTTCCCTTCCTTCTTTCCTGCCTTCCTTTCTTCCTTCACGAAATACAGTCCTAGTCTGGTATAGATAAGTAAACAAGCAAATATAATACAGAGCAATATGACTGCAACAGGGATAATTATAGGGGTCTGTAGGAGTTGATAGGAAGGGAATTTAATATAGGTGTGGGGTCAGAGAAGGCCTCTAAGAATAAGCAACATGGGGGGACCTTGAAGATGGCGGAAGAGTAAGACGCAGAGATCGCCTTCCTCCCCACGGATACTCCAGAAATACATCCACACGTGGAACAACTCCTACAGAACTCCTACTGAAGGCTGGCAGAAGACCTCAGACCTCCCAAAAGGCAAGAAACTCCCCACGTAACTGGGTAGGGCAAAAGAAAAAACAGAGACAAAAGAATAAGGACGGCACCTGCACCAGTGGGAGGGAGCTGTGAAGGAGGAAAAGTTTCCACACACTGGGAAGCCCCTCCGTGGGCGGAGACTGCGGGAGGCAGAGGGGGGAGTTTCGGGACCACGGAGTAGTGCACAGCGACGGGTGCGGAGAGCAAAGCGGGGAGATTCCTGCACAGACGATCGGTGCCGACCAGCACTCACCAACCCGAGAGGCTTGCTGCTCACCCACCGGGGCGGGCGGGGCTGCGAGCTGAGGCTCGGGTTTTGGTTTTGGACGGAGCTCAGGGAGAGGACTGGGGTTGGCGGCTTGAACATAGCCTGAAGGGGTTAGTGTACCACGACTAGCCGGGAGGGAGTTCGGGGAAAAGCCTGCACCGGCCGAAGAGGCAAGAGACTTTTTCTTCCCTCTTTGTCTCCTGGTGCGCGAGGAGAGGGGTTTAAGAGCACTGCTTAAAGGAACTCCAGAGACGGGCGCGAGCCGCGGCTAAAAGCGCGAACCCCAGAGACGGGCGGGAGACGCTAAGGCTGCTGCTGCCACCACCAAGGGGCCTGTGTGCGAGCACAGGTCACTCTCCACACCCCTCTTCCGCGGAGCCTGTGCAGACCGCCACTGCCAGGTTCCCGGGATCCAGGGACAACTTCCCCGGGACAGCGCACGGCGGGCCTCAGGCTGGTGCAACGTCACGCCGGCCTCTGCCACAACGTCACGCTGCCTCTGCCGCCGCAGGCCGGCCCCGCACGCAGTGCCCCTCCTTCCCCCATCCCCCAACCCCCGGCCTGAGTGAGCCGGAGGCCCCGAATCAGCGGCTCCTTTAACCCCGTCCTGTCTGAGCGAAAAAACAGACGCCCTCCAGCGACCTACACGCAGAGGCAGGGCCAAATCCAAAGCTGAGCTCCTGTGAGCTGTGAAAACAAAGAAGAGAAAGGGAAATCTCTCCCAGCAGCCACAGAAGCAGCGGATTAAAGCTCCACAATCAACTTGATATACCCTGCATCTGTGGAATACCTGAATAGACAAGGAATGATCCCAAATTGAAGAGGTGGAATTTAGGAGCGAAATCTATGATTTTTTCCCCTTTTCCTCTTTTTGTGAAGGTGTACGTGTATGCTCCTGTGTGACATCTAGTCTGTATACTCTAGCTTCCACCATTTGTCCTAGGGCTCTATCCGTCCATGACTTTTTTTTAAAAATTCTTTTTCTTAATAATTAAGTTTAATTGTAATAACTTTATTATACTTTACCTTCGTTCTTTCTTTCTTTCCTTCCTTCCCTCCCTCCTTTAGACAACGAATCACCCCAAATTGAGGAGGTGGTCTCAGGGAGCAGGATTTATGATTTTTCCCCCTTTACCTCTTTTTGTGAAGGTGTATGTGTATGCTTCTGTGTAAGATTTTCTCTGTATAGCTTTGCTTCCAACATTTGTCCTAAGGTTCTATCCGTCCCTTTTTTTTTTCTAAATATTTTTTAATTCAATAACTATATTATACTTTATTTTATTTTTACTGTATCATCTTTCTTTCTGTCTTTTTTTCCTTCTTTCCCTCCTTCCTTCCTTCCTCCCTCCCTCCCTCCCTCCCTCCTTTCTTTCCTTCTTTGCTTCTTTCTTCCTTCCTTCCTTTCCTCCTTTCCTTCTTTCTTTCCTCATACTTCTACTAATTCTCTCTACTTTTTCTCCCTTTTATTCTGAGCCGTGTGGATGAAAGGCTCTTGGTGCTCCAGCCAGGAGTCAGGGCTCTGCCTCTGAGGTAGGAGAGCCAACTTCAGGTCACTGGTCAACAAGAGACCTCCCAGCTCCACATAATATTAAACAGCGGAAATCTCCCAGAGACCTCCATCTTAACACCAGCACCCAGCTTCACTCAACGACCAGCAAGCCACAGTGCTGGACAACCTATGCCAAACAACTAGCAAAACAGGAACACAACCCCACCCATTAGCAGAGAGGCTGCCTAAAATCATAATAAGGCCACAGACACCCCAAAACACACCACCAGACGTGAACCTGCCCACTAGAGAGACAAGATCCAGCCTCATCCAGCACAACACAGGCACTAGTCCCCTCCACCAGGAAGCCTACACAACCCACTGAAACAACCTTAGCCACTGGAGACAGACATCAAAAACAACGGGAACTACGAAAGTGCAGCCTGCAAAAAGGAGACCCCAAACACAGTAAGATAAGCAAAATGAGAAGACAGAAAAACACACAGCAGATGAAGGAGCAAGATAAAAACCCACCAGACCTAACAAATGAAGAGGAAATAGGCAATCTACCTGAAAAAGAATTCAGAATAATGATAGTAAGGATGATCCGAAATCTTGGAAGTAGAATGGACAAAATGCAAGAAACAGTTAACAAGGACCTACAAGAACTAAAGATGAAACAAGCAACGATGAACAATGCAATAAATGAAATTAAAATCACTCTAGATAGGATCAATAGCAGAATAACTGAGGCAGAAGAACGGATAAGTGACCTGGAAGATAAAGTAGTGGAAATAACTACTGCAGAGCAGAATAAAGAAAAAAGAATGAAAAGAACTGAGGACAGTCTCAGAGACCTCTGGGACAACATGAAACGCACCAACATTCGAATTATAGGGGTTCCAGAAGAAGAAGAAAGAAAGAAAGGGACTGAGAAAATATTTGAAGAGATTATAGTTGAAAACTTCCCTAATATGGGAAAGGAAATAGTTAATCAAGTCCAGGAAGCACAGAGGGTCCCATACAGGATAAATACAAGGAGAAACACGCCAAGACACATATTAATCAAACTGTCAAAAATTAAATACAAAGAAAGCATATTAAAAGCAGCAAGGGAAAAACAACAAATAACACACAAGGGAATCCCCATAAGGTTAACAGCTGATCTCTCAGCAGAAACCCTACAAGCCAGAAGGGAGTGGCAGGACATACTGAAAGTGATGAAGGAGAATAGCCTGAAACCAAGACTACTCTACCCAGCAAGGATCTCATTCACATTTGATGGAGAAATTAAAACCTTTACAGACAAGCAAAAGCTGAGAGAGTTCAGCACCACCAAACCAGCTTTACAACAAATGCTAAAGGAACTTCTCTAGACACGAAACACAAGAGAAGGAAATGACCTATAGTAGCGAACCCAAAACAATATATAAAATGGAAATAGGAACATACATATCAATAATTACCTTAAATGTAAATGGACTAAATGCTCCCACCAAAAGACACAGATTGGCTGAATGGATACAAAAACAAGACCCTTATATATGCTGTCTACAAGAGACCCACTTCAGAACTAGAGACACATACAGACTGAAAGTAAGGGGATGGAAAAAGATATTCCATGCAAATGGAAACCAAAAGAAAGCTGGAGTAGCAATTCTCATATCAGACAAAATAGACTTTAAAATAAGGACTATTAAAAGGGACAAAGAAGGACACTACATAATGATCAAGGGATCGATCCAAGAAGAAGATATAACAATTGTAAATATTTATGCACCCCACATAGGAGCACCTCAATACATAAGGCAAATACTAACAACCATAAAAGGGGAGATCAACAGTAACACATTCATAGTAGGGGACTTTAACACCCCACTTTCACCCATGGACAGATCATCCAAAATGAAAATAAATAAGGAAACACAAGCTTTAAATGATACATTAAACAAGATGGACTTAATTGATATTTATAGGACACTCCATCCAAAAACAACAGAATACACATTTTTCTCAAGTGCTCATGGAACATTCTCCAGGATAGATCATATCTTGGGTCACAAATCAAGCCTTGGTAAATTTAAGAAAACTGAAATTGTATCAAGTATCTTTTCTGACCACAACGCCATGAGACTAGATATCAATTACAGGAAAAGATCTGTAAAAAATACAAACACATGGAGGCTAAACAATACACTACTTAATAATGAAGTGATCACTGAAGAAATCAAAGAGGAAATAAAAAAATACCTAGAAACAAATGACAATGGAGACACAACGACCCAAAACCTATGGGATGCAGCAAAAGCAGTTCTAAGGGGGAAGTTTATAGCAATACAAGCCCACCTTAAGAAGCAGGAAACATCTCGAATAAACAACCTAACCTTGCACCTCAAGCAATTAGAGAAAGAAGAACAAAAAAAACCCAAAGCTAGCAGAAGGAAAGAAATCATAAAAATCAGATCAGAAATAAATGAAAAAGAAATGAAGGAAACAATAGCAAAGATCAATAAAACTAAAAGCTGGTTCTTTGAGAAGATAAACAAAATAGATAAACCACTAGCCAGACTCATCAAGAAAAAAAGGGAGAAGACTCAAATCAATAGAATTAGAAATGAAAAAGGAGAAGTAACAACTGACACTGCAGAAATAAAAAAAATCATGAGAGATTACTACAAGCAACTCTATGCCAATAAAATGGACAATCTGGAAGAAATGGACAAATTCTTAGAAATGCACAACCTGCCAAGACTGAATCAGGAAGAAATAGAAAATATGAACAGACCAATCACAAGCACTGAAATTGAAACTGTGATTAAAAACCTTCCAACAAACAAAAGCCCAGGACCAGATGGCTTCACAGGTGAATTCTATCAAACGTTTAGAGAAGAGCTAACACCTATCCTTCTCAAACTCTTCCAAAATATAGCAGAGGGAGGAACACTCCCAAATTCCTTCTACGAAGCCACCATCACCTTGATACCAAAACCAGACAAGGATGTCACAAAGAAAGAAAACTACAGGCCAATATCACTGATGAACATAGATGCAAAAATCCTCAACAAAATACTAGCAAACAGAATCCAACAGCACATTAAAAGGATCATGCACCATGATCAAGTGGGGTTTATTCCAGGAATGCAAGGATTCTTCAATATACGCAAATCTATCAATGTGATAAACCATATTAACAAATTGAAGGAGAAAAACCATATGATCATCTCAATAGATGCAGAGAAAGCTTTCGACAAAATTCAACACCCATTTATGATAAAAACCCTCCAGAAAGTAGGCATAGAGGGAACTTTCCTAAACATAATAAAAGCCATATATGACAAGCCCACAGCAAACATCATCCTCAATGGTGAAAAACTGAAAGCATTTCCACTAAGATCAGGAACAAGACAAGGTTGCTCACTCTCACCACTCTTATTCAACATAGTTTTGGAAGTTTTAGCCACAGCAATCAGAGAAGAAAAGGAAATAAAAGGAATCCAAATCGGAAAAGAAGAAGTAAAGCTGTCACTGTTTGCAGATGACATGATACTATACATAGAGAATCCTAAAGATGCTACCAGAAAACTACTAGAGCTAATCAATGAATTTGGTAAAGTAGCAGGATACAAAATTAATGCACAGAAATCTCTGGCATTCCTATATACTAATGATGAAAAATCTGAAAGTGAAATCAAGAAAACACTCCCATTTACCATTGCAACCAAAAGAATAAAATATCTAGGAATAAACCTACCTAAGGATACGAAAGACCTGTATGCAGAAAATTATAAGACACTGATGAAAGAAATTAAAGATGATACAAATAGATGGAGAGATATACCATGTTCTTGGATGGGAAGAATCAACATTGTGAAAATGACTCTACTACCCAAAGCAATCTACAGATTCAATGCAATCCCTATCAAACTACCACTGGCATTTTTCACAGAACTAGAACAAAAAATTTCGCAATTTGTATGGAAACACAAAAGACCCCGAATAGCCAAAGCAATCTTTAGAACGAAAAAAGGAGCTGGAGGAATAAGGCTCCCTGACTTCAGACTATATTACAAAGCAACAGTAATCAAGACAGTATGGTACTGGCACAAAAACAGAAAGATAGATCAGTGGAACAGGATAGAAAGCCCAGAGATAAACCCACGCACATATGGACACCTTATCTTTGATAAAGGAGGCAGGAATGTACAGTGGAGAAAGGACAGCCTCTTCAATAAATGGTGCTGGGAAAACTGGACAGGTACATGTAAAAGTATGAGATTAGATCACTCCCTAACACCATACACAAAAATAAGCTCAAAATGGATTAAAGACCTAAATGTAAGGCCAGAAACTATCAAACTCTTAGAAGAAAACATAGGAAGAACACTCTATGACATAAATCACAGCAAGATCCTTTCTGACCCACCACCTAGAGTAATGGAAATAAAAACAAAAATAAACAAATGGGACCTAATGAAACTTCAAAGCTTTTGCACAGCAAAGGAAACCATAACCAAGACCAAAAGACAACCCTCAGAATGGGAGAAAACATTTGCAAATGAAGCAACTGACAAAGGATTAACCTCCAAAATTTACAAGCAGCTCATGCAGCTCAATAACAAAAAAACAAACAACCCCATCCAAAAATGGGCAGAAGACCTAAATAGACATTTCTCCAAAGAAGATATACAGAATGCCAACAAACACATGAAAGAATGCTCAACATCATTAATCATTAGAGAAATGCAAATCAAAACTACAATGAGATATCATCTCACACCAGTCAGAATGGCCATCATCAAAAAATCAAGAAACAATAAATGCTGGAGAGGGTGTGGAGAAAAGGGGACACTCTTGCACTGCTGGTGGGAATGTGAATTGGTTCAGCCACTGTGGGGAACAGTATGGAGATTCCTTAAAAAACTACAAATAGAATTACCATATGACCCAGCAATCCCACTACTTGGCATATACCCTGAGAAAACCAAAATTCAAAGAGAGTCATGTACCAAAATGTTCATTGCAGCTCTATTTACAATAGCCAGGACATGGAAACAACCTAAGCGCCCATCATCGGATGAATGGATAAAGAAGATGTGGCACATATACACAATGGAATATTACTCAGCCTTAAAAAGAAATGAAATTGAGCTATTTGTAATGAGATGGATAGACCTAGAATCTGTCATACAGAGTGAAGTAAGTCAGAAAGAAAAAGACAAATACCGTATGCTAACACATATATATGGAATTTAAGGGAAAAAAATGTCATGAAGAACCTAGGGGTAAGATAGGAATAAAGACGCAGACCTACTGGAGAACGGACTTAAGGATATGGGGAGGGGGAAGGGTGAGTTTTGACAGGGCGAGAGAGAGTCATGGACATATACACACTAACAAACGTAGTAAGGTAGATAGCTGGGGGGAAGCAGCCGCAAGGCACAGGGATATTAGCTCAGTGCTTTGTGACAGCCTGGAAGGGTGGGATGGGGAGAGTGGGAGGGAGGGAGACGCAAGAGGGAAGACATATGGGAACATATGTATATGTATAGCTGATTCACTTTGTTGTAAAGCAGAAACTAACACACCATTGTAAAGCAATTATACCCCAATAAAGATGTTTAAAAAAAAAAAAAAAAAAGAATAAGCAACATCTAAACAGGGACTCAAGAGACACGTGAGTTAACCAGTAAAGGAGTGGAGTGAAAGAGCAAAGTTTCTAGGCAGAGGTTTAACTCAAAGGAACAGAGTCCAGAGCAAGCATGAATCACTGAAAGACTTGAAAGCAGTGTAGTGTAATTTAATATTTAGTGTAAGTAGAGGAATTGCAAGAGATAAGTTTAGAAAGTCACCTAGGGATGGGGTGAAAGACCAGAGAAGCTATGCCATCCAGGGTTTGGGTTTTTTCATGAGGGCAATGAAAAGCCATTGAAAAATTAATCTGAAGGATAATATAATCAGATTTTCACATTTTGAAAATCCCTTAAGTGAGTATTTGCTGGGGAGAATATATTTGGAAATAAGCAGAAAGACCTAGAAGTGATAAAAACATCTAGGGCACTATTTTGGTCATTCAAATGGGAAGGAATGTGAACACACAGATAGGAGTGGTATGGGTGGAGGAGAGAAGGCATATTTGAGCCATCTCAAGGGACAACATTTATAGGAATGATTAGAATGGTACATGACGAAAAAGGAGGAAACAAAGATTCTGAGACACCCTTGTCTTATTGCTACTCCCATGTCATTGCTACTTATTTCTCTCTTGGGTATTGAGTGACCTCTTGAAGCTTTTGAGAGGCACATTGGAAACAAGATTGCATTGCACTGCAATGAAAACCGAGACCGTGGCCAAACTTAGAGAGAACGGCCTAATAAACACCAAACCTAGGGACCCTTCCCACATTCACTTGACCTTCAGGTCCAGTTCAAATGCAATCTAGGATTCTGCCATTCAGAGCTGATCACCTTCTCGACCTCCTGTCTATCGTTTTTGGCATGCACTTTGATTATCTATTCGTATTTAATGTGGCTGCCGCCGTAGCATGTGGCATTTCCCCTGGGAGCAGAGACCTTGTCTTTGGATCTCCTGGCCCTAGCAAGCTCCTAGCCCAGTGACTGCACATAATAGGTGCTCAGCTCATGCTTGCTGGATATTTTTCATGTCTACTCACAGCACATGTATCGGCAGCTGTTTCAGAAGCATCTTGTTCTTTGCCTTGTTTTTCCATCCAGGAGGTTAACAAGCAGAGAACTAAAACTCAGGACTGTGACAGATGTGATGTTGCTTAAGACAATGTCAGGAGTAGGATGAATTGTAAATAAATTAAAGGATTTCATCTACTCATTTAGTTTTTTTTTGGCTGCCTTGGGTCTTTGTTGCTGCACGCAGGCTTTTTCCCTACTTGCGGCGAGCAGGGGCTACTCTTAATTGTGGTGCGCGGGCTTCTCGTTGGGTGGCTTCTCTTGTCGTGGAGCACAAGCTTTAGGTGCGTGGGCTTCAGTAGTTGTGGCTCGTGGGCTCTAGAGCGCAGGCTCAGTAGTTGTGGCGCACGGGCTTAGTTGCTCTGCTGCATGTGGGATCTTCCCGGACCAGGGCTCGAACCCATGACCCCTGCATTGGCAGGCGGATTCTTAACCACTGCGCCACCAGGGAAGCCTTACTTATTTAGTTTTAATTTCTTATATTATTGAAAAGTGATGTCTCCAGCAAACATGAACCTAAGTAAAGCAATGAGAGAAATAGGAGGTACTAATTAATTACTAATGGTCAAAAGTTCATATTTATACTCGACTGTATCCTTACCTTTTACGATTCATGAATGATATTTATGTTCCTTCCGTTCTAAGAAAGAGGAATGGGAAGCTGCTACTTAAAATAATAGTTTAGTCGCTTCATGTGTGTGTAAATGCATTAAAACACTGTATCCCCTCAAAAGGGGAAATCTAAGGGAGACAGAAGAGCCAAACAGACTTAAGTGAATCTGTTGCCAGTTCTAATTTAAAAAATTTAGGTGTTTCTTCACTTAACTAGCAACTTGTAGAGCCAGAAAATATTCTAAAGGTAGCTAGAGTAGCCAGTGTCTTCAAATAATGTTCTATGGAGTCCTAGGGGTTCTGGAGAGTTGGCTTTTGGACCTCAGGGGAAGGGTGAGCAGTGATTGACAGGGAAAACTTTGGGACTGCCACCCCTGCTTCAGCCAGAATACTAAGCTTTTATCTCATGTTTTTTGTTCCTTGGAAAAAGGAATTTGGGGGCTTAACAACACCCAGGCCTAAACCTTGACCGACCCTCTCATTTATAGATGAGGCACTGAGGCACAGAAAAGGTAACACAGCTGAGCATGGTGTTAAGAGTCTAC
This sequence comes from Phocoena phocoena, assembly GCF_963924675.1. NCBI lineage: Eukaryota > Metazoa > Chordata > Mammalia > Artiodactyla > Phocoenidae > Phocoena > Phocoena phocoena. The sequence continues at coordinate 38,362,879 of NC_089235.1, read as the reverse complement.
AGCAGAAAGACTTGAATTCTAATCCCAGCACTACTGCTTGCCAAGCAAGTGACCCTGGAAAAGTTACTTAATTTCTTGGAACTTCAGGCTCCTTATCTGTAAAATGGTTTCTGAAAGGATTCGATGAAAGAATTTAAGGGAAGAATTTACCACAGCAACTGGCATATAGCAAATGTTCAATAAATACAGAGGTTGAAAGTAGTGATAGTAATAGCAGTAGAACCTTTTAGCTAGAATGCAGATCTTTCTACTCTGCATTAGTGATTTTTTCCTATGTGCCTCCACAGACAAACAAAGAAACAAACAAAAATTTTCGGCATTATGGCTCATCCAAGGGAAAGATAAAGTTAAGAAGTTTATTTCGGGGAAAGTAAGGCTTTTCATTTTCTTCTCAGGATATAGATGCACTTTCAAATAAGGAAAGAAAGGGGCATGGATGTGGGGATATAAAATATATAACAATATTCTAAGAAACGGGCGTCTTGGGGCTTCCCTGGGGGCGCTAGTGGTTGAGAACCTGCCTGCCAATGCAGGGAACACGGGTTCGAGCCCTGGTCTGGGAAGATCCCACATGCCGTGGAGCAACTGGGCCCGTGAGCCACAACTACTGAGCCTGCGCGTCTGGAGCCTGTGCTCCGCAACAAGAGAGGCCGAGACAGTGAAAGGCCCGCGCACCGCGATGAAGAGTGGACCCCGCTCGCCGCAACTAGAGAAAGCCCTCGCACAGAAACGATGACCCAACACTGCCAAAAATAAATAAATTAATTAAAAAAAAAAAAAAAAAACTACTGATGTTTAAAAAAAAAAAAGAAAGAAACGGGCGTCTTGAAGTAATGTTCAGTGACTTGGGTGACAGATATAAATGCATTATTCAGAAAGAACGCTAAGTCATACCACAGTGTAAAACAATGTTTATTTGTCTTTTAACAAGATCTTACGGCTTCCCTGGTGGCGCAGTGGTTGAGAGTCCGCCCGCTGATACAGGGGACACGGGTTCATTGCCCCGGTCCGGGAAGATCCCACATGCCGCGGAGCGACTAGGCCCACGAAAGCCATGGCCGCTGAGCCTGCGCGTCCCGAGCCTGTTCTCCACAATGGGAAAGGCCGCAACAGTGAGAGGCCCGCGTACCGCACAAAAACCCCACAAAAACCAAGAGCTTATATTTTGGTCTCCAAGAAAACAATTTTTACAACATTAAATAAAATAAAGCTTGTTTTAAAATGATTAAGGAAATACAGAGGGCTTTTATTTGTCTTTAACTTGCTTTTTAAGTAATTCTTTACAATGAGTTCATCACCATGCATTCTTCCCACAGAATTACAACTTTACTTAATATTTGGTGAAAATGAATCAAGATTCCTGGGAGAATGTGAATTTGGAGAGTAATTTTGAAAGATTTAGAAATCCAAAGTTCATACTTGATTCTCTTCTGGATCAGATGACTCCGTTTATTGTAATACAAAGTGCCTGTAACACTTGCAAAAGTGGATTAATCTTCTCATAGAAGCATAGACTCCTTTAGCAATCTGATGGAGAAATATTTATTTTACCCCATTATTTTAAGGCTTGGTGATATGCTTTGTATTAGAGAAACTGCTTTGGTACTTTGAATGAAATATATGTAATTTTTCATCCTCCAGAGGAGGGGGAAATACTCGCAAATTTGTTGGGCTTATGTACAGTTATGAATAAAATTGTCATAATTAAGCTTTAATCATATAATTAAGTTTTAATTGGTATAATTAAGTTATTTTTACACAAAATTTGAAAATTCTTTTATGAGGCACGAAAAATATATTTTGAGTGTTGGTTTCAAAGACTCTAATGGGGATAAACACTTAGCATATAAAATTTATTACTCTCAATAGAAATTTGAAGTGAAAAGTAAAAATAAATGGCTCTAATTTTTTTCACAGGATCATTTGCCTTCTGATACTCTTTTGTCTCTTCTAAAAATGATTGAAGTTGCTAAATAAAAATACGTCCTGTTTAAATGTGAATTCTGAGTTCAAGTGTGACTAGTGGCTCCTCATTTCCTGACTTGGTCACCTCGTCTACAAAATGAGATTATTGTCAATTCTGATGATTTGAGTCATACTAATGAAAAATTACTTTCAAAAACTTGGTCCAGCTCAACTATGATAGCCATAATTATGAAATTTTGTTTTCAGTGGGAAATTTCAGGGTAAGTAAGCTATTTTTACAAAGTAATTATTTTATACAATATTCATCCATTCCATGAATATTTTTTCAGGACCAACTATGTGACTAAGCACTGTTCAGTCACTGTGCATATAGCAGTGGGCAGAACAGACAAAAGTTCTGCCTCCAGTATCAAACATTCTGGTGACAACAAGAGAAAGTGAATAATATAATAGCAGCCGGTGATAAGCACTCTGAGGAAAAATAAATCAGGGTAAAGAGATAAGAAATGGCAAATCCTCAACTCATGGGCCCCCAATTAATTCCAGATGAATTAAACAATTAAATTTTACAAATAGAAAACTGTAAGAGAAAACCTATAAAATGCAGGTGAATTTCTTTTTATCTTTGAATGTATAAAGTTTTTACAAACATAAAACCAAATAAAAAGCCCACAAATAAAAAGATCAACCCATTAGACTATATAACATTAACAACTTCTATCCCCTAAACAAATTATTACAACTAAAAGGCAAATGGAAAAATGGGAAATATTTGCCACCATTATGAAAATGAAGAGTTAGTATTAAAATATAAACATGCAAATCAATGAGAAAAACTATATAACATAAATACTTACTGAACTAAATAAGTGACAAAACTAACTTTCTAGTAATCAAGATATACTAGTTAAAATAACTTTAAATACAGAAAAGATTAAAAACACACACTACTGGCAAGATTGCAATGAGATGGGCACTTTTACACATGATAGAAATGTGAGTCAGTTTCTTTATGAAAAATAAAAGTGGAATCCATTAAGAACCCCAAACAAACTCATTCTCTTTAGCCCAGAAAGGCTACTTATTAATACTGGTAATGTAAAAAATTCACCATGAAAATACAGGGAGAAATACACAAAAATTTAGAAGTATTCATCCCTGGATTGTAGGATTCCTCGGGATTTTAATTATACTCTTTATACATTTTTGCACTTTTAAATACTTTTTGCAAAAAGCATTTATTAACAGGACAAACAATAAAAAGTAATAAGGCAATAGGAAAAGAAGTAGAGGGAAGAATAAAAGATAGAAGGAGGATTTTCTTAACTGGTTTTTTCTTCTACATGGAAACCTCATCCATTTTCTTCACAAATCAGAGATATACTCATTATGGGGAAAATAATAAAATTTCTAAGAAAAAGTAAGACCCAGCCAAGAAATCACACTTTGAAAAGTAATTAACAATACAAAGATCATAGCACATTCCCTTGAGTTATTTTTGTGGCCTACTCCTGAGAGTGTAGCTATATATCATAGAAGAGTCATTCTGAAGAACAGTAATGAGGGAAGTCTCTTTGTAGGATTTTAGCTCTGTTTTCCTCATTGTTTAAACTTGAAAGTCTCTGGAAAGATATTCCAGTAGCTTCCCTTGTGTTCAGCTTCTAGAGACCTAGAAAAATCAGGCATTTTTTAGCATGTGTGTTGTTACGATGTTAGTGATACGATGATTTATTATTGTGATTAAAAAAAATCCTACCTGAATTCCCATATTAGCCTCAGGACACAGCTAGTATGTCTTGGATATTTTGTAGGCCAGTGAGTGTTCTGGATTTCCTGACTGACACTTCATTTAAACAGGTCAGCTAGCAGCATAGTCTTTTGAATTCATTCCTCCAGGATCTTAGGATACGGCACAAAATGAAGAACTTTCTGCCTATTCATTCGTTCACCTTCAACACATTAAAGAAAGTTTTGTTTGTTTAGGATTAGCCAGGACCACTCTGACAATGCTGTAACACTCTGAAGTACCCAAGAATACATATAACTTTCAGCTAAAGTATTGATTTGGTATGTGTAGAGCTTAAACTACATTGCAAAACTGCATAAGTAGAAATTTCAATCTAATGAATTAACGTACTTAAAACAAGACATGTTCTAAACAGCTAAAAAACATTTTTTAAAGGTTTAAATATTGTCTGAATATTTATTATTATAATAATACATATTCTTCTACTATTAAGCAATTATACATTTACAGAAAACATTTATAGAGATATTTATAGAAATATATTCTATAGCACAAAACATTTCAGCATGCTAAAATTTCTATTTGCATTGCATAGAATTCAGGATCTCAGCTGCCTTATGTGTTTGAGATTTTTGAGGCTATAATTGGGATCCTACACTAGAGAGGATCCTCAGTTATAGTAGAAGCCATTCTATTCCAACCTGGTCTCTGGCTGGAAATCTCAGAGAAGGTAAAGGATACTGATTTAGAAACTCTTCCCACAACTAGTTTAACTACTGAGATTATTCTTATGATTGCCTTAGTTTAGGGAAAATTGAGATTTCAATTCCTGGCTCCCTTTCCAGTTAATCAGGGAAGATAAGTGATAAGGAATAAACAGACCCACTATGTGCAAAGTTGTTAGTTTGGGTCTATTCCTTTCATCACTGGCACTTCATCCCTTGTCATTTCTTCTTTAGATCATTCACATTTCTGATTCTACTTTACTAATTTTCACAAGGTTCACAGCAGTAACTTCCAGCTGGTCTTCAAAGTGACAGTTTTTATCTGTTTTGTGCACTACTGTATTCTCAGTGCCTGGAACAGTGAGTGCCTGGAACATAGTTATCACATTGAATGAATGGGTAAAATTTAACATAAACATTGGAATTGGAAATAAAGCAACTCTTTCCTCCACACTATCTATAAATAATTTCTGATTTTATAACCAACAAGGACCTACTACATAGCACAGGGAAATCTACTCAATATTTTGTGATAACATATGTGGGAAAAGAATCTGAAAAAGAATGGATATATGTTTATGTATAACTGAATCACTTTGCTGTACACCTGAAACTAACACAACATTTTAAATCAACTATACCCAATATAAAATAAAAAATTAAATTAAAAAAACAAACATCAAAACAGAATTTCTGATTTCAATAAGAATAAGTTGCATAAGGTATGTTATGTTGGTTGTTTTTAGAAAATAAATCAAAATGAATGTGTCAATATAATTTTGTAAATATACGCAACTTTTAATTTTTTTAGTAGTAAAATAATAAAAAATATAAATTTTATAATTAGGTATTCTGGGAAATAATCTACACAATGGGACTAAAATTGGAATAGAATACTAAATTGTTAAGGAAAAATGTTCAATTTTTTGAATCCCTCTGCTAGTCATTATTCCCTTCAAATTACTAGAGTTAGAGAAAGCCCCTGATAGTTGCTCCCTGCAAACTTAATGTTTCTCCAACAGCTTATGCACATAATATTAGATGGTAAATATTTCACTAAGGACATCGTTTTCTTAGCAGGCTCCAATCAAGTTGCTCTTGCTTTAATAGTTTATCTAAAAGACACACTATGAGAAACCTCTTCCTTGTACAGGAAATTTTTTGTATTGTTTACATAGGTATCACAGAGTGATGGGCCTGATACAAATTGTTTCAGTTGGAAAGAGCTCTGCCAAAGAAAACAGACAGGCAGCTGTTTGCATAGCGTATAAAATTTTTTTGTTGTTAAATATGGCTGCACCTGTGTAAACACAAACTTTATTTCCAAGAAGTACCCCTGCAGCTGCAAAGACTTTCTGACTAGCCAGAGAAGCTATTTTTATTGTACCGTGTAATGTATGTAATAAGTTTTGGTCAATTGTCAGTCTCAAAAAATCATATAAGAAGATTCATTTATTTTAATATAGGCAGTTTATTGTATTTTTTCCAAAACCTTAATATGAGGTTGACTTTATTTCCTATTTATGCTTCATATTGACTCATTACAAAAGTTAAAATTAATCAAGGAACAATGGTCCAGTCATGCAAAGTACATCAAAAAGAACAGTTTTCTTCATTCTCATTCATTCTTCATTCACTTGTACCTTCTTTCATTTTCCCCAAAGTATAGTCAAGAAATACAGTAATCTTACACATGATTTGTTGAGGCAGACCTTATTACTTTTTCGAAAAAATGTTTAGTATTATTGATGGAAGTAACCTTAATTACATAACAGAACTATAATCATGATCTGGCCCAACAGCAGAGAGGATATTCTTTCCCACGCTGCTGAAGGACTCCCCAGAACTACCTAAAATGTTACTCATATGCAATGAGTAGTGCACCAATGCTAAATTCTATCAAAATGTTAGTAAATAACTAATTGTAAAGGCTACTATATTTACGTATTAAAACCAGGTTAAGCACCATCTTCTTTATGTGTAACTGCATCTTTATATACTTTTAAACTTCTCATAGTCACATTCAGAGAAATTGAAACAATCTCCTGGATCTTTATTTTAAAAAATCAAGAAAAAACATTTTTTTTACATATTTACAATGAGTTTTTGATATGAAAAAATTCAAAGCATTTATTTAAAGACTGTGAATGTTCTGCAGGAAGTGTCTCGTCTGCCTTAGAGCCCAGGACAGACACATGGCCCCAGTGGACATTCAAGGATATTCCCAACCTGCTGCGTAGAAAACAAACTACTTTTTCCTCCCATGGAGTAGGATGTGGATTGATGCTTACAGCAATGTCATTAACACCTCAGAAGGTAGCTGTAAATAAATGCTCAAAGTGTGGTCCAGGTACCCTCGGGGAGTCTGCAAGATCAAAACAATGTTCACAATAATACAAAAAAATTATTTGCCTTTTTCACTCATTTTCTCATGAGGCTACAGTGAAGCTTTCTAAAGGATGTGTAATGCGTGATGACATTTTAAAATAAAACCTGATAATATTTGGAAGTTAGTGAATGAATCTTTTTCAAATTATTGATGCAGGATGCTATAAAAATCATCTATGGGTTAAAAAAGGAATCTTTCAAACACTAGAGAGACCAAAGAGTTTTAATGTAATAGGGTACAAAAAAATCTATTTAATCCATCGATAGGGTTTCATATTCCATAATACAACTAACTTTAAAAAAATCATTACTTGCTGATTTTCAGTACAGTACCAACAATGTCCACAAATTCCTGAAAATACAATTTACTGAAAGGACTATTCAAATACTTCTTCATTTTCTAAAATTTGTATGAGGCTGAGTTTTCTTCATATGCTTCAACTAAACAACATAGCTCAACACTTTGAATGCAGACAAAGATATAAGAATTCAGTTATCTTCTACTGAGTCAGACATTGAAGGAAATAAAAAGTAATGTTTAAAGTTGCCATTCTTTTTGTTTGTTTGCTTATTTAGGAAAATGTAGTCATTTTGACATATACTGGACTTGTTATCATTCTTTTGAAATAAATTAATGAGTAAAATATTTTAAGAATTTAGCAGTAATTATTAATACATGTACACACATAGGAAAGATCTCACTGGTGTCCACAATAACAGTTTAAGAAAGTAAAAGATTCTTGAGATTAAAAGAGTTTGAGAATTGCTGCCATGTATCATGCTTTTATACTCCAAAGAGATATGAAATGAATGCAAGAAAAGATAGAATACTCAGAGGACCTTCAAGATTGTGGAGGAGTAAGTCATGGAGATCACCCTCCTCCCCACAAATATATCAAAAATACATCTACATGTGGAACAACTCCTACAGAACACCTACTGAATGCTGGCAGAAGATCTCAAACTTACCAAAAGGCAAGAGACTCCCCACGTACCTGGGTAGGGCAAAAGGAAAAAAGAAAAAAACAGAAACAAAGAATAGGGACGGGACCTGGAACACTGGAAGGGAGATGTGAAGGAGGAAAAGTTTCCACGCACTAGGAAACCCCTTCACTGGTGGAGACAGGGGTTGGGCGGCAGGGGGAAAGCTTTGGAGTCACAGAGGAGAGTACAGCAACAGGGACGCATAGGGCAAAGTGGAAAGATTCCTGCACAGAGGATCAGTGCTGACCAGCACTCACCAGCCTGAGAGGCTTGTCTGTTCACCCACCAGGGTGGGTTGGGGCTGAGGACTGAGGCTCAGGCTTTGGAGGTCAGATTCCAGGGAGAGGACTGGGGTTGGCTGCATGAACACAGCCTGAAGGGGGCTAGTGCACCACAGCTACTCGGGAGGGAGTCTGGGAAAACTCTGGACCTGACTAAGAGGCAAGAGACCATTGTTTCGAGGTATGCGAGGAGAGAAGATTCAGAGCACCACCTAAACAAGCTTCAGAGACAGGTGACATCTGCTGCTATCATTGCAGAACCCACAGACGGGCATGACATGCTAAGGCTGCTGCTGCAGCCACCAAGAAGCCTGTATGCAAGCACAGGTCACTATCCACACCTCCCCTCCCAGGAGCCTGTGCAGCCTTCCACTGCCAGGGTCCCCTGATCCAGGGACAACTTCCCAAGGAAAACACACAACAGCCTCAGGCTGTTGCAACATCAGGCCAGCCTCTGCCACCGGCAGGCTCGCCCCACATTCCATAACCCTCCCTCTCCCTGGCATGAGTGAGCCAGAGCCACCTAATTAGACATTCCTTTAAACCCCTCCGGTCTGGGCAAAGGACACACACAAGAGGGCGACCTACATGCAGAGGTGGGGCCAAATCCAAAGCTGAACCCAGGAGCTGTGTGAACAAAGAAAAGAAAGGGAAATTTCTCCGTGCAGCTTCGGGAGCAGCAGATTAAATCTCCACAATCAACTTGATATACCCTGCACCTGTAAAATACCTGAATAGACAATGAAACATCCCCAAATTCAGGCAGTGGACTTGTGGACTTTGGGAGCAACTGTAGACTTGGGCTTTGCTGTATATTACTGACTAGTTTCTGATTTTTATGTTTATCTTAGTTTAGTTTTTAGTGCTTGTTATCATTGGTGTATTTGTTTACTGGTTTGGTTGCTCTCCTTTTTTTTATTACTTTTTTATTTTAATAAATTTTTGATTTTAATAACTATTTTTAATTTATTTATTTATTTTTCTTTCTTTCTTTTTTTTCTCCCTTTTCTTCTGAGCCATGAGGCTGACTGGATCTTGGTGTTCTAGCCAGGGGTCAGTCCTGAGCCTCTGAGGTGGGAGAGCCAAGTTCAGGGCACTGGTCCACCAGAGACCTCCTGGTTCCATGTAATATCAATTGGCTAGAGCTCTCTGAGAGATCTCCATCTCAAGGTTAAGACACAGCTCCAGTCAATGATCAGCAAGCACCAGTGCTGGACACCACAAGCCAAACAACTAGCAAGACAGGAACACAACCCCACCCATTACCAGAGAGGTTGCCTAAAATCATAAGTTCACAGACACCCCAAAACAGACCACTGGAAACGGTTCTGCTTACCAGAAAGACAAGATGCAGCCTCATCGACCAGAACACAGGCACCAGTCCCCTCCAAAAGGAAGACTATACAACCCACTGAATGAACTTCATCCACTGGGGGTGGGCACCAAAAAAAAAAAAAATGGGAACTATGAACTTGCAGCCTGTGAAAAGGAGACCCCAAACACAGTAAGTTAAGCAAAATGAGAAGAGAGAAATACACAGCAGATGAAGGAGCAAGGTAAAAACCCACCAGAGTAAACAAATGAAGAGGAAATAGGTAGTCTACCTGAAAAAGAATTGAGAGTACTGATAGTAAAGATGATCCAAAATCTTGGAAATAAAATTGAAAAAATACAAGAAATGTTTAACAAGGACCTAGAAGAACTAAAGAGCAAACAAACAATGATGAGCAACACAATAAAAGAAATTTAAAATTCTATAGAAGGATTCAATAGCAGAATAACTGAGGCAGAAGAATGGATAAGTGATCTGGAAGATAAAATAGTAGAAATGACTATCACAGAGCAAAATAAAGAAAAAGAGTGAAAAGAATTGAGGACAGTCTCAGAGACATCTGAGACAATATTAAATACACAAACAATTGAATTATAGGGGTCCCAGAAGAAGAAGAGAAAAGGAAAGGGACTGAGAAAATATTTAAAGCGATTATAGTTGAAAACTTCCCTAATATGGGAAGGAAGTAATCAACTCCAGGAAGCACAGAGAGTCCCATACAGGATAAATCCAAGGAGAAACATGTCAAGAAACATATTAATCAAACTATCAAAAATTAAATATTAAAAGCAGCAAGGGAAAAGCAGCAAATAACATAAAAGAGAATCCCCATAAGGTTAACAGCTGATCTTTCAGCAGAAATTCTGCAAGCCACAAGGGAGTAGCAGGACATATTTAAAGTGATGAAAGGGAAAAACCTACAACAAAGATTACTCTACCCAGCAAGGATCTCATTCAGCTACAACAGAGAAATTAAAACGTTTACAGACAGGAAAAACTTAATAGAATTCAGCACCACCAAACCAGCTGTACAACAAATGCTAAAGGAACTTCTCTAGGCAGGAAACACAAGAGAAGGAAAAGACCTACAATAACAAACCCAAAACAATTAAGAACATGGTAATAGGAATATACATATGAATAATTACCTTAAATGTAAATGTATTAAATGCTCCAACCAAAAGACGTGGACTGGATGAATAGATACAAAACCAAGACCCATATATATGCTGTCTATAAGAGACCCACTTCAGACCTAGGTACACATACAGACTGAAGTGAGTGGCAGATGGAAAAAGATATTCCATGCAAATGGAAATCAGAAGAAAGCTGGAGGAGCAATTCTCATATCAGAGAAAATAAGCTTTAAAATAAAGACTATTACAAGAGACAAAGAAGGATACTACATAATGATCAAGGGATTAATCCAATAAGAAGATATAACAATTGTAAATATTTATGCACCCAACATAGGGACACCTCAATACATAAGGCATAAAAGGGGAAATTGACAGTAACACAGTCATATTAGGGGACTTTAACACCCCACTTTCACCAATGGACAGATCATCCAAAATGAAAATAAATAAGGAAACACAAGCTTTAAATGATACATTAAACAAGATGGAATTAATTGATATTTATAGGAAATTCCATCCCAAAACAACAGAATACACTTTCTTCTCAAGTGCTTATGGAACATTCTCCAGGATAGATAATATCTTAGGTCAGAAATCAAGCCTTGGTAAATATAAGATAATTGAAATCATATCAAGTATCTTTCCCCACCACAGTGCTATGAGACTACATAACAATTACAGGAAAAAAATAACTAAAAAATACAAATACATGGAGGCTAAACAGTAAATTACAAAATAACCAAGAGATCACTGAGGAAATCAAAAAATACCTAGAAGCAGTTGACAACGAAAACACAGCAACCCAAAACCTATGGGATGCAGCAAAAGCAGTTCCAAGAGGGAAGTTTATAGCACTACAATCCTACCTTAAGAGACGAGAAAAATAAACAATCTAAACTTACACCTAAAACAATTAGAGAAAGAAGGAAAAAGACACCCCAAAGTTAGGAGAAGGAAAGAAATCATAAAGATCCGATCAGAAATAAATGAAAAAGAAATGAAGGAAATGATAACAAAGAACAATAGAACTGAAAGGTGATTCTTGGAGAAGATAAACAAAATTGATAAACCACTAGCTAGACTCAGCAAGAAAAGAAAGGGAGAAGACTCAAATCAACAGAATTAGTAATGAAAAAGGAGAAGTAACAACTGACACTGCAGAAATACAAAGGATCATGAGAGATTACTACAAGCAACTATATGCCAATAAAATGGACAACCTTGAAGAAATGGACAAATTCTTAGAAAAGCACAATCTTCTGAGACTGAACCATAAAGAAATAGAAAATATCAACAGACCAATCACATGCACGGAAATTGAAACTGTGATTAAAAATCTTCCAACACACAAACTCCCAGGACCAGATGGCTTCACAGGCAAATTCTATCAAATATTTAGAGAAGAGCTAACACCTATCCTTCTCACATTCTTCCAACATATAACAGAAGGAAGAACACTCCCAAACTCATTCTATGAGGCCACCATCACCTTAATAATGAAATGAGAAAAAGATATCACCAAAATAGAAAACTATAGGCCAATATCAGTAATGAACATAGATGCAAAAATCCTCAACATACTACTAGCAAACAGAATCCAACAGCATAATAAAAGGATCATACACCATGATCAAGTGGGTTTACCCCAGGAATGCAAGGATTCTTCAATATACATAAAGCAATCAATGTGATACTCCATATTATCAAATTGAAGGATAAAATCAATATGATACTCTCAATAGATGCAGAAAAAGCTTTCAACAAACTTCAAAACCCATTTATGATAAAAACTCTCCAGAATGCAAGCATAGAGGGGACTTACCTCAACATAATAAAGGCCATATATGACAAACTCACAGCCAACATCGTTTTCAATGGTGAAAAACTGAAACCATTTCCACTAAGATCAGGAAGAAGACAAAGTTGCCCACTCTCACCACTATTATTCAACATAGCTTTGAAATTTTAGACACAGCAATCAGAGAAGAAAAAGAAATGAAAGGAATCCAAATCGGAAAAGAAATAGTAAAACTGTCACTGTTTTCAGATGACATGATACTATACATAGAGAATCCTAAAGATACTACCAGAAAACTACTAGATCTAATCAATGAATTTGGTAAAGTAGCAGGATACAAAATTAATACACAGAAATCTCTTGCTTTCCTATACACTAATGATGAAATATCTGAAAGAGAAAATAAGGAAACACTCTCATTTAGCATTGCAACAAAAATAATAAATACCTAATTATAAACCTAACTAAGGAGACAAAGACTTGTATGCAGATAACTATAAGACACTGATGAAAGAAATTAAAGATGATTCAAATAGATGGAGAGATATACCATGTTCTTGGATTGGAAGAATCAACATTGTGATAATGACTATACTACTCAAAGCAATCTACAGATTCAATGCAATCCCTATCAAACTACCAATGGTATTTTTCACTGAACTAGAACAAAATATTTCACAATTTGTATGGAAAAACTAAAGACCCCGAATAGCCAAAGCAATCTTGAGAAAGAAAAACAGAACTGGAGGATTCAGGCTCCCTGACTTCAGATTATACCACAAAGCTACAGTAATTAAGACAGTATGGTACTGAAACAAAATCAGAAAGGTAGACCAATGGAACAGGATAGGAAGCCGAGAGATAAACCCATGCACATATGGTTACCTTATCTTTGATAAAGGAGGCAAGAATATACAGTGGAGAAAAGACAGCCTCATCAATAAGTGGTGCTGGGAAAACTGGACAGCTACATGTAAAAGAATTAAATTAAAACACTCCATAATACATATGGGAACATGTGTGTATGTGTGGCTGATTCACTTTGTTGTAGAGCAGAAACTAACACACCATTGTAAAGCAATTATACCCCAATAAAGATGTTAAAAAAATAAAATAAAATAAAATAAAATAAAAAAACACCCCATAATGCCATACACAAAAATAAACTCAAAATTGATTAAAGACCTGAATGTAAGTCCAGACACTATCAAACTCTTAGAGGAAAACATAGGCAGAACACTCTAGGACATAAATCACAGCAAGATCCTTTTTGACCCACCTCCTAGAGAAATGGAAATAAAAACAAAAATAAACAAATAGGCCATATGAAACTTAAAAGCTTTTGTATAGCAAAGGAAACTATACACAAGATGAAAAGACAACCCTCAGAATGGGAGAAAATATTCGCTAACAAAGTAACTGACAAAGGATTAATCTCCAAAATATACAAGCAGCTCATGCAGCTCAGTATCAAAAAAACAAACAACCCAATCTAAAAATGGGCAGAAGACCTACATAGACATTTCTCCAAAGAAGATGTACAGATTGCCAACAAACACATGAAAGGATGCTCAACATCACTAATTACGAGAAAAATGCAAATCAAAACTACAATGAGGTATCACCTCATACCAGTCAGAATGGCCATCATCAAAAAATCTGCAAACAATAAATGCTGGAGAGGGTGTGGAGCAAAGGGAACCCTCTTGCACTGTTGGTGGGAATGCAAATTGATACAACAACTATGGAGAACAGTATGGAGGTTACTTACAAAACTAAAAATAGAACTAGCATTGACCCAGCAATCCCACTACTGGGCATATACCCTGAGAAAACCATAATTCAAAAAGAGTCATGTACCAAAATGTTCATTGCAGCTCTATTTATAATAACCAGGACATGGAAGCAGCCTAGGTGTCCATCGACAGATGAATAGATAAAGAAGATGTGGCACATATATACAATGGAATATTATTCAGCCATAAAAGGAAACAAAATTGAGTTATTTTTAGTGAAGTGGATGGACCTAAAGTCCATATGGCATGAAGTAAGTCAAAAAGAGAAAAACAAATACCATATGCTATCACATATATATGGAATCTAAAAAAAGCAAAAAAAGTTTCTGAAGAACCTGGAGGCTGGACCCGGATAAAGATGTAGATGTAGAGAATGGACTTTAGGACACAGGGAGGGGGGAGGTTAAGCTGAGATGAAGAGACAGAGTGACATGGACATATATGCACTACCAAATGTAAAATAGGTAGCTAGCTAGTGGGAAGCAGCTGCATAGCACAGGGAGATCAGCTAGGTGTTTTGTGACCACCAGAGGTGTGGGTTAGGGAGGTTGGGAGGGAGATGCAAGAGGGAGGTGATATGGGGGTATATGTGATAGCTGATTCACTTTGCTATACAGGAGAAACTAACACAGCATGTAAAGCAATTATAGTCCAATAAAGATGCTTTAAAAAAAAGAAAAGCTAGAATACTCAGATATGTACAGAACCCATGCACACGTGCTAAAGACTGAATTGTAAAGTATGATCTCATTTGCATTCCCACAGCCCTTTCCCATCCACTACTGGGTTTTCTCTTACGAAATTGTGTAAGAGTGTGGTCACATGTCCATGACTTTATTCCTCCTGTGGATGCCTGTGTGTGCAGGGAACTTATTAAGTTTTAAGTTTTATACCACCTCATCTCATACTGCTTTAGATAGGGCTTGACTAAGCAGTCTCTAGGTAACTATCTCTATGATATAAACACAAATATTGCTAATATTACCCCCCAAATCACAGAGGATGCTTGATTGAAATCAATCCCTGCTTATCTTAACATTTAACTTGTTAACATTTAACAAGTTCTGTGTTAAGCCCAGGGACCGCATTGTGAATTTTTCACCTATGTTGGAGAGACATTTCCTTCTACCAACAAAGGCAGGTGAGAATCCTTGCCATAAAAACTTAGATGATCTTTACCAATTCCTGCCAAAACAAACGTGTTTTAGTAGACCCAGAAGTTTTTATAAAAATGTTAACATGTTTTATGTATTACCTATATATTTCTTTGTAAGCACAATTAACAACCTTGTTCTCTGGTACAGAGTTCAACAAGCAGACCCCTGAGAGGACAATGAACGGCCATCCAGTCCATAAATGATTATCAGTGGAAATGTACTCTAAGTTCCCATGGATGGGAAGATCATGGTTGGCTCTGGAGGATGCATTCTCTGTATTTTGTTTGCTCAAAAATGTTTTGATATCAAAAATGTTTTGATATCACTGATTATATTTTATGAATTTTCCTTAAATCTATATCCCATGTTTTCTTGGAATCCTCACACAAACTTCATTTTCATTCTTCCCACAGATTTGAAACCTTTAAGTAAACAAACACACTAAACACCTAACATTTCAAATTGTATTTTATTCAATACTTTAAACATTTTTATTCAGTCTTTATGTTCAAAATAGATGATACATACTTAGCATTAGAGATGGTTGGAATTCTAATTTCAAAACAGTTAAGTAAGATAATGATCAGAAATGCCAAAATTCTTATACGTGGTCACTACTTCTTTGTCACCATTGGTAATTTATTCCAATGACTACCCAGCTTTAGCAATTACATAGAAATTGCTTACCAGCACTCCCCATCTGAAACATAAATAAGATGACTAATCACATATCTAGTATCATTTTTTCTTAGCTCTGATAGTCTTTTTACCAGGGACCAGAAATGCCCTAAAATTTGTGCTTTTCTGAAAGGGATAGAAATCTCCAGTATCACTGGAATTACAGGTTTGGTTTTTGCTAAACATACTTATAATATCAAAGTGCATATCATAATCTAGTCCTGATTTATTGCAAATAAAATGGTACAGTGAAATGCAACCTCAAAGATGACCTAATGCCAACTCATGGTTTTTTGCTAATAGAGAAAATGTGCCTCTAATAGTTTAAGGAACTTGCCAAATTTTGCATAGCTACCTAGTAGCAAGGCTAGTACTTGAGCCCAATCTCTCAATTCTTAACACAACACTCTTCCACTAAACCAGGGCTGGAGTTCAGAGAAGTTTGAGAATAGCATGTGAAAATCACTTGGAAATATATTTCTTTCATAGTTTATTGATTTATTCTCTGAATTGCGCAGTTACATGATTTTTATCTCTCGTATATTATTAGAGTCCAGAAGGCATCTCTTTATCTTACCTTATAACATGGCCATATAAAACTCCATAATTAAATTAGGACCATATAACATTTTTGAACGGATAAATGAGACACATCATAATAGTGAAACTTTTCCATTCTAAGATACATCCAGGATGTTTGGTATATTTTGGCTGGAGGTGAATCCTTCTGCTAATTGTAAGGAAATTGGATAAAATTTGAGTCTGTGGATCTCTTCAAATTTACTGTATTAGTCTCTACATCCTAACAGAAGCCTAGAAGAAAAGAACATTGGAGTGGAACAGAATGGTGTCTGTTCTCCCCTCCAAAGGCTGTTTATAAACATCCTCAGTATTGAGAAAAAGATGTGGATTGTTATTTACTGAATATCACATCTCTTATGCTAGTCATTTTACAATACCAGGCTCTATAATAGTATTAAGTACTAACAGTGTTCTCATTGGGTAGCCTGCCTGTGGAATAAAATGGCTTTTAATGGGCTCCCAGAGTTGTTTTTGTTTGTTTGTTTGTTTTTTAGTAAATTTACTGGAAATTCAACTTATAGTAAATGCAGGTTCACTTTTTTTATAGTTAAAAATATACAAAGGTGTGTCCTTGAACTCACATTTCCACAGTTTTAAATGACTCTTTGTATCTGATTTTTATTGCACTGTGAACATTATAGCAATTTTGGTTTCAGTATATAAACTAGAGCCTGGTTTATGCATAAAATAATGTAGCTCAATATCTAAATACATTGCCCACCCATGAATGATAATTAATTTTTTCTTGAACAAAGCCCTAAAATATAGAGCATTAGTTGATTATGTGTAACCAAATGATGTTAGATGTCCAAGGGCAATTATGATAAAATATTAAAGCAACTTTATATCAAGAAAAAGATAAAAATATACAGCCACATACTCTTGATTCAGTTACTTTAATTTTTTGCACATTAAAAATGTATTTAAGAGCTGCCAATTAAATTGCTTCAAATATGAAGTTACTTTAGTTTTGAGAAACTCCAAGACTGCTGAAGCCCATTTGAAATCTTTGGAAGCCCCAAAAGTTGCTGCCACTAAGCCTCATATAAGCCAAGGGAAGCTCATGATCCTTTCTTTAATAATAAATTGAGAATCCTTATTAGAAAATATGCCACAGTGTAGCACTCAGACAAAAACTATGTTGCAGTCATCTCTCTTGAAAAAAGATAGAAATAAGTTGCTTAATAAAGTCTAAATCATTCCTTAGGTTAGCTAATAGAAGCACTCGCTGTTATAAAATTAATCAGTCCCTGCTATTACGGCAAATTGGTGAAGATTGTATTGACACATCTTCATCAGCATGTCTCATCAGAGGTGTCCATGCCATTTAGCTACGAAACCCTGGAGGCTTTCCTCCACACAGAATCTTATAACACTTCAATTAAGGGACACCAAGCTGCCAACCAGACAGCGGCACATTTATTTCTTGATGACTCCTTAAGTTGTGCCACAGGCCTATCATTAAGAGAATATTTTTCACAGCAGGTTGCAAAGATCCTCGTGCCATTAAAAGGAATTGAAAAAGCATCAGTTTGTTGTTTCCACCTAACACAGATATTTTTCATTGCTAGAACAGCCATTAAAAACAATCTGTTTTATTGCATTCTGAAAAGATCACATGAAGTACACACAGTGATTTATTTTAAGGATGACATTAGGATTAAAACCACTATGAAAATGTAGTATTTGAAATAATATTTAGGAAAACAAAGTCTCATAAATGTGTTTTTCTTTTTTGTACCAAATTGTTAAAAGAAATTTATTGATACCTTGAATCAGAGTTTGAAAATGTTACAAAAGAATGCCTTTTAAAAAGAGGATTAGGAAGAGTGTCTCTGGAGAGGGATGTCATGCCTTAGAAGAAAGACATGCCTTAAAATTTTAAGTGGAAATTCTTTGAAAATTAGTAAACCCAAACAGAATGCTTTGAAAATATAGTGGATCAAGTGCTTCTTTAGGGCAATTGTTTGGGTATTTTTTTTTTTTTTTGGAAGGGAAGTTTAATTCCATTGCTACATTGTAGAATATTGACTTAAAATACTGTTTTTCAGTCACCAGAGTGGAAGAAAACACCCAATTTTGGTTACTTATTTATATTAGAGCAGCCACTCCATGAAGTTTCAGTTTGATATATTGACTTATTTTAAAACTTATTTTCTCAGCACTGGAATCCATCACTATTTGACATCAGCAATAACTTAAAGGAAAAAATTTCCGTAAATGAGTTTTCTTAATGTTACTGCTTAGAAAATTTTAGATGCTTTTTATGAGTTGTTTCTGATAAAACCTTCAAAAAGTGTTTTTAAATTATATGTTCCTTAAGTGTTATACAGTATTTTGAATTCATCTTTTAAAGAACAACAGCAAGAACAAAGCAACCTCATGAAGAAGTTTATTCTGTCTTTCTGCTTTAGAATGTTGATCAAGCTCTGGTGTTAGCAAAGTTAGGGTGGCCTATGTTAAAACTGACCTTGTTGAAACCCACCAGAACTTCAACATGATAAATGGGACAGGGTGTAAGGTAGGAGCTGTAGTGGACAGTGTGAGGTGCTGTTAGATGATTCCCCTCTTCACGACTGAGATACCCCTTTCTGGGGATTGCCCTGAGCAGAAGATAACCTCTAAGTCCCAAGGTCACTGCTCCTGCCTCAGGATAGCTCCACATCCAAAGACTGGTCTCTGGAGGAAGGGATGTGAAGGACCTGTCCCCTTGCTGCAGCACCAGGCAGTTCCGGACAACTCCAGCTCTAGAGCTCCCGTGTAGGATTGGCAGAGGCCTTTGTTGTGAGTGCATCACAGTTGACATAAGGGGCACTCCCCAATCAACTTCCTCTATGCAAATCTCCATCACGAATCTGGTCCAGAAGCATCAACCTGAGACAATAGTGGCACATGTTTAATATATAGGATTCGGTTAGTTAGTCTGAATAGAAGCAAAAAGTAGAGAATTATTGGAGGTTTGAGGGAACCTATTTAAAAATAAACATCCTTTGATACATTTGGAATGATGCCTGAGACATTCAGAGCTCTTTTTTTTTTTTAATATCTCTCTTTTCTCCATTCTCACTGATACCACCTTTGTAATCTTTCCCAGCCTCCAGTTTTCCCCAAGTTCAGTTCATTCATTTCTTCACGGCTGACAGAATTTTCTTGCAAAACTCAGATCTGATGTTGTAACTCTGTTGTTTAAAAGCTTCTGATGCTTACACATTGTTACAGGGTAAAATAAGGGGTTTTATCTTAAAACCCCTGTCCCTGCATTTATGTTACTTCATTACCTGTAACATTCCTCCTCTGGTGGCTGACCCTAGAGTACTCAGTACAACTCTAGTACCTATTTACAGATTTTTTGAAAGTTTCACTGTTTCCAACACATGGCATGTCTTTCTGTGATTCATTGTGTGCTTTTTAGCCTTGTGATCCTTTTTGCTTTTCTTTACCTCCTTAGTTTGTTAATAAACTTCTATTGATCCTGCAAAAGACTCCTCAAATCTTCATTTCCTGTTCAATTGTTCCCTGATTCTCCCATCAAAATAAAAGCTCCATACTTTCCAATTTTATTTGCATTCATTTATCACAAAACTTATGTTGTATTAGAATTGGTCATTTTTACATTTTTTGTACCCCACTAAACAGTGAAATTTTCAAGAACATGCTGTTTAATTTGTGCTCAACTATGCCCATATTAAATAAATAAATAAATGGGGGTATCTTAACTTTGATTCCCCTCAAAGCAAAGCCTAAAGCAAGAACTTGGGTGTAGATGTAGTGAGTCTAAGAAGCTAGAGTGAGCAGAGGGAGGAATGTAACAAAGAAGGAGGGAAATTCAGTAACAGAATGAGGGGTTATGGAGGTAGTCCCCACTGGGGGTAGTAGTTCAGAAGCTCTGGAAAGTTTTTTAGGCCAATGTGGCAAACAACCTCCAAATTGTCTCTGTGAAAGACAGGAAGATGGGGGCATTTATCCACTCACTCCGTCACAAGTTGGCTGCAAGTTCCACAATATTAACTTTCCCACACTTTCAGAATGTACCTGCACCAGGGCTTTGTGAAATACTGAACTTTGGAAAAAGTTTTGAGGGAGAATCTGAGAGAGGAGACTGGCAGTGTGTACAGAGCTGTCCATCCAGCTGCAGCTGAAATCACAGGTAGGCTTAGCAGATATGGCCCACAGCACAAAAAGCACGTGCTACAGAGGATTATTGAGCTAATGTTCTGAGACTATTAGTTTTGAGGGACCAGTGTTGGTTCTAATCAGGCACATGATTCTACTTTAAGTGGAAAATGTAACTAAATATATTTTCAGTGCAACTAAAAATAAATCAAAGCTTACATTTAAGACATGGATCTTATTCCTTTCAGTGGAGTTTTCCTTAGTTTTACCTGGCTCTTTTTGTTATCTTCTTCATTAGCTCTTCTGTGAATAATGGAACATGCATGACCTCGGCATTTAAAACTCTCTAAGCCTCAGTTTTCTCATAGGTAATGGGGGGATAAGAATCTATTTCACAGAATCATTTTCCATCTATCCATTCATCATTTATTCATTAAACAAATTTCTACTCAACACCTACCATGTGCCAGTCACCACTGTATTTAGGGCTTTCTAAATAATGGAGAGTAAAAACAAAACAGAATAAAAATAAAACAAAAATTCAAACTAACAAAAATTATTTACCAGTCCTTGACATAATGGATCATGATGAAGGAGAGACAATGAACAAATAACCATACAAACAAATACAGTATAAAAAGTTTGATCCATGCCAGAAAGGAGAAGTACAATTTCCACCAGGGTGTAAAATAGGAGTCTACACCCTATTATAGGACAAGCCATGAAGCTGGCTGTCAAGTTTACCACTGCCTGAAAAATGCTGGGGAGTTGGCGAGATGAGGCATTGGAGTGGTGGGGCGAACACTGTAAGTGAAGGCTATGAGGTGGGGAAGTGCAGGGGGAGCATGATGTATGCTTAAGAATAAGGTGAGGTTGCTCAGAACAAAGTAAAAGCAGAGGAGGGTCAGTGCAAAGTAAGGCTTAGAGAGGTAAACAGGGACAAGACCATCCGTGGATCTGGAAGTCACAGCAAGTGGGACGCAATGAGAAGCTTTTGAAAGCCTTTACGCTGAAGAAATGCATGATGTGACGTATTCATGGAAGATTGCTCTTCCTGCTATGTATAGATTTAGTGAGTGCTGGAATGAAGGAGGTGTGAGACTTAGGACCACAGTTCTATGGAAAGATACTGATGTCATAAAGTAACTCACTTGCTGAGTTTATTTAGAAAGACAAGGATTTGGATTTGATCACATTCCTCTTTTCTTATCTTCTCCCATTTTCTTTTCTTCTTTCTTTTCTTCCCTTAATTTTCCCCTCTATTCTAATAACTTTTAGCATCTCTTTAAAGAGCTTCATTAAGAGAACAAAGTTATGTTATTCATAAACAATGGCCCATCGCACATTCTCTGTCACACTCTTGGGTGATTTGTGCTTCTGAAAAGCCAAAAGGGGATACTGAGCCATTCTGCTCAGGATTTATGGGGCAAGGAAAAGGAATCATGGTCTTCATGGTGTTGTTAGAAGTGAAGGAGCAGAGGTTAGGAATCATTTGGCAGATGAAATTACGTGTAAAGAGAGGTCAAGGGTGTTGGGTAAACTAGAAGAGGTGAATGAGAGATGGGAGTAACAGTGATTTAGGGAAGAGATTTCTGGATATCAGAGCAGCAGACAAGGAACTAACATATTCAGTTCTAAAGAAGCATAACTTCACACTAAGTTACACCTCTCTGAAGTGTGTGCTCTGATGATTTTGACATATGTACACCTGTACCATTACCATAATCAAAGCAACAAACAATTTGATTAGCCCCCAAAGTTTACTTGTGCCCCCTTTATAATCCTTTTCTCCCTCCACTCCCATCCACAGGCAAGCACTAATGTACTTTCTGTCACTATACATTCATTTACATTTCCTAGAATTTTATATGAATGGAATCATACAGTATAATTCTGGTTCTTCTATCCAGCATAATTATCTTGAGATTCATCATGTTGTTGCACGTTAAATCAGTTAATTCTATTGTATTGCTTGGTAGTAGTACATTGCATGAATACACCACAGGTTTTCATCAGTTTGCCTATTAATGGATGTTTGGATTGTTTCTAAGCTTTATCTTTTACCAATAAAGCCTCTATGGACATGGTGTACAGTCTTAGTATAGGCATATGCTTTTATTTCTCTTGGGTGAACACAGGAATGGAATGGCCAGGTAATACGGTAGGTGTATATTTAACTTTAAGCAAACTTTCAAAATGTTTCCCCAGATGATTGTACCATTTCACATTCCCACCAATAGGTTGGCATTGCCTTACACAAGCTTAACAAAACACCTGTAAGCTTAGTATTCCTTTCCCCATTATATAGAGGGAAAGCAAAGTTCAGGAATGTTAAATAACCACTTGTGGTCAGAGTAAGTGAATGGAAGAGTTGGAATTCACACCGGTACCTGACTGTGCCAGAATGATTTTTCAGAATTGCTAGGGAAAGTTTTTTATAAACCAAGGACTAGCTCTTGCTTTAAATAAACATGATTCTCATCTACTGAGTTGCTAGCTCCTGCTTGACTTGCATAAATGGATGGAATGGAAAATTATTTTAGTCCAAGTGATGGCTCATTGGCCAGACAAGGTGGAGGTATAACTTTATATGGTTGGCTGGAATTCAAACTTGTGACCTGCCATCAGTGGGAGAAGAGATATATAAGACCGTCTGATAAACCAACAATCTTATTAATTTAAGAGAACAGCTCCAATTCAGATGAAGTGCTACTTAAATCAGCAACCATAGCCATGCTTTCATTGGTTTAATGCCTTTTTCTCTTTACTGTTGAACAGATAAAGATGCAAGCACTGGAAAGCAAAAAAAAAAAAAAAAAAAAAAAAAAAGCAATACAAAACCAACCAGCTGGCAAACAAAGAAAAAAGGATAAAGCACCTGGAGGAGATTAACGTATGGAAGTACATTGTTTGTACTTCTTTGTTTCCATTTTTAATAAGACAAATGCATTATGTAAAATTTAAAATGTGAGAACTGAAAATAGATGTATGAAACACACCTACAACAGGTCCTTGTGGTTTTTGATGCTACTTTTGGCACTGTTTCTTCTAACTACTGATAGGCACTTTGTTTTCTATAATGGTTACTCTCAGTGCAAGCCTCTATAGTAATCCAAATCCAAGAGACACAATGATGAAGGAAATACTTCTGCTTTGGGGACATAACATTTTAGTACTGAGATTAAAACAAATAGAACACTCTCTTTTCTCTTTAGAGAAGAATCAGGTGTAAGTTTGGTCTGTATTTAGAAGGAGTTAGTGAGTGAAGGTCCAAAAACTCAACACCAGAATCGTGTTTCTCAAAGCCTTTCATTCCTCATCATTTCTACTGTCATCAATGGCAATAGCTTCTTAACTAAATTAGCAAATACAAATATAAGACATAGAGTTAAATTTAGTTTTCAGACAAAAAGTAATTTTTAGTATGATAATGTCCCATCCAGTATTTGGAATACACATATACTAAATATATTTGTTGTTTTTCCAAAATCCAAAATTAATAGACTGTCCTGTATTTTTACTTGGCAACTCTATTGCCAAGAGATTTCCCTCCTCTTTCGTTTGACCTCCCTCATTGTAGTGTCAGCAAAATGGAATAGCAAAATTTACTGAGGAAGTGAAATACCTAAGTTAACAGGAGCCACTGAAGATGGAAACACTTCAATGAATTCTTGCAATTATTCAAAAGCAGTCAGCTATAGTGTCATCTATTCATACACACATAATATCAATACTTAAAGTGATAATCTCAATGAATACTAAAAAGTCATTTTGTAAAATTTAACACACTCATTCTTGATAAATACACTGAAACAATACAAATGAAAGGTTAATACTCAACATAATAAATAACCTAATATTTAATAACTAATATTCTTGACCTCTTTCTATGTGTCACTGTTGTAAGTGTATTAGCTTATTTAATCCTCACAACAATGAGAAACAAAATCTTATTAGGCAGAAATAATAATTATTATTCCCATTATCATTTTGCAGGAGAAGAAACTGAGTAATAGAGAAGTTAAGCAGTTTGCCTCAAAGCACACAGCTAGTAATTTATGGAGCCAGGCAGTCCAACTTTAGAGCCTGTACTCTAAACACTATGCTATACTGCCATTCTTCTTAGCAACAATGATAAATATGCATTACTTAGGAATAAGGCAAATAAAAGATATTCACAGCTCTTACTATTAAAAGCACCTGAATGGCTAGATATATGTCTCATGTTTTAAATAAAAGGCAATATTTGTAACATCTCAATTTTTCCCAAATTAATATACAGCTAGAATGAAGTATCAGTCAAATCTCAAATCATGTTTTTGAGAAAGTTGGCAAAATTATTCTAAAATTATGCTGAAAGAGTGCATTAGAAAAAAATATTTGAGGGAGTTCCCTGGTGGCCTAGAGGTTAGGATTCTGGGCTTTCACTGGCATGGCCTGGGTTCAATACCTGGTCAGTATACTGAGATCCCACAAGCCACGTGGCATGGCCGAAAATAAAAACAAGAAAAAGAAAAAAAAAATTGAGTAAAGGAGAATAAGTAGAGAGAGTTTGGTCTACAAAATAATTAAGATAGGAAGAGTAGATATTATAAAGATATCACTTTTTCCCAAATTAATCTTTAAATTTAATATTTTTCCAGTAAACTCCAAACAGGTTTTCATGCATGTAAAGAGATTTACAAGCCTATTTTAAAATTATCTCACTGGGATTAATGAAATATTTTTTCATTTTATTCAATAATTTTGCATATCTAAAAGATAAGGGCTTACTTTTTTAAAAAAACATAACTAACCACCATTACATAGTCATACCTAAATATCTTAATATTGTCAAATAACCACTTAATGTTCAAATTTCCAATTGTTTCATAAATGTAATAATTACTTTACAGTTCATTTTATTGACTCAGGATTCAAATAAGGCCCATTCATTGCAACTGGTAGAAAATCTATATATTCCCTCCCATCCCTCAATTCACTGTTTTTTCTTTCTTGCAATTTATTTTTTGGAGAATCCAGGTTGTTTGTCTTATAAAACTTCTTACAGTCTGCATTGTATCTCATAATTTAATATCTACCTCTGCCTTCTGTATTTCCTGGAAATTGCTAGTTGTATATGGAGACTTAAAATTCAGCTACAGTTTTATTTTATTTTATTTGACAAGACACTTCCCAGTTGGCATTCTTCTACACAATGACTCTCTCTTTGAAATATTAGCAGTCATTCGTCATCAATGACTAGAGCAATTAATAAAGAAGAAATTGCAAAATGGTGATACTCTAATGGTATGATAATAATTCTATGTTATTAGCTAGAATGCTTCTATAAAAATAAACATTTCTTCATCTACTATTTAATTATCCAGAGTACTGTTGGAATAGAAAAGCAGTATAAATGCTGATTACTTTAGCTAATATAAATATGATAAATAGTAACAAAGTGGAAAACTCATTCTCTTGAGTATGAAAGCTCATTTTAAAGGGTAATAATAGATACAGTCTGGTATTTGTGGAGACATATAGGAATGAAGCAACAGAATGACATAAGAAGCCCACAACAAATATTTATTAAACTTTTGAAATGTTTTATTGAATTAATTGCCAACCAGATGAAGAATCAGAACATTATCAATAACCCAGAAACCTCTCTCTTGTTTCTTTTCAATCACTACTCTTTCCCAAAAGTAATCACTATTCTGATGTCTAAGAGCATATATAAGTTCTGCCTGTATTATACGTTAAATAAATTGAATCATATGGTAAGTACTCTTTAGTATTTGACTTCTTTTGTTCAATATTATATTTGTGAAATTCAGTCATGTTGTTGCATCCAGTTATAAATCATTGTTCTTATATTCTGATAATATACTATTTGATAAGCACTGTTCTAAATACTGAGCATAGAGCAGATTAGAAAAAGTGGGTCCCTGCTTTACTGGAGCTTACATTCTGGTGAATATAATCTATGAAAGCATGTATATATAGAAAGGCAGCATATATGCTAGGGTTAGGCTACTGAATTCATGGGTTCAGGATAATTGGTTTCCATTTGGAAAACATATAAAATAGAACTCTGTTTTATGTCATACACACAAAAATAATTCAAAGATATTTAAAGCCAAAGCTTTCAAAAGAATAAATATTAATTTATTAATTATGAATATTTATTAAACACTTATACCAAACACTTTTCCAGGTATTAGGCATACATTAGTAAAAATAACACACAAAAATCCCTACTCTTAGGAAGCATGTATTTAATGTGGTGAGACAGGCAATAAAAACATAAACAAATAAGTTATATATTAGAAAATTATAAGTGTGCTGGAGAAAAGTAAAGCCAGTGGGAGTAGGGGGGGTGGGTAAAGAGCACCTGCAGAGAAGGCGATAGGGTTGCCATTCTCAAGAGGATGGCAGCAAATACAGGAGAAAATTCTTTGGGACCTTAGAGTAGGAAGGATTTATGAAATAAGACTTAAAAAAACACAAATCATAAAAGAAATGCTTGAGGGCACCTCCAAGATGGCAGATAAGTAAGACGTGGAGATCACCTTCCTCCCCACATTTATATCAAAACTACATCTATATGTGGAACAACTCTTACAGAACACCTACTGAATGCTGGTAGAAGACCTCAGAATTCCCAAGAGATGCCATCAGGCAACCTACATGCGGAGGTGGGGCCAAATCCAAAGTTGAACCCCAGGAGCTGTGTGAACAATGAAGAGAAAGGGAAATTTCTCCCAGCACCCTCAGGAGCAGTGGGCGAAATCTCCACAGTCAACTTGATGTACCCTTCATCTGTGGAATACGTGAATAGACAAAAAAATCATCTGAAAATTGAGACGGTGGGCTTCGGGAGCAACTGTAGACTTGGGGTTGGCTTTCTGCATCTAATTTGTTTCTGGTTTTATGTTCATCTTAGTTTAGTATTTAGAGCTTATTATCATTGGCAGATTTGTTTATTGATTTGGTTGCTCTCTTCCTTTTTTTAAAATTTTGTCTATATATATATATATATTCCTTTTGCTCTTTTTGTGAGTGTGTATGTGTATGCTTCTTTGTGTGATTTTATCTGCAGAGCTTTGCTTTTGCCATCCGTCCTAGGGTTCTGAATGACCTTTTTTTTTTTTTTTTTGTATAGGTTTTAGCACTTTTATTATTGGTAGATTTGTTTTTTGGTTTGGTTGCTCTCTTCTTTCTGTCTCTTTTTTTATTACTTTTTTATTTTTAATAATTTTTTCTATTTTAATAGCTTTTATTCTTTTTCTTTCTTGTTCTCCCTTAACTTCACAGCCATGTGGCTGACAGGGCCTTGGTGCTCTGGCTGACTGTCAGGCCTGAGCATCTGAGGTGGGAGAGCCGAGTTCAGGACATTGGTCAACCAGAGACCTCCAGGCCCCATGTGGTATCAAATGGCAAAAGCTCTCCCAGAGATCTCCATCTCAATGCTAAGGCCCAGCTCCACTCAGTGACCAGCAAGCTACAGTGCTGGACACCCTATGCCAAACAACTAGCAAGACAGGAACACAAACCCACACACTAGCAGAAAGACTGCCTAAAATCATAATAAGGTCACAGACACTCCAAAAACACACCACCGGACATGGTCTGCTCACTAGAAAGACAGGATCCAGCCTCATCCACCACAACACAGGCACCAGTCCCCTCCACCAAGAAGCCTACACAACCCACTGAAACAACATTACCCACTGGAAGCACACAACAAAAACAACTGGAACTACGAACCTGCAGCCTGCAAAACAGAGACCACAAACACAATAAGTTAAGTAAAATGAGAAGACAGAGAAATATACAGCAGATGAAGGAGCAAGGTGAAAACCCACCAGACCAAACAAATGAAGAGAAAATAGGCAGTCTACCCAAAAAAGAATTCAGAGTAATGATAGTAAAGATGATCCAAATTCTTGGAAATAGAATGGAGAAAACACAAGAAACATTTAACAAGAAACTAGAAGAGCTAAAGAGAAAATAAACAAGGATGAACAACACAATAAATGAAATTAAAAATTCTCTAGAAGGAATCAATAGCAGAATAACTGAGGCAGAAGAACGGATAAGTGACCTGGAAGATAAAATAGTGGAAATAACTACTGCAGACCAGAATAAAGAAAACAGAATGAAAACAATTGAGAACAATCTCAGAGACATCTGGGACAAAATAAAACACACCAACATTTGAATTAGAGGGGTCCCAAAAGAAAAAGAGAATACAAAGGGTCTAAGAAAATATTTCAAGAGATTATATTTGAAAACTTCCCTAATATGGGTTAGGAAAGAGTCAGTCAAGGGCAGGAAGCACAGAGAGCCCCATACAGGATAAATCCAAGGAGAAACATGTCAAGACACATATTAATCAAACTATCAAAAATTAAATACAAAGAAAAAATATTAAAAGCAGCAAGGGAAAAGCAGCAATTAACTTACAAATAAATCCCCATAAAGTTAACAGCTGATCTTTCAGCAGAAAATCTGCAAGCCAGAAAGGAGTGGCAGGACATATTTAAAGTGATGAAAGGGAAAAACCTACAACCGATATTAATCTATCAAGCAAGGAACTCAATCAGATACAATGGAGAAATTAAAATCTTTACAGACAAGCAAAAGCTATGATAATTCAACAGTATCAAACTAGCTCTACAACAAATGATAAAGGAACTTTTCTAGGCAGGAAACACAAGATAAGGAAAAGACCTACAATAACAAACACAAAACAATTAAGAACATGGTAATACGAGCATACATATCGATAACTACCTTAACTGTAAATGGATTAAATGCACCAACCAAAAGACATAGACTGGCTGAAGAGATAAAAAACATGACCCATACATACACTGTCTATAAGAGACCCACTTCAGTCCTAGGGACACATACAGACTGACAGTGAGGGGATGGAAAAAGATATTCCATGCAAATGGAAATCAAAAGAAAGCTGGAGTAGAAATTCTCATATCAGACAAAATAGACTTTATAATAAAGACTATTACAAGAGACAAAGGACACTACATAATGATCAAGGGATCAATCCAAGAAGAAGATATGGCAATTGTAAATATTTATACACCCAACATAGGAGGACCTCAATACATAAGGCAAATGCTAACAGCCATAAAAGAGGAAATCGAAAGTAACACAATAATAGTGGGGGACTTTAACACCCCACTTTCACCAATGGACAGATCATCCAAAATGAAAATAAATAAGGCACACAAGCTTTAAATGATACATTAAACATGATGGATTTAATTGATATTTAAAGGACATTCCATCCAAAAACAGAGGATTACACTTTCCTCTCAAGGGCTCATGGAACATTCTCCAGGATAGATCATATCTTGGGTCACAAATCAAGCCTTGATAAATTTAAGAAAATTGAAATCATATCAGGTATCTTTTCTTACCACAAAGCTATGAGACTAGATATCAATTATAGGAAAAAAAGCTGTAAAAAAGGCAAACACATGGTGGCTAAACAATACAATACTAAATAATCAAGAGATCATTGAAGAAATCAAAGAGGAAATCAAAAAATACCTAGAAATAAATGACAATGAAAATACGACAACCCAAAAACCTATGGGATGCAGCAAAGGCAGTTTTAAGAGGGAAGTTTATATCAATACAATCCTACCTCAAGAAACAGGAGACATCTCAAATAAACAACCTAATCTTACCCTAAAGCAATTAGAGAAAGAGGAACAAAAAACCCTCAAAGTTAGTAGAAGGAAAGAAATCATAAATATCAGATCAGAAGTAAATGAAAAAGAAATTAAGGAAACAATAGCAGAGATGAATAAAACTAAAAGCTGGTTCTTTGAGAAGATAAATGAAATTGATAAACCATTAGACAGATTTATCCAAAAAAAAGAAAAAAAAGGAAGAAGACTCAAATCAATAGAATGAGAAATGAAAAAGAAGAAGTAACAACTGACAATGCAGAAGTACAAAGGATCATGAGAGATTACTACAAGCAACAATATGCCAGTAAAATGGACAACCTGGAAGACATGGACAAATTCTTAGAAAAGCACAAACTTCTGAGACTGAACCAGGAAGAAATAGAAAATATAAGAGACCAATCACAAGCACTGAAATTGAGACTGTGATTAAAAATCTTCCAACAAAGAAAAGCCCAGGACCAGATGGCTTCACAAGAGAATTCTATCAAATATTTAGAGAAGAGCTAACACCTATCCTTCTCAAACTCTTCCAAAATATAGCAGAGGGAGGAACACTCCCAAACTCATTGTATGAGGCCACCATCACCCTGATACCAAAACCAGACAAAGATGCCACAAAAAAAGAAATCTACAGGCCAATATCACTGATGAACATAGATGCAAAAATCCTCAACAAAATACTAGCAAACAGAACCCAATACACATTAAAGGGGTCATACACCATGACCAAGTGGGGTTTATCCCAGGAATGCAAGGGTTCTCCAATATATGCAAATCAATCAATGTGATAAACCATATTAACAAATTGAAAGAAAAAAATCATATGATCAGCTCAAAAGATGCAGAAAAGCTTTCAAAAAAATACAACCACCATTTATGGTAAAAACCCTCCAGAAAATAGGCATAGAGGGAACTTGCCTCAACATAATAAAAGCCATATATGACAAATCCACAACCAACACTGTTCTCAATGGTGAAAAACTGTAACCATTTTCACTAAGATCAGGAACAAGAGAAGGTTGCCCCACAGCCAACATAATTCTCAATGGTGAAAAACTGTAACCATTTCCACTAAGATCAGGAACAAGACAAGGTTGCCCACTCTCACCACTCTTTGGAAGTTTTAGCCACAGTGATGAGAGAAGAAAAAAAAATAAAAGCAATCCAAATCAGAACAGAAACAGTAAAACTGTCACTGTTTGCAGATGACATGATACTATACATAGAGAATCCTAAAGATGTTTCCAGAAAATTACTAGAGCTAATCAAAGAATTTGGTAAAGTAGCAGAATAGAAAATTAATGCACAGAAATCTCTTGCATTCCTATACACTAATGATGAAATATCTGAAATATAATTTAAGGAAACACTCCCATTGACCATTGCAACAAAAGGAATAAAATACCTAGGAATGATCCTGCATAAGGAGAGAAAAGACCTGCATGCAGATAACTATAAGAAAATGATGAAAGAAATTAACAATGATACAAACAGATGGAAAGATATACCATGTCTTGGATTGGAAGAATCAACATTGTGAAAATGACTATATTACCCAAAGCAATCTACAGATTCAAGTAGTCCCTATCAAACAACCAATGACATTTTTCACAGAACTAGGACAAAAAATTTCACAACTTCTATGGAAACACAAAAGACAATGAATAGCCAAAGGAATCTTTAGAAAGAAAAACGGAGCTTGAGGAATCAGGCTCCCTTGCTTCAGACTATACTACAAAGCTACAGTAATAAAGAAAGTATGGTACTGGCACAAAAGCAGAAATATAGATAAATGGCACAGGATACAAAGCCCAGAGATAAACTCACACACATATGGTCACTTTATTTTTGATACAGGAGGCAAGAATATACAGTGGAGAAAAGACAGCCTCTTCAATAAGTGGTGCTGGGAAAACTGGACAATTACATGTAACAGAATGAAATTAGAACACTCCTTAACACCATACACAAAATTAAACTCGTAATGGATTAAAGACCTAAATGTAAGGCCAGACACTATAAATTTCTTAGAGGAAAACATAGGCAGAACACTCTACAACATAAATCACCGCAAGAATCTTTTGGACCCACCTCATAGAGAAATGAAATTAAAAACAAAAATAAAGAAATGGGACCTAATGAAACTTCAAAGTTTTTGCACAGCAAGGAAACCATACACAAGATGAAAAGACAGCCCTCAGAATGGGAGAAACTTTTTGCAAATGAAGCAACTGACAAAGGATTAATCTCCAAAATTTATAAGCAGCTCATGCAGCTCAATATCAAAAAAAACAAACAACCCAATACAAAAATGGGCAGAAGACCTAAATATACATTTCTCCAAAGAAGATATACAGATTGCCAACAAACACATGAAAAGATGCTCAACATCACTAATCATTGGAGAAATGCAAATCAAAACTACAATGAGGTATCTCCTCATACAAGTCAGAATAACCAACATCAAAAAATCTACAAATAATAAATCCTGGAGAGGGTGTGGAGGAAAGGGAACCCTCTTGCACTGTTGGTGGGAATGTAAATTGATACAGCCACTATGGAGAACAGTATGGAGGTCCCTCAAAAACTAAAAATAGAATTACCATACCACCCAGCAATCCCACTACTGGGCATATACCCTGAGAAAACCATAATTCAAAAAGAGTCATGTACCACAATGTTCATTGCAGCTCTATTAACAATAGCCAGGACATGGAAGCAGCCTAAGTGTCCATCAACAGATGAATGGATAAAGAAAATATGGCACATACATACAATGGAATAGTAGTCGGCCATAAAAAGAAACGAAATTGAGTTATTTGTAGTGAGGTGGATGGACCTAGAGACTCTCATACAGAGTGAAGTAAGTCAGAAAGAGTAAAACAAATACTGTATGCTAAACCATATACATAGAATCAAAAAAAAAAGGTTCTAAAGAACCTAGGGTAGGACAGGAATAAAAACGGAGGCATAGAATATGGACTTGAGGACACAGAGAGGGAGAAGTGTAAGCTGCGATGAAGTGAGAGAGTGACATGGACATATATACAGTACCAAATGTAAAATAGATAGCTAGTGGGAAGCAGCCATATAGCACTGGGAGATCAGCTCAGTGCTCTGTGTCCACCTAGAGGTTGGCATAGGGAGGGTGGGAGGGAGACACAAGAGGGAGGAGATACGGTGATGTATGTATATGTATAGCTGATTCACTTTGTTATACAGCAGAAACTAACACAGCATTAAAAGCAATTATACTCCAAGAAAGATGTTAAAAAGTTTTTTTAAAAAAGAAATGCTTGATTAATTTGACTACATTAGAACAGAAACGTTTATGCATCAAAAGCGTAAAGTAAAAAGAAAGTGAAAAGATATTTGCAATCCATATAATCACCCAGGGATTAGCATCCAGAATAGTATCAAAAGAAATTCTACAAAATAATAAGTAAAATTTGAACAATTATTAGGAAAAATATAGACAAAGGATATGAATATGCAATTCACAGGAGAAGAAACCCAAATTATGACTAAACCTGTGGGGAAAAAAGGTGAATGATATCAAGGAAGATGTGAATTTAATCCACAGTGGTTTTTAATTTAGTATTTACTTTTTAAATCAGATTAGTTTAGATTCAAAAGAAAGCTTTCATTCAGATGGGTATGACCATAAATGGTTGCTGGGATTGTATAGTTAATAATACTGTTTTGAATTTGACAGCTTGTCTACCTACCTTCAGAATCATGATGTGTGCTTTTGGATTACAGTGGAGAGGAGCACAGATCTAGGGACCAACTGAACCCTGTCTTGTCCCCTTGAGCATAATACCAACCATGTCTCCCCTAACTTTTTTAGTAAATATGTCTTTTCCTCCAAGTTTTGAGGTCTTTGAAGTTAGAAAAATGAGGGAGAATGGTATTTGTGAACTGAGGGAACTTGAAATGCCACCGAGCCAAACTGTTGTCTAATTACTTAAGGAAAGAAATTCAATTTTTGTATGACCCAGTACCTTTTTTTCCTATTTTCCTTCCTGATGCTCAACTAATATCCATTTCAACTTAATGCTTACTGAAATCCCATCAGAAATGATGTAATTCAAATTTGTCAAATACTCTCCCCCACGAATTCCAATTTTTATAAATGACTTGCTCTTCTGCAAACTGAAGATGCCTTTGTAATGAATACAATCTGATTCCTCTACTTTTCTTTTTCAGCAAATATTTATTGAGCACCTATAATGTTCCAGACACTGTTCCAGGCACTGGGGTTTTACTATGAATAAAAAATAAACTCTCTATTTTATGGAGCTTATGTTTAAGTGGATGAAAGTAGACAATAAGTTGAAAAAGGAAATATATAATATGTTAATATGTCTAGTGTTCTGAAGACTCTTTTTTTTAAGGATCAGGGGGCATGGTGATGGAAAGTACTATTTTAGATATTTTGGTAAAAAAAAAAAAAATCCGGATAAGAAGAAATTTGAATAAATGCTTGAGGGAAATAAGGAAGTAAGTCATGTGTTATCAAAAAATGAGTGCTCTGTATTTGTCAACAACGGAAACAAAATAGGTTAGTTTATGTTAGTTTAAGGTCTAAACTTTAGGAGGAAGATTCTAGCAACTAAATAAGAGTAATATTTTAAATACACTATATCAAAGAATAATACTTTCTCTGGGGTAAAGAGAAAGTGATACAGTTTTTTGAAATTCTGCACACTCTCCTGCTAGTTGTATTATCAATTCTGTAAGCCTTGAAACACAGAAACATTTAACTTCTTTGATTCAATACAGATACATTTTAATCTTATTCTTATAAAAGTTTTGCTATAGAAAATGAAAGGGTCTGATATTTGATTGAAGGCATCCATGTGATCCACCCATTTTTACCTAAGGTAGTTCATAGCTTTCTCTCTGCTCTACATATTATCTTTCCACACAATCCCTTCCTCAAGTCAAGATACTGAAAAGATTACCAAGAAGCATGTGGACACTCTTGCAAAACTCTTTAAAGAGTTTTCCACTATAAATTAGGTAAACAAAATGTGAAAATTGTATCTGAACTTTCCTGGGGACATTTAAAATACCAGTGGTAATTAGAGGATTTGTTGTCACAATTTTCCAGGTAGACCAACCAGCCTTTCCAATAACCCTGCTTTCTCAGGGGCTGAGTATAGGCTGACCTCAGCTACAAGTGCAACCACCACTCCAGGCACTGACAAGTCTCTCTTCGTCCTCTACCCAGCCACCTAAACACATAGTCCACTCTGGAACCACTCTGTCTTCTGAGTTTCTAAGATATACTGGATGTATTCACACCAAGCATTACTCATCTCACATAATCTTTCCTGGTAGGACATGTGGGCAATTGAAAGAGAATTGATACCAATGCAATCATTTCTGGTATGAAAAATATGATTAAAAACAAGGCACAGAAGGAATTTTTAAAGATAACCTGATCATAAATTAAACATGTAAAATAGCCACAGAATACTTGGGAAATAAAATGGCAAATTAACCATTTGGAGAGCCATTCGTTTTTTTAAATTCATTCATTCACTTCATTATTTATTCAACAAACATTTTGTGAACATTTACTGTCCATCGACTTTTTAATAGTGTCCGGAATTGAACAGCTATTTTGTAATATGATCACTGTCCTTGAAGAGCTAGTAGGTGACATAAACACATAAATTATTACAATACAATTTGGTGAGTGCTTTGTTAAAGGTTTATGCAGTCAACTTAGACTGTGGAAAGGGAGGCCCAAATCCCCGTCTGTGTTGGAGAGAAGAGAATGTCAAAGAAAGCTGCCTGGATACATTTTTTTTCTTTGAATTTGAATAATCATTCTAATAATTTAGTGTATCAAAGCCCAGAATATTCCTTCACCATAAACACTGCATAGATTAACAATTTCCCATTATTTACACATGCTTATGTGACTTTCCTTTAACTTTGTCATCAGTTACACCAAAACAATGGGGTTTACCGCCTTTTCCAGCCATTCTCAGTAATGCTCACTTCCTCCTGCCATCTCTTGGCCAGTGGTTTTTCCAGGAATAAATGATGACATGGTCTTAACTGCTTAACCGTACATGAAACTATGGGGCCATTCGTGGAAATGCTGCATCCAGGGATTGACATGTGATCTGAACAGGCAAAAGATTTCACTTGTTCCGCTTGTACCCCTAAAAATTATCTTTCAAAGCAGAGACATTAGTCTCTGGAGAGAATTTGACCATATTTCCACAGTGGAGAAATATTTCAGCTAGTTTATAGGGTGCAGTTGATTTCTGCAGTGATTTCCTCCTGCAGAGTAGTTGAGCGTCAATAAAGGCTCATTCACGCTGAGCTTTCAGTAATCGACACATACGGAACTTTAATGTAACTTGTTTTTACATAATGCAGGATCATAAAATGCATCATTTTTCTTCCCAATTCATAGTTGGAAGATTTATCATTAGGAGGTTTTATTGAAGGCCAGACCGTTCAAAAAAAAAAAAAAATCTGAACAGTTTTTTCTCATTCTAGCAAAATCCTCCTGTTAAAGAACTGAAGTGCTTCATACACCCTAGTAATGGTACAGTAAATCACATTTTCTCATTTGGAACATTGTAATAGATTTCTCTACAGAGTGATTTATCATGCAACAATTAGGAACCCAAGGGAATTAGATGACCATTTTAAATTTTATCAGCTTGTTTCAATAAACTGTTAATGTGACCCTAATGTTTGGGAAGCACTTTAATATAATCAGATTTTGGTTGTTCAATCTACTGACATTAATGGCTACCTCATTAATCATAGCATTCTCGCTGAGACCTTGGAGGCTGAGCTAAGTTCAGTGGACCAATTCTTACAATAATAAAAACAGGCAATTTTTGACAGGGAAATATTCTCACTTTAACTACAAAATGTATTTTGTTATTTCTTAGGAACTGACGGGGTAACTGGAAACTCTAAAAGCTTACAAAATAACAATTAAAAACCCTTTAGGCTTAGTTTCCAAATTGGTCAATTAAATCAAGACCTCACATAATTATTACCTATAATGATTTTCTATTATTTTAAAAGTATCGAGCTATACAACAAGACCTAAAATAGGCCAGGCGACAAATACATAATAAATGTCTGTCTTCCAAATGTGGGTAGAATCTGACGGCTTGTGCAAATCCTGCAGCGCTTAAATATTCCTTCAGCTTTTAAAACCCTGTAGTTAATTCCTCAGTGATCTTTCAGGAGAGATATGAAAAAGGTACTATGGATGATTTATAAGATTTCAGGAAATTGTGTGTAAATGTAGGGGTCAATTTTAGTAATTTTGACTTTTTTTATTGTGATAATAGACACTCTCTCAGTCTCTTAAATGTCTATAGATCTAAAAGAAACAAGAATTTTTTTAAAACCACAATATCACTATAGTTTTCTGCTTGGGTTACTATTATAAAACACCTTGATATGTCATGACTGGAAAAAAGGACATAGTACCATCTGTTTCTAAAGTTATGGTTTTGTTTTATTAATTTTTCTTGTTAAACAATAGAATATGATCTTATTTGAAACAGAGTTTATAAAGCCATATAGTTAGCTGAGAACAGAAAAATCAAGATGTTTTTAAGTCAGGCTAAAATGCCCCGTGCTTTAAAAAAATTTCATTTTTGGTTTCAAGAAAATCTCATCATTAAGTGTGTGGTTTATATTCTGGGTTTTATATTATCTGCAAAGATTAAACTACAGAAAGCACAGCCTTAAATATCAAATATAAAAACTCATAAAAGTGAAACCAAACATATTTTCTCAAAGCAGAAAATTTTTGGAAATGTAACATGACTGAATCACTATTCATAATATTTTTAGTTCTCAACTTTTTATTTACTTAAAGATACATTATTTTGAATAAATATTCTTGGGTAGATTAAGTTTATTCTATTGGACAGGAGTATGAGCCCTCTGAAAAGGTCTAGCACAATATGCCTTCTCAAGGTGACTCTGAATTTCATTGCACATTCAGTCACCAAGTTCTTGTTGAATTCCTTATATTTTACAGGTGTTATGTCTCCTAGACTCTGGAATCTGAAAATAACTTGCTATGCTAAGTGCATGTTCTGTGCATAATAATACTATAAAGGTTGGAAAGAAATGATACCTATTTTGTCTAGCATTCACTCAATTACTTGTTAAATGGATAAATATATTACTAGAATATATATTACTAGAATAACAAATAATAATCTTATTTGTTAATAATAACGAATAACATTTTAGAAACTGTGAACTATGTAATTCTCCATATAACCAGAAGTCCTTCATTGGAGGACTTCCTGTTTTAGGACAGATTACTTGTAGGGAAAGGTGATGCTGTGAAAGCAAAGATAAAGGTGATTTGGTTTTCAGATCTGTTAAACAGCCTAGGTTAAATTTATTGTCTGCCAGGTTAGAATTTTAAAACTGTTCTTCAAAACCAAACAGTTCCCTATTTGGAAAATGTGGTGAACATGCAAACACAATTGCTCAGATCTCCTACTGAGGGGGCAGAGTCTACTGACCCCGCTGCTGCCCTTGTGGATCTATAACCAGTGCTTGTCGCAGGCCACATTCCCCCAGGCTGCTCCCAGTGGGGATAATGTGCAGGTAGCTGCAGGAAACAGGCAGAGTCCTCTGGAGGGCAACTTTAGCTCAGGACTCCACTGGCCTGGCCAAAACCTTCTTAGGACTGTGCTGCAGCCTAAGAGCCTTTCTTCCCAAGCCTCCTTACTTTCCCCTCTCCTTCCCCAGGGCTCAGACTAACCTCATGGTCTGCAGGCTCTCCCTGCCGACTGACTCCTGCTTTCTCCCCTTTATCCTTCACACAATTTCCCTCAGTAAATCTCTTGTACATCAAATCCCACCTTGTCCTCTACTTCTCAGAGGACAGAAAATTTGTTTAGTAATGCTTGCAAGCTCTCTAAACATATATGGTAGGAAATTGGGAAACGTTTTGTCTGAAAGAGCACTAACTGCTATTAGAAGATTACAATCATAATTACTGCTCTCCTCCAACCATACAGAATAAAATATCTACTTTTTGCCTTACACTTTTGTGTCCTATTTTTTATTGATACGAGACATTTTACACTAGAGGCAATTAGTAAGTGTTAGAGACCAGCATTGACATCCATCAGACAAAAGAGAAATACCACTTTATGTCACATCACAAGCTTTGACTCTATTGCTCGTTTCAGGTTATGGACGGGTGGTACACATAGATGGCA
Organism: Phocoena phocoena; assembly: GCF_963924675.1. Classification (NCBI taxonomy): domain Eukaryota; kingdom Metazoa; phylum Chordata; class Mammalia; order Artiodactyla; family Phocoenidae; genus Phocoena; species Phocoena phocoena. The sequence continues at coordinate 38,323,280 of NC_089235.1, read as the reverse complement.
TGTTACAAAACCATGTACACTTGCCCAGTCTAAGGCACAGATTATGCCTTGGACTGTATCATCTTGAAGAATACTGTAAATAGATACAGTTTATTCTCATTAAACACTGATTTACATTCCTCTAATGCTTTATACTGTAGAATTTTTCTTTTTTATTATTGAAATATAGTTGAATTACAGTATTATGTTAGTTTCAGGGGTACTACATAGTGATTTGACATTTGAATACATTATGAAATGATCACCATGAGAAGTCTAGTAACCACCTGTCCCATACAAAGTTATTAAAATATTATTGGCCATATTTCTTAGGCTGTATATTACATCACCATGGCTTATTTATTTATTTTTTTTATAACTGGAAGTTTGTACATCTTAATACTTTTCAGCTATTTTGCTCCCGCTCAACATCCTCCACTCTGGCAACCACCCATTTGTTCTCTGTGTCTATGAGTTTATTTTCATTTTGTTTTGTTTGTTTGCTTTATTTTTAGATTTGACATACAAATGAGATCATACCCTATTTATCTTACTCTGTCTGACTTATTTCATGCAACATAATATCTTCTAGATCCATCCAAGTTGTCACAGTTGGCAATATTTCATTTTATTAACCATGACTGAGTAATATTCCATTGTATATATATATATATATATATATATATATATATATATATATATATATATATATACACACACACCACTTCTTTATCCATTCATCTACTGATGGACACTTAGGTTGCGTTCGTATCTTGGCTACTGTAAATAATGCTGCAATGGACATTGTTGTGCATATATCTTTGCAAATTAATGTTTCTGTTTTCTTCAGATAAATATCTAGAAGCAAAATTACTGTATTGTATGGCAGTTCTATTTTTAATTTTTTGTGGAAACTTTATGCTGTTTTTCATAGCCACTACACCAATTTACATTCCCACCGACAGTGCACAAGTGTTCCCTTTTCTCAACATCCTCACTACATTTGTTATTTGTTGTCTTTTTGATAATAGCCATTCGGACAGGTTTGAGGTGGTATCTCATTGTGGTTTTGATTTTCATTTCCCTGATGATTAGTGATTTGAAAATCTTATGGGTCTGTTGTCCATCTGTATGTCTTTGGAAAAAATGTTTATTCAGGACCTCTGCCCATTTTTTAATCAGGTTGTTTGGGGTTTTTCTGAAGTTGAGTTGTATGAGTTCTTTGTATATTTTAAATATTAACCCCTTATGACATATATCATTTGCAAATATCTTCTCCCATTCAGTAGGCTGCCTTTTTGTTTTGCTGATAGCATTCTTTGCTGTGCAAAAGTTTTTAGTTAGATGTAGCTCCATTTGTTTATTTTTGCTTTTGTTTCCCTTGCCTAAGGAGACAGATCCAAAAAATTATTGCAGGGGCTTCCCTGGTGGCGCAGTGGTTGAGAGTCCGCCTGCTGATGCAGGGGACACGGGTTCGTGTCCCTGACTGGGAGGATCCCACATGCCGTGGAGCGGCTGGGCCCATGAGCCATGGCTGCTGAGCCTGTGTGTCCGGAGCCTGTGCACTGCAACGGGAGAGGCCACAACAGTGAGAGGCCTGTGTACTGCAAAAACAAAAACAAAAACAAAAAAATATTGCTAAGGCTAATGTCAAAGAGCGTACTGCTTATGTTTTCTTGTAGGAGTTTTAAGGTTTCAGGTCTTACAGTTGAGTCTGTAATCCATTTTGAGTTTATTTTTGTATATGATGTGAGAAAATAGCCCAGTTTGACTCTTTTGCCTATAGTTGTCCAGTTTTCCCAACACCATTTATTGAAGAGGCTGTCTTTTCTCAGCTGTTTATTCTTGCATCTTTGTCATAGATTAATTAACCATACAAACATGGGTTTACTGCTGAGCTCTCTATTCTCTTCCATTGATCTATGTGTACATTTTTTTGCAGAGGTACCATACTCTTTTGATTACTGTATCTTTGTAGTGTATTTTGAAACCAGGGAGGGTGATACCTCCAGCTTTGTTCTACTTTATCAAGAGTTTTTTATCTATTTGGAGCCTTTGCATTTCCATACAAATTTTAGAATTATTTTTTCTAGTTTGGTAGAGAATCTTTTGGTATTTTGATAGGAATTGCATTAACTGTGTTGATTGTCTTGAGTAGTATGGTCATTTTAACAATATTAATTATTTCAGTCCATGAGCACAGTATATTTTTCATTTGTTTGTGTTGGTTTCAATTTCTTTCATCAATGTCTTATAGTTTAGAGAATACAAGTCTTTTACTTCTTTTGTTAGATTTACTTCTAGGTACTTTATTCTTTTGATGCAATTATACATGGGATTGTTTTCTTAATTTCTCCTACAAATAGTTACTCATTACTGTATAGAAACACAACAGATGTCTGTATGTTAACATTGTATCCTGCAAATTTACAGAATTCACTTATAGTTTTTTGGTAGCATCTTTAGGATTTTCTATATGTAGTATCATGTCATCTACAAACAATGATAGTTTTACTTCTTCCTTTCCCATTTGGATTATTTTTATTTCTTTTCTTGTCTGACTGTTTTGGCTAGGACATCAAATGCTATGTTGAATAAGAGTAGGAGAGTGCAAATTCTTGTCTTATTCCTGATCTTAGAGGAAATGCTTTCAGCTTTTCACTGTTGAGTATGATGTTAGCTGGGCTAATATGATAAGCTGGGCTTATCATATGTGGTCTTTATTAGGTTGAAGTGTATTCCCTCTATACCCACTTTCTGTAGAGTTTTTATCATTAATGGATGTGAAATTTTTTCAAAAGATTTTTATACATCTATTAAGATGATGCTATTTTTTTTATTTTCAGTTTGATAATGTGCTGTATCACATTGATTGATTTGAGGATAATGAACCATCCTAGCATCCCTGGAATAAACCTCAGTTGATAATGGTGTATAATCTCTTTAATGTATTGTTGAATTTGGTTGCTAATATTTTGTTGAGGACTTTTGTATCTATGCCCATGAGAGATAATTGGCCTGTAGTTTTCCTATACTGTGGTGTCCTAGTCTGGTTTTTGTATCAGGGTGATACTGGCCTCATTGAATGAATTCTGTAATGTTTCTTCCTCTTCAATTGTTCTGGAATAGTTTGAAAAGAATAAGTGTTAACTCTTCTTTAAATGTTTGCTAGAACTCACCTGTTCAGCTGCCTATCTGGACTTTTGTTTGTTGTGAGTTTCAAAAATTACTGATGCATTTTTATTACTTATAATCAGTCTGTTCATATTTTTTAATTTCTTCCTGATTCAATCTTGGGAGAGGATATATTTCTAGAAATTTATCCATTTCTTCTAGGTTGTCTACTTTATTGGTGTATTTTCTTTGGGTTCATGGTAATCACTCTTTGTGTTTCTATAGTGTCTGTTATCGCCTCTCTTTCACTTTTGACATTATTTATTTGTGCCCTCTCTCTTTTTGTTGACTCTCGTGAAAGGCTGATCATTTTTTTTTATCTTTTAAAGAACAAGCCCTTAGTTTCATTGATCTTTTCTCTTCCTTTAGTCTCTGTTTTATTACTTATGCTCTGATCCTTTTTTTTTTTCTTTCTACTAACTTTGGGATTTCTTTTATTTTCTGGTTCCTTTACGGACAAGGTTAGATTGTTAATGAGATTGCTTTGTTTTCTGAAGTAGGTTTGTATTGTTATAAACTTCCCTCTTAGACCTGTTTTTGCTGCATCTCATAGATTTTTTTTTTTTTTTTTTTTTTTTTTGCGGTACGTGGGCCTCTCACTGTTGTGGCCTCTCCTGTTGTGGAGCACAGGCTCTGGACGTGCAGGATCAGCAGCCATGGCTCACGGGCCCAGCCGCTCCGTGGCATGTGGGATCTTCCCGGACCGGGGCACGAACTCATGTCCTCTCCATCAGCGGGCGGAGTCTCAACCACTGCACCACCAGGGAAGCCCATGCATCTCATAGATTTTGGATCATTGTGTTTTTATTTTTCTTCAAGTATTTTGTGAATTCCTCTTTGATTTCTTCAGCAATCCATTGGTTGTTTAGTAGCATATTGATTAGCCATTCTGTATTTTTGTTTTCCTTGTAGCTCGTTTCTAATATCATACCTTTCTGTTTGGAAAAGGTGATTGAAATGATTTCAATTTCTTAAACTTATTGAGACTAGTTTTGTGGCCAAGCTTGTGATCTATCTTGGAGAATGTTCCATGTGCACTTGAAAAAAATGTGTAGTCTGTTGATTTTATATAAAATGTTCCATATATATACCTATGGATTCCCTCTGGGTTGATGTGTTACTTAAGGCCAGTGGTTCCTTGTACATTTTCTGTCTAGATAATCTGTCCATTGATGTAAGTGGGTGCTAAATGCCCCTACTATTATTGTATTACTGTCAATTTCTCCCTTATGTTTGCTAACATATGCTTTATTTACTTAGGTGCTCCTTTGTTGAGTACATATATTTTTATAATTTTTATACCTTCCTGTTGGTTGATCCTTTTATCATTATATAATTTCCTTCTGTGTCTCTTGTTACAGTCCTCATTTTAAAATTTATTTTGTCTGATATAAGTATTGCTTCTCCAGCTTAGTTTTCATTTCCATTTGCATATAACACATTTTTCTATCCTCTAACTTTCAGTCTGTGTGTGTCTTTAGAACTAGAGTGAGTCTCTTGTTGGTAGCATATAGATGGAACTTGTTTTTGTATCCATTCAGCCATTCTATGTTTTTTGATTGGAGCATTTAGTCCCTTTACATTTAATGTATGTATTGATAGGTATTTACTTAATGCCATTTTGTTGTTTTGGGCTTGTTTTTGTAGGTCTTTTCTATTCCTTTCTTCTTCTTTTGTTCTCTTCCCTTGTTTTTGGATAACTATCTTTAGTGTTATGTTTGCGTTCTTTTCTCTTTTCGTGTGTGTGTATTTATATATATGATTATTTTAAGTTGGTGATTCTTAAGTTTAAATGCACTCTAACCACTATCCATTTTAATTCTCCCCCTCAAAGTTTAATATTTTGGATTTTTATATTTTACATATCCATTAACTACTTACTCTAGATGTAAATGATTTACTACTTTTGTCTTTTAATCTTCCTGTTAACTTTATAAGTATTTGATCTACCTTTACTGTGTGTTTGCCTTTACCGGTGACATTTTTCCCTTCATCATTTTCATATTTCTAGTTGTGCATTTTTTCCCCACTTAGCTAAGTCTCTTCAATATTTCTTGTGAAGCCAGTTTAGTGGTGCTTTACTCTTACTTTTCCTTGACTGTAGAAATCTCTCTCCTTCAAATCTGAATGATAGCCTTCCTGGATAGTATATTCTTGGTTGTAGGTTTTTTCTCCCATCATTTTGAATATATTATGCCATTCCTTTCTGGCCTGCAAAATTTCTGCTGAAAAATCTACTCACAGTCTTATAATCTACTCATAGTTCCTTTTGTACATAACATAGCTAGTTGCTTTTCTCTTGCTGATTTTAAGATTGTCTCTTTATCTTTAAATTTTTGCCACTTTAATCATAATGTGCCTCAGTGTGGGCTTCTTTGGGTTCCTCTTGTTTAGGTCTCTCTATGCCCCTGGACCTGGATATCTATTTCCTTCTCCACTTCAGGAATGCTATCTGGTATTATTTCTTCAAATAAATTCTCTGCCCCTTTCTCTCTCTCTTGTCCTTCTGGGATCCCTATAGCAATTTTTAGTATGCTTGATGGCCCAGAAATCTCTTAAACTATCCTCATTTATAAACATTAAAAAAAATTATTTTTCCATTCAACTTGGGTGAGTTCCACTACTCTGTCTTCCGGATCGCTGATTCATTTTTCTATATCATTTAATTTACTGTTGATTCCTTCTAGTGTTTGCTTTTTTTAAATTTTGGTTATTGTATTCTTCAGCTGTTGTATTTTCTAGCTCTTTGTTGAAATTCTCACTGTGTTAATCCAGTCTTCTCCTAAGTTTGGCAAACATCCTTGAATTCTTTATTGGGTATTTGTTAACTCCACTTAGTTTAGTTCTTTTACTAAGGTTATTTCTTATTCCTTTATTTGGAATTTATTCCTCTGTCTCCTCATTTTCCCCAATTTTTTGTGTTAATTTCTATATGTTTGGTAAGTTGTTTTCATTTTCTGAAATTAGAGAAGATATCCAATGGGACCCAGCAGTACACTCACCTCTAGTCACCAGAGCTATATTCTATAGGGTGACTTCTATGTGGGCTGCATGTGCACTTCTGTTTTTGTGGGGCCAATTACTATGGCTGCACTGGTAAGATGCGCTGGTCCCTGGCCTGGCTGGCTGCAAGGCTCTGCCTGATGCAGTGGCTGTTGGCCAGTGGAGGGTGGGTCCATCTTCCTATGCAATTGTTGCTTTGGCCTGTGGGGGCTTGGGGCTTGTGCCAGCTTGCTATAGGGCAGGACCAGGTCCCCACCCTTATGCCATAGAATTTTTATTGGGCAACAATTTTCTAATTATTCCTCCAGCTTTCATGCTTGTTTCATTTAAGCATGGTTTTCCAAAGAAATATTTATCTATTAAGTTAATGAAAGCGTTATATTTAAGAGCTGAGAGACTCCACATTCAACCTCTCTTCTCTCAGAGATTCCTTAGAATTCTACCTTGTGGCTGAGAATCACCATTTAGATTATTTTAATCTAAAATCTTTGGGATCACAAACTAAATTTATACCCCTACATGCTGTAAGAAGGTATTTACAGACCTTCTTCCATATGGTGTCTTTTTTCAACTGTGACAGAACTTTCTATGAATGACAGTAGAAATTACATATATGAAGTGGGTAAAAAATTAATCTCAGCTGCCACCAAAATTTTTCTTGGGAGAAAAATGTCTTTGTTTAGAAAAATACTTTGAGAAGTCTTTTACAGTAGCAGCTGAGACCCTCAAGTCATGAGCTTTGAAGATCAGTTTTAAAATGATAACTAAATTGTTCTGCTTAACGAATGTTTAGGATGTAGAGGGCCAGAAAAGAATGAGGAAGAAGGATTTGGTGAGAGAAGATGCAGTGAAAGTCAGGCAAGACAGTGAAGGACATATTTTTAAAAGCCAAAATGTATACCATACTCCATTAAAATTTCAATTATATATTATATTTATATGGATCTCTTACTTTATGGAACAGCAGTTGTTGCTACAGATGCTTAGAGGCTTTATCTAATTTATTTCTAATCCACATAACAATCCCATAATGTACACTATATTCCCACTTGGCTAATAAGGATAAGACCAGGGCTCCCCATTTACATATGCATTCTGTTAGACAAATACTTATTGATCACTTATTAATTGACACATACCATGTTAGATACTGAGGGTATAGTGGAGAACAAAGGAATTTAAAGTTTCTTGTCTCAGGTAGTTTACATTTATCTGCTTTATGCTGGTGATGAAAGATTCAATTCTAAGTTCGTAGTTTTTTTAAAGAAAATTCAGTACTAATAAGTCAACTCTTTAAACAAGGCTACTTTTTAAGAAGTTAACAATCTTGGCTTTTCTACTTCTTTATGTCTTATAATAGACCCAAGGTGGGTGGATAACCTACTACAACTGCACACCTTACCATGTGTTATTGATTACTTCAGGCACCTTTCATAGCTACTCACAGGACTTGGAACAGTGCTTTGAATTTAAAATGTCTTCTGTGCTTGATGTGCCTAATTATGTCAGCACCAGCTGGAAGGAGATATTGACAAGAGAGTACAACACGGCTATGTTCCCTACATAATTCAAATTCAGTGGCAGGCTTCCACCTCCATCTCCCCTTCCACCTCCATCAGAATAAAGTGGCACGAGCCTTAGTGCTTCACATTTAAATGCACAGAAGAAAGGGCAGGAAAAGACATATTTTGCTATGCTTTTAATACTTCAGTATCAAAGGTCACTAATATCAAAATTATCATCAATATTTAAATTATTTAATGGTCACAGGAAGTGCCTACTGTGTTAAGTTTCAAATGTTTTAACATTTAATAAATGTTTATTGATTTATACTTCTGCTGATAAATTTTCATCACTTTCCTTCCCCTTCCTGGGGTAAAGCAGTGAACTATTCCATCTGCTTTCATCATCTTCAGAGCATAATGGCCTTATAAGTCTAAAAGTAATTTAAGTGGATATTGGATGGAAGCATTTAGTTTTTGCCATAAGCACATAAGTTAATGTATCTTTTACAGTACTTTAAAAGGTGGTTTTATAGGCTTTGTTTGTTTTTCACTTGTGTAATTTAACACATATTTATTGAATGCCTACTATGTTCCTGATGATGAGGATATAAGATACAGGAGATGTAGTTTTTCTCTTCTAGAAGTTTATAAGCTAGTGAGGGACACTGACAAGCAGACAAATAAATTAGTTGAAAAGATAGACATTCACAGAATGCGTATGGGAGCACTTAGGAGGACAACCTATTCTAATAGTGGATTTTTTTGGCTATTTAAAAATAAAGTGTTTACATACACTCCATATAGGAAAACAAAAACATCAGCTATTCAAATAGAATAATATCTAGAGAATAATTTTAAACAAATGAACAAAAACTCAAACTGTTACTATCTAAGACAACTTATCAAATATATATTTTGTAATAGGTGAAAAAACTAATCATTTTTCTTATATATAAGTTAAAGCACAATGGATTTTTTTGAAGAATTCTATATCCTTAAAGTTTTCTAATATGAGCAATGTAAATAAGGATATTATTTTAAAATAAGGCTATAATAATCACTGTAATATTGCTATATGAAATTAACATCAAGTCCCCAATGCATTATATCCACACAAATGCTCAAAATATGAACTGTTTAGGGAAATATACTCATACATCCCCCCATAGATTAGGGATGGAAAACAAATAATCTTGCTATAGAATGTAAAAGATTTGTCCAGTATTAAAATCCTGTAAATGTAATTTTTTTCATTATTGAACATATGTACACTAATAAACTGCATTAATATGGTTCATATTTTAAGTCCCAAAGTTAACCATTATTTGTGTTATTTTGATTCTTATATAGGTTCTTTTGTTTGCAAGAAACAGATTCATTCAGGTTACTTCATACACGGAATCTTACAAAAAATAAGGGAAACAGGAATCTTAGCCAATCTTCGAGGAAAGCCAGAAAAAAGCCGTTTTAAGCAAGAATAAGAAACACTGAACAGCTAGACCTTGTGGCAACTGGAATGCAGCCTCTGCGCCAATGCAAGTTGTCTCATTGTTTTCTCAGCTGCCTGGGCCCCATCCCCCCCAGTCAGCATCCAGTTTCTGCCTTGTCTGAGCTCCTTCTGGTATGTTTTCACTTCCATTTCCACCACCACCTCTTTACGTGTCTCCCAGTCCAATCCTACCCAAGAAGAAGATTGGCTATCAGTGTCCTTGTGAAGTAACACTCTCACTTCATGTCATCTCAAAAGCCCCTGGACACCCTGAAGTTAGATGTCCACTGTAATAAATCATTGTGGCCAAGATCACAGGGTCTGTTGTAGAGAACATGACCACCCATGACCAAGCTGCTGCCTGGAGTCCTCACTTCAGGCGACTTATTAAATTACTAATAGTTACTTCTAACACTTTTAGTGTGTGACATAGCTTCTTTGTTGTATGCTGACATGAGCACTCTTTATGCAATAAAATAGTGGATTACTTTCCAGGAGCTTCAGTTTTCTCAGGAAACATGAGCAGCATGTAGACAAAATTGAAACCAGAAGCACGTACATTATCTTTTGCATCAAACAACTTAAAAAAAAATAGTAGTCAGTATCTGGCATTAAATAAAGTGGATGAAATAAAAATAGGATTTAAGTCTCTAGGGATTTACCAGATGAAGATTTATCAAAACAAAATGAAATAGTTGCCTCACTGAATTAACTAAAATAGGTGGTCAAGAACCATGAACTCAAATCAATGTGTTAGTTATTCAATGTTTTCACTGTTACCTCTGTGTTTTGGTGTTATATACCTATCACTTAGAATAGACATGCTGCAAATGGGCAAAGTCATGTAAATTGTTATAAATAATTTAAAATGTCAATAACCCATTTGCCAACATTTATTGACTGCTTATTATGTTATATACTCTGCTATTTTGATATATTAACTTATTTAACATCCTAGCCCAGTGAGTTAACAAATATTAATTTGCCCTATTTTCAGGTGAGAAAACTATATTATAGAGAGGTTCAATTATTTGCTCAAAGTCAACTCAAAGCTAGTGAGTGTTGGGGCCAGGATTTTGTGACAGGCACACTGGGTCCAGAAGCCCATTTTCTACATCATCATTGTATGAGCTCCTAAAGAGAAATGTTTAAATGAATAGATTATCCTGACTTTGGAGGAAGTTTTGCTTCCTTGTGTGACCCTGCTGAGGAAATAGAGTTTTCTTTCAACCTTTAAATATCTAGGTGATCAAAAGTTCAGGAAGAAGAAAAAAAAACAGCAGGAAACACTTAAGGAAGTTAATGCTGATGATTAATTTTTAGAAAGATTTGATTGTTCTGCCAATATTAAGATTCTCCCTTGTTTTCATGCTCTAAACATATTACACTACTGAAAGTACTTCCCCACTATTTTTGTTACTAACAAAGCGTTCACTAATTTTAATTGTTAAAAAGTCATCTTTTGTACATGTCAATGCCTCTGTCCCATCTGGGCTTAGTACTGTGAGATTTTGTGTTCCCCAACTTGTGGAAGGGAAGCTGACTCTGGTTAAACTCATGCTAGGTCCATTTTGAGGTGTCACAATTGGGGAAAGCAGGAGTGAGCAAGGCTATACGTGTAATTGTGTGTGTGTGTTAGGGGGGTGGATCTCTATGAAGTATTGGGACTCTGAAAACTACCTGTTAAATACAATACCAATGAGTCTTCACTCAAGCACCTTTAAGCTAACTTGAAAGGCAAGGCTAAAGGAAACTGTCAAAGCCATACGTTTTATTCAACTTATTTAACTGTAAAAACCTGCCTTTCTTGTATTTGGGGTAAAATAACTCTCTTTAATGAGCAGATTATTTCTCCTACCATTGCTAGAATATTGGATATTGAAGAAACTCTGCAACAAAACTAAACCACATACAAACTGAACTTTGGCTACATTAACAGTATTTTTGTCTCAATACCTGTATGAAATCAGATGCTCTGAGGGGCAACATCTTTCTCCATTCATGGTCTCCGTCACGAGGGATTTTCCATAAACACATGTCAAGAATCAGAACTGGAAGGATGCAAAAATAGTTCTATAGTTTGTGCCAAGTTTTTTCCTTCACCAGATTTCTTTTTCTTTCCCCTCATTTCTGTTCAAAGTGATCCTTAACCCAGGAAATGGAACTCAGGCTCATTAAGTTCAGAAGCAGTGTGGCTTCAATAAATTTTTGTCAGTTGTTCTTAGAACCTAACCCATCCACAAGGCATTCGAGTGTCTTCAAGATCTGTTCTTAGTCTACCTTTACTGCTAACATTATGTCCAGCCTCATACTTTGTGTATGGAAATATTCCAAACTTAGAGAAGAATCAAGCAAGTATCATAATACACATGTATCCTTCAATGAAAGTAAATGAGTGTTAACATTCAGTGGTGCTTTCTTCAGAACATTTTTAAAGAAAATAAGTTCTTCATTTATTCAACAAGTATTCTTGAGCACCTACTGTGAGGCAGCAGTTCTTCTTGGTGTTTAGGATACATCAGGGAGAAAAACAGACCCTAATAGCTGCTAGTGGGAAGTTTGCATTCTTCATAAGTTATTTTTAAATCTTCTAGAGGAGGAAATCTTACTGCCCACATGTGCTGTTTCCTTATACATAGAGGTAACTGTCATTAGCACAGCAAAGCTGATCTCTTGCCTCTCTTCTGAGAAGGGGCCGCTTATCTTTTTTTTTTTTTTTTGCGATAAGCGGGCCTTTCACTGCCGTGGCCTCTCCCGTTGCGGAGCACAGGCTCCGGACGCGCAGCCCCAGCGGCCATGGCTCACTGGCCCAGCCGCGGGGCATGTGGGATCTTCCCAGAGCGGGGCAAGAACCCATGTCCCCTGCATCGGCAGGCGGACTCCCAACCACTGCGCCACCAAGGAAGCCCAGGGCCGCTTATCTTGTTGGTGAATCTGGAGAAAAAACCTGGGCCTGGGTGTTCAGCTCCTCCTCCTCAAACAGTAAAATCACAGTATTTCTCTCCAAAAACACATCAATTTTACAGGGAGAAAGATATGACCCTACAGGAATGATCTATATAAGTCCAGAGCTGCTAGTGACAGTGTAGACAATTTTGTCTAAGTCTACTTTCAATATTAAGAAATCTATTTTTCTGTATTTCTACACTATAGTCCTCAACCTAGACTTGATCAAAATAGAGGCAATATTTTGCCCTTCAGTTGCCAATTTTTTTGCTTGTTTGTTTGTTAATTAATCCTGAGGTTAGTAAAGGGGAGAGTCAATTATCGAGATCTCTCAAGCACCCTGAATCATATTCCTCTTCCAATCTCCCCAGAGCAATAACTTTCTAATATTGGTTCATATTCTTCTGGTCTGTGGTTTTGTTTTGTTTTGTTTTTTGACTACGTTTGTGTATAACCATAAAAAATTCAGTATTAGTTTATGTATTTTTAAACTTTACATAAGTGTTCTACATGATATATATTCAGTATCCTGTTTTTTTCCACTGAATTTTGTTATTAAATTCTATTCATGCTAATCTGTGTATAGCTAGTTTGTCTATGATCTTTGTATAATTTTACATCATATAAACATAACATAAATTTCTTACCCATTCCCTCTGTGATGGGACTTCTTTAGCTAGCCTTCTGACTTTGTTCTAGCTGTACTTCAGGTCTCCTGATGCACAGTGTACTCAGCTCTCGGCCTTTGCACCTGCCACGAATACCTGTCCCTACTCAGCCCATCCGCCATCCCCATGCTCTATGCCCATGGACTAACTCCAGTTTTTAGGACTCAGCTCAGACATCTATTCTTTCATGAAGTCTCCCCTAATCTGCATCAGGCCTTGCCTTGCCCAGATCATAGGGATCCACATTTCAAAAATAAGGCCTGAATTTGAAAGTGTTTTCTAAGCTGGATTGATTTCTCTATATAAGTGAAGTATTTGTGAGGTTCATTCTGTAAATTCTCTGTGTGACATCTCAGCAAAATTAAAAATTAAAGTACACTTTTCTCCATTGTTGGTAAGTCTGTTTCTCCAAGACTAGCTTAGAAAATCTAGTTGGTAATGAAGCCAAATGTGCATCTCATACTCTCTTTTCTACATATCACACTGAATAATTTCTAATTAGAATCTTAAAATACCCCCGATTTAAAATCTCTCCATGAGATCAATGTCAGAAGACACACATAAAAGCAAAAAATTGGTCTTTTTTGAGTTAGCAAGTGGGCAGCATTTTGTTTTAAATAAGAAGCATTGTTTTGCAAAATGTACTTTGTTCATTTATTGTGATTGCTGTACTCTAGTTTAAATTATTTATGATGATACTTTATACTATATTTTATAGTCTGAGGAATATGAGTCCTCACTAAAGCTCTTTGCTATTAAATCTTTGCTAAGAAGCCTGGAAGATCTAGTTTTCAGTGAGGATTTCCCGAATTAGTAAAAGAATTAGTATGTGTTTAGGGTATAGTATACATAATAAATTAAATTCTGAGGAATATAAATCTGTGTGCATAGCCCAGGGAAGTTTTTGGTTTTATTTTATTAATTTTTATTTGGGAAAAAAGATGTTTTTGTTTCTGATGTACAAGGTGTTTTGTGGGTAACACTCATTAGGGTTAATGGGAGTAAGATGCAAAAATCTCTCCTGCTTTGTGAGAAGTACAGGCCCCATAATGTTTCCAGGAGGAATACTCTGAAACCTTCATAAAACATTTATATCAGTTGGATAGAAAGAAAAAAAAACAAAAGAAAAATCTCCTTTAATAAAACATTTGCCCCTATTACACTATGCTGCCATTAAAATTTTATTTATTCAAGAATCATATGTAATAAATTTGCATTACATGTACATTTTGTAAAGAATGAGAACATGCCAGTGCCCTCATGTTAAATAAAGATAGCCTTCTGCACAGTGAAAGTGAGGATTTTGGTAAAAACTTGCATGTTTCTCTGCTGTCCTGGGTTTATGTGTATGCCATCCCTAGTATGTATTCCAAGATCTTTGTACAAGCTTTTAGCCTCAAATTAATATGAAAAAGAAGCTAAGAAAGCTTATCCTTATCTAAGTTTCTGAATGAAGGGTGAGTAAACCTATAAAACTAAAAATTTATAATGGGAAAAAATAGCCAATTTCAAAAACGAAAGAAATATTTTTGCAGAATAACCTCACACTAAATTTATTTGCAGTACTGTCTCTCTTTGATTATATGTTATATATTATAATTTACCTGGAATTTTAGAAATATGCTGGAACTATGGAGAGGCGTTTTAAAACAATATACGTTTTGAAAAGTCTCTAAATAAATAAATTTTAAAAATCACAAAGGAAAAAAAACCTTCTTTATATACTACTCCATGTCCATATATACGCATAATTTCATAAATTCTAACAAAATATTATTTCTGGTCAGTTTCTGGTAGAGCAGTATACAGTTAATATTTATACTGAGTGAAATATCCCATTCTTCTTGAGGAAATGTTAAAATGTTGAACATCTATGTTCTCTGCAAGTAAATAACACACTGTATAGCTACATTATGACCAGATTATATCTATTAGTTACTGCTGTGCACCATGTAAATCTCTAGAGTCTCCTGGGAAATGAGAAAATCATTTCAGACTTCAATAACTAACAATCAGTTATTGCTCTGGGCAATAATAAAGCTGAATGCAATTACCTAAAGTGAAGTTAGCAGTGTAACAAATGAAATACAGATTTTTTTCCTCCTCTCTTGAAATAAATGTAGCATCTCACCCCACACTAGTGTGTAGTATAACAGGGTCTTCTAAACAATGTATTCTCTGCATAGTCTATTTGAGATTTGAAATATATGTGATTAAAAGTTATAAAGTTACTTTTTATGGTATCACTTGATTGTTGCTCGAAACAGCAACAACAATTACAAACAAACAAACAAAAATCAATAAGTAAGATCCACAAAATTGCAAAACATAAGATATTTATTTTATTTAAAAAATTTCCTACACAGGCTTGTGTCTAAAAAATATTGGATTTTTCCAATGAAAATGTTAAAACTTTTTCTTAGCATTTTGTTCATATAGCAAAATGATTTGTATGAAAAAAATGAAAAGAATTTTTCAGGGTAGCTATAATGGGCTTACATATATATCATTACTCTATTGAAATGCATATTAAAAAGAAAAAAAATTGCTTCACAATAATGGCTAATTTACAAATTTTACTCTTAGAATTTCTTTTTTTCTGTAACCTTTATTTATTTATCCATAATTGATTTCTAATTCATTATTTGCATATATTTCCTATTTGTCACAACACAGCACAATTATACTGAAACAGATTTCCCAGTAGAAAGTTAATCCTGCTGTTCCACATTTTGTTTAACCATTTTTTATGTATAATTGTAGTCTGTGTTTTGGCATAGACTACTCCTGAAACAGTAGATTTTCTGGCAATTTGGCTGTTAGCATACATTTGATGGTGAATATAGCCTTTCATTAGCTCTGTATTCAAATAGCACTGCCAAAGTATTTTTCATGTTCTTTACTCATTTCTGTTTATAATAAATCCTTGGAAGCTTGAAGCTGACATCTGTTTTCTGAAGTAATCCTTTCTCTTTCCTCTGTATGGGCACATACTGACTTGTTATTGTATGGTTGTTTATTATAGTTGGGTTGCTAGCAATTATTATTATTTAAGAAAAATGGATTGTTTTGTTGGGGGGAAACACTTAGGAAAACTGCATGAATAATGTTACAAAAGGATACGTAAAAACTGGCACCTACAAACACTGACAGCATCTGCTTAACCGCATATTTATATTCTGTAGTTTTATTATATGTTGAGTAATTTGAGAGATGTTTCTATTTCATGGACCACACACTATTTGAAAATCAAATTCATGCACCGTAGTAAAATCTTTATTGAATTTGTGTGTCTGAAAACCGTATTTTAACTCCTTTATCTTATTCAAGTTGGTTCTTCTTTCTCTCCCTCCCTCCAAATCTCCCTTCCCACTGTCTTCTTTCCTTCCAATAGCATTTATTATTATTATAGCTTACTGTGTTCCAGGCTCTGTCACTGACAAAGGCAGTGTAAAAGTCAGTGAGACGTGGTCCCTAACCACAAGAAGCTCACCATCTAATAAGGAAGAGAGATATATAAATGGACAATGACAATTATTTTTTTAAGTTGGATAAGAGTCAAGCTAAATAGTCAAAGTGTTTCTAAATAAAACCTTATTGAATAAGCACATATGCTCTTTAATTAAGGATTTTCTGTGAAAGGGATCTTGGGGAGACTTTCTCTCTAACCACCACTGAGTGATCAAAAGTTCTTGTAATGTGAAGGTCTTAGAAATCTTCTCTTAGTATACCCCGGACAATTCTTAAGAGTTTTAACGAAGACAGTTTGGATGATGCTTCTTGTGTACGATGTCATCTTTCTTCCCATTCCCCTCACACACACACAAAGATCCACTATACCAGTGATTTTCAAATTTAGCATGCAGCAGAATCACCTTGAGGGCTTGTGAAAATGTACTCTTCTGAGCCCCAATCTCCATTGTTTCTGGTTCAATAGGTCCAGAGCCAGGCCTGTTCTGACAAGTTCTCCAGTGATACTGATGCTGTTGATCTGGTTTTGATTTTGAGAACTGCTGCATTATACCATTTAGGAATATTTTCCTAATTGAGAGGGTTTGGTAAAGAAATCAAACTTCCTGACAAATTGGTACTGGAATTCAAGATTTAAGCAGGTGCTTCACCTTGTTAAGAGATGGCAGGGCTTCCCTGGTGGTGCAGTGGTTGAGAGTCCGCCTGCCGATGCAGGGGACACGGGTTCGTGCCCCAGTCCGGGAAGATCCCACATGCTGCGGAGCGGCTGGGCCCGTGAGCCATGGCCACTGAGCCTGCGCGTCCGGAGCCTGTGCTCCGCAACGGGAGAGGCCACAACAGTGAGAGGCCCGCGTACTGCAAAAAAAAAAAAAAAAAAAAAGAGAGATGGCAAATTATTGCTATTTCATACTCTGCCTTGGTAACAATGTACAATTAATGGCAAACTATGAAATATATCTGAATTTTGGTTTAAACTTAAAGACCAGGAAAACTTTTCAATAATTTGCCAGTTGAGTTTTCCTTAACTGTTTCCGAGGTAAAACAAATGAGGCATTGGATATTTAAAACCATGACCAAGAATTTGTTCTCCTGAAACCACTGTGTCTACCTGTAACCACAACTTCTCCTTCCAGTTTGTACATTCATGAAATTCTGGCAGATGGACAGAATCTTGGACACTCTGTTTTTCACCTGATCACCAACAAACATAGTTCAAACTATGCCTTTGGCTGGATTTAGGATGTTTCTTGGTACAAAGTAAAGCCAGAATGGTAATCATTTTAATGTAAAAGAAAAAGTGGAAAAAAAATTTTACCCTCTCAACAAAATTCTGGGCTCAAGACTTACAGGAGTATGATTGATCTATCCAATTTCAAGAGTCCAAAATTAGCTCAGCTTTCCTCTCATCCATTTTTTTAACATCTTTATTGGAGTATAATTGCTTTAAAATGGTGTGTTAGTTTCTGCTGTATAACAAAGTGAATCAGCTATACATATACATATATCCCCATATCTCCTCCCTCTTGCGTCTCCCTCCCACCCTCCCTATCCCACCCCTCTGGGTGGTCACAAAGCACTGAGCTGATCTCCCTGTGCTATGTGGCTGCTTCCCACTGTTTTGCCTTCATAGTCCTATGCTAGACATTTGCTTTATGTCCTCTCGAGATACTTTTCTCCAGTTTACAAATATTTCCTCTCTCTCCCCTCAACTCTCCATCATCCACTCCTATCTTCTGCTCTCAGCATTTGCATATAGTTGGTTTTAATATATTTGCAGTTTCTAGTAGAAGGATAGTGGGAAGAGATTGTGTGTTAGGTTTAGACTAATTTGAGTGTATGACTACTTTTGAATGCAGCAGGGAAATGCTGTTTAGGCAATTATATTTATTTATTCAACATTTCCTGAGAAGAATGTGATCTAGCTCATATCCATCTCCTCTCTCTCTCTCTCTCTCTCTCTCTCTCTCTCTCTCACACACACACACACACACACACACACACACACACAAACACACAGAACTCTAAATATTATTGTGTTACCAAACCTTTGTAAATACTAGCTTGTAGCTCCCTGAAGCTAGAGACTTGTTCTTCATTGTATATCTAGCACCTCAGACACCTGGAACACAGTAGGCATTAAATAAATATTCTTTTGTGCTTGGATGAACCATGCTCTTTCATGTCTTTATGATTTTGAATCTGATACTCCTATAATTCTATGTCCCTCTGCCAAAAACATTCCTTTCCTATCTTACAGCTTTTCTAATGGTCTCTAGAGACATTTTTGTAAATCTTTCTGTAAACTCTGAGTTGTTCTTTCTTCACTGCTCCCAGTGAGCCTAGATTTTCACCAATTAAAGTATATTAGGCTCTCTTGGAAATGTTGATTTGTCTGATTTTACCACTGAAACATTAGCACCTTAAAGTTGCCATTTCATTCTTGTAGCTTTATGCTTAAAATAGTAAAGAGTAGGGCCTCTATAACTATCTTTTGAAATAAATACAAACTAATGAAATTACTACTTTCTTGTTATTTAAGATATCAGTAATAATTTTTCCAAAAGTGCTATTGTAATCTTATGCTTACCTATAACTCACCTTATATTACACATAAAATATTTGTCCTATTCACAAATTGGGGAAGTTTTGTTTATATCATGATAGTTCTCAAATTTTTTGACGGTGTTGTTGATGAGCTATAAAATACAGAGGTTTAAAAGTATTGATTTGGGCTTCCCTGGTGATGCAGTGATTGAGAATCTGCTGGCTAACGCAGGGGACACGGGTTCGAGCCCTGGTCTGGGAGGATCCCACATGCCGCGGAGCAACTAGGCCCGTGAGCCACAACTACTGAGCGTGCGCATCTGGAGCCTGTGCTCTGCAACAAGAGAGGCCACGATAGTGAGAGGCCCACGCACCGTGATTAAGAGTGGCCTCTGCTTGCCACAACTAGAGAAAGCCCTCGCACGGAAACGATGACCCAACATTTCTGCCAATTGTCTTTCATAAACTGAATATAAATCCTCACACTGAAGCTTAAACTCATTTTCCTTTCTCTCCACATTTTTGTTATAACTGTAAATGGAAATAATTAAAATGAATATGGAAAGAGAATTAAAATATATCGATATTAAGTAGGCTAAATATTTAATATTTGATTACATAATACAATCATTAATAATTCATTCATTTATCCTACAAACATTTATTGAGGGATCATTAAGGGCAAAACACTGTGTTGGGGGTTTTATATAAAATATGAAAAATTAAAGTTACTGTTTATTAAGTTTTAGCACAAAACTTTTTGCCTTGGGGCCAACTGACTGAGCATTTATATTTTTTCATTTGTATTGATAATTACTCTTGTTTCATATATATAATTGTATATATCTGTGTATAGATATATTTTTTAAAATTTTACTTTATTTATTTTTAAAATTTACCTGATTTATTTAAATATTTAGAAAATTAATACTGTAACCAATTAATTTGTTGGGATTAATGAGTATTATAACATTTCTAGACTTCATTTTATTCTATTTTTGTCAGTTGTGTCTTATTGTTGGGAATCTTTTAATACTCTTTCTTGGTCTGTTAGGGCTAGAAAGATGCCCAGAGATCAAATTCAAATTCTCTACATTTATGGATAAGAAAGGTGAAGCCTGAAGGTATTACCAGTACTAAACTCAGTTCCTTGATTCCTCATTTCATTCTTTCCTTTGTTCATTAATTCTATCACTCATTCATGCATTGATTCATTCATTCATTCATTCATTCAACAAATATATATCAAAGTCTATTTCTCCATTTCTTCCACTAACACTCTTTCTATTGCTCATTAAGGATTTTTGTTAATTTATTTTGAAGATTAATTTAGCTCTCAATATCCACTCCAGTCTTATTATTTATTTATTTAATTTTTTTTTTTTGCAGTACATGGGCCTCTCACTGTTGTGGCCTCTCCCGTTGTGGAGCACAGGCTCCGGATGCGCAGGCTCAGCAGCCATGGCTCACGGGCCCAGCCGCTACGCGGCATGTGGGATCTTCCCAGACCGGGGCACGAACCCGTGTCCCTGCATCGGCAGGCAGACTCTCAACCACTGCGCCACCAGGGTAGCCCTCCAGTCTTAATTCTGGGTCTATCTGTACAAATTCAAAAAGGCACCTTACTAAGCTTAAGAAAAAAAAATAGGAGTCTATCCAAGGTCCAAATCCTTGTAAATGTAGTAATAAAAAAAGTGCAAGCTTCCAAGTATTTAGAAGGGGTCAGGATTTGACTTATTTCACTATTTAATGTGTACTACCATCTTATACTAATAAATAACCAGTATTGACAGGATTCAGAGAAGAATAATTATTCACAGTTCTTGATGTCAAGGTGATAACAGTGTGTGTATTCATGTCACCTCCTTTGTGAACCATTTTCTTATAACCATTCACCCCATTTACAAGTATCTATTTGCTCTTTAATGCCCAATACTACTCCTTACATATTACTATTATAGCATCTAAGGGACACAACACATATAATTTAGCCTATAAGCTTGTCTTGATTTCTGATTCAAGGCAGTAGGCTAAACACGTTAATTTACCTTCTCAAATATGTTGAAATAACAAAAAATATATATATATAATAAAAATGCCATGATAACTTTACAAAATAATAAAGGAAACAATCAATAGACCAGAAATTTAAAAGAATTGGGGCAGAATAGAAAACATAAGAGAAGGACAAGGTCTTGTGTGGTGCATGCTGAATCTGGGGACATAGACAACACCTGGATCATGCAAACCTTGTAGACCATGAAAAGGAGTTCAGATTTAATTTCAAGTGCAAGGGTAAGTCATTGAAGTATTTTAATCAGGGGGTATGACGTGATCTGATTTACATTGTTATAAACTCACTCAAGGAGATTCTTGGAAAATGGCATTCTGAACTCAAGCCCAGGACACCCATGTTCCCCATTTCCTATCAACAACATCTCTGAAATGCAGGAAATAGGGCAGGTAGCTTGACAGACCTGGAACAATTTGTACATGCTCAAGGGGTTTGCCAAAATATTTGAAGGAGAAAAAAAAGGAGAATATATTTTCCTGTCATGGGGGCAGGGGGCACTGAAATCCAGGATATTCCAGGACCCAGAAGGACTGCAGGGAATCCACAGAGATAGACTTGAATAATTCTTATGTCTGAGACTAGTATGCATTAAGACTTGGTATGCATAAGAGAACATGGATCAGTGAAGCCTCCTCCTGGTGCCTCAACAGAGACCTAACAGTTGATAAGTTATACATCACCTGCTCACAGGAAACCAACCTGTATACCTTCTATTACTCAGATTTTCCATCACATAAATAATTCAGGAACTCTGACCTAGCCACTAGGATTAAAGACATGAGTAAGTGAAGGAAAATACTGGTTCTCCTAAAGGAACCAAGAAGAACCTTTAGTATTGATGGTCCGTATGAACTAGAATTGCAAGATATACACCAAACAATGTTAAACAACTTCAACCAAAAGGATAATAAGTCCTTTTAAGTAGAATAAATTATACCTTAAAGATGACTTTCTGCAACAAATGTAAATGATTTTGAATTAAACAAATCTTAGTAGATGAATTGAGAGATGCAACAAAATAAAATAAATAGTAAAGATAAATTAAAATGGAAAGAGTAAAAAAAAAAATGGAAAGAGAAAAGTAATTATATCAGTTGTTCCTCTAAATATGAGTTCTCCCTCTTGAAGAGAGCAGTTGCCAGTCTGGGGGGGAAAACCTGTTTTGTGATTAATTTTTACAAAACACAATTGAAACAAAGGGATTAAAAAAAGGAGAAAAAAAAATGGAGTGAGCAAATATATACCAGAGATCTGTAGATAAAAGAGAGCAGTCACAGCTACAAGAGATTCACTTGAGATCCAAAGACACAAACAGGTTGAAGGTGAAAGGATGAAAAAAATTTTAAAAAGCAACCTTATTGCTTTAAAAACTCCTTAATATCAATTTTAAAAAGATAAAAATAAAGGAACACAACATTCATATTGGTATATTAATTTTTTTGAATAGTAGGAAAATGGCATTAGAAAAATATAGGCTGAGATTAATAATTTTTTTTTAAACTGAGGTGTTTGGAAAGACCAATAAAGTAGCTAAATCCCCTAATGAGCCTGATTGAAGACACAGTTATGAGACAAAAAAATACATATGATTTGAATAAGATAGAAACATAATCAAAGATATCTTAGCAATAAACTATTTCTGAAAGAAAAAAAATTTCAATGTTTGGCAACAAATTTGAAAAATTCGAGGAAATGGATGTTTTTCTAGCAAAATTTAAGTTAGTAAAATCAAGCCAAGAAGTAGAAAGCATGAATAGATCAAATGATCATAAAATAAACTGGAAAGTATATTGAATATCAACCATTAAAAAAAGCATCACCACCAAATGAACTTAGATATGCTGTGTAATCTCTCTGTGCTTAGGTTTTCCCATCTGTAAAATATGGATAATAATGCCTACGTTATAGAGTTGCTGTGATGATTAACTACGTTTATCTACATAAAGGGCTTAAAATTGTCTGTATCATGTTGTTCCATAAAAATGTTAGCTTTTGTATTGCTGTTTAAATGATTCCACCTGTAGAAAAAGGATGAAAAATTCTTCATGGAAATAATTCGTAAATTTGATTATGATAAGACAGAATAGAAAATTGTAGACAGATTTTACTTATAAATAAAACTGCAAAACTCTAAAAGTATAATATTAGAAAATTTAATCTAGTATATTAAAAATAGTTGTACTTTATTACAAAATGTGATTTATTTTAGGAAGACCAGGAAGACCTTAAATCCATAAATATAATTAATATCACCAATGAATTAAAGGAGGAAATCCTTATGAATATATCAGTAATGTTTAAGAGAATGTGATTGGGGCTTCCCTGGTGGTGCAGTGGTTGAGAGTCTGCCTTCCGATGCAGGGGACACAGGTTCGTGCCCTGGTCTGGGAGGATCCCACATGCCACGGAGTGGCTGGGCCCCTGAGCCATGGCCGCTGAGCCTGTGTGTCCAAAGCCTGTGCTCCGCAATGGGAGAGGCCACAACAGTGAGAGATCCGTGTACCACCAAAAAAAAAAAAAAAGAGAATGTGATTGAATTTAGTTGCCATTCTTAATTTTTTAAAACTGAATTTGAAAGAAACTAATTAAATATAAAAAAGGGTAAGTT
Organism: Phocoena phocoena; assembly: GCF_963924675.1. Classification (NCBI taxonomy): domain Eukaryota; kingdom Metazoa; phylum Chordata; class Mammalia; order Artiodactyla; family Phocoenidae; genus Phocoena; species Phocoena phocoena. Next base: position 38,299,819 of record NC_089235.1, on the reverse strand, counting down.
CACAGCAACAAATAACATTTATTCTAAACCATGAGGCTCTATATTATGAAAGATAGTGATTCTTCCTGTTGCCATTATTTTCAGCCCACCTGAAACATTGTTCATGATCTTCCATGTTTCATTTTAATCAACACTTAAAATCGTATAATATCACTAATCATTAGAGAAATGTAAATCAAAACTACAATGAGGTATCACCTCACACAAGTCAGAATGGCCATCATAAAATATCTACAAACAGTAAATGCTAGAGAGCATGTGCATGTGGAACAAAGGGAACCCTTCTACACTGTTGGTGGGAATGTAAATTGGTACAGCTACTAAGGAGAACAGTATGGGGATTCCTTAAAAAACTAAAAATGGAGCTACCATATAACCCAGCAATCCCACTCCTGGGCATATACTCTGAGAAAACCATAATTCAATAGAGACAGGTACCACCATGTTCATTACAGCACTATTTACAATAGCTAGGACATGGAAGCAACCTAAATGTCCATCAACAGAGGAATGGATAAAGATGTGGTACATATACACAATGGAATATTACACAGCCATATAAAAGAACAAAAGTGCCATTTGCAACAACATGGATGGACTGTCATACTAAGTAAAGTAAGTCAGGCACAGAAAGACAAATATCATATGATATCACTTATATGTGGAGCCTAAAAAAAGGATATAAATGAACTTATTTACAAAACAGAAGTAGAGTCAAGGATGTAGAAAACAAACTTATGGGCTTCTGCACACAGCTGCCAAAGTGTCCATCACAGCGTTTCTATGCTGGGAACACTAATCTAACATGTTAGGTGCAAGACTTCTGCACGCAGCTTCTATAGACAAGTGAAAATAGACTAATCATAAATGAAGGTAGACCTTATCACCTGGACTCCATTGTACTTTTCCTGGGGACCCCAGTGGGCTTTGCTGGTGACACCATGGGTGTGCTCTGAAAGAAAAGAGAGAGACAGGGTTATACAGGCTTGCACAACTGGATGATGGTAGATCTCTTAAGAATACCTCTGGAGACCTTCAAGATGGTGGAGGAGCAAGACGTGGAGATCAACTTCCTCCCCCAAAATACATCAGAAATACATCTACATGTGGAACAACTCCTACAGAACACCTACTGAACACTGTCAGAAGACTGCAGACTTCCCAAAAGGCAAGAAACTCCCTACGTATATGACCATGGGGCTGACAGGGTCTTGGGGCTCCTGCCAGGTGTAAGCCCTGTACCTCTGAGGTGGGAGAGTCGAATTCAGGACGTTGGTGCACCAGAGATCTCCCAGCTCTATGTAATATCTACAGGTAAAAGCTCTACCAGAGATCTCCATCTCAACACTAAGACCTAGCTCCACTCAACTACCAGCAAGCTACAGTGTTGGACACCCTATGCCAAACAACAAGCAAGACAGGAACACAACCCCACCCACTAGCAGAGAGGCTGCCTTAAATCATAATAAGGTCACAGACACCCCAAGACAGACCACTGGACATGGTTCTGCCCACCAGAAAGACAAGACCTAGCCTCAGCCACAAAACACAGGCATCAGTCCCCTCCACCAGAAAGCCTACACAACCCACTGAAAAAAACATAGCCACTGCGGGCAGACACCAAAAACAATGGGAAATACGAACCTGCAGCCTGTGAAAAGGAGACCCCAAACACAGTAAGTGAAGCAAAATGAGAAGACAGAGAAGCACACAGCAGATGAAGGAGCAAGGTAAAACCCCACTGCATCAAACAAATGAAGAAGAAATAAGCAGTCTACTCAAAAAATAATTCACAGTAATGATAGTAAAGATGATCCAAAATCTTGGAAATAGCATGGAGAAAATACAAGAAACATTTAACAAGGACCTAAAGAACTAAGAGCAAATAAACAACACAATAAACAAAATTAATAATTCTCTAGAAGGAATCAATAGCAGAATAGCTGAGACAGGAGAATGGATAAGTGACTTGGAAATTAAATAGTGGAAATAACTACTGAGGAGCAGAATAAAGAAAAAAGAATGAAAAGAGTTGAGGACAGTCTCAGAGACCTCTGGGACAACATTAAACACACCAACATTCTAAAGATAGAGTTCCCATAAGAAGAAGACAAAATAAAATGGGACTGAGAAAATATTTCAAGAGATTATAGTTGAAAACTTCCCTAATATGGGAAGGAAATAGTCAATCAAATGCAGGAAGAACAGAAAGTCCCATACAGGATAAATCCAAGGAGAAACATGCCAAGAAACATATTAATAAAACTATCAAACATGAAATAAAAGACAAAATAATAAAAGCAGAAAGGGAAAAACAACAAACAACATAAAAGGAAATTGCCATAAGGTTAACAGATGATCATTCAGCAGAAATTCTGAAAGCCAGAAGAGAGTGGCAGGACATATTTAAAGTGATGAAAGGGAAAAAACTACAACAAAGATAAACCCAACAAGGACCTCATTCAGATTCGATGGTGAAATTAAAACCTTTACAGAAAAGCAAAGCTAAGAGAATTCAGCACCACCAAACCAGATTTACAACAAATGCTGAAGGAACTTCTCTAGGCAGGAAACACAAGAGAAGGAAAACACCTACAATAATAAACCCAAAACAATTAAGAATATGGTAATAGGAACATACATACTGATAATTACCTTAAATGTAAATGAATTAAATGCTCCAACCAAAAGATATAGACTGGCTGAATGGATACAAAAACAAGACCCATATATATGCTGTCTACAAGGCACCCACTTCAGACTTAGGGACACATACAGACTGAGAGTGAGGAGGGGATTGAAGAAGATATTCCATGAAAATGGAAATCCAAAGAAAACTGGAATAGTAATTCTCATATCAGGCAAAATAGACTTTAAAATGAAGACTATTAGAAGAGACAAAGAAGGACACTACATAATGATCAAGGGATCAACCCAAGAAGAAGATATAACAATCGTAAATATTTATGCACCCAACACAGGAGCACCTCAATACATAAGGCAAACGCTAACAGCCATTAAAAGGGAAATCGACAGTAACACATTCATAGTAGGGGAATTAACACCCCATTTTCACCAATATTAGTGGGATTTAACACCCCACTTTCACCAATATTAGTGGGATTTAACACCCCACTTTCACCAATGGACAGATCATCCAAAATGAAAATAAATAAGGAAATGTAAGTTTTAAATGGCACATTAAACAAGATGGACTTAATTGATATTTATAGGACATTCCATCCAGAAACAACTGATTACACTTCTCAAGTGCTCATGGAAATTTCTCCAGGATAGATCATAGCTTGGATCACATATAAAGCTTTGGTAAACCTAAGAAAATTGAAATCATATCAGGTATCTTTTCTGACCACAACACTTTGAGACTAGATATCAATTACAGGAAAAAAATTGTAAAAAATAATAAACACACAGAGGCTACCAATACACTACTAAGTACCCAAGAGACCCCTGAAGAAATCAAAGAGGAAAACAAAAAAATACCTAGAAACAACTGACAATGAAAACACGATGACCCAAAACCTCTGGGATGCAGCAAAGGCAGTTCTAAGAGAGAAATTTATAGCAATACAATCCTACCTCAAGAAACAAGAAACATCTCAGATAAACAGCGTAACATTACACCTAAAGCAATTAGAGAAAGAAGAAGAAGAAAAAAAAAAAAACAAAGTTAGCAGAAGAAAAGAAATCATAAAGTTCAGATCAGAGATAAATGAAAAAGAACTGAAGGAGAAATAGCAAAGATCAATAAAAGTAAAAACTTGTTCTTTGAAAAGATAAACAAAATTGATAAACCAGTAGCCAGACTCATCAAGGAAAAAAAGGGAGAAGACTCAAATCAATAGAATTAGAAATGAAGAAGAAGTAACAACTGACACTGCAGAAATACAAAGGATCATGAGAGATTACGACAAGCAACTATCTGCCAATAAAATGTACAACCTGGAAGACATGAACAAATTCTTAGCAGTGCACAAACTTCTGAGACTGAACCCGGAAGAAATAGAAAATATAAACAGACCAATCACAAGCATTGAAATTGAGAGTGTGATTAAAAATCTTCCAATAAACAAAAGCCCAAGAGCAGATGGTTTCACAGGCGAATTCTATCAAACATTTAGAGAAGAGCTAACACCTGTCCTTCTCAAACTCTTCCAAAATATAGCAGAGGGAGGAACACTCCCAAGCTTGTTCTACGAGGCCACCATCATCCTGATACCAAAAACCAAACAAAGATGTCACAAAGAAAGAAAACTACAGGCCAATATCACTGATAAATGTAGATGCAAAAATCCTCCACAAAATACTAGCAAACAGAATCCAAAAGCACATTAAAAGAATCATACACCATGAACAAGTGGGGTTTAACCTGGGAATGCAAGGATTCTTCAGTATACGCAAATCAATCAATGTGATAAACCATATTAACAAATTGAAGGAGAAAAACCATATGATCATCTCAATAGATAGAGAAAAAGCTTTTGACAAAATTCAACACCCATTTATGAAAAAAAAAGTCCAGAAAGTATGCATAGAGGGAAATTACCTGAACATAATAAACGTCATATATGACAAACCCACAGCCAACATCATTTTCAATGGTGAAAAACAGAAACCATTTCCACTTAGATCAGGAACAAGACAAGGTTGTCCACTTAACATAGTTCAACATATTTTTGGGAGTTTTAGCCACAGCAATCAGAGAAGAAAAAGAAATAAAAGGAATTCAAATCAGAAAATAAGAAGTAAAACTGTCAGTGTTTGCAGATGACATGATACTATACACAGAGAATCCTAAAGATGTTACCAGAAAACTACTATAGCTAATCAATGAATTTGGTAAAGTAGCAGGATAGAAAATTAATGCACAGAAGTCTCTTTCATTCCTATATACTAATGATGAAAAATCAGAAAGAGAAATTAAGGAAACACTCCCATTTACCATTGAAACAAAAAGAATGAAATACCTAGGAATAAACTTACCTAAGGAGGCAAAAGACCTGTATGCAGAAAACTATAAGACATTGTTGAAAGAAATCAAAGACAATACAAACAGATGGAGAGATATACCATGTTCTTGGATTGGAAGAATGAACATTGTGAAAATGACTATACTATCCAAAGCAATCTAAAGATTCAATGCAATCCCTATCAAACTACCAATGGCATTTTTCACAGAACTAGAACAAAAAATTTCACAATTTGTATAAAAACACAAAAGACGCTGAAAAGCCAAAGCAATCTTGAGAAAGAACAACGGAGCTTGAGGAATCAGGCCCCCAGGCTTCAGACAGTACTACAAAGCTACAGTAATCAAGGCAGTATGGCACTGGCACAAAAACAAAAATATAGATCAACGGAACAGGATAGAAAGTCCAGAGATAAACGTACATGCATCTTATCTTTGGTAAAGGAGGCAAGAATATACAATGGAGAAAATGGAGAAAAGATAGCCCCTTCAATAAGTGGTGCTGGGAAATCTAGACTTCTACATATAAAAGAATGAAATTAGAACACTCCTTAACACCATACACAAAAATAAACTCAAAGTGGATTACAGGCCTAAATGTAATGCCAGATACTATAAAACTCTCAGAGGAAAACATATGCAGAACACACTATGACATAAATCACAACAAATACTTTTTGACCCAACTCCTAGAGAAATGGAAATAAAAAAAAAATAAATAAACAAATGGGACGTAATGAAACTTAAAAGCTTCTGCACAGCAAAAGAAACCATAAAAAAGACAAAAAGACAACTTTCAGAATGGGAGAAACTATTTGCAAATGAAGAAACTGACAAAGGATTAATCTCCAAAATTTACAAGCAGCTCATGCAACTCAATATCAAAAAAACAAACAACCCAACCCAAAAATGGGCAGAAGACCCAAATGGGCATTTCTCCAAATCTACAGATTGCCAACAAACATGTGAAAGGATGCTCAACATCAGTAATCAGTAGAGAAATGCAAATCAAAAGTACAATGAGGTGGGCTTCTCTGGTGGCGCAGTGCTTGAGAATCACCCTGCCGATGCAGGGGACACAGGTTCATGCCCCGGTCCAGGAAGGTCCCTCAGGCCGCGGAGCAGCTGGGCCTGTGAACCATGGCTGCTGAGCTTGCACGTTCGGAGCCTGTGCTCTGCAACGGGAGAGGCCACAACAGTGAGAGGCCCATATACCAAAAAAAAAAAAAAAAAAAGTACAATGAGGTATCACCTCACACTGTTCAGAATGTTCATCATCAAAAACTCTACAAACAATAAATGCTGAAGAAGGTGTGCAGAAAAGGGAGCACTGCTGGTGGGAATGTAAATTGATACAACCACTATGCAGAACAGTATGGAGGCTTCTTAAAAATCTAAAAATAGAGCTACCATATGACCCAGCAATCCCACTCCTGGGCATATACCCTGAGGAAACCATAATTCAAAAAGAGTCATGTATCACAATGTTCATTGCAGCTCTATTTACAATAGCCAAGACATGGAAACAACCTAAGTGTCTATCAACAAACGAATGGATAAAGAAGATGTGGCACACATATACAGTGGAATAGTATTCAGCCATAAAAAGAAACAAAATTGAGTTATTTGTAGTGAGGTGGATGGACCTAGGGTCTGTCATACAGAGTGAAGTAAGTCAGAAAGAGAAAAACAAATACTGTATGCTAACACAAAAAATGGAATCTAAAAAAAAAAAAGAAAAAATGTTCTGCAGAACCTAGGGGCAGGACAGGAATAAAGATGCCGATGTAGAGAATGGACTTGAGGACACAGGGAGGGGGAAGTTTAAGCTGGGACAAAATGAGAGAGGGCATGGACTACCAAATGTAAAGTAGGTAGCTAGTGGGAAGCAGCTGCATAGCACAGGGAAATCAGCTCTGTGCTTTTTGACCATCTAGAGGGGTGGGATAGGGAGGATGGGAGGGAGATGCAAGAGGGAGGAGATATGGTGATATATGTATATGTATCGCTGATTCACTTTGTTATACAGCAGAAACTAATACACCATTGTAAAGCAATTATACTCCAATAAATATGTTAAAAAAAGAAAGAAAGAAAACAAACCTATGTTTACCAAGGAAGAAGGGTGGGAGCATAAATTGGGAGATTGGGATTGACATATTCCCACTACTATTTATAAAACACTTAACTAATAAGGACCTACTGTATAGCACAGTGAACTTTATACTCTGTAATGGCCTATATGGGAAAAGAATCTAAAAAAAAAATTGTGGATATATGTATATGTATAACTGATTCACTTTACTGTACACCTGAATCTAACACAACATTGCAAATCAACTATACTCCCATAAAAATTTAAAAAGTCAACTGTATAACATACTGTATATTTGGTTTATTTTTCTGGTTTATTTTCTGTGTCATATTGATCTTGATCAAATCCATGCAGACAGCATTCTGGTCTGTATTTTTCTCTTCTATATCCTCTGATCCTTGAACAGTGCCTGGTATAACAAGTAAATTAAAAGAAGAATTAAATAAAAAAATAAATAAGTAATTTTTTCCATTTTACTTTTGGGGTAATAACTAATGCAATAAGATAAGAAAATTGTGTTAAAAAAGACAAAATTACTTCTTTGTTTTGGCAATTGCATACATAAAGAAAACCTAAGGACACAAATTAAAATTTTTATAGCTACTAAAACTAATGAACTGTTTGGTAGGAGGTGGAATCTTTCTTCCAGTAATTTAAATCTGGACTGGTACCTAAATCTTCACCGTGGTAGCTACTACTGGAATTGAGTCATTCTGTTAACTGTATCCTAATACACAGTTCCTGGGCCCTTGCTCCTGACATCTCTGAAGCTCCTCTAACTCATGGTTCTCAATTCTATGACCCAGCAGTAAATTTAATTTTTTCTGGCTCAAGTTAATCAGTCAGTTTTTGTCACTTGATATCAATAATCCTACCTGGTTGCACTACCTGGTACAATAGGTAAAACTTGATTTTTATGTTTTTCTTTAATTTAAAGATCAAAAGTATAAACAGATCTTTGGCAAGTCTAATAAAAAAAAAAACAGAAAAAGCACAAAGAGAACTCATAGAAAATAAAACAGAAGGATCATCACAGCAAAAATTAGCCTCAATAGTAGCACCAAATTGACTGAAATTCTTAGAGAAGCAGGTGTTCTGGTTAGTTTAATTTTCTTATTAATTGACAAAAAAGCTCCCAACACTTGAGAAAATATTTATGAAGTATATTCCTTCATTTTATTGTTTTAATAAGCAATGTAGAGAGCATAATATAAAATTTCTTTGGTGATTCCAGTGTTATGTTTCAGTCTTACCACATTCTGACCAGTATTGAATATTGTTATACCAATACTATATTTTTAATCTGCTTTTAATGACCTTAGTTATTGAGGTATTAGTATTTTTTTAAAATATTAAAGTCATTAAACTTGGGGCAATCTTCCCATTATTTGTTTGCCTGATTTTTTTTTTTGACAAACGAGTTTTTTCAAAAACTACTCTTACGTAGTCAAATGATTCTGTAAATTCCTTGATCATTTGTTCACTTACTTTCATACTTAAATGGTTCTGATTATCCAGATATTATGCCATATTTTATTCTAGTCATAATTTCTTCTATGTTTTAACTTTTGATACACCTAGAATTTATTTTTATTTTTTGGTTGAACTCTAGCTCTAAATTTATTATTTTAAAATAGAAACATATTTTACTTACTAATCTTTTCATTCCTGACATGTAATATTACATTTATAACATGTTAAATTAAATCCTCATGGTTAAAAGTTTTGTTTATGGATTCTCTGTTCTTTTTTACTGATTTGTCCACATATTTTTGCATCTGTAATGCACTAACTTTCTTAGCTCTTCTTATTCATTACTTTTCCAGATAAAATTTAAAATAGTTTTTGCATGTCCACTGTGAAAAGTGAATAAATCACTGCTCTTGGAGTGGAACTAAAATTACAAATTGGGAGAAAGGGGTAGAAATTTTTATAATGTTCACTTCAACTTGTATTCATCATATAACATCCAAAGGTATAAGAAGTTGAATGAGATATAATCCCTGATTTTCAGAAATTTATGGTCAATAAAATTAGCTAAGTGTTTGGAAAAGAGTCTTCTGGTGTAAAGAGAACACAGAGAACTGATATATGGGCCAAACTGGGGATCTTGGAAAGCTTTTGGGGACAGATGGTGTTTGAGATGACTAATCTGTTAAGGGTAAATTTTACTCAAGTAAATGTTGGAGATTAGGTAGAACAGAGACAACCTGAAATAGAATAATTTTAGAAGAGTTAAATTACTAGACAAATTATAATGTCTGAAAATAAAATTGACTTTATGTTTTCTGATATGAAAGTAAAAAATAAGTATACCCCATCAATCTAGTGCCCTTTTTGATTTAAATGCCAGAAAAGGTGGCATGGAATTTAAAAACTCACATACTTATAAAAACACACATTTCGGGCTTTCCTGGTGGCGCAGTGGTTGAGAGTCCGCCTGCCGATGCAGGGGACACGGGTTCGTGCCCCGGTCTGGGAAGATCCCACAGGCCGCGGAGTGGCTGGGCCCGTGAGCCATGGCCGCTGAGCCTGCGCTTCCGGAGCCTGTGCTCCACAACGGGAGAGACCACAACAGTGAGAGGCCCGTGTACCGAAAACAAACGAACAAACAAACAAAACAAAAAAACCCCACACATTTCTTCCTCTCTCCTTCCTTCTGTGACAATAAAGAGAATAAAGAATGAAAAGAAAACTTGGAGGCTTTAAGACATGTCAGACATGGACAAAAAAATAAATATATGAAATTAAATGTTAGCCTTTGGCTTTCCACAGCAAATGGAAACTGAAAGTAGGGTGAAGCCAAATCTCTTCTAACATCTCTAAATTAAGCTATTCCTCCATTTCTTGTAGGAAAAGATTGGTCCATTGATTTCACTTACCACTTATTATACGATGGGAATTGTTAGGAAATCAAAAAGAAAGTGGAAGAAGAAATAGGGGATGGAGTCTAGAAGATATAGCATGGTCACAAGGAATGAAAACTTCATGGTCCTTAGCAAAATTTTCAATAAGCATTTACTCTACATACATTCCCTCTCTCTTTTGCATACACATACACATTTCAGTTCACTTTTTAGCAAAAGAAGCTATGTGTTTAAGAAACGATCTCATACAATTTTGGAGATCAATAATGGTCATTCAAAGTCAATCACAGTGTCAGTCAAATTTGAAAAAGAAAACTAAATGAAAAAGTATATAGTAGTATCTGACTTGAATCTAGGAAGGAAATTAAGATAATGTGTTTATTAACCTTTGGACACATGATAGGTTGAGAGAACTTTTTCATGATAACTGACAGAAGGACTATTTTATTCTTACATGGAATTTTGTTCAGTTAGAGGTAACAAGTGCTGCATTATACATAATTGTTGAATATCCTTTTCATGATTTCCAGATTTTATAAAGACATAATATACAAAATCAAGAAAATTTGTGGAAAAATCATGAACAAAATGTAGGAAAAAGAGAGAGAAAGGCAAAATGGAAAGTAAGAGAGGAAAGAGAAAAGAAAATTGTTTTTCAGTCTATCTAAAAATTATAATGTGGGCCTTCATAGAACTGGCATACTTTCTAATTTGCATGAAAAACAATTTAATCTTAAGTTGCAATTTAGATGATTAAGGACAGGGTTATGAATGTTAATGTTATTGGAAAGGAAATATGTTTTGAAAGTTAGACTAATGTCTATAATAGAATAAAAGAATTAAGTTCTTTTATTAGAATTAAGTTCCTCTTTTCAATTCTTTGATGAAGAATTAGCTTAAGGTGGAAACTAAATTTTTTGTGGTGAGCTTGCTGTAGTGTATATGGAAGTAGAAATATAATGTATGCATTGAACTTACATAATGTTATAAACCAATGTTACCTCAATAAAAAAACAAAACAAAATTAGAGGATAAATTCAAGAGGTTAAAAAAATAACAACAAACAAAACCAACCCTACTTAGGTTTCTCTCTTATTCCAATACCGAATATAATGATGATCAACTGAATTCTCCACTTTTCAGACCCCAGCCCAACCTGACCTTTAAAAACTCCTTTCTTATCTCCTTCTGAATCTTTGTCTTCCACACTCTTGGTTCATATGTAATGGTATGATGTTCTCTGTGATGACTTCATTTTTTTTTATATCATAGTTTATTTGAATCATGTCAGTACAAGAAAGTGTTAACTAAACATAGATTCCAGCTGTATAATACAGGTGAAATTCAAATATACTTCTGACATTTAAACAGCATGATTTGCACAGGTTTGCTAATGGATTTGATGAAGACAGGGCAGAGTGGAATGGAATGCCAAGTCATTATTATAGTAATTTTTCAGCCAGCTTTTCATTAGTAAAAATAATGCCTCATGCTTCCTAATTTATAAACACATTTTTATGTATATCTCAATTTAACTTTCCATTTCTGTAATTTAGATAGACATTTTTCAGATAAACAAAACTGGAAGAGGTTGAATGAATTGAACTTTACAAAGAGCTAGGTATAAGAAGCCAGCACTGAAGCAAGATCTGCTGAGCTAAACTGATTAGCAAATTATAAACTATTCCTGCATTTACTCTTAAGTTTAATAAAAAATTGGATGTTTACTTTTAAGACTGTAAGAAAGGAGTGTGAAAAAAACTTAGGTGAGGAAATTCAAAAGAAAAATTCAATTGACTCCCTGCCCTTTTTCTGGCATCTGACCAAATGACATCTCTGGCAGGCAGAAACAATGCTACGTATTTACCAAACTCTGTTTTCTTTCTGACTTTGTACACACAGATTATACCTCTAAACCTCACCTTACCTAGTTGATGGGATAATATGACTTAAGTTCTAGCCAAAGCAACATGAAAAACTTGGAAATAACACCCATGTTATTCTCTATTCTTACTCTTTTTTACTTTTCTTTCTTGCTAGATGCAATAGATTCACATGTGATCTTCAAGACTCTAGGAATAGTGGAACCTCTAGGTGAAAGAAGCTTCATTCCCTGGATGACTTCATGGAGCAGAGGTCTCACTGTCTTCCTATATAGGAGTCAAAGAAATTTCAAAGTCAGCAAGAAATAAAATTTGCTGTGTTAAACCACTGGAATTTGGCACTTGTTTCTTTCATCAGTTAATCTACTCTGTGCTTATAAACAATCACAAAATATTTTGTCTTGATTTGACCTGAAGTTAAGATCTTTCATCTCCTGTCTGCTTCTACTTTGTGTCCCCTGTGGCATTACTTCCAAGGGAGCTGTTTGATAGGACTAGTATCCGTATGATGGGATAGGTAGCAACCCTGTTCCTCTCCTTTGTCCAGCACTTCTAGGGTAAATAAAAGTAATTTATTGTAAAGTTAAATTTAGGAAAACGTATCATTCATACCTTGGGCCTTATTGTATTTATAACCTTTCAAACACTATTTTATAATAATTTTTACAGCAGCACTATGAACTGGATATTATTAGACTAATTTTATGGATGAGAACTCTAAGGCACAGAGACATTAAATAACTTTTGCAATCTGTCACATATAGATAGACCTAGCGTTTAAATTCAATTCTGAAAGGCCCCAAAACTCTTCAAAATGGATTGCAGCAGGGTCCAATTTTCTCTTAAAATGTCTTTTAGTATTAAGCACCACAACCCCTACCTAGGAGGAGGAAGAAGAACCTCAATATCACATCACAACTTCATCCTACTTCTGGGCTTATAATGTGACCCTCTTCAGGAAGCATAACAGAAGACAGCTGGCTACATGAAAAAGAGAATATAATAGTTCCCACTGATATTGGGACATCTGATTCTACAGGAACACTTAAGAGACCAACATATCTTTAATCTACTCAACTATTTGAAAAATAAAAACAATTATTTATCTCTGATTTTTTTTTTTTTTTGCTGTACACAGGGCTCTCACTGCTGTGGCCTCTCCCGTTGTGGAGCACAGGCTCCAGACACACAGGCTCAGTGGCCATGGTTCATGGGCCCAGCCGCCCCACAGCATGTGGGATCTTCCCGGACTGGGGCATGAACCCGTGCCCCCTGCATCGGCAGGCAGACTCTCAACCACTGCGCCACCAGGGAAGCCCTAACTCTGATTTTTGCATCAGTTCTGGCAGACATTACAGCATGAGAAAATTGCCTAGAAAGCAGTCAGTCATGATCTATCCCTCATCCTGGATATTCCCCACCAGTAAAGAATATATGGTTAATTCAGTGAACGTCAGGTTGCTAAAGGATTCTTTTTTTTTTTTTTGTCCAGTATCTATGCATTTGGATGACTGACAAAAAAAAAAACATTATTTATTTATCTATTTAAAATACAGTTTTATTTAAGACATTGAATTTTCCACTTACAACACACTGCTTATAAAGTGCAAAGTTATTTCCTTTCCTTGTGCACATATTCCATGTTGAAGTATCAAGAATGTCCAGTTTTTACCATAGCAGCTCAACTTTAAAACTGTCATGGAATTTGCTACATATTTGGGTCCTTCAATGTTTTGTGTGGAACAGTGCTAAATCTATGCTAGGTTTTAATTATCCATAACACATATATCATACATAAAATCTTTATTTCCATTAACATACAGGGAATGTACATGACCGAAATTAACTTGGGGTCAACTATGTTTTCCTTCATTAAGTCTAATTGAAACTCAAAATTATGTTTCCCATAAAAAAATTAAAATAATGTAGTACTGCAAATTATGATATTGCTAATTTGGCAGATTTCAAATAAAAGGTGACCAAAGAGTAGCCAAATTTCCAGAACATAATGTCTTTTACTAGTGATTGCTAATTTAAGCATTTCTGTTTTGTCTCTATTAATTTCTTTTTCTAAGATTCTTACAAAAATAGAAAGTCTTATTTACTTTTTTTCTGTACAGCGTGAAAATGAAGCTTTATTGTATGTTCTGAAATGTACAATGAAAATTATATTTTCATAAGGAAAAATAATGCTCTTAAGATGTCATGAAATGCTGCAGAACTTAAAAATACTATAATGCACTAAGATCAAAATAGCACACTAGTTAAATGCTACATCCTCTCCCTCTGTTTCAATTTATTGGATTTGGTATTAAAAATATATTTAAAATATTCATTATTGCACTGGAAAACAAAAAGGATATCCCATTTTGGTCTAGAAACTATTGGAAATTTAAAATATTCAAAGAAGATTGAATTCAATGGAAGTAGGAAACCTCACCTGGAACAAAATGACACAGAAATATTGGAATAAAAAAATAAAGAAAAACAGATAAGCCAGAAACTTGTTAAGAAAAAAATGAATAGCAACATTAATATTAGACAAAATACAATTTAAGGTAAGCAGCATTAAAGGAGGTGAAAGGGATAGTTCATACTGATTAAATATAATGTAGGAATTTTAGCAGTATATAGTAGTAATTGTTCTTTATGTATCAAGGAACATAGCTACAAAATATATATAATGAAACTGATAAATACACACAAAAAAGTAATAAATCCATAATCATAGTGACAAACTTTAGAAATTTTTGATTTGTTGAACTGGCAGTGTGAAAATAAGTTAGGATATAAAATATATGTATAACACAATTAACTAATGATGTAGTAGATATATGTAGATTGTACTCAGCAAAGGATATAGACACAAATGGAACACCAAAGGAAAACAGAAATCAAGTGACTGTAATAATCACAAAAGGAATCTAAAAAAGCTACCAAAAAATGTTATCATAGAGGCCATATTTACTGAGAATGTTGCAAGAAAATAAGAAATCAATCACAAAATCATAACACTTCTTCAGGCTCCCTCCAAATATGCAAGCCTATTGATTAAAGAAAATGTTTCTAAATAACTCTAAGAAATACTAATGATAAACTTTTAAAGGGTAAAAGGCACTATTTATGAAAGTGTATACTCTATGTCCATGATAGAACACAGGTAAAAATTTATAGACCCAAATGCACTATTAGAAAACAATAGACTAAAAATAAATAAAAACAGCAAACAGAAAAAAAAGTCAATAAAATTAAATATATATCAATAAAATTAAAAAATAATTTCTAAAGCTGACCAACAGAAAATAAAAGCAAGATTTTGGAGAGATTCATATTAAAAAACTACATTTTTAAAAATTTATTTCTGATCTGATTGTTATGATTTCTTTCCTTCTACTAATTTTTTGTTTTGTTTTGTTTTTTGCAGTTGTTGCTGTTTCTTTTTGTTCTTCTACCTCTAATTACTTTAGGTGTGAGTTTAGGTTGTTTGAGAGTTTTCTTGTTTCTTGAGGTAGAATGGTATTGCTATAAACTTCCTTGTTAGAATAGCTTTTGCTGAATTCCATGGTTTTGGGTGATCGTATTTTCATTGTCTTTTGTTTCTAGGTATTTTTTTATTTACTCTTTGATTTATTCAGTGATCTATTGGTTGTTTACTAGTGTATTGTTTACCTTCCATATGTTTGTATTTTTTATAGTTTTTTCCTGTAATTGATATCTAGTCTCATAGCATTGTGGTCAAAAAAGATACTTGGTATGATTTCAATTTTCTGAAATTTACTGAGGCTTGATTTGTGATCCAAGATGTGATCTATCCTGGAGAATGTTCCATGTGCACTTGAGAAGAAAGTGGACATGTTGGTTTTGGATGGAATATCTTATAAATATCAATTAAGGAAACAATAGCAAAGATCAATAAAACTAAAAGGTGGTTCTTTGAGAAGATAAAAAATAATGATAAACCATTAGACAGACTCATCAGGAAGATAAGGGAAGACTCAAATCAACAGAATTAGAAATGAAAAAGAAGTAACAACTGACACCACAGAAATACAAAGGATCATGAGAGACTACTACAATCAACTATATGCCAATAAAATGGACAACCTGGAAGAAATGGACAAATTATTAGAAAAGTGCAACCTTCCAAGTTTGAACCAAGAAGAAATAGAAAACATAAACAAACAAATCACAAGCACTGAAATTGAAACTGTGATTAAAAATCTTCCAACAAACAAAAGCTCAGTGTCAGATGGCTTCGCAGGTGAATTCTATCAAACATTTAGAGAAAAGCTAACACCTGTCTTCCTCAAACTCTTCCAAAATACAGCAGAGGAAGGAACACTCCCAAACTCATTCTGCGAGTCCACCATCATCACCCTGATGCCAAATCCAGACAAAGATGTCCAAAAACAGAAAATTACAGACCAATATCACTGATGAATATAGATGAGAAAATCCTCAACAAAATACAAGTAAACACAATAAACAGCACATTAAAGGGATCATGCACATGATCAAGTGGGGTTTATTGCAGGAATGCAATGATTCTATAATATGTGCAAATCAATCAATGTGATACACCATATCAACAAACTGAAGGAAAAAATATGTATAATCATCTCAATAGATGCAGAAAAAGCTCTCAATAAAATTCAACATCAATTTATGATAAAAATTCTCCAGAAAGTGGGCATAGAGAGAACCTACCTCAACATAATAAAAGCCGAATATGGCAAACACACAGCCAACATCATTCTCAATGGTAGAACACTGAAAGTATTTCCTTTAAGATCAGGAACAAGACAAGGGTGCCCACTCTCACTACTATTATTCAACATAGTTGTGGAAGTTTTAGCCATGACAATCAAAGAAAAAGAAATAAAAAGAATCCAAATTGGAAAAGAACTAAAACTGTCACTGTTTGAAGATGACATGATACTATACATAGAAAATCCTAAAGATACCACCAGAAAACTACTAGAGCTAATCAATGAATTTGGTAAAGTAGCAGGATACAAAATTAATGCACAGAAATCTGTTGCATTCCTATACACTAATGATGAAAAATCAGAAAGAGAAATCAAGGAAACACTCCCATTTACTATTGCCACAAAAAGAATAAAATACCTAGGAATAAACCCACCTAAGGAGGCAAAAGACTTGTATGCAGAAAACTATAAGACATTAATGAAAAAAAACTAATGATAATACAAACAGATGGGAAGATATACCTTGTTCTTAGATTGGAAGAATCAACATTGTGAAAATGACTACACTACCTAAAGTAATCTACAGATTCAATGCAATCCATATCAAATTACCAATGGCATTTTTCACAGAACTAGAACAAAAAAATTTACAATTTGTATGGAAACACAAAAGATCCAGAATAGCCAAAGCAATCTTGAGAAAGTAAAACAGAGCTGGAGGAATCAAAATCCCCAATTTCAGACTATACTACAAAGCTACAGTAATCAAAAGAGTATGGTACTGGCACAAAAACAGAAATATAGATCAGTGGAACAGGATATAAAGCCCAGAGGTAAATCCACACACATATGGTCACCTTATCTTTGACAAAGGAGGCAAAAATATACAATGGAGAAAAGACAGCCTCTTCAATAAGTGGTGCTCAGAAAGCTGGACAGTTACATGTAAAAGAATGAAATCAGAACACTTCCTAACATCATACACAAAAATAAACTCAAAATGGATTAAAAACCTAAATGTAAGGCCAGACATTATAAAACTCTTAGAGGAAATCATAGGCAGAACACTCTATGATGAAAATCACAGCAATGGGTTTCCCTGGTGGCACAGTGGTTAAGAATCTGCCTGCCAATGTTAAGGACATGGGTTCAAGCCCTGGTCTGGGAAGATCACACATGCTGCAGATCAACTAAGCCCATGAGTCACAACTACTGAGCCTGTGCTCTAGATCCTGTGAGCCACAACTCCTGAGTCCGAGTGTCACAACTACTGAAGCCTGTGTGCCTAGAGCCTGTGCTCTGCAACAAGAGAAGCCACCCAATGAGAAAAGCCTGCACACTGCAATGAAGAGTAGCTTCTGCTCGCCACAACTAGAGAAAAGCCTGCGTGAAGCAACAAAGACCCAATGAAGCCAAAAATAAAAATAAATAAATAAATTAAATATATTTTTTTTAAATCACAGCAAGCTCCTTTTTGACCCACCTTGTAGATTAATGGAAATGAAAGATAAAAACAAATGTGACCTAATGAAAGTTCAAGTTTTTGCACAGCAAAGGAAACCATAAACAAGATGAAAAGATAACCCCCAGAATGGGAGAAATATTTGCAAATGAAGCAATGGAAAAAGGATTAATCTCCAAAATAAACAAGTAGCTTATGCAGCTCAATATCAAAAAAAAAACAACCAAATCCAAAAATGGGTGGAAGACCTAAGAACACATTTCTCCAAAGTAGACATACAGACTGCCATTATACACAAGAAAAGATGCTGAACATCACCAATCATTAGAGAAATGAAAATCAAAACTACAATGAGGTAACACCTCACACTGGTCAGAATGGCCATCATCAAAACATCTACAAACAATAAATGCTGGAGAAGGTGTGGAGAAAAGGGAAGTCCCCTGCACTGTTGGTGAGAATGTATATTGATACAGCCACTATGGAGAACAGTATGGAGGTTCCTTCAAAAACTAAAAATAGAACTACCATATGACCCAGCAATCCCACCACTGGGCATATACACTGAGAAAACCATAATTCAATAGAGACAGGTACCACCATGTTCATTGCAGCACTATGTACAATAGCCAGGACATGGATGCAACCTAAGTATCCATCAACAGAAGAATGGGTAAAGAGGATGTGGTACATATATACAATGGAATATTGCTTGGCCATAAAAAGAAACAAAATTGACTTATTTGTAGTGAGGTGGATGGACATAGAATCTGTCATACAGAGTGAAGTATGTCACAAAGAGAAAAACAAATACCATAGGCTAATATATATATATATATATATATATATATATATATATATATATATGGAATCTAAAAAAAAAAAATGGCTCTGATGAATCTAGGGGCAGGACAGGAATAAAGACGCAGAGGTAGAAAATGGACCTGAGAACACTGGGCGGGAGAAGGGTAAGCTGGGACGAAGTGAAAGAGTAACATTGACATATATACACTACCAAATGTAAAGTAGACAACTAGTGGGAAGGAGCTCCATATCACAGGGAGATCAGCTCCATGTTTTTTGACCACCTACAGGGGTGGGATAGCGAGGGTGGCAGGGAGACGCAAGAGGGAGTGCATATGGGGATATATGTATACATATGACTGATTCACTTGTTATACAGCAGAAGCTAACACAACATTGTAAAGTAATTATACTCCAATAAAAGTGTTTAAAAATAAATAAATAAAATAAAAAATAGAAGATATTGCAACAACAGCAACAACAAAAATCTAAAAATAGAACTACCATATGACCCAGCTGTCCCACTACTTGGCATATACCCTGAGAAAATCATAATTCAAAAAGATACGTGTAGCACAATGTTCATTGCAGCTCTATTTACAATAACCAGGACATGGAAGCAACCTAAACGTCCATTGACAGACAAATGGATAAAGAAGATATGGCACATATATACAATGTAATATTATTTAGCCATAAAAAGGAACGGAATTGAGTTATTTGTAATGAGTTGGACTGACCTAGAGTCTGTCATACAGAGTGAAGTAAGTCAGAAAGAGAAAAACAAATACCATATGCTAACGCACATCATGGAATCTAGATAATCGGTACTGATGAACATATTGACAGGGCAGGATTAAAGACGCAGTTGTAGAGAAAGGACTTGAAGACACAGTGGGAGAAGGGGAAGCTGGGACGAAGTGAGAGAGTAGCATTGACATATATACACTACGAAATGTAAAATGGATGGCTAGTGGGAAGCTGCTGCATAGCACAGGGAGATCAGCTTGATGCTTTGTGACGACTTAGACTTAGAAGGGTGGGATAGGGAGTTGGGAGGGAGGCTCAAAAGGGAGGGGATATGGGGATATATGTATACATATAGCTGATTCACTTTCTGTTAGTTTCTGTACAGCAGAAACTAACTCAACATTGTAAAACAATTATACTCCAATGAAAAAAAAAACTGGAAAGTATGGTCATGAAAAAGGGGAGAACATATTAGAAACTCAAACTGACAAAGTTATTGAAATAACTTTACAAGTTATTTAAGATATTGTAAGAGAATGTAGAATTCTAGGCCATAAATTTTTAAGCCTACATAACATGTATATGCTTTTGGGAAAATGAATTTTTAAGTGTGTTCAAGAGAAAGTAGAACAATTGAATTAAACCTTTAACCCCAGAGTAAACTGAAGCAGTATCAAGACCAGAAGATTTTTCCCTAGATAGCGAGTTCTGTTAAGACTCTACTAAATAAACAATTTTCTAACTTCTGCAAAAGATTCCCAGAGCAAAGAAAATAAGGTGAAGCCACCTACCTCATTTTATTAACCTAATATATTCAACAGTTACCAATACTGGGAAATGATAGCAAACACACCCACACACACATACATGCTCCACAATATGCCAGTTACACTTCCTAAATAGGTACAAAAAAACATATAAAGTATTAACCAACCAAATTAGGCAGCATGATAAAAAGAAAAAACAGCATGGCTCAGTAGTGTTTCTCCATGATAAAATATATTCTCACATTAGAATATCTACTGATGTAATAACTGTAAAATGCTGTTGTTTATTTCAATGGGTAATAATAAACATTAAATAGAAACAAATATTCATTCCTAATAAAAATATTTAACAAAACAAACCTAGATTAGAACATACTTAATAAAGTACCAGAGATTTAAGTGAACGCCATGTCACAATGCTGAAACATTAGAAATATTTCAAATTAGAATTGATACCCAGGATGAAGATTCTCTTTATTGTTGCTATTCTTCAACATCATATTGGAAGTCCTAGCTAAGGGAATAATAAAAATAACGTGGTATATATATTGGAAAGGAGAAAAAACTCTTATCAGTCATACATGATTCCAAATTCCAAGACAGTTTATCATTATTTGTACATATTCTAAATTTCAAGAGAATCAACAAACTTGTAGCAGCTAAAAAATTAAACCAAGTTGAATGGCTGTATACATGATCAGTTTGCAAAAATCAATAGCTTTCCCACAAACCAGTAGTAAGCATTTAGAAAATATAGTGCATGTAGTAAATGCAATTCATAAAACCACAAAAAATACAATATTCCAAAAAAACTCTAAAAATAAATATGCATGACCTGAATGGAAAAAATTATGCAACTTCAGTTAATGAGATCTAAAAAAAAGACATACTATGTATGTTCAAGAGTAAGAACACTCAATATTATAAAGGTATCTAAAAATCAATAGAGGCATACCTCATTTTATTGCACTTCACTTTACTGCACTTTGCAGATACTGTGTTTTTACAAATTTAAGGTTTGTGGCAACCCTGCATTGAACAAGCCTACTGGCACCATTTTTCCAACAGCATTTGCTCATCTCATGTCCCTGAGTCACATTGGTAATTCTTGCAATATTTCAACCTTTATTATTATTATATTTGTTATGATGATCTGTGATCAGTGATCTTTGATGTTACTAATGTAACTGCAGATGTGGTGGAAATAGCAAGAGAAGCAGAATTAGAAGAGGAGCCTGAAGATGTGACTGAAATGCTGCAATCTCATGATAAAACTTTAATGAACGAGGAGTTGCTTCTTGTGGATGAGCAAAGAAAGTGGTTTCTTAGGATGAAATCTATCCTTGGTGAAGATGTGAACACTGTTGAAATGACAACAAAGTATTTAGAACATTACATAAACTTAATTGATAAGCAGGGGCAGGATTCAAGAGGTTAAGACTCCAGTTTTGAAAGAGGTTCTTCTGTGGCTAAAATGCTATCAAAAAGCATTGCATATTACAGGGAAATCATCCATGAAAGGAAGAGTCAATCAGTGCAGCAAACTTTATTATTGTCGTGTTTAAAAAAATTGCTAGAGCCACACCAGTCTTCACCAACCACCATCTTGATCAGTTAGCAGCCATCAACATCAAGACAGACCCTCCATCAACAAAAACAATATGACTCACTGAAGGCTCACATGATGGTTAGCGTTTTTTAACAATAAAGTATTTTAAATTAAGGTATGCATATTGTTTTTCTAGACATAATGCTATTGCACACTTAAGAAACTGTAGTGTAAACATAACGTTTTTATCCACTGAGAAACCAAAAATTTATGTGACTCACTTTACTGTGATACTCACTACATTGTGGCATTCTGCAACCAAACCCACAGTATATCCAAAATATGCCTGTAATGAATATCACTGAAATACCCATCAAAAAACGGATAATATTTTTGTGGAACTTGAAAAAATGCTTCTCAAATATATATGAAAGTTGAGAGTTCCTTAACTAGTGAGATTTTATTGAACCTAAATATCCCGATTGACCTCTGGAATTCTTCATGCTGAAAACAAATAAAAATGCTGAAGACTAGATATAGATATAGATATAGACATAGATATAGATAGATATAGACATATCTCCAAAGACCTAATGAAACAAAAACATTTTTCAATCACAAATATAATAGAGGGTATGGACAGTTGTATTTTCCAAAGATGGACAAAATAATATTTTCCATCTCACAGATCTGCAAGGTGACCTTAACCTGCTGTGAGAATTCCAAGCCACTGAAATGCTATGTACAGGTCCTCTTGTCAATAGTCCCAGCTAAGTGCAATCCAGCTTTCAAAACATCCTAACCCAAGTAGCAGACATTTGTGTAGAGGAACTTAAAGATGATTGATTCCAATAGCCAGCCATTTGAGTCATTCCCCAGGAGTTTAGGTTTCCCTGCTGAGACCACAGACATTGTGGAAGAGACAAGCACTTCCTGTTGAGTCCTGTCCAAATTCCTGACCCACAGGATTTTTGATCCTAATAAAATTACTATTGTTTTATATCACTAGATTTTTAGTGGTGTGTTTTCTAATAACAGTTAATTGAAACAGCTATATTTCAGCAAGTGGCAGGAATACAGAAACTGCTTTTGCCCTGAATGTGTATGCAGAAGCTGGAAACTTCAGTGGTTTTCACAGCCTTCATGAGTCAGGGAGCACCCAAGGTAGGAAATCTAATAAGAAACTCTCAAACCTTGAGTTGGGGACGTCGATGCAAGGAGGAAGCAAAAGTAAATATACGCATGCCTCTGTCCTCAAAGGACTATGGTTGTCCCGACTCTGAGCAGAGAAAGGAAAAAGAAAAAATCCCTGGGAAGTTGTACCCACAAGGTGGACTTTGAATATATTTGCAGTCAAAAGTTGAGACTCTTATGCTTCAATTAAGTTTTAAATTATTCTACATCCTTACTGCCCTAAAGTGCTTACAGTGGTAATACAAATCCTCTCTGGAATAATACTCCTTCCTCCTACACCCAAAAATTCTGATAATTAATTTTCAAATAAAATGGAGTAGCACAAAACTTCTGTTCCCAGCTATGATTAAGTAATAAAGATCAGATCTAACCTTCACCTAAAACAACTACAAGCTTGGTGGAGTAGAAACTCTTGAGCTTACCCCCCCTCACAAAAACACCAAAATCACAGCAAACTGCTGAATAACCATCAACAAAGAAATGCTGGAACCTACCAGAAAAGATATCCTACATCCAAAGACAAAGAAGAAGCCACAACGAGATGGTAGGAGGGGTGCAATCATGATAAAATCAAATCCTATACCTGACAGGTGGGTGACCAACAAACTGGAAAATAACGATATCACAGAGGTTCTCTTACAGGAGTGAAAGTTCTGAGCCCCAGGTCAGAATCCCCAGACCATCTGGCTTTGAAGGCCAGTGGGGTTTGATAGCAGGAATTCTACAGGACTGGGGGAAACAGAGACTCCACTCTTGGAGGGTGCATACAAAGTCTCAGGCACACCAGGACCCAGGGGAAAAAGCGGTGACCTCATAAGATCCTGGGTCAGACCTACCTGCTAGTATTGGAGGGTCTCCAGTGGAGGCGGGGCCAGCTGTGCCTCATTGTGAGAACAAAGTCACTGGTGGTGGTAGTTTTGGGGAGTACTCATTGGTGTGAGCCCTACTGGAGGTGGCCTTTTTCTCACCAAATATTGGACATCTCAAATAATGTGTTTTTTTTTTAACATCTTTATTGGAGTATAATTGCTTTACAATGGTGTGTTAATTTCTGCTTTATCAACAAAGTGAATCAATTATACATATACATATGTTCCCATATGTCTTCTCTCTTGCATCACCCTGCCTCCCACCCTCCCTATCCCACCCCTCTAGGTGGTCACAAACCACCGAGCTGATCTCCCTGTGTTATGCAGCTGCTTCCCATTAGCTATCTATTTTACGTTTAGTAGTGTATATATGTGCATGCCACTCTCTCACTTTGTCACAGGTTACCCTTCCCCCTCCCCATATCCTCAAGTCCATTCTCTAGTAGGTCTGTGTCTTTATTCCCGTCTTACCCCTATGTTCTTCATGACTTTTTTTTTTTTTCTTAGATTCCATATAGATGTGTTAGCATACGGTATTTGTTTTTCTCCTTTTGACTTACTTCACTCTGTATGACAGATCTGGGCACATCCACCTCACTACAAATAACTCAATTTCGTTTCTTTTTATGGCTGAGTAATATTCCATTGTATATATGTGCCACACCTTCTTTATCCATTCACCCTATAATGGACATATAGGTTGCTTCCATGTCCTGGCTATTGTAAATAGAGCTGCAATGAACATTTTGGTACATGACTCTGTTTGAATTATGGTTCTCTCAGGGTATATGCCCAGTAGTGGGATTGCTGGGTCATATGGTAGTTCTATTTGTAGTTTTTTAAGGAAACTCCATACTGTTCTTCATAGTGGCTGTATCAATTTACATTCCCACCAACAGTGCAAGAGTGTTCCCTTTTCTCCACACCCTCTCCAGCATTTATTGCTTCTAGATTTTTTGATGGTGGCCATTCTGACCAGTGTGAGATGATATCTCATTGTAGTTTTGATTTGCATTTCTCTAATGATTAATAATGTTGAGTATTCTTTCATGTGTTTGTTGGCAGTCTGTATATCTTCTTTGGAATAATGTCTATTTAGGTCTTCTGCCCATTTTTGGATTGGGTTGTTTGTCTTTTTGTTATTGAGCTGCATGTGCTGCTTGTAAATTTTGGAGATTAATCCTTTGTCAGTCGTTTCATTTGCAAATATTTTCTCCCATTCCGAGGGTTGTTTTCTGGTCTTGTTTATGGTTTCCTTTGCTGTGAAAAAGGTTTTAAGTTTCATTAGGTCCCATTTTAAAATTTTTCTTTCTATTTCCATTTCTCTAGGAGGTGGGTCAAAAAGGATCTTGCTGTGATTTATGTCATAGAGTGTTCTGCCTACGTTTTCCTCTAAGAGTTTGAGAGTATCTGGCCTTACATTTAGGTCTTTAATCCATTTTGAGTTTATTTTTGTGTATGGTGTTAGGGAGTGCTCTAATTTCATACTTTTACATATACCTGTCCAGTTTACTCAGCACCACTTATTGAAAAGGCTGTCTTTTCTCCACTGTATATTCTTGCATCCTTTATCAAAGATAAGGTGACCATATGCACATGCGTTTATCTCTGGGCTTTCTATCCTGTTCCGTTGATCTATATTTCTGTTTTTGTGCCAGTGCCATACTGTCTTGATTACTGTAGCTTTGTAGTATAGACTGAAGTCAGGGAGTCTGATTCCTCCAGCTCCATTTTTCGTTTTCAAGATTGCTTTGGCTATTCGGGGTCTTTTGTGTTTCCATACAAATTGTGAATTTTTTTTGTTCTGGTTCTGTGAAATATACCAGTGGTAGTTTGATAGGGATTGCATTGAATCTGTAGATGGTTTTGGGTAGTAGAGTCATTTTCACAATGTTGATTCTTCCAATCCAAGAACATGGTATATCTCTCCATCTATTTGAATCATCTTTAATTTCTTTCATCAGTGTTTTATAATTTTCTGCATAGAGGTCTTTTGTCTCCTTATGTAGGTTTATTCCTAGATATTTTATTCTTTTTGTTGCAATGGTAAATGGGAGTATTTTCTTAATTTCATTTCAGATTTTTCATCATTAATGTATAGGAATGCAAGAGATTTCTGTGCATTAATTTTGTATCCTGCTACTTTACCAAATTCATGGATTAGCTATAGTAGTTTTCTGGTGGTATCTTTAGGATTCTCTATGTATAGTATCATGTCATCTGCAAACAGTGACAGCTTTACTTCTTTTCCGATTTGGATTCCTTTTATTTATTTTTCTTCTCTGATTGCTGTGGCCTAAACTTCCTAAACTATGTTGAATAAGAGTGGTGAGAGTGGGCAACCTTGTCTTGTTCCTGATCTTAGTGGAAATGGTTTCAGTTTTTCACCATTGAGGACAATGTTGTCTGTGGGTTTGTCATATATGACCTTTATTATGTTGAGGAAAGTTCCCTCTATGCCTACTTTCTACAGGGTTTTTATCATAAATTAGTGTTGAATTTTGTTGAAAGATTTCTCTGTCTCTCGAGATGATCATATGGTTTTTCTCCTTCAATTTGTTAATATGGTGTATCACATTGATTGATTTGCACATATTGAGGAATCCTTGCATTCCTGGAATAAACCCCACTTGATCATGGTATATGATCCTTTTAATGTGCTTTTGGATTCTGTTTGCTGGTATTTTGTTGAGGATTTTTGCGTCTATGTTCATCAGTGACATTGGCCTGTAGTTTTCTTTCTTTGTGACATCTTTTTGTTTTGGTATCAGGTTGATGGTGACCTTGTAGAATGAGTTTGGGAGTGTTCTTCCCTCTGCTATATTTTGTAAGAGTTTGAGAAAGATAGGTGTTAGCTCTTCTCTAAATGTTTGATAGAATTCACCTGTGAAACCATCTGGTCCTGGGCTTTTTTTTTTGTTGGAAGATTTTTAATCACAATTTCTATTTCAGTGCTTGTGATTGGTCTGTTCATGTTTTCTATTTCTTCCTAGTTTCAAATAATGGTTTTAAACACTGGGCATTATACAGCAGGACAGTCATTTCTGAGGGAGAAAAAAAATATTAACTGAGGGCTATGACTGCCTTACTTGCACCCTGGATAGTGTTTCCAGCCCATAGTTCAGGGAGAAGACACCTAGGTGGAGCCTGGTGGTGTTGCTCAGTTGAGATAATGAAGTTGAGAACTGGTGAGGTCAAGGCAGCTGCAGTTCACAGGGTCAAATAGCAGACAGGAGAGTCCTATAGAGTGAGAGCTCTGCATAGATAAAGGAATTACTTCTTGAATTTCAACTGAATACTGATCAGTGAATCAGTGTCAGGAAACTACCTGAATTTTTAAAAAGTACTATTTGGAAGAAACAGAAAGAAATATTTGCAGGGTTAACACAGGGTCAGGAAAAGTTTGTGTCCTTACCAGCCAAAGTAGTAATTCAATAGTAGTAACATCATAATTCAAAGGGTTAGAATAAACAAAAGTGTATTTGGTCAGTGGTGGAGAAATATTAATAGACCAAATTCTCCTCTGCTTCTTCCTACAAAACTTAAAACAACCCTGAAAAGGATTAAATTGTGTCTAGTAATACCTGCTTTCCACAAAAAAAAAAAATCCTCAGGTATATTTTAGGAACATAAAAATATCTAGCATCCAGCAAGGTAAAGTTCAAAATATCTGGCATTCAGTTAAAAAATTGCCAGATGTGCAAAGAAATCACCCATATAAAGAAAAAAAATATTCAATCAACAGTAACAGACTCAGAAGTGACAGATGATAGAATTAGTAGACAAGGATAATAAAACAGTTAATATAATTATCTTCCAAATGTGCAATAAGGTAGAGGGAAGGATGAATATATTAAGAAAAGCAATGAATGATATCAAAAAAGTATCAAATTGAATTTCTAGTTCCATAAAATATCTGATAGTAAAAATATACACTGGGTGGGATTAACAGCAGAAGATATAAATGAATTTAAAATATAAAGCAATAAACAATAAAACTATCATAAAACAATAAAAACTATCCAAAATTATATATAGAGAGAAAAAAATATTAAAACATACTAACAGATCAAGTAGTCCAATGTATGTGTCTGGCGTACTTGAAGGAGACAGAAGAGTAAGGAATAGAAAAAATATTTGGAGCAATAATGACTGACAATTTTACAAATCTGATGAAAATTATAAAACCAAGAATGCAAGAAGCTCAACACACTTCAAACAGAAGCAACATGAAGAAGTCTATACCATGACATACAATCAAATGTCTTAAAGTGACTGCTAAAGGGAAATTTTTAAAAAACAGCCAAAGAAAAAAGAATCATTACTTAAAGAAGAACAGATATAAGATGATTGCAGATAGAAAACTTCTTTTTGCAATCAATGCAAGGCAGAAGAATGTGGAATAACATTTAAAATACTGAAATGAAAAATGAGAACCTGGAATTCTATACCCAGCAACAATATCTTTCAAAAATGAAGGCAAAATAGAGACTTATTCAGGCATACCAAAGGTAAAATAATTCATCATTAGCACCATGAGTTATGTTCAGGGAAGTCCTTCAAGCAGAAAGAAAATAATACCAGATGGAAACATGCATCTACACAAAGAAATAAAGAACACTGAAAATGATAAATATGTGGGTGAATATAAAAAAACCTCTGCTTATTTTTCAAACCTTTCTGAAGGAAAATTAAATTGTTAAGGGAAAAATAATAACATGTATTATCAAGGCCATAACAAATGAAGAAATAAAATGCATGATAACTGTATCACAAAGGCTGAATAAATGGAAGTACACAGTTTTAAGGCTCTTTTACTGTAAATGATATGCTATCACTCATTTCTTACCAGCAGAAACTGAGGTGGCCATAGGAGCAGGCCACCCAGGTAAACCATCTTATACACCAGGTATCCTTCTTTGTGGGAGTTCCTTTCATGCTCACTGGTGCTGACTGGGGAAGGGGAACATACAATGGAGGGTGGATGTCTGTAAGAGTCAGGCTTGCTAGTAATAGCCCAGTAGAGGTAGATTCAAAGGAGGATAGAACTCCAAAACCAAAGACTTTTTTGTTTCCCTCTCAGCTTCTGTAGGAAGAAGCAGTGCCTTCTGTCTGTCTTACTTGTATTTTTAGTGTTGCTGAACTACCACACATCTGGAATCCAACAGAATTCTGTGCTCCTGGGGCATCCAGAACTCTGTATGCACATGGGATGCCCAGGAATGGTGCCAAATGTACTGTGCTTATCTCCTCTGCTCATGCACATGCTCCTGTATCCAATTCAACTTCCTTAACAAAGGACAAGTTCAAAGATAAAATTATTATTAAGAATTTCATGAAGGCAATAGGACAGCATTAACCAAACAGGAGGCCCTTCTGCAGGTTCTGTGTGCCTGCACAGTTCTCATGCCATAAATCTGGCCCTGAGCGATACATCCAGGAACTCAGTAAAGATCGAGTGAAAGTCTTGGTTTATGTTAAGGGCTGAGCACTGGTTGGCCTTCCACTTGGTGGGATTGGCCTTATTGCCTCTTTTTCTGTTCACTTCCCTGATAACTTGCCCAGGTACAGAGGTAGTGTTTTCACCCTCCTGGTTTTGTTATCCCATGTAACATGATGCCAAAAGATGTAGAAAGTTTCTGGTTTCCAATGACCCACTGAAGCCCTGTGTACTGGCAGCTGTTCACCTTGGCCACCAGTCCGGGATTCAGCTATACCTGGTAGGATGGTGGGGGAGCCACTGGGGTTAAATTCAACATTGAAAAGTATTAATTTAAGCCATAACGTCAATAGGAAAATTTGAAAATCTTTATGATCATTTCAAAATGCGCAGAAAAAGATTTGATAAAACTAACATCCACTTGTGATTTTGTTAAAAAAAAAGTCTTTGAAATCTAGATATAAAAGGGAACTTCCTTAACCTAATAAAGAATATTAAAAAATTTACAGCCAGCAAACATTCAGTGATAAAATATTTAAAGCTTTCCCTTTGAGAATACAGAATATGTAAGAATGCCTTCCATCATCACTTCTATTCAACATTTTAGCATGAAAAAGACATAAAAATTATTTCAAAAAGAAAAATAAAATAGTCATTATTTACTGGTGGCATAATTATGTAGAAAAAAATATAATGCAGATAATTTAAAAAGAAGTTTAGCAAAATTGCAAGATACAGAATTAAAATACAAATGTCAATGTAGACTTCTGCTTTAAACCATGGCAGAGTAGTTAGTAACAGACTAGCCTTTCTACTTAAATAACTGGACAAGATATGTGAGGCAAGATTTCAGGCCTTGGGCATAAGTCAGCATATAGCTGTCATCCCTGAGAGAAGTAAAAAACATGATATAAAGTCCCATGCTCACTGCAGCTCTCTGTCTGAAGTCAATTTCCTGATTACAGCTTACAAAGCTGGAAAACAAGCAAAGCACATCAGTTCCACTTGCCTGTGAAGACAGATTTCAGAATTTGGGGCTGTCAGATTAGCTGGAATCTGCAGGGCAGGCGGGAAAGAAGAAAGATGCACATAAGGCAGGAACCAAAAGTCTCTTTGGGGGTTCCCTATAAGTCCTTACTCAAGGATTAGGCTGTGCATATACAATGAAAACCTTTACAAGGCTTACTAAAGACTAGTTGTTGTGAGATTGAGAGAGTAATAAAGATATTAGAGGTTGGCCAGAAATGGGAAATGAAATTCCCATCCAGGTAGAGTGAGGAAACCTCAGAAACACTCAGGGATAAAACTGAGACACCATAAAGGCCATAGCTTAGGTGCAATGACCACTAAGGCTTACTGGAGACCTATACTAACAAAGCTCAAAATCAAGCCTGGACAAGAACAGGAGGGAATTTGAAGATAGCCAATGTAGAGGGTCTTGGAAAACATTTTGGAATTTTCACTGATCCACTGTAACAGAGTATAGAGCCAAGCCTACATAAATGCAAGGTGATTGGATATATTGAACTGACTGCAAGAAAAAAAAAAATGACACTTTTCAGAGGAATATAACAGAATTCAGTGTCCTTACAGCATATCACCCACAGCATCCAGTACACAATGAAAGTTACCATATCTGCAAAGAAACAGGAAAATATGACCAACAACAAAGAAAAATAACAGTCAATAGAAATAGTTGTTGAGAAGGTGGAAATGTTTAATTTCAAGGTGAAGTGTTTAAAACAGCTATTGTAAATATGTTCAAGGGCTTAATGGGAAATATGGCCACAATGAGTGAAGAGTCAAGGAATCTCAGTAGTGAAATAGAAATATAACACTTAAATGGAAATTTAGTGATTCTACAGTAAATGACTTTAAAAAATTACTGAATAAGCTTCAGGGCAGAATAAAGACAGTTGAAGTGGGAATCCAATCTGAAGAACAGAGGATAAGAGCTTGGAAACTAACAGAGCCTCAGGGATTTAGGGTGACACAATTATCACCATATAACTGGAATCCCAGAGTGAAAGATCACTTATGATGGGCTAGAAAATTTATTAAAAAATATATATCCAAAGCTTTCCAAGTGATATAAAGTATTGGCTTATAAATCCAAGAAGTTCAGCACAATCAAAGTAGGATAAATACAAAGAGAATTACACCTACACACCTAGATACGTGATAGTCACACTGCTGAAAACCAAAGGTAACATGTGGAAAGCAGTGTGAGGTGGAAAAAAAAAGATAGATTGCAACAGAGGACTAGTTAGGTAAATAATGGCAAACCTCACATCAGAAACATGGAGGCAAGAAGATCCAGAATTCTAAATAACCATCAAAAAAGAGAGGGAAGAAAGCCCTTTTCAGATAACTAAAGCTGAGAGAAAGTATCACCAACACACTTGGTGTTGCTAATTCTGCAATATGAAGGGAATTGGTTCCATTGGAGATGTAGGAAAGAATGAAACACCAGAAATGGTAAAATTAGAGTAAAAATTTTAAGTTGAGGTTTTACAATGCATTTAAAAGAAACATACATGACAACAATAATACAAAAGATAGGGTGGGAGTGTGAAAAATAGAATTACACTCTTACAAGGTTTGTACATTTGTGAAGTATCATTTATGAACAGGAGGTGTGAAGCACTGTGTGTGAAACTGTGAACTCCAGCTCTGGAATGCTGGAGTTGGGGAGAAAACTGAGGGTAGTATGAAAGAAGAGCATAGGGGGATCCCTCCTAAATATGTAATATTAATGGATATAATATTGATGAATCTTAGCAATTATTTAAGTATGCATACTATTAATCCTAGAATTGTAGAACACTACATCTAACAGTTGCAGAATACACATTCTTTTCTAGTACACTGAGAGCAATCATTGAGATAAACCATATGCTGGACTATAAAATGAGTCTCAATAATTTTCAAAAGTTTGAAATCTTATACAGTATGTTGTCTAACAAATTGTAATGAAATTAAAAGTCAGTAACAATAAGATATTTATAAGACACCCAAATACTTGAAAACTAAACAACAGAATTCTAAACAAATAACAGTGATAAAAGAAAAACTCACAGAAAGGGAAATTTAAAAATAATTTCAAATGACTTCTAGTTAAAACGCAACATACTAAAATTTATGGGATATTAATAAAGCGGTTCTTAGAGGTAATTTTCTAGATTTAAATGCTTATATTATTAAAGAATAAAAGTTTAAATCAATTTTTTTTAGTTTCCACCTTAAAGACATAGACAAATAAGAAAATTAAATAGAAAAAAAGAAATAACAAAGAGCAGAAATCAATGAAATATTAAACAGACATTAGAGAAAATTAACAGAGACAAAATTTGGTTTTCTGAAAATACATTTGAACCTCAGAAATACTTCTGTTAGGAGGGCAAAATAGTACAGCACCTTGAAAAAACACTTTGGTATTATATTTTCATTTAGAATGTGCACATGCTCTAGAAATCTGTGATTTTACTCCAGGTTATAAGCCAAAGAGAAATTCTTGCGAATCTTCACCAGGAAAATCATATAAAAATACTTATAAGCACCCTGTTATAGAACAAACCTAAAAACAGCCCTAAAGCACTATCACAGGACAATAGATATAGGAATTGTGGCATATTCATGAGTTAGAATAGTATAAGGAATTAAAACAAATCGATTACAGCAATTAATTTAATTAAAACTTTTCTTGTGTACCTATTAGGTGTTAGGCACCTGGGATACGTCAATTAATAAAACTGACAGAATAGATCTCTACTCTCAAGCAACTTACATTCTGAGGTGAAGAAAGATAATAAACAATTTACATAATATATAAGTAAATTATGTATAAATTATACTAAAAAGCGATGAATGACTATTAACAAAGGAACCAGTAAAGCATGGTAAGGGGACACTTGAATTTGAGTTGGAGAAACTGAGGAAGTAATACATAAGGGGAGTATATTATCAATATTATGTGTACCACTAAGAAGGAGAAAATGCTATCAGAGAATTATTTATGAGCTGCATCCTGATTTGAGAAATGTTTGTGAAATATGTCATTGACATTTTGGGTTAAATGCTCAATAAGCAGAAAAAAAGAAGTAAATGTGAACATTTTCAGCTCACTACAAGTTATGCCTTTTGATGATTAAAGAAATAGCTGGCAACTCTACATTTGAAATTATATCCTCAAAATATTTGTAATATATGGTCCATATTTCTTCTGTGTACATAAAATAATTCTCTATATATGTTCTCACTATTAATCATCTGAAGAACTTTTTGAGGTAATCTTCTTCTAGATTTCAGAGACAATATTGCATTCAATTATTCAAAAAGCAAACAAACACTGAAATATGTGTTTAATAACATGTCAGTTCTCTTCATGGAGTTCATTCTATATATGTGCTATATAACTGTAATTTCAAATATAGAAATCAATAAAAATGTTTTTTTAAAGTTTATTAATTTTCTGAGTTTTGTAAAGGAAGGCTTTCTTTAAGAAAACATACCCATTTTCCAGGTTTTGTTAAGTGATTTAAATATAGTACAATAGATTAAAACCAAGACTTTCAAGTACGGACTTAGAGGATCACAGAGTTTTTAAATGAACTTACATGAGAAATCATTCGTTTAAATTTTTAAACAAAATTCACCCTAAACACCTCCCTGATGTTGTTCTAGGACAATCCCACAGAAATAATATGTGTGTTTGACCTAGTAAGTAGCCGATTCCAGCTACTGAGAAAGCAAATTTGGATAATTCAACTTTTAAAATCTAAGGCAAAAGACTGCTTAACAAGATTAAGTAATTTGATATGCTATTTCTTATTTTAATATATTCAATGAATTTCATACATTTTGACAGGATTATAATTTCTGCAAATTGATCCAAAATGATTCTCCCAAATTTCAATCTATATGCACATTTATCTAGACGAAAGATGATGGCACATATAATTATTAGATTCTAGTTTACAATTCAACTTACCACAAATTTAACTAAATGACATATCTGCCACTATATAATAAAGAAATAGGCATATTCATAACATGTATCTGGATGTTTAATTTTATGTAAAGCCATTTATTTCTTGTTCAATGTCCCTAGATATATTTTATTTGATATTTGGTTAGTGTATTCCTCAGAATTTCTTCTAATATATATTTGTGCCTAGGAGGGAATTTTAAATTATACATGTTCCAAGTATTGGAGAACAAGCATGAGTTGAAAAATAAATAATTGAGGCCTGGATAACATGAGACTCTCCCACACCAAAAGTGTAAAGTATTAAAAGTTAATTTGAAACATGATTTTTTGGAGTTTAATTATTTTAAAAGATGCTTCCAAAACTACTTTGCAATAGCCATATTCATGGAAGGTAAGTTCGCTAGTGCCCACCTTATAGATCAGTAAACTACTTGCAGATAATTTGCAAGGAAAAGCTATCTCATAAGGATATGTTCAAGGTAAGAAATTCATTGGCAGAGACTCATTACTCACTGTTCTAACCTTATTTCCTCACTGTGGATACAGTTTGAAAATTTATTCCTGTGTATGTGTAACACACTATTTTCTACGAGATGTTTAAATAGATACCAAGGTGTAGAGTTCCAGAAATTTGAATATATGCTTCAAACATCTGGAGTTATACATATGGGGAGTATACAGCTGTGTTTATTTCAGTGATTACACATTTACATGCATATAATACATTTATTTAAATGTATAATTTCTTATATATGTGAGAATATTCAAACACATTTGTTGTACTTATTTGAATATGCAATTGAAAAAGGATTCAAATAAATAATTCACCATTTTCATTTAAATCTTACAGTATTTATTTGTATAAGGTACTTATTAATATACAATCAGAGCACTTTTTAGTGTAAAACCAAATATTTTTAAAAGATTGAAGTAACAATCGGGATCATGAGTCATACAAATGAAGAAATTTTTTGTACAGAGGTATTCATAGCTAGCAAACTTTCAGAAGAATTTGGAAATTCAGCAGGAGGAGAATAAAAGCATTTGCAATTGGAATGTGTTTCTTTTATTCTAACAATTTTATCATAGTATAGTGGCCATTTTAATTGAATCTCAAAGCACTTATCCAGAGGCATTGTTTTTGTTTGTTTGTTTTTATTTTCTTTCTTACTACCTTATCTGACAAGACAAACACTTCTGGGTATTGGTACAATATAGAACAAAAAAGGATTTTATTATTTTAAAGCTGCACACATGCAAATCTGGTCAAGAGTATTAGTCTCATTTAACTCTACCTTTATTTCTGGAAGAGGAACTGGAGACCAACAAAGGATTTAGAAGGACAGAAAATAAAAGTACCTTTTTAGACTCAATTCCTGGCCCTGATATCTTGGGAGATTTCAGAGGATCTTCCAGTTAGTCTGTTTATACTTGTCCAGTTCTTTTGCATGCTATTTCCTTTCTCAAGGTTTTCTTTTGTTTGTTCGTTTGTTTTTAAAGATTTGATGTGCTGTCCTAGAGAAAAGTGACTTATATTTCAGCAAGAGAAAAATTATATTGGAAGTCACATAATTTTTTTTAAAGAAATTTGAGTTCAATTTATCACAGTATAAAAATAATGACTGCAGGCACTTTTTCATGTGTTGAACGACTGAATAAACGTCACTCACAGCCTCAGTTTCTTCGTTCTTAAGCTGTGGATAATAACATCTCGCAATGGGTGTTTTGAGGATTATATAAGATATAAATCATTCAATTGTCAGATGCTTTGCAAATAATAACTAATAACAATATTTCATTCCAATTTTGTAGGTGTTAAGACTGGGTACCTGGTCATATCTCCAAATCTTAGTTGTTGGTCAGATTTCAGGAATCACCTTTCCTAAACTGATTAATCTGTTAAAAGCTTGAATCAGCAAACAACATCGTTTTCAGACAGTTCATTCTTCCATCCAGGGATGCCCCCCCCAGAGTGTGGATGGGGATATGTGTATGTGTGTTACGTGAGAAAAGTTCAAGAATCAAAAGAACGTATTTCTGTGCTTTATATTGAAAAACAAGTCGCAGTCCTTATTTTCAGTTTCCACGGTCACTTTGCGAAACAGGTATCAGAGCCTGGGAATCGCGTCAAAAGGAAATGCCACAGGTTCCGTGCATTTCCTTCCAGGACCCGCGCAGAGGCGGGAGAGAGAATGACCAATCGGAGCGCAAGTTTAGGCTACTCCCGCCCCTTTCCGCCGAGCCCCGCCTCTTTTCCGTACCGCCCTCTAGGAGTAGGGGTGTGCAGCAGGCTCGTCCCGCCCCCTCCTCTGAGTGACAGGACCGTGGACAGCAACATTTCCAGCCGGACACATAGTTTGTTGGCCCTTGCGTTGGCTGAGCTAAGGTGTGTGTGTCCCGCGAGGGCGAGGGGATTGGGGAGGCCCTGCCCGGGAAGCTCGGGGTCGGGGACTGAAAGCAGGCGCACCTCCTTAGTGGGCCCCCAATGCGTTTAGGAGACGTTCGATCCGCCCCTGGGAGCGGCACTTGGGCGGGCTGGGCGGAGGGGGTGCTCTGGAAGAGGAGGAACCCAGAGCCCGGGAAACCCAGTAGGTACGGTAATAACTTAAGGACCCTTCCCAGAGAGCAGGGAGATCGCGGTGGGGGTGGGGATGGCGGGCGCGGGATTAGTGCGGTGGGTGGGCGTGGCCGCCGTGGTTGCTAAGGAACGCGCGGTTCCCGCCCTGCCAGCGTGTCTGGCGCTGGCTGCTGGGCCCTAGAACCGTAGCCCCACCCACATCCCAAGGCCTTCCACTAGGGTAGGGGCTGGCTCACGTATGCTGTCAGTTAGTTCGCGTCTGTTAATTTCACTGTCCTGATCTCTGCGTCTATAGTTCCCGCTCAGGCCTCCCTCTCTCGTGTTACTCCTCTCAACATTTTTTCTCACCTCCCCTTCTAAAATGAACAAGTATCTGCAGACCAAAACATGTGCAGAGAAGGGCTTCAGGCAGCCTTAGGTGGCTTTATTGCCAGGATGGTGGGGCGGGATGGGTCTTTTCCTGGTGTTTGGTGAATCCTTGAACCCACATGGTGTCCATGTGGATGACTAGGAAAAGGGAGATAGAAGATCTGATATCTTCCACCTGGAATTCTTTTTAATTGGTGCTGCTGTTTGAGCTCAATGAGCTTCTCAGGAAGTTGAGGCAGTTCATTATTGGACATGCCCTAATATATGATCTCCCTTTCGGACCCTATTATGGAGAAGGGTGGTACTAACCCTATAAAGCCCTCTTTTGCGTCACTGTCCCATATTTAATGATTACAGCAGAACAAACATTCCAGAGAGAAAATACAAAGGAGCTAAGAGTCTGCTTTTACTTCCTTCTGCTAGGTTTACTGTATAAATCCCCAAGAAGGAAGCTTGTACTACTTGTTACCACTGGGAAGAAGACTGGCCTAAAAGTCAGGAATGTAGCAGAGTCTGGAAATATTTGCCCTTGGGCAGTAACCCTCATAACTGTTTTCTCATCTGGAAAGTGGAGATACTTATGTGCCCTTTATTTCTAAAAAGTAAGGAGGAATAATTGGTTGTGAAAGTGTTATTAAAGTAATGATCTACACGAATGTAAACTGCTATTGATTACACTTTTAATCTATCTTTTTGTCTCTATGATCTCTGTTGTTGATTCTGTATTAGTTCTTGTTAGTACCTGAAATGTCTTGCATGATATATATTTCTTTCCATTGACACCACTAGATTTTTTTCAAGTATATTCATAGTCTGAAAGAATTGGTAAAGAGTACTTTCTAATTCAACGATGAGTGAGCTTTTTGGTGTCATATACCATTGACTCTCCCCTTAGAAAAAAACACAATTACAAGCATAAGTGGACCTTGGATAAAGAACATCTGTTTTTGATCAACTTCTTGAGGGTTAAGGAAATTACTCTCCCACCTTACCTCACTCCAAAGAGTGAGTAATTTATATCCAAAACTACTTGGCTGGGAGCAGAATTGGGTCTCTTTCCTTTCTTACACAGTGCATCTCACTGTAGCTTACCTTAGTTCATGGTCTTCAGTGAATCCTTTTTCTTTTCTTTTCTTTTCTGTATTTAGTATTTAACAAACATGAGCTACCAATGATCAATAAACTGTTGCTGTCTTTCAAAAACATGTAAATTGTATTTTATTCCAGATGCCCTTTGATCATCCTCTTAAAGAATATTTTTATATTTAAGCAAGTAAAAGATAAATTATTGTCAAATATTTTGGGAAAATATAAAATTTTATTTATGTAATTCTCTCTTCTATGAAAGTCCATTTTGGACAAAGAAAAGCTGATTACTTTTAGTGTATGCTACTAGAATTATTTAATTTAAATGAATGATCTTTTATAACATTATAATTTCCCGTGTCTAAAAAATATTGTGTTTGACTCCACTTTGGCTCTTTTCCTGTTTTCTGTATTAAAATGGAAGGCTAGAAATAGAGATATTTTGTTTGTTAATGTACCTTTATCTAGCTTGATCGGTAAAAGTGGGCATCAGTAGTAGATACTATCATTAGACAGAGAAAACAATGAAAAGGAAAAATATATAGCTTTTGTAATAAACATAAGAGTATTTAGGAGCACTGATTGTTTGTTTAGCACTTATAATTTTATTCGAACTGTTTAATATTTATTCCTTTGTTTACTCAACTCACTTCATTTCTAGTGGAGAAACTAGAATAAAGACAAACTGATTATAGCAAGAATTCTAATGGAATTAAAGTTTTAGGGCCTCAATAAATAATAGCTCTTCTCTCGAATTTGTAAACAGACAGGTGGAGTTGGCAAGATCTGCTTCCTTACTACAGAGCTGATTGGACATAGTGCTTTCAGTGGGAGACCAAAAATGAGTACTAGAACTTCCTTCCCCTTTTTAGCTCCACTCCCTTTCTCAGAACCTAGACTTTAGTCCAGTGAGAGAAAACTTCAGTTTAAAGAACAGATGCACTTACTCAGAATTGCTGGTCTGTATGATCCAGGGCAGAGAGGGAAGAAAAAGAAGATAAACCCCTAGTGTTTACAGGTTTATAACAGGTTATCTCTACCCATTGGAATAATATGGGCCAAAGGATTTCAGCTACGGATCATGTAACTCCCCTGTTGGGAAGCTGTGAATACAGAGTGGGATCTGAGGCCAGGACTGTTAATCTAGTGCTCTGGTTTTTCATCCTGGAGTGTACCTCTGGGCCATTTGAAATATGTGGAGGTGTTATTAAATTATTATGATATCTTTAAAAGCTACTGACTTTTAGGACCCTGACATTTAAGGATGCTGAATATTGTATAATGTAGAGGTCCACCAGCTCAATGAAAGCTTTCCTTCCCCTACTCCAATGCCAAAATCATCTCCAGACTATTCCAGTGGAAGTTCCTCCATATAGAAACATGAAACTAGGCCAAATTTCACCCTAGTCTTTGTTCATATGTGCCATGTTTTTTCTTTCTTTTTATTTTTTTTAATTGAAGTGTAGTTGATTTACAATATTAGTTTTAGGTTTACAACAGAGTGATTCAAAATTTTTATAGATTATACTCCACTTAATGTTATTATAAAATATTAGCTATATTTCCTGTGTTGTACAATATATCCTTGTGTCATATTTATTTTATACATAGTAGTTTATACCACTTAGTCCTCTATCCCTATCATGCCCCTACCTCTTCCAATCTCCCCACTGGTAACCACTAGTTTGTTCTCTGTGAATCTGTTTCTGTTTCATTATATTCATTTGTTTGTTTTATTTTTTTGACTCCACATGTAAGTGGTAATTTACAGTATTTGTCTTTCTCTGTCTGACTTATTTCACTAAGCATAATACCCTCTAGGCCCATTCATGTTGTCACAAATGGAAAGATTTCATTCTTTTTATGGCTGAGTAATATTCCATTGTATATATGCACACCACATCTTCTTTATCCATTCATCTATTGAGTATCTACCATGTTTTTGATATCAATAGATTTGACTCCAAATGTGAAGGTCTTAATAAAAACACTGCTTAGAATGTAGTTATTTTTTGGTATTCTCTCAGAATGACTAAAATTACATTAATGGAAAATAGCAATACATAGTTCATCATATTTAATATCCTTAAGACTGAATATATCCTTACTGAACATATAAGAATCATAGGCTCCTAGAGCTAAATTTTTTTCATCCCTATTATATACATTTAATTCTTTCTTATATGGTACAAGTGTTAAGTATCTTTGCAACAATATAGTGATTAGGTATATATTTTCATCAAAAAGAAAAGATGACTTCTTAGCTTACTTTTTAGTTTTGAAATGTTAACAATAGAAAGATAAATACTCTGTACTCAGTGGTTTAACAAACTCTGTTGTGTTGAATCAGAAGGTGGAGACAGTTCTGTAAATGAGAGGATCTTTTCAATTTCATGGTTTTCAAGCCATTAAACATGGAGAATGAAGCAGGAATAAAGTAGCTTAGTTCTTCTATAGTAGTATTATGTAGGACAAAGTGCAAAAACAGCAGACCAATTAGATTGAACAACTTAAAATTTTGGGGAAGATGAAGGGAAGATAGTTTAATACAAAAAGCATTTTTTACATACTTTGAATTTTAAAATATTCAAATATTGCAAGATATGGAATAAGAAATTATATGGATACCTGTGACAAAATCCTAATTGTAGATTACAGTTTATAACCTACACCAGCTAGAAAGTACGCTGGACTGAAAGTTTTAGACTTGGCTCCAGCAATAGATATATCATTTGTTGGGTTTTATAATGTCTCCAGGCATCAAGTTCCTTATTTGTGAATAGAAAGAGTTGAAGATTTATTGTTTTCTACCAGTTTTTTCTGAAGAATATGCTTGAGTATTGTGAAAATTCTCATTATTCACAGTGATTCACTTATAGCAGTTTATAGCACTGAATCTTTCTGGGCAGGAGTGTATTAGATATTTTTTAGGTATAATTTTAAAAAAGAATATCCCAGTTCCTGATTTCATTTTGTCTGTTCATAGAGGTCTATTCTCTGTCTCTTCTCCTTCCCTCAACATCCCCCTCACCCTCCACACATGCACACACTTGGAAAACACTGGGCTATGTAGAAATGATCTATACAGGCTCTTTCAATGCCAGGACTTTCTGGATAAATTCAGCATTTGAAATGAATAAAGTAGAACAAAAAATTCCCACAAAACCAGGGAAAAGGAAATTGGCAGAATACTCATAGGCATACCTGTGAAAATCTGAGAAGAATTTTAAGCTAAGGAAGAATATTTGAAGGAATTTTTTAATATCTAACACATGCAAGAATGCATAGCCTCTATGGATAGGAGAACTTCATATAAAAAGAGCAACAATTAAGTGACACTAGGAAGAGAATAAGATAAAAAGAGGACAAAAAAACTGAAAAATGTGAGAACTGTATTAGTTTTATATTCATGCTGTATAATTTCTGTATTTCAAAGTCTGATATAGGTTTTACTGGGCTGAAATCAAGGTATTGGCAGGGATGCATTCCTTTCTGGGGGCTCTGGGAGAGACTGTTTCCTTGCCTTTTCCAGCTTCTGGAGGCTACCCACATTCTTTGGTTTATGGCTCCCGTCCTCCATCTTCAAAGCCAGCAACATTGCATCTCTCTGACTATTCTTTTGTAGTCAAATACATTATGACCACAACTAGGAAAACTTAACAACATTTAAAGACTCAGCTGGATAATCCAGGAGGTTCTTCATTTAATCACATCTGCAAAGTTCCTTTTGCAATGTAAGGTAACATATTCACAAGTTCTAAGAATTAGAACTTGGACATCTTTGAGGAGGGACATTTCTGCCTATCACAATAACATATTAAAAGTTCATATTTGAGGTAGTAAAGAGCAGAACTGATGTTACAGTAGAAAATCTAATGTGTGGAGAATAGACTTGAAAAAATGTCCTAGCTGAAATACTGAATGCATGAAAAGAGAGAAAGATGAAGTCCATTATATGAACATTTGGAATTTCTGAAGGAGAGACTAGAAAATAGCTAATTGTTCCTAAACAAGAGAACAGAACATTTGAAAAAAAGTAACAAAGAAAGGGATAACAGGAAATAAAAGTTTTATTAACTAAAAAATGACCAATGTATGCAGAAAGGATATTTCTTATATGAGATGTAACAACTCAGAGACACAATATCAAAATTTTTTTCAAATTATAATGATAAAGGAAAAAAATTTTCATATATATAGAAAGAGAGAAAAAATTGTATATTATTATCAGGAAACAAAAATTAAGCTGGTCTCAGACTTCTTTTCTGTAGTATTAAATACGAGATGACAACAGAGCAACATTTTTAGAGTTTAAAACAAAATTCCATGCAATCTGTTTTGTTCACACACAGCGACAGAAAACCACTCTTAAGTATATAAAGAACTCTAAACTACATACTTTTTGCTTTGGGGGGGAAAAGGACAATAATTTATAAGAAGCTGATACAATATAAATACAAAAGTGATGGTATATTAAAAAACAAACAAAATTGATGATATATCTCAGAGCCCTAGAATATAGAGGTGGCTTTAATAATTACGTTAAGTCTAGTTAAAAATTCAAATGTAACAAAAAAAACTGCATGAGAAGATACATAATGTAAAAATTAATTCAGCAACAGCAACGTAAATTTAAATAAAACATTGTGATTTTTTGATTTATTTATGCCAGAGCTGAAACGTGGTAATTCAAGAGTATGAATAGATTAAAAAATAAACCATAGCTCAGCAAACTATGACCTGGAGCCCACCCACATCTGGCTTGTTTTTGTAGGACCCATGAACCAAGAATAGTTTTTATGTTTTTAAATGGTTGAAAAGAATCAAAACAATGATATTTTGCAAAGTGAAAATTATATGAAATTCCAACTTTATTGTTTATAATTAAAG
Organism: Phocoena phocoena; assembly: GCF_963924675.1. Classification (NCBI taxonomy): domain Eukaryota; kingdom Metazoa; phylum Chordata; class Mammalia; order Artiodactyla; family Phocoenidae; genus Phocoena; species Phocoena phocoena. Next base: position 38,256,527 of record NC_089235.1, on the reverse strand, counting down.
TTATTGGAACACAGCTACACTCATTTATTTACATATTGCCTATAGCTGCTTTTGTGTTAAAACAGCAGTGTTGAGTAATTGCAACAGAGATGTAAATGTGGTGCTCTCATAGTAGCTTTGCATTGCTTCTCAGAGCACTACAAATCACAGTGACAAAATTGAGTTATAACTTAATTTTTTCTCTTGACCTGCAGAGCCTAAAATATTTATGATCTGGCCCTTTACAGAAAAACTTTGCAACTCCTAACCTAAACTGTATATATGGACTTTAGTGTATAAGACTGAAACTTTCTTTTCAATTCACGGTACCCAGATTTACTGTTATTGCCCTTCAATGTTCTACTTACCCTAGCAACTCTTTGGTCTTATATGGACTTGGGTTAAAACCAAGAATCTATTGTTCTTTATATTTAATAATCCAAATTTTCTCTTTTTCACCTCTGTGCTTTAGAAAATTCATGTAAAGATTTTAGAATATCACTTCCAAAGACAAAAATCAGTTAATACTGCAATACTGTAAGAAGAAAAAATGAATACTTTACTATTGTATGCCAAAATTCTATGTGCTTATAGAGATAGATAAGCATGTACTACATTTAATAAGTAGGTTGTATGTCAATCATTTAATAATCAAATATTTGTTTGGCAAGTATAGGTGAATTATTTCAGAAGTAGTGACATTGAAACAAGGTTTTGAAGGATATTTGTAAATTTAAGGTAGTTAAGTCTGGGGCTAAGGTAACATGGAGAATAAGATTTGTAAAGCCACTAAGCTGTCAGTAGGGTCATGTGATTGGGAAATGTAAGAAATTCAGTAGCTGGAACAGAATTTGGAAAAAAAAGTGGCTGGAGTTGAGGCAATAAGACCTGCTAGCCCAGGCCAAGAAGGCTATTAAATGTCAGTGCAAAGCAATTCTCATCTTGTGGGCAATGAGGATCCATTTCAGATTTTTGAACTGTAGAGCAACATGATCAGATTAGTATTTAGAATAATGGTTCTTAAATTTTTCAAGTATAGCACTCCCTAAAATTCTTTAATGTTATGACTTATAACTTCATGAAGCAAAAGTTGCCTTGGTATATACCCATTTATGTTATATTTATAACAGTTTTTCCTCTGAGGGGGATATATAAACAATCCCCCAATTTCTTTTCTCCATTTTACAGATGTAAAGTCTATATCTCAGATAAATGATCTGAACACACTCTTCCTTGTAGAGGAAAGTGAGTGTGCTCTGTGATTAGACAGATTTGATTTCAAATCTCCACCCTTACCTTGTTAACTGCATGCTTGGAAAAGTCACCTAATCATTAGAAAACCTAGTTTTCCCAGTTGGGGTTAATTGTACTTATCCCACAGGAATATTATGAGAATTTCTGATAATGCATGCGCTATGCTTAACACAGTAAATGGAAACTGCTGATATTATTATTATTACTAATATTAATCATCATCTTTATAAGGCTTCAACACCCATTATTCACATTTTCAAAACACAAAAGTTTTGAAAAATTATTTTTTTCTAAGTTTTCACAAACTAATTGGAGGCAAACCATCTTTGAAATGACAAGGTACTACTTACATAGTATTTATTTTTCTAGTCAGTGTCAATATTGATAAGATTTTGCTGTGAAGTATTGATGTGCTGCCCCTATAGTCCTCTAAGAGTGTCATGTAATTATGGTAGACATGGGACATATTACCTTTCTGTAGTCTCCAAAACACATCTCGCCCATTTTATTTTATTTTTATTTTATTATTTATTTATTAGAATTTCTAAAAAAAATTTTTTTTAAATTAAAAAAATATTTAAAGTCTTTTAAAAAGACTTTAAAAAATCTGGACCATCCTTAAAGTCTTTATTGAATTTGTTACAATATTACTTCTGTTTTACGTTTTGGTTTTTTGGCTGCGAGGCATGTGGGATCTTAGCTTCCTGACCAGAGATCGAACCCGCACCCCCTGCATTGGAAGGCAAAGTCTTAACCAGTGGATCACCAGGGAAGTCCCTCAAACATTTTAGATAAGGACTACAAATCTATATTATTGTGATTCTTTTATTTTAATAATAGCTTCATTGAGATATGATTCACAATCATAAAATTTATCATTTTAAAGTGTACAATTCAGTGAGTTTTAGCATATTCACAGAGTTGTGCAATCACTACTATCTAATTTTAGAATATTTTCATCACCTCAGAAAGTACCCACTATCAGTCACTCCCCATCTGTTCTGCTCTCACCCTCACCGTTAATCAAACTTTTTCTGTCTCTATAGATTTTCTCATTATGAACATTTAATATAAAGAGAACAATAGGAATGATGAATTAATTGGACTTTTGTGAATGGTTTCTTTCATTTAGCATAATGTTTTCAAAGTTCATCCATGTTGTACCATGTATCAATATTTCATTACTTTTTATGTTGAAATAATATTCAATCATATGGTTATACCACATTTTGTTTATCTATTTATCATGGATTGTTTTCACTTTCTGGCTATAAGGATAATGCTGCTATTTACATTTGTGTACACATTTTAATGGGAACATACATTTTCATTTCTTTCACATATATACCTGGGAGTGGAATTACTGGGTCACATGGCCATTCCATTTAGTTTTTTGAGGAACAACCAAACTGTTTTCCAAAATGGCTGCACCATTTTGCTTTCCCACAAACAATGTATGAAGGTTCTAGTTTCTCCACATCCACAGCAACACTTCTTATTATCTGTCTTTTGGTATAGCCATCCTAGTGGGTATGATTTGAATTGTGATTTTGATTTGAATTTCCCTAATAACTGATGATACTGGGTATCTTTTCATGTGCTTATTGGCAATTTGTATTTATTCTTTGAGGAAATATCTATTCAAATCCCTTGCACATTTTAAAATTGTTATTTGTGTTTTTACTTTTGTAAGCGTTCTTCATATATTCTCTGTATATGACCCTTATCAGTTATACAAATTGAAAATATTTTCTCCCATTCTGTGGGTTGTCTTTTCATTTTCTTGATCATGTCTTTTGGAATACAAAAGTTGTTTTATTCTGATGACGTCCGATTTACCTATCTTTTATTTTGTTGCTTGTGCTTTTCATGTTGTTTCTAAGAAACTATTGCCTAACACAAGGTCATGAAGTTTTACTTCTGTGTTTTCTTCCAAGCATTTTATAATTTCAGCCTTTACATTTAGGTCTGTGACTTGGTTTGACTTAATTTTTGTGTATGGTATGAAGTAGGAGTTCAACTTTATTCTTTTGCAGCATCATTTTTTTTTAAAAACTATGCTTTCATATTGTGACGCTTGACCTGAATTATCATCATTATTTTCAAATAGTCTAAAAATTGCAAGCTATTTTTTAATTGAAATACAGTACGTATGTATGTACAGTATGTATTGAATACATACAGTACAGTATATATTGAAATACATTATGAAATGATCACCACAATAAGTCTAGTAACCATCTGTCCCCATACAAAAATATTATTGACTGTATTCCTTATGCTGTAACTTATTTATTGTATAACTGGAGTTTGTATCTCTTAATTCCCTTCACCTATTTCACCCACCTCCCCACCTCTCTCCCTTCTAGTAACCACCCATTTGTTCTTTGCATCTATGAGTCTCTTTTCATTTTGTTTTGTTTGTTTGTTTTCTTAGATTCTACATGTAAGTGAGATCATGCAGTATTGGTCTTTTTCTTCACCTGATTTATTTAACTTAGCATAATACCCTCTTGATTCTTTTGCATATAGCTATCCAGTTTCCCCAACACCATTTATTGAAGAGGCTGTCTTTTCCCCATTACGTATTCTTACCTCTTTTACCTCTTTTGTCATAGATTTATTGATCGTATAAGTGTGCATTTCTTTCTGGACTCTGTTCTATTCCATTGATCTGTGTGTCTTTTTTTGTGCCAGTATCATACTGTTTTGATTACTGTAGTTTGTAGTGTAGTTTGAAATCAGGGAGGGTGATACCTCCAGGTTTGTTCTTCTTTCTCAAGATTGCTTTTGACTATTCTGGGTCTTTTTGTTTTTCCATACAAATTTTAGAATTGCTTGTTCTAGTTTGGTAAAGAATCCTTTGGGGTTTGATAGGAATTGCATTGACTCTGTTGATTGCCTTGAGTAGTATGGTCATTTCAACAATATTAACTATTTCAATCCATGAGCACAGTATATTTTTCAATTGTTTGTGTGGCTTCAGTTTCTTTCATCAATGTCTTATAGTTTTCTGAGTACAGGACTTTTACCACCTTGGTTAGATTTATTTCTAGGTATGTTATCCTTTTAAATGCAATTATAAATGGGATTGTTTTCTTAATTTCTCTTTTTGATAGTTCATTGGTAGTATATAGCTATGCAACAGTTTTTGTATATTAACTTTATTGAATTCATTGGTGAGTTCTAATAGTTTTGCGGTGGTGTCTTTAGGATATTCTATGTATTTATATATGTATATAAATTATATAGTATATACATATTTTATATATATTTATATATATTCATGTCATCTGTAAACAGGGACAGTTTTACTTCCTCCTTTCCAATTTGGATTTCTTTTATTTCTTTTTCTTTTCTCATTGCTGTGGCTATGACTTCTGATACTAGGTTGAATAAAAGTGGCAAGAGTGGGCATCTTTATCTTGTTCCTGGTCTCAGAGTAAATGATTTCAGCTTTCCACCATTGAGTATAATGTTGGCTATAGGTTTGTTATACATGGCCTTTATTATGTTGAGGTACGTTCCCTCTATACCCATTTTTGTCGAGAGTTTTTATCACAAACAGATGTTGAATTTTGTCAAAAGATTTTTCTACATCTATTGAGATGATCATTTTTTTTTAAATTTGATAATGTAATGTATCACATTGATTGATTTGTGAGTATTGAATCATCTTGTGTCACTGTGATAAATCCCACTCGATCATGGTGTATGATTCTTTTAATGTATTGTTTGATTTGTTAATATTTTTTTGAGGATTTTTGCATATATGTTTATCAGTGGTGTCGGCCTGTAATTTTCTTTTTTGTGGTCTCTTTTTCTGGTTTTGGTATTCAGGGTGATGTTAGCCATGTAAGATGAGTTTGGAAGTGTTCCTTCCTCTTCAGTTTTACAAATAGTTTGAGAAGGATCAATGTTAACTCTTTAAATATTTGGTAGAATTCATCTATGAAGCCATCTGGGCCTGGACTTTGTTAAGAATACTTTTTTTTATTACTGATTGAATTTGTTAATTAATGATTGAGTAAATATTAATTTATTTATTAATGACTGAATGTCATTACTTGTAATTGGGGTCTTCATATTCCATTGGCCAAAAAGTTCATTCAGCTTTTTCCATTACATCTTGCAGAAAAAGATGTATGCTTTCCCATACGTCTTACAGAAAAACCCAAACGAACTTTTTGGCCAACCCAATATTTTCTAAATTCTTCCTGATAAGTCTTGGGAGATTGTACATTTCTAGAAATTTATTCATTTCTTCTAGGTTGGCACATAATTGGTTGTAGTAATCTCTTATGAGCCTTTGTATTTCTGTGGTGTCAGTTGTAACATCTCCTTTTTCATTTTTCAATTTATTTGGGCCCTCTCTGTTTTCCTTGATGAGTCTGTCTAATGGTTCATCCATTTCGTTGATCTTTTCAAAAAACCAACCCTTAGTTTTATTGAACTTTTCTCTCTCTCCCTCTTTTTATTCTGTTAAGTCTCTGTTTTATTTGTGTCTGCTCTGATCTTTGTTATTTCTTTCCTTCTACTAACTTTGGATTTTCTTAGTTCTTTATTTTCTATCACTTTAGGTGCAAGACCAGATTGTTTCTTTCAGATTTTTTTGTTTCCTGAGGTAGGCTTGTATCACTGTCAACTCCCATCTTAGAACTACTTTTTCTGCATCCCACAGATTTTGGATTGCTGTGTTTCCATTTTTGTTTGTCTTCAAGTATTTTTTTACTTCATTTGATTTCCTCTATTACTGATTGGTTATTTAAGTAACATATTGTTTAGCTTCCACCATGCTTGTGTTTTCTGTAGTTTTTTTTTTCTTGTAATTGATTTCTAGTCTCATAGTGTTTGATGGAAAAAGATGCTTGATATGATTTTAGTCTTCTTAAATTTATGAAGACTTATTTTGTGGCCTAGGATGTGATCTATTATTGAGAATGACCCATGTGCACTTGAAAAAAAATGTGTATTCCATCGTTTGGGGATGGAATATTTTATATGTATCTATTAATTTCATCTGCTCTAATGTGTCATTTAAGGCCAGTGTTTTTTTTTTAATGATTTTCTGTCTGAATGCTCTGTCCTTTAATATAAGTGAGGTGTTAAAGTCTTCTACTATTGTATTACTGTAAGTTTCACCCTTCATAGTGGTTAATACTTGCTTTATTTATTTAGGTGCTCCCATATTGGGTACATTTATATTTACAATTGTTATATCTTCCTGTTGGGTTGATCCCGTTATCATTATGTCATATCATACTTTGTTTCTTATTACAGTTTTTGTTTTAAAATCTATTTTGTCTATCAGTGCTACCTCAGTCTTTTTTGTTTCAATTTTCATAGAGTACTTTTTATTCATTTCCTTACTTTCAGTCTCTGTGTGTCTTTAGAACTGTAATGACTCTAGTAGAAAGCATATGTATGAATCTTAATTTTTTAATCCATTCAGTTACTCTATGTCTTTTGATTGGAGCATTAAGTCCATTTAAATTTAAAGCAATTCTTGATATGCATGTACTTATTGCCATTTTATTAATTGTTTTGGGGTTGTTTCTGTAGTTTTTTTTTTTTTTTCTCCTTTCTTCTTTTGCTTCCCTGTTGATTTGATGGCTATCTTAGTGTTATGTTTAGATTCCTTTCTCTTTTTTTGTGTTGGTATCTATTTTAGGTTTTTGATTTGTGGTTACCCTGTGGTTCGTATATAACAACCTATATACATATATATACACATATGTATTGTGTATGTATGTGTGTGATTATTTTAAGTTGATGATCTCTTAAGTTTGAAGGCATTCTAACTGCCTTGTATTTTTATTCCCCCACCACCATGTTTAATGTTTTTGATATTATATTTTTGTTTTTGTGTCCCTTAACTATTGTGGATATTGATGATTTTACTACTTTTGTCTTTTAATCTTCCTACTTTATAAGTGGTTGATTTACTGTATGTTTGCCTTTATCAGTGAGATTTTTTTTTCCTTTCATAAGTTTTATATTTCTAGTTGTGGCCTTTTCTTTTCTGATTAAAGGAGTCCCTTTAATATATCTTTTAGAACTGGTTTGGTGGTGCTGAAGTCTTTTAGCTTTTGCTTGTCTGTAAAACTTTTGATCTCTCTATGAAATCCGAATGAAAGCCATGCCAGAGTATTTTTAGTTGTAGGTTTTTCCCTTTCATCATTTAAAATATATTGTGCCACTACCTTCTTGCCTTCAGAGTTTCTGCTAAAAGTCAGCTGATAGCCTTATGGGAGTTCCCTTATACATAACTTGCTGCTTTTAATAACCTTATGGGAGTTCCCTTATATATAACTTGTTGCTTTTAACTTGCTGCTTTTAATATCCTTTGTTGTCATTAATTTTTGCTATTTTATTTATAAAGTGTCTTGGCATGAACCTTCTTGTGTTCATCTTGTTTTGGAATCTCTGTGCTTCCTGGACTTGGATGTCTGCTTCCTTCCCCAAGTTAGGGACTTTTCAGCTATTATTTCTTTAAATAAGTTATCTGCTCTTTCTTCTCTTTATTCTGTGACTCCTATAATGTGAATGTCAGTTTGCTTGATGTTGTCCAAGAGATCTGTTAGACTATCCTAATTTAAAAAAAATTTTTTTTTTTTCTGTTCAGCTTGGGTAATTTCTAGTAGTCTATCTTCCAGATTGCTGATCTGTTCCTCTGTATCTAATCTACTATTGATTTCTTCTAGTAAATTTTTTTTATTGCAGTTATTGTAATCTTTGCTCTGTTTCTTCTTTATATTTTCTAGCTCTTTGTTGAACTTCTCATTGTGTTCATCCATTCTCCTCCTGCATTTGGTGAGCATATTTATAATCATTACCTTGAACTCTTTATTGGGTAGATTACTTATCTCCCCTTTGTTTAGGTCTTTTTCTGAGATTCAACTTGTTCCTTCATTTGGGACATATTTCTCTGTTGCCTCATTTTTCCCAGTTCTCTGTGTTTATTTCTACATGTTAGATCAGTCAATTATGTTTCTTCATCTCGGAGAAGTGGCCTTATGTAAGAGATATCCTATGTAGTCCAGCAGCATGTTTCCCTCTGGTCACCAGAACTATATGTCTTAGGGGTGTCCCATACATGGGCTGCATGTACCCTCTGTTGTGGCAGGGCTGACTACCATGGTCATGCTGGTAGGTGAGGCTGGCCCCAACCCAGTTGGCTGAGAAGCCACATGTTGTGTGGTAGCTGCAGGCCTGCTAGGGGATGGAATGAGCTCCCCATGCAGTTGGTTGTACAGCCTGGGGAAAATAGGACTGCTGCTCGCCTGCTGATGTGTGGGGCTGAGTACTAGCATGGTTGTTTGCCTGGTCCAGGTGGGCACTGAGCTGGCACTGGCCTGCTAGAGAGCATGGCCAAGTCTCTGGGCGGCTGTCCACACAGTCCAGGGAGGCATGGGTCTCTTGGTATCCCACTGATGGCTTGAGGGAGGATTCCAAAATGGGGATTGACAATGCTGGTGGTATTACTGTAGAATGAGCTCCCAGAAATGGTTGTTGCCAGCTTCTCCATCCCCATGGGGAGTCCCAGTTACCTCCTGCCTCTCTGGGAGGCTCTCCAAGATCAGCAAGTGGGTTTGACCCAGGTTCCTCTTAGACTACTGCTTCTGTGCTGGGATTCAGAACATGTGAAGTTTTGTACATGCCCTTTCAGAGCAGAGAGTTTGTTTCCTATAGCTGTCTGGCTCTCCCAAACATAAGACTTGCTGGTTTTCAAAGCCAGACATTTGAGGATTTGTCTTCCTGGTGCAGGACCCCTAGGCTAGGGAGCTTAGTGTGGGGCTCAGGCCTCTTATTCCTTGGGGAGGAACTCTAAGATTTTGATATTTTTTCATTTGTCGTTTGACAACCTGAGGAAGTGTGCTGACTATACCACATCTCTGCCTCTCCTATTCATCTTCTTGTGGTCCCTTCTTTATATGTTTAGTTGTGAAAAATCCTATATGCTAGTCTTCATGTTGTTCTCATGGAGAATTGCTCTGTAAGTAGTTGTAATTTTGGTGTGTCCGTTGAACTCCAGGTGAGTTCATGGTCTTCCTACTCCACCATCTTGGCCACCTCTGCAAGCTATTTTTAATGATATAATTACAATTAGTAAAACTTGTATTCTCAAATACTTTGAGTTAGATTTTATGTTGATTATTATTGTTAGACAGCAGTTTGGAACCACTTAAATTTGATACTCTTATCTATGTGAGAGCAATTGTGGCATAAAGCTAGAGATAAGTTCAGTGCCTGGCACATAATAAGTATTTAATAAATATTCATTGAACAAAAATGAATAAACCATACATTATTTGAATGTTTTCCGTGTTGCTTTTTAATTGGCATTTGGTTTAGAAAGTAACATGTACTTAACAATTATGGTTGAATAAATATATTTATAGGTCAACTCTACAAATTGCAATAACAGAAAATAAATTAAAATTAGTCTCTACATTCATATTTAAGTCTAAAATATAGTGGAAACATCTCTTAGTACTTTTCAGATAATCACTATACAATGAACCATTCTTCAAGTGTGATCTGCGGAAATAGTGTTACTATTTATTACAGTGGAAGGGGGTCTTTACTTTAATAAATTTAGGACACATTGGGTCAAGTAAATTTAAATAGGCTTTTCTATTATAGGACTTCTCAGAGCTTTTTTATGAAAGTGTACCTTGTGTAAAGGGGGAATAGTATGCAATGTTTTTCAAGTATACATGGCCATAGAAACTTAATTTGAATGAACATATAACAGAGTTAGCAAACCACAAACCACAACTTGGAAAATGCTACCACAGTGATTTTATTTTGTGGACGTTAAGGAACTGGAGATCATCCATTTAATATTTCCATATACTCTGTTTTGGATTCCAGTAAGAAAAAACAACCAAGAGTATTATTATTGGTATCTGGAGTTGAATTTTCCAGGAATGCGAGCGCAGCTTCCTCAGTAAAGATCTTGCCTTTGGAAACATCTTACCCCTTGACATCTCTCCAGAGTTAAGACTTGGCAGCCTCAAGGACACAGCACAAGGTGTGTTTATTTGATTTAACATTTGGCAAAAGGTGTTTTGACTTGTGGTTTGTTTTCTTTCACTTTGTTTTTCTTGTTTTGGTTTGTTTGTTTTTGGCAATGAACTTGAGTTTGGAATTAGTTCTTTTTTATGGGAGGCAAGATTACAATGGGGAAATGTTTTTACTTGGATTTATTTTATGATTTTGGGTAAATCCAAGAAAATGAAGCAAGATCCATAAAACTATAAAATTTTATCTGATTAATTTGTTAAATCATTTAGTATTATTAATTGTCTATGAGAATTTGTTGCCACATTAAATATTTGATCTCTCTTGATGTTTGATACACTATGATACTTTGATACATAACTATATGTTGATAATTATATATTGGTTAAAATCAATGTCCCTGCATAGTAAGTAATGAACAAATTAAGATCATCATAAAATATCTATTATTCAACATTATTTTAAATCTTTCTTGATTAATTGGTATATCTATGTCTCACATGTTTTGTGGAGAGAGGAAATATGTTATAAATGGAAGAAAATGGGCCCCCATTATATCTGTGACCCTATCTTCTACTCTCTTCTTCCACCCCTCATTCTAATTAGAACTCTTCAATAGCTCCCCATTTCACTCAAGACAAAAGCTAAAGCTTTGAAACTGGCCTGTATGTCTCTGCAAGACCTGGCTCCTTGTTACCTCTCTAATCTCATCCCTAACTACTCACTTGCTTAGCCATACTGTCTCCCTTGTTGTTATTTGAACATGACAGGCGTGTTCCCATCTCAGGGTTTTTCCATTATTTTCTCTACTGAATTGCTTTCTCCCTGATATCTGCATGACCAATTTATTTACTTTCTTTTGGGTTGTTATTAAAAGGTCACTTTCTAAATGAGGTCTTACGTGGTCACCATCCAAAATATCCCTGCTCTGTGTTTTCTACTTAGCATTTATCTTATCTAATAAACTGTGTATTTTATACTTATTTGTCTTGCTTACTGTCATTATCATTTGCAAGAATATTAGTTATTCCTATGAGGGCAAGGGGTTTTGTTTACTCTGGTTTTATTCTAGCCACCAGAGTAGTCCCTGGCCTTTGATGAGTGAATGAATGAATGCTTAATTTAGCAAATATTTTTTAAGGACTTACCATGAGCAGTGCTAGTTGGTGAGGATAAGGAATGAAATACACAGTTCCTGCCCTCAGAAGTACACTTTGAAGGGAGGTAGAAATTGCAGCGGTATGAACAGAACATTATCATTACTTGGGGAAGCAACATTTAATCAGACTGTGTTGGGCTCATGAAAGTCTTCCTGAAAAATGTAACCCTTTGAATCACTCAAATAGCCTAGGTTATGCTGTAGGAACAAAGAAGCCCAAAGCTCAGTATCTTTCTTTTTTAAATTTTTATTTTATATTGGAGCATAGTTGATTAATAATGTTGTGTTAGTTTCAGGTGTACAGCAAAGTGCTTCAGTTATACATGTACATGTATCTATTCTTTTTCAAATTCTTTTCCCATTTAGGTTATTACAGAATACTGAGCAGAGTTCCCTTCCACTATACAGTAGGTCCTTGTTGGTTATCTATTTTTAATATAGCAGTGTACAAGTCAATCCCATTCTCCCAATCTTAACACAACAAATATTTATTTCTCACCCAGACTACATGTCCAGATTGGATTGGTAGGGACTCACAGTGACCAAAGACATTGAAGACTTCATCTGAATGTATTTCCATGATCACTGCAGAAGTGAGAAGAAAGAGTGGCTAGTTATGCACTGGCATATAGAGTTTCACTGGTCAAAGCAAATTGCTTTATTTCAAATGGGGGACTGTGAAGTACAATACTGGCCTCTACGCAAAGGGAAAGGAAAATTGGAAGATATGTGAACAGAATTAATGACTACCATGCCTTTCTACTGTTTTAAAGGAGTATAGGAAAATTGGAAGATATGTGAACAGAATTAATGACTACCATCCTTTCTACTGTTTTAAAGGAGTATAAGATACCCACGTAAAGAAGTATTTGAAAGCATTTTCAGAGAAAGGAAGGGCATGGGCAAACCCAGTAAACTGTTATATATTATGATCATTTCAGAAAACTACACGTAGTTAAAAGGGGTATAGTGCATGCATGGGATAAAGACAGATAAAGAGATTAGTGGGAAAACAGGGGTTAGATTATAGCATACTATGGAATTAGAGCTCTATCCTAAAGGACTTAGGGAGCATTGAATGATATAATATACCTCAGAGGAATTTCTTGATTAAATTTAATTTGTGAGAGATTATTCCTGTTTTTGTTTTTGTTTTTATTGAAGTATAGTTGATTTACAATGTTGTGTTAGTTTCAGGTGTACAGCAAAGTGATTTTATATATATATGTATATATACATATATATGTGTGTGTATATATATATATATACTTTTTCAGATTTTTTTTCCATTAAAGATTATAACAAGATATTAATATAGTTCCCTGTGCTATATAGTAGGTCCTTGTTGTTTATTTTATATATAGTAGTATATACATGTGGTAGTATAGTATATGTTAATCCCATATTTGTATCATTTTTATTAGATTCCACATGTAAGTGATATCATATGATATTTGTCTTTCTCTGTCTGACTTGCTTCACTTAGTATGGTAATCTCTAGGTCCATCCATGTTGCTACAAATGACATTATTTCATTCTTTTTATGGCTAAGTATTATTCCATTGTATATGTATACTACATCTTCTTTATTCATGTGTCGATGGACATTTAGGTTGCTTCCATGTCTTGGCTATTGTAAATAGTGCTGCTATGAACATTGGGGTGCAGGTATCTTTTTGAATTAGAGTTTTCATGTGAGATATTATTCTGGAATCAGTGTGGGGGATGGCTTTGAGGGGAGGAAAAACTGGAGACAGTAAGACCAATTATGATACTAATGCAGTAATGCTGGTGAGACCCTGGATAAAGACAATGACAGAGGAGATGAAAAGGAGGGGAACAAAAGGTAAAAAGGCAGGAAAGTGTTTATGGGGCGGACTCCAGGGCACAGAGGAAGTAGGATACTTCTTACACTGGCAGTGTTTGTGCGTGAGCATGTGTATGTGGATTTTTGTTTAGTGTGTGTGTAAATGTGTATGTTGCTGTGTGTGAGAGAGTGAGAGTAAGCTTGCAAAGTCAGTTGGCATTACCTAAAGATCTATGTTTTCTTTGTGATTTGGTAAACAAGCTCATGTGCCCAAACTGAAACGAAGATGGGTTTCAGGAGAGCCCTGCAAGCTGGAATGGCTACTGAGTCAAATGGGAGATGGGATCACCTTGGGGCTGAGAAATTGCTGGGTAGTGTTCTGTACTTGTAAAATATCAGATTACACATTTTACAGCAAAAATTGCTTTGGGAAGTTCAATTGCGTTTTTCTTTAAATTGTTTAGAGTTCAGCAATAATTTGAAAATAAACATTTTAAATGAATTTGTGTATGCTATTTCCATTAGAGGGGCCCATGATATATAACCTATCCCCTGCTCCCAAATTTTGGTTAATGTGATAATGAAGACCCAATCATTTTATAATAGAGGAAAATTTTCTAAAATTAGTGAGGTAGTTATCCAGTGCTTTTATAAAATCATTTTTTATGATAGACTGAAATAAAATACTATAATGTTATAGTGAAGTTTAATTTTCAAAAAGAAAATAGAGAAGTGATTGGAATACTTATTATATTTTTCTTAAAGTTTTTTGGAAGACATTGGAATGTACTATAAAGATATTCTGAAATTGCATTTCTTGTTTGCCATTGTACGTTAGACCCATGGTCATTTTAAATATTTGGGATGCTAAATTTATTACTGCAAATTCAAGTCTGGTCATTGACAGAACCAGTTTTATCTAATGTCAGACTACTGCTCTAGTAGAAAGAACCATACCGACCTGCCCAATGCACATGGTGGATATATGAGAGAAATTGTGACATATTGACTTAGAAATAACATCAAGAGTTTACAACTCCTGAACTCCTGATAAGAGAATATCAAAGAAGTCGTGGAAGTGTTGAACTGAGAAGATTCTTTTCTTAGTGGAGAATAATTGGAGATTTCTGACAAAGATAAGAGATTCAGTTGTTAGTTTAAAAAATAGGGACTATTGTTTAAGAATTTTGTTGTTGTTCAGAAGCCTTCCATTTTAGAAAGTATTTTTGCATACTGATTATGTACATATACTGTAAACATATAAGTGATAATCTATTTATTCAAAGTTTTCAACACACTAACAAGAAGACAGCATATGTAATTTGGCATTTTAAAAGTTATCCAAAGATACTTTTGCTGAAACCACTTAGCTGATTATAGAAGATGGTTAGGGTACAATTTATATGTAATTAAGTTACACATAAGATACATATTATGAGACCATTCTTTTCTTTTTGTATCCCATTGACTTTTTTTTTTTCTTTTTTTTTTTTTTTTTTTTTTTTTGCGGTACGCGGGCCTCTCACTGTCGTGGCCTCTCCCGTTGCGGAGCACAGGCTCCGGACGCGCAGGCTCAATGGCCATGGCTTAGGGGCCCAGCCACTCCACGGCATGTGGGATCTTCCCGGACCGGGGCACGAACTCGTGTCCCCTGCATTGGCAGGCGGACTCTCAACCACTGCGCCACCAGGGAAGCCCCCCATTGACTTTTTAAATGAATGTGAGGTCATCAAGTTCAGGTTATTATTATTTTTTTGTCTAAAAAAACCTATTTGGACTGTATGGTGCCTCAACAATGAGTAACTGATTAAGCCAGAATGATGTAATAATACTAACAACATTTATTGAGCGCTTACTATGTGAGAAGCACCATGTCAAGCACTTTAAATGAACTAGCTATTTAATTTAATGCTTACAGCAGCCACATGGGATAGGAATTCTTACTGTACTGATTTAAAAAAATGATAAATGAGCTTAGCTTCGTAAACAACTAAAAAGTAACAGAACCAGAAAGGAAACGTGTTAAAGCAGGGAAGAGTTAACCCATACTTTATCAGGCTCATATTCTTATAAAAGATAGAGAACTTATAGTAATATTTTAAAACTTAAAGCATTTTTAAATTAAGTTTATAATAATTAAGCATAAAATGTGGATGTTTTAAGTTAACGTAACAGTCTTCTGAAAAATATATCTACTCAAAAATATACTGAGTGTCTACTATGTCCACAGTGTTCTAATTGTTTGAGATTATTTAGTGTACAAACAATTGTGGTACTACATTCTAGTGGAGGGAAGTCAGAAAATAAGCAATAAACTAAATTTAATATGAAAAGAGCTTTTTAACATTTTAAAAGTAATAGTTGATAGGTCTAAGGTAAAAATAACTTTTGCAACACTGATCATATACTTGTTCATAAAAAAGTTGAATATTGATTACTATAATATGGTTATTTATTTTAAATGTTATTGACCATTACTTTGAAGAAATCTGTCCCTTTCCTCCCTCCTTACACACTGAAGATGCAGCATTCCAAGAAAACAATTAAATGTCATTTGTAAAATAACTTTATTTTATTTAATTACAGAACTAAGTGCTCCATGGCTTAAACAGAATGAAAGTGAAAAGTCTTAGGACATATTTTTCCTATGAAGAACACATTTAAGTGCATTTAAGTGCATTTTAGCACCAAAATAACTGCAGATGCCATGATTAAAGATTCAGTCGTCGTCTTTTTGTTTGCAATATATAGGGGTATGTTTATGTGTGTATGAGAAAAAGAGGA
Source organism: Phocoena phocoena (assembly GCF_963924675.1). NCBI lineage: Eukaryota > Metazoa > Chordata > Mammalia > Artiodactyla > Phocoenidae > Phocoena > Phocoena phocoena. The sequence goes on along the minus strand of NC_089235.1, from coordinate 38,240,517 downwards.
AGGGAAAGAATAAACATGAGAATGAGAATGAATAATGCCAAAGCTCCCTAGGTGCTTTTGTTTTAGTAGCTTCTCAGAATTCTACCTCTATAATTCAGGGAATTGACTAAACATTTACATATATTGTTAAAGTAAAGGATGCCATTTTCTCTGTTCTATGTTTCTTCTATTTTCTCTCAAGTGGTCTCAGTATTACTATACTGGATATTCTTTTATGTAGCTGTCTCTAGTATACCACTCCGTAACTACTTGGTAGACCATCTTACATCTATTCTTTCTTGTGTATGCTTTAAGGAGTTAAAAAATGGATATAGTTTATGAGCTTCATTATTGAGGTAGTAATGATGTGGTACAGTGAAAAATTAAAATGTTTAATCACAAGGTCATTAACAAAGAATGAAAAATAATTAAGGGCAAAAGATGAATAAAGGTTTTAAGATAAAATCGAAACTCAAGTATGAAAAGACCACTGTGTTGAGAGAGGCATAGGAAAGATTTTTGCAGAGGATATAATCTGTATTAAAAGTCCAGTTCTGTTAGGAACTAGACTTTTGTACTGAATGAGATAACATGAAAGTCTTTGGAACAAGCTGTAAAAAAGTTTTGGAAAAAGTAAAGGTAACAAAAGTGACAAATGTAGTTAAAAAATAAGCAGTAAGGAATATGATTCATTAGGGAGAATTTTGGACCAACCAGAGACTGTGATTATGGCCAATAATGTGAAAAATTTGGAAAACTATATTTTTCTTTTTTAATTGCTTCATCAGTTTATTCATGCACTAAGAGTTGTTTACTTTCATAAAATCCCATTTTCTGATCTGAACTAAACAAGGCAAGTTTAAAGGCAGGGACTCAGAACAGTTCACAGCCTTTTCACTACATTCATTTCTAAATGCCTTATTTGAAAGAGAATGCCCTGGTTTATGATTTTCATATCTTTTTCCCTTTTAGAAAGAGGCAGATGGTATGAAAACTGGACTCCCTTATTTAAAGGGAATGTTGATATTTATAACCAAGCTTATCTCCAGCAAGATTTGTTTTTTGCAGCTGTTCCAGGTTGAAAAAAATATTATATTAAAGCCCTGGCTTGTTTTTCTTTCCATATTGGGGGGGGAGGGTAATCTTCAGAATGTGAAAAAGTGATGTTTGATTTTAAACATGAATGCAATGTAAACTGTGATTTTTTGCTTCTATATGTGAATTTTCTGTTTGTATGCTGTGATGATATTACTCTTTTTGTTTCACTGATCTATTTCCTAGATACATCACACTTGAGAAATAATTTACTCATCTTTTTCCTATGATCAAAGTATTCTAGGAAGTATAGTAGATTTTCACTGAGTTAGCCTTTATTATTAAACAAACTATTTTCTAACTGTCCATTTTGATATGTTAGTGATTTTCTTTCTGCCCAGAGTGAGTATATGTTTTACTAGGAAATCAACTTTTTCTGTTCTTTTTTATAGTTATATTATTTTTTGTAAGATATGTTTTTCTTTCTTATTTTCTATTCTTTGTTTCTATTTTCAATTATAAATGCTGCTGTTTTTCTCTGAACATGTTTTAGAAACTTTCTTTTATAAGTTAATAGAAAATTAATTATATTTTATTCTCTAAACTTAATACTTAGAGCTATCTTTTTGGGCATGTGTTGACATAGAATGAATATCTAAGCTTGTACACACACATAATCTTTGTTCATATGTGTTCTTATTATGTACCCACATGTACAAAATTTTCCATAAAGAAGGATATTTTATCAATAGGTATATTGACTTATTGTGAATAAATGTGATTATTGATTTAAGTGGACATAACTTACACAGCTTGCTTGTCAAGTTAAAGCAAGCCCCACTATTTTCATAAAGATTACCTTCTTGAATATGAAATATTATGCAAATTATGATTATGTCAAACATATTTTTCATTTTTAATAATTAAAGCTGAAACTTTTATTTAAAAGTTTTTAGTGTTTATCAGCACTCACAATTAAACTATTTAATTTAATATCATGAAAACCAGCATATTGCTTAAATTTACAAAACCCCAACCATTATTAGTAGTAAACAGTTTATTTCCAGAGAGTTTCTGGCTGTTTTCTGAATAAACCCTTTAAACTTCAATCTTTGATTCATAAAATAATCAATCTCTCTCTTTAACCACATAGAACATGAGTAACTTTAATAGATTTTATCAGTTCAGTTTATTCCACACCTCCCTTTATTCTTTATAATGATAATCACAGTTAAAAATGTTAAGTGAAGAATATGTGAACTCTTTGTTGGTGTGTCACCTCTCTCCCTATCTTTTTGTAAGGAATGCTTTTCACTCTAGTATGTTAGTTCATTGTACAAATGCCATTTTTTCCTTGCATGAGTGTTTGCCTAATGTGGGTTTAGTAAAAATTTAAATGGAATTCTCAAAATAAACAAATTGACTTGAAACACTTAGTGAAAGCTGCCAGCATTCTATTATTCTGTACTCTCACCATGTAACAAAGCAAGTGGTTCTACAAAAGGTATGAAACTGCAAGCAAAAGTCTTTCACCTTACTATTCCTGGTTTTATTATTATTGCTGCATGTTCCCAATGGATACCGTATGAGTGAGCATTTAAGGATCCTGTGACCTGGGGTTGTCTATATTCATTTTCTATTTCTTTAGCCAGGAGATCCAAAGTATATATTTCTCAAATTCTTTGAAAATAATAAAATAAATAAATATAATAAAATAAATAATTTATTTATAAATAAAAATAATAAAGGGTGTTCTTTCAATCAGTACCTTATACATCTAAATCTCACATAAGTTCAAATACAAAGAGCTAGGGCAGAAATAAAATACATTCTTTGATTATATGATATGGCTGAAGGAGATGTTGTGTTTAGTCATATAGAAGTAGTAGTGTATAAAAAAAGTGAAATAAAATATATTTATAAACTATATTAAAATAATTGAAATTTTAATTCAGAAAGTATTTATGTGTTTCCCAGGCTTGCAGCCTTTCATTTTGAACATCAGTGATCATTATTCTATTAGTTTATGAGGAAAATAGCAAACTGCTCACAATAATCACCCTCTTTTTTTGAAATATCCTTCTAGAGGACCTGATTCCAAGGTAAAATGTTAGCTTATGTGAAGGAGGATTTAATAAACACTTGAAAATTGACCAGTGGGAGAGAGAGAAAACTTGTAGAGTAGTAATGCCATTTTATAGTGAATAAAAATTGATTCTAAATATAATGACACTTTAATTTCTTAATAAGAATGTAGTTTAGGAAGGATCTAACAAACGTGACACATTATTTATTTATTTATTTTTGCGGTATGTGGGCCTCTCACTGTTGTGGCCTCTCCCGTTGCGGAGCACAGGCTCCAGATGCGCAGGCTCAGCGGCCATGGCTCACGGGCCCAGCCACTCCGCGGCATGTGGGATCTTCCCGAACCAGGGCACGAACCCGTGTCCCCTGCATCGGCAGGCGGACTCTCAACCACTGCACCACCAGGGAAGCCCTACACATTCTTTTATCTTTAAAAATAATTACTGGGAATTCCCTGGTGGTCCAATGGTTAGGACTTGGCGTTTTCACTGTGGGGACCAGGTTCGACCACTGGTTGGGGAACTAAGATCCTGTAAGCTGTGTGGCACAGCCATAAAAACAAAAAACAAACAAACAATAAATAAAATAATTACTAATAATAACCAACATGGCTATGTTTAACTGATTCAATAAACTAGATATTAGATAATTAATTTCCAGGTATGTATTAGTTTTCTATTGATGCATAACAAATTACCATAAACTTAGTGTCTTGCAACAACAACCATTTATTAGCTCACAATTTTGTGGGTCAGAAGTCCAACATGACCTGAATGGATTTTCTGCTCAGGGTCTTACAAACCTGAAATCAAATGCCAACCAGGCTGTTCAAGGCTCTGTGAAAGAATCCACTTTTAACCTCTTATATGTTCTTGGCAGGATTTAGTTTCTTCTGGTTGTAGGACTGAAGTCCTCATTTCCTTCTCAGCTAACTGATCTATTTCAGGTCAGCCTTATTTTTTGCCACATAGCCCCCTCCATCAATGGAGAATTTCTTATACACAGAATTCCTTTGACTTTGAATTTCTCTGACTTCTCTGGCTTTGACCTCTAGACCAAGATTTAAAATGCTCATATGTGAAACCCCTTTGCTGTTAATGTAGCATAATCACAGGAGTTATATTTTATCATATTCACAGATTCCACCCACACTTAAGGAGGGGAAGAGATTTACAAAGAAGACCATATTGGAGGTCATCTTAGAATTCTACCAATCACATTTGATGTAGTCATTACTTATCAATATGAGTGTATGGATAACTTTTAATCGACGGTGTGCTCTAGGATTACCTCATTATTTTTGTAGCTAATACCAGGTCTTTCTTGCTCTGCTCACTTAAAATTTTTGTATTTACATCTAACATTTTACTTCCTACATCTCTACTGCATTATCATAGTTTTCTTCTTATCTGTGTTTAGAACAGGTGAGACATAGGACCACACATTGAGATTTCTACTTTTAAAAAGCAGCTAATGAATTCCTAGGGAGAATTATTCTGGGTCTCTTTTGGACATTCAAAACTGTTTTGAGAAAACACAGTTAATTGCAAAAAGCTGTAATGTATTTAGGAATTGATGGGGCAGAAATAGAGTAATGAATTATATATATATTATCACACGTTCCCCAGACAACAGATTCTGAGGCACAGCTTAACCTTGAGTGCAATACTAGGGGGACAAGAGTGAGTGAAAAATGGAAGAAAGAAAAACTTTAGATAAGGAGGAAAAACAAATACAAGGTGTTTACTAAGCTGGCCATAGGTGCAAGAGAAAATGTAGACTTTTGTGTGGTCATGTGGGACTTCTCCAGGCTGGCTGTATAGAACAAATTAGTTGGGTTGAGCAGAAGAAAGTAATTTATCTGCCAGCATCTGCCTATCTCTTATTTTTCATTGGTCAAAGCTCACCTCATGGTTTGTTACTATCCCTGTACTTTTCAGATTGTTGTTGTGCTATGGGGCTTGGGATTTGGAAGTGGCAGGAGGAGCCAAGCTTCCTATGGGTCTAGGTGTAGGTATTGCTGTAGCTGTGGAGGTAGTGTTGGAAGCTGTACCTTCATCTTCACCCCCAGAGGAAGCCAAGTCAGCCAGTGGTATTTGAAGATTAGTTGAGGTTAATGGCTGGTGCTATTGGGTAAGTGATTGAAGATCCAGGAGGCAGTGAATCTGCGGAAGTACATAAATTGAGTCTAACATAGAATGACATGTAGTGATTGTATCTGGTCAATTTCTTTAAAGATTCCTTATAATATGTAAATGGGCCTTTAATAGTACCTATGTCACAGTTAAAGCTCACTAAATGTTTATGAAGTTTAATTTTTAGATAACATCATCTCCTTGGTCATCAGATAGTCTTTTCAAAATTTAGATAGTTTATTTGTTAATAGATGGTGAAATACTCAAGCATAATTAATGTGAGAAGCAATAGATATCATTCCTTTGGATATCCATTGTTAATTGAGTCCTAGAGTTATACCGAAAGGCATTGATCTTGTGGATGTGTTACCTTTCAAATATGAGTATTCAACCAGGTCAATATTCTTTACAAAAGCCAATTGTCTAATTTTCACACCATTACTGTAACAGCAGAATTCAGATTAACATTTACATGGTCTTCTTATACAAAGATTTTGTTATTATTTATTTTTTGTTATTATTATTATTAGGATTAGGGTAGGATTGAACCCAGGTTCTCTGATAAGGCTTGTTGGACTGCCCAAGGTATAAAGGTTAAGAACAAATAGATGTATTTAATCTCTGAGGTTTCTTCTGATTCTCTTGTACTAAATAAACTATTGTTTATACTCAGATCCTTCCTTTTATATATTTAAGGTAAGTTCCATGGCTTTAATACTACCATTCTCATTCAAAAATTGAGGTATATTCATATGTGTTTTAGTTAAGTTCTGTGGTTTTAACTACCATGTTTGTCCCAGATTTTTTTTTCTTTCAAACTAACCTCAAATATTAATCTCTGGGACTATATTTTGATTGACTTTTGGAAAATTCTAACTATGAAGAAAATAATAGCTCTCTAAATTTTGTGGTTGATTGAGTGAACAAACAAACCAATCTAAGTTTGTATAATTCAAGTACATTTTCATTGTCAATTGTACATGAAAAGCATATTATCTGTTTTATAATGAAATATTTCATTATCAAATGAAATGTTATATAACAATGTTATAAATATCTATGTCTCACCCCCAAGAGTAAGAAATAAAATTACAAATTGAAAGCTTCATCTTATGGCCATGGTGGAGGAATATGGGCCACACTTTGCCTGCTTTAAACAACTATCAATAACAAACTGGTATATTTCAACAATTTTAAACATTGGACAACAGACAGTAGAATTGTGATTCCTAAGAGAAGGAAAACGGTGAGCACTGGATTTCTTCCTGGAATTAATTTCCTGCTTGTGGGTGTAGAGAGGAGGAACCCAAACAGAACCCAGCCACCTCACTGAATTTGGCTGACATGGATTGGAGTTTGGAGAAGCTGAGTGGGCTATATATGGTGGGGCAGAATTCTGGAGGGAGCTATGCAGTCAGAGCATTTCAGAAATCTACATAGGGGTTCCCTTGCATCTTTATTGTGTGCTATGCCATACATGTGTAGTATGTAACTCTATTTGGCTGGGCATAGCATGGGAAGGGTGTGTTAAATTGAACAATTATGAGAGCCTACACAGAGTGGGGAGATTAGAGCTTTGGCCAGTCAGAATGGAGGGACTTCATGGTCAAGTAGGGCATTTAGTGGGACCCTAGAGATTATAATGCCTTAGAAGTAGGACTGATCTGAGTGAAGGCTGTCCAGACCCAGGCTAGAAAACCTTAAATAAAACCTGATCAGAGCTTCCCTGGTGGTGCAGTGGTTGAGAGTCCGCCTGCCGATGCAGGGGACACAGGTTTGTGCCCCGGTCCAGGAAGATCCCACATGCCGTGGGGCAGCTAGGCCTGTGAGCCATGGCTGCTGAGCCTGTGCGTCTGGAGCCTGTGGTCCACACGGGAGAGGCCACAACAGAGAGGCCTGCATACCACAAAAAAACAAAAACAAAAACAAAACCCTGATCAAACTGATTTGTAACTTAACTGCTTTCCCACCCTCCCCTCCCCCTAAAAAAAAAAAACAAAATGTTTCAAAGGAAGAAAATGACATCCAGACACTCAACAATGTAACATTTATAATGTTCATCATCCAATAAAAATTACTAGACTTGTCAAAGTGCAGGAAAATGTTATCCACAACCAGGATAAAAAATAGTCAATAGAAAGAGACTCATAAATGACAGATTTGGTGGACCTACCAGCAAGGAATTTAATTAGTTATTATGAATATTTTTAAATTTTTGGTGGGAAACATGAAAATAGACAAAACATGAACAAAATGGAAGGTATTAGAACATAGATAAAACATGAACAAAATGGAAGGTATTAGAAAGAATCAAAGGAAGTTCTAGTGATAGAAAATACAGTTTATGAATTAAAAATTTTACTGTATGATATTAATAGATTAGACACTGTAGAAGACAAGATCAGTTTGGACGTATTGTAAGAAAATCAGCCCCAAATGGAAAATAGAGAGAAAATGATTGCTTAAAATTAAAACAAACAACCAAAAACCCACAGTCTCAGTGACTTATGAGACAATATGAAGTAGCCAAATATATATGTAGCTTAAGACCTAGAAAGTGGGGGGCAGAAAAATATTTGTAGAAATCATAGCAGAAAAATTTTAAAATTTGATGAAAACTTTAAACTCACAGATCTAAGAACTCAAGGAATCCTAACAAGGATAAAAAAAAAAAATTAGACACCAAAACACATCAAATTGCTGAAAACAAGGATTTAAGAAATCTTCTAAATTAGCTAGATCAGGGGAGGAATATGAAACAAAGAAAAAATGGTGAATTTGAAGAGTGTTCATCAAAACTATGCCAGCCAGAAGACTGAAAGAAAATATTGTGACCCTAGAATTCTATACCCAGCAAAAATATTCTTCAAAAGTGAAACACAAAAAAATACTTTAAAAAAATCTTAGAGAATTTGTTGCCCAAACACTTGCATTACAAGCAATATTAAAGATAGTTCTTTAGGAAAAATGAAAATGAAACCTCAATCTATACAAGGAATAAGGATAACTGGAAATAGTAAATATGCTGATAAGTATAAAATGTATTTTTCTCATTTCATAAATTTTTTAAAAGATGCTTGTTTAAAGCAAACATATTAACTATGACTTGGAGTGTACTGTTGCAAGGCCTTATACTATGTTAAGTAGTAGAATGTTATTTGAAGATAGACTGTGATTAGTTATATATGTGGGTTATAAATTCTGGAGTAACCACTGAAAATGTAAAACAAAGAGGAATAACTAATAAATTAAAAGTGAAGATAGAATATTAAAAAAATGTTCAATTAATCCCAAAGAGGCAGGTAAAGAAGAACAAGGAAAAGAACAGATGGAACAAATAAAGAACAAATTGCATGATAGTAGATATAAACAGAAATATATCATAAGTCCAATAAACAAAATTATCTTAAAACTCCATTTGAAACAGGTATTTTCAGCCTGGGTAAAAAGACAAGCCGCAACTATATGCTATCAACAGATATAATTAAATACCTCTGTGCAAACTATCTCAATTTTTATCTTTCTTCCTCGTTCCCACTAAATAACTAAAGAATTTGGTGTTTTGGTGTTTATTATTAGGAAGCATGAATATACATATATATAATATTGTATATATTTTACCTAAATAATATTAGCTATTGATTTGAATGTTTTAAAATGTTATATAAATGTATTAACACATGTATTTTGTCCATATGTTTTACTGCCTAATATTTCATTGATGAATAAATTGTGATGTACATGCAGGGCTTTTTTCTTTTTTTTGATGTTATTAAAAATGTTGCACTGAACATTCTTTCTAGTGTTTTTGTGCATGTAAATATAGAATTGGTTTTCTAATTCATATAACTAGCAGAGGAATTGATGATTCTGGTGAATGCATATCTTAAATTTTACTAGATATTGCTGCATCACTCCCCAAAATACTCATTAGTTACTGCTCTTATTTTATTACAGTAATATATTCTCTTTGAAAAGTTCTGTAAGTGATCTTGCATGCATTTTAGAGGTATTCATAGTATTTATAGGTATTTTATAGATTTTGCTGTTATAGTAATTATGATCTTTGTACCTAGTTTTAATATACAGTAGCCTTGCTGAGCCCTTGTAAAGAATGTTGCACACATTCTAATAATTTGCCTGTAGTTTCCTTTCTGTCTCCCCAGTCATGTTATTTGTGAATAATAAATTTTGTTTTTTTTTTTTTTCTTTCCAATCCCTGCATCCTTTCTCCCCTTGTCTCACTATATTACCTGGATTTCTCAGTACAATGACTATATTTGTCTTGTTTATGATTTTCACTATTAAGGATAATCTTTATCTGTTTGCCTGTTTATAAAGCAGAGTGAGAAAGTTCTTTTCTATTCCTGTTTCCTCCCTCCCTTTCTCCCCTGCTCCCACCCAACTCTTCCTTATTTTCTTTCTCTCTCCTCTTTAAGAATCAATGGGTAGTAGATGTAACTTTTATTTTTGCATCTATTGATTGAGGACTTTCATTTTTTTCTCTTCTTTAAACAGTTACATGCAGAATATTATTAATGTGTTATCTAATATTAAACTATCCTTCCATTTTTGTTATTGGTCCGGCTTCTTCATGGTGGATTTTGTTATTATGATTATACATACTGGATTTAGTTTATAATATTATATTTAGGATTTTTATATTTCTCTTCATAATTGTGATTGGCTTATGATTTTTCACTCTCATAATGTCCTTATAGTGTGTATTTGTATTTTTCAAAATAGCTTATTATATATCTGATCTAGCTTGTTAAGGATTTTCTTTTCCTCGAATATTCCTTTCACATCTGAAGCTGGGGAGCTGATTGATAAGCATGTCTCTTAACCAGTTCTTGATATCTTTTATTCATTAACCAGATGCTTATTCCCTTCCCTTATAATCCTTCTAAATCAGCTTTCCAATAATCCCTTTAATTCAACAAACTTTACATGAAACTGAGGTTTTATGGGATGATAATGTGCAAAATTTGAAAAGTTGGACAAGTAACATTGGAAACATAGTTTCAAGTCCTCTCAGAGATTGACAAGACACATGTGGAGATTCATTAAAGCTTTGCAGAAAACTTGTCCTAAAACTACCACATTTTGGGAACTTGGTTCACGTTTACTTCAATGTAAAATACATGTAAATTAAGAAAAATAAAAATTTTAACTTTAAAATAAGCCAAGCTTGGTTATAAATAGTGATTTTGATAGATTAAGAGTGAATCAGAATACTTCATCTACACAAATATATATTATTTTGGGCTAAACATAAAAAATGTACTTTTTGCTAGTAAACCTTTGTCTCAGGTAACTTACTGAAAGCTCTGAATAAGAATTTGCTAATGTTACTTCAGAACCAAGGTAAGGGAGTTCATATTGAGGAATTATGATAAAATAGATATACATCTGTTTACTTAGGAATTTCAGAGATGAGAATAGCTGCCATCTGAGATGTTTGCATTTAGAGCTTATTGTTTTCCCTCATCTTTTAGCTACCAGTTTTTGGTAGCATCTGGTTGGAATACAGTTTTTTTGTTATTGATATGATAATTGAAACAATCTTGGGTTTCATAAAATTCCCTTAAAATAAGCCCTCATTTAAAGGGATTATAAGTATTGACCTTATGAGCTTTAGAGCTAGAACCCTATTTTTAATTACTCTTTGTCTCTTCAAGAAAAATAGTCTGAAGCTGTGTTGGTCAAAGGTCAAAGATATGAAACTGCCTTTTCTCTGCTTGAGTCCCTGAAGCCAAACATAGCCTTGGTTCCTCTCATTCCTCTTGACTGTTAGTAGCTCTTAGCATGCAGTGTACACGTTGCCTGACTTACTGATTTTATACTAGAACTGTAGGTGTCTTTGCTCTTTTTACATGGTTGGATATGTGTCTCTTCTTTTATCAGCATTTTGTAGTAGTAAAAACAGGGTCTGGAGTTTTATTTATTTGGTACCATATTATTGTAACCTATAAAAACTTTTTGAAAGTGCAGTTTACAATAAAAAAAAAACCTTATTTGAAAGAGTGTAGTTTATGACTTTTTAATTAACTATTAAAAGTTATATCATAGGCCAATCCTAGCTTAATTATCTTTTGCAAATGTAATACGAGAAATTAACTGAAGTGCATTTCCCGTTTTGCTGAATTTAAACCCTGCAAATCATAATGATCATTTTTCTGCTTAGGAACATGGTCCAGAGAGAAATTCTCTCCCTGTCAGATTTGAAGTGCCTATTCCTTCGATATTTATGCGAGGTTCAGAATTTTAAAAAATAATTCCATGGGACCCAGCTAATGTAACTCCCCCACCCCCAAATGATGAGCGTTGCTGATGGTACATGCAGGCAGCTTTTTGTCTATTCTGGGCAGTATAAATTTAATGTGTTGTTTTCAAGTATGCCATGTGTCCAGATGCCACAACAATCTGTGAATTAAAAAGGCATTAAAATAAAAGTAAGTAAAATATTTGTAGGTATTTTTTTTTGAAGACCTGGGAATTTGTGATACAATTATGTTTGGATTAACTAATTCTATTAGGTTTTAGGAAAAACAAGTGCATTGTTTTCTTACAGCAATTTTAAACCTTTTATGGTGTGGATTTATACTACTACTCTATCCTCATCGCCTAGCCCATACCTTCTTCTCCCGCTATATTACCTATTTCTGTTAATGACATTACCATCTCGCTAACCCAGTATTTTGCAAGTATAGGCCATGAACCACCTGAGTTTGAAAACTGCGGCAGGGAGCTGGTGCTTGTTTAAAATGCAGCTTCCTTGGACCCACCCCGACATTTCTGACCGGGTGTCTCTGAAGAATAAGGCCTGGGACTTTGTATTTTAGTTATGACTCAGTTTAAAAGCATAGTCGTCTTCAGCTCTTCCTTTGCCTCATACCCCCATCCAGCATGTTCCCAAATTCTAAAAGTCAAACACCAAAACATCACTTCCTTTCTATTTGCTGCATTCCTTCCTTAGTGGATTGCCTTTGAACATAACTAAATTTTTTTTAAAACTTATTAATTATGTTCAAACCTTCCAGTCTTTCTAATATCATTAGAAAGTGTCTGATTTGGTTACCTCACTGCACAATACCCTTTTATGGTTTCCTGTTGAAAACAGGAAACCCGAGCCTTTTCCTCTGGAACTGAGATGCTCAGTTCTGGGTAGCTGACCCTTTCCACAGGGACTGGGATCTCCCCATTTTACCCAGGCCACAGCTGCCTCCTGAGAGGGAGGCCTGAGGACCCCATGCAGTTATGAGTTAAGCTGGTTCGAGGTATTACACACTTCGTGTTATATTCATTCACTTTTTAAGATGACCTATTTGGCCATTTTTCCTCCCCTTAACACTTATGCTCCCCATTTTGTTTTTGTTTTTGTTTTTCATGGACCACTCTTTTGCTGTTCCCTTATGTTCCTACATTTTTCTTTATGTCCCTCTTGAACCCCATCCATTCTCAAGCAATTGATTATTACTTTTACCTCTTGGCATTAATTGAAACCTTATTCTTCTCAGAGACACCATTTCCCTGAAGCTTTCTTCAGTGGAAACTGTTCTTTCTTTAACCCTCCACATACCCATGGATCAAGATTTTGGTTGTTATCTTTTCATTTCCTTATTAGCACTTCCAGATCATTTCTTTTTCCATGCATATAGAATGACAAATGAAACAAAAAAAAACAGCTCCTTTGTGGTTCATTCCATTAGACTGTAGTGCCCTTTACCTCTCTTCTTTGCTGTTATCTGTGGACATTCAGGTCACAGAGTCTCCCTAACTTAGAGTTTTCTTTCCATCCTACCCCAAATCTTCCACCCTCCTGAGTACCTTCACTATTCATATGTATGAAGTATATATTATTCTGGTCTCTCATTTCCTTATCTGCCATATTGTTTTTCTGTCATTTTAGTCACCCTCCGTGATGGGTGACTAACGTGCTTCATCCCGATAATAACACCAATCACCTCACACTTGCTATTAATAACCTTTAGTTCTTCTAGAGTAAAAGAAGGCTTTGGTTATTGGACCTCATATAAATCCTTAAGTCCAAAAATCAATCTATTTTCTGCTTAACTCTTAAATCCTCACTGTCTCCACTTCTTTCTCTATCTTTAAACTCCATGGTTCATCATTTCACCCACTTTTTATAGTACCCTAATCTTCTTGCCCTACTGCCCTTCTGTTATGCCTGTCCAGGAAAAAAAAAAAAAAAAAAAACTTTGCTTAATCCAGCCTCTACCCCTTCCCTAAACTAGCAATGCACAGCTGAACACTCAGAAATATATTATTTGCAATCATGTAGCTTGCTGCTACTGTGGATTCATGGTTACCAAATTAATGTGGTCTCTTAGTGTTTCTCATTAATCCAGTTTTCCCTAGACACCTCTTTCCATTTCTCCAAAACAGAAATTCCAGCCTCTGCACTCTCAAATTTCCAAACTTCCCACCTTCCGTTTCACTCTTAGGAAATAACCTTGCTTCCTAATTCATGGTGAAAGGAGAGCTACCACTTAGAGCTCCCTCTGCTTTCAGCAGCCAAGCCTCAAAACTTACATATATTTTTACTCATCGTTTTTCCTCTTTCCTGCTGAAGTGAAATAGGTAGTCTGCTATGATTATTCCTTCAAGTGTACACTGAATTCTGTCCCTTCCTATCTACTTGGAAACCTCAATCATTTTCTGTTTGTTTTTTTTTTTTTTTTCCTGTGTTTTCACCTCCTCACTTTATGCTGGTTACTTCTACTTACTATTTAGACCAGCTCAAATTTCCATCTGTATTCAAAAACACATGCCCTCAAGAGTAAAACAAAGCAAAGCATAACAAAAAAATCTCCCTCAACCTCAGTTCCTCTCTACTTACTATCTTATATCTCTCCTTCCTTTTACTTATTTTGTAATAGATTTGTCTAGGCTTTCCATCTCTGCTTTCTCACCTTGTACATATTCCTTAGACCATAGGAATTAAGTGTTTCAGTGTATGTGTCAGGGAAGAAGCAGGGATAACCATTGTTAAATCATATTATAAGGCCACTTATAATGAAACTGATGAATGCCCATTCAGTTTAGGACCAAAGGAGCCATTGCTTCTTTTGCTCAGCATACTATTTTTGAGATTTATTTCCATTGTTGAATACTATCAGTAGTTTTTTGCTGGGTAGTATCTCATTATATGAATAAACCGCAGTTTATCAGTTTTTCTATTGATCAGCATTGGAGCTGTTTCCACTTTTTGGCTACTATGAATAAAAATGCTATGAACATCCTTGTACAAAGCTTTTTTTGTAGACGTATATATTTATCTCTCTTAGATAAATACATAGGAGTAGAATTGTTGGTAGTTAATTTTGTAAGAAATTGCTATACAATTTTCCAAAGTGGTTGTATGATTTTACAACTTATATACATGAGAGTTTCAGTTGCTCCACATCCTCCCAATATTTTGTAGAGTAAATCTTTATTTGAATCATTCTAGTGGGTGTATAGTGATATTTCAATTCTAATTTTAATATGCATTTTGCTGATTACTAATGGTGTTGAGAACTTTTTCATGTGCTTGTTTGTTATTTGCATATCTTCTTTGGCGAAGTTTCTGTTCAAGTCTTTTACCCATTTTTTGTTGAGCTGTATGTCTTATATTATTGAGTAGCTCTTTATACATTCTGGATGCAAGTTCTTTTTGTCAGATACGGGTATTATGAATATTTACTTCCTATAGATAACTCACCTACTTATTTTCTTACTTGATAAAGTTCAGTACATCCTCTTCTTTTTGCTTTTATGGTGCATACCATCTGTGTTCTCTCTAAGTGTTATTTGCCTACCCCAAGGTCATGAAAATAATCTTTTTTCCTAGCAGCTTCATTGTTTTGTTGTTTTTCTCTTTTGTTTAGGTTTATGGTCTATCCTCAATTGAGTTTTGTGTGTGGTATGAGATAGGGGTCTGTTGTTTTTTTTTTTTCCCCCATAAGAACATAGAGTTGTTCCAGCACTATTTGTTGATACTGTAATTACTTTAGTTCTAAGTATAGATGAAGGGTAGTCCCAATCACTAAGATTCCTCTTTTGGAACATGACTTTTTGGCGTCATACAGATTACTGTCTTGTAGTTACTTTTCTAATGAACTTTTATATCAATGTTGGCAAGTGATCAGGATTTTGGAAAGCACATTTTCACACATTCGAGTTTTTACATACTCTTTCTGCAGCTACAAAGGAAATTAATTTGGCAAAGTAAAGATGAAATGGTCACTTTGATCCTTGAAAATATAAGGAAGACCACTGTTTAGCTCTCCAGTTTTATACCATAGGAATTTGTTCCTATTACAGACTTATCTCACTATTACACTTATGTCAAGGTATACATTGTCTACTTGGATGCTGTGTCACATTTTGATAGTCTTTTAATTACCTATTTTTCTCTTCCTCAAGTGTGGAGAATTATCTCAGGAGATCTGAATCATGTACCCTTGCTTGAAATATTAAAATATAGATTCCATGAGTGGGGGAGGGGTACGGAAGTGACATTTAAAGTAAATTGCAGAGTTTCAAAATCATGGACCTAAAAGCTGAATTTGATAGTGCACTGGAACATGAGTAGGGAACAAATGACAAAGTTGGATCATTAATGCTTCTTTATACCAAGGATTTTTGCTTTATATAGGAAAAAGGCCATAATTTGGATGACTTAAGTATGTTAATTACATGATCAGCTTTGAAATTTTAAAACATTACTCTGGAATATTAGATCAGGGACCCTTATCTTCTTCATTTACTACTTTCTTCAATTCAGCTTCTAGCATAAGATTGTATTTCATGATTGATTCTCAATTCTGATCAAGCCATAGCCAAACATCTTTTTTGCCTGTTTATAACTTAATACTTAGGTTAGAGGGTTTTTTTTTTGTTTTTTTTTTTAAGTGAGGGTCTATCTTGTAGCCTTAAAAACTGAGATGGTTAATTTTTTGTGGTCATGGGTTGAATTTTTTTAATAACCTTTGTTTCGATCTGTATTTAAATGTCACAGTCTGGATTGAATGCTTTTTCTGGAAGCAGAGACATATGTGAAGGCTTCAGGTTTCTTATTTCTTTACATGTTCTTTCTGGATTTCATAAAAAAGGTATAAAGGAGCAATAAAATAAGTTGGTTGTAATGTGATTAAATATAACACTACCTTTGTTTTTTTTTAAAGGTCACATATTATGCTTAAAAATATATATGGGAAATTGCTGTGCAAAATTCACATTAAGAAAGGATATTAAAAACAAAAGTATTCTCTTTAATTTTAAAAGTCCTAAAGAGTGTACAGTTTTAATGGAGTAAAAATTAATTATGAATTATTTTAATATGCAATTTAGGTATTAAATAAAATTAACTTTTTTTCTTCCTTAAAAATGTGTTATCAAGTTTCAAGAATGTTAAAAACTTCTCTGATGATTTAATCTAAAATAATTCTTACAGCAAAATTCATAAATAATAAATATCTTATTAATCCATATTTTAGTTTAGCTGGGTCTCAGAGCAAGTTAGTTCCTCAGGGAACGTAGTCTCCTTTATAAAAGAAGGTGATGAGATGCAATCTCCAAGGAATTAAATTGTGAAAACAATCTTGGTATTGTACATGCTAATATAAATCTGTTATTCCCTTTTTGCATCTATCACAACACACTTTAAATTGTGGCTGATCTTGTATGCAAATAGCTGTCTTATTAGAAATTGTGGCTGTATGTGCTAATGTCTCTCTGGATTTCTAGGGGGTTTGCTATCTAACCATCAAAGCAATAGTAAATGAATGATGATTACTGCAAGGCTTTGAAGAACAAAGAAAAGACAGAGCATTTTAGAGGTTCTAGATGTCTGAGGCATTGACAGTTTGCACCATACACATGAATGGGTTTCTCTTTAGATCATTTAAAATAGCCCCAATGTGTTTATTAGGAAAGTAAAATATTTTCCACCTTCTTGTGTTTGTTGCAACTAATAAAATGTGAGTCATTTGTGCATGTGTGTGCTCTCTAGGCATTTTTTTATTTGTTTCAACATTTGTTCAAATGTAACCTTGCTTAAAAAATAGAATATAATAATTTCAAAAATAAGAATAAAGTTTAAATTTTTGAAATTTTGCATAAGGGTTATCAATCACCAAAATAATTAGGAACAAACATTTAAAACTAGTTCCTCTTTAATGTATCTCCCAGGTTGAAATTCTCTTAAAGTTTTTATATTCACAGGTTATTATACACATAAAATGTGTCATTTATAGAGTAGGCCCTTATAAACCTTTAGGTTCTTTAGCTTTTTTTTTTGATATAATTTTGTGTATTTAAAATACATTTTAAAGTAAATAAAATCCAGTTTACTTTGGTGAAAAGATACTCTATGAGTTCCTGACTTTTTTACTTACTACAGATAATGAATGAATAAAATACTGGCCTCTAAAGTGTTATCTCTGTTTGGATGTTTGTTTAAATGACCAGGAAGGAATTGGGGGAAACATAGTTAGTGACTGTTTTGGTAGATTGCCTTCGTAACTTGCTTTTTAAACATTTAAGCTATTCCATAAAGGCAAAAAAAAACAAAACTAAATTGAAGAGAGAATAATATCTTGTGTATTTATTCATTTAAACTAACTTCTCCCCTAAAATGTAGTGATATCTTCTCTAGTCCCACACAATCAAGATTAAAATAACTTGACTCCTCTCTACAATTAACAAATGCAAAACAGTATGCAAATGAAATTGCTGTATGAATAAATTATAATATATCTGTTGACATTATTTATGGTACTTCTTTATCAGAATTATTTTTGATATTCTGAATTACAACAAGTGAGAATATAGGATTAGGTGATGTCTTGGTTTCAATTCTGAACTTTTAAGCATGTGTTATCTTAGATGTAATAACTACATGGTTTATGAGAGATTAAGACAATTTATTTGACTTTTTGTCTTGCTTTGTACATTCCTAGATATTACCATAATATTAAATCTGAAGATTATTATGAATATAAAAATAAATTTTTAGCTGAATTTATAATTTTCCTATATATAAGTAGACATTATTACTTTGGAAATGCCTTTTACTGTATAAAGTGGGGTCATTGTTTTCATTGCTCTGAGTGACCATAAATATAAATAAACAATACAATTTGGTCTGAACAGATTTCAAATGTGTTTGGCATTTGGCATTGTTAATAATGCTCATTTACAGTTAGATAATTGCATCAGTTTATATGGAGACATCTATACATCTATTTGCTTTAGTTAGGGTGATACTACCTACTGTGACAAATAGATGCAAAACATATAGAGGCTCAAATGCTACACGTTTATTTCTTGTGCTCATAGCAGTATGAAAGGGAAAATAAGTTGGTTGAATAGCTGTCCTCCATGCAGTCATTCAGGATCCAGGATGTCATGGGCTCTGCCATCTTCATTACATTATTAACAGGGTCATTCTGGAGGTCATCTCCATTTCAGCCAGATGAATGAGTACATGTGAAAAGTTTTTATAGGTTAGTTATAGAAGTAGCAGACATTAATTTATTCATATTTCATTAATTGAAACTCAGTCACATTCCCACAACTAACAGCAAAGGAGGCTGGAACATGTAATTGAGTGTGACCAGGAAAAAAAAAAGGAGAACATGTAATTTAGGAAGCAGCTTTTCCTACATTCCACCTTTCTGGTCATGATATAGCCATGCACATCCTTTTTCCTGCCTCCCTAGTAGGGAGATCCTAAAGTTCCCCACTTACTGAATCCCGCACAAAGTCAAGGATCTCAATCCAATGCACAGTCTGGTTCCTAGAGGTTTACAGATTATGAAGTTTACCTACTGTTTCCCAGCCTCACCAGGCCCCTAATAAGTAACAGCAAAGCAAAGGATAGCTGCTTCATAGCTCCAATAATCACTCCCATTTAGAAAGGGAAGAATGGGAAACACACAGGGATCATTGATCCATGCTGTGCAGGATACCGCTGAGAAGGCCCATTATACTGACAGTAGAAGTTTCTTGCTTAGACCCTAGTTATGGTCTTTTTTAGAGAAATTCCCTTGTCATGGCTCTGCCTTCTGGATGGTTCTCCTTCCTGGTCACATATGAAGTGAGTGTTACAAATCCACAAAGTTTGCCTTCTTTGGGGGCAGCCCTCTGCTGGTTTAAGTTTAGAGGCCCAAGGATTGGTTTTCATTCACAGAACTTTTTAAACAAAATTTCTGGTTTCCCTGTAAATATAGTTCCCTCATATTTTAGTAACATTTTTACCATTTCTAGTTAGTTCCATGTGCCAGTAATCACACTGCAATTTCTTTCTTAGACATGGTTCTCAAGCCTGCTTTCTTTATAAACATCAGATCTCCCACGCCTCTCTTTCTATAGTGGCTGCCTCCAGGTGATCTGGAACATTACGTTCAGGTGAGAAAGGAACATCCTTGATCTCTTTGCACCCCCCTCTCTCTCTTTTTTAACTGAGAGGTCTTAATGAGCACTTGTTTTTCAAAATCTGTTTAACTGTCTTCAAAAATTTTTTTAAAGTTCTATTGAAGTATAGTTGATTTACAATGCTGTGTTAATTTCTGCTATACAGCAAAGTGATTCTCTTATACATATATATACATTAATTTTTTAAAATATTTTTCCATTATGGTTTATCATAGGATATCGAATATAGTTCTCTGTACTCTACAGTAGGACCTTGTTGTTTTAGCCATTCTATATATAATAGTCTACATCTGCTAACCCCAACCTCCCACTCCATCCCTCCCCCAACCCCCTCTGAGTCTGTTTCTGTTTCGTAGATAGGTTCATTTGTGTCATATTCTAAATTCAACATGTAAGTGATATCATATGGTATTTGTCTTTCTCTTTCTGACTTCCCTTAATGTGATTATCTCTAGTTGCATCCATGTTGCTGCAAATGGTATTATTTCATTCTTTTCTTATGGGTGGGTAATGTTCCACTTTGTGTGTGTGTATAGATAGATAGATAGATAGATATTTAGATAGCTCATCATCTTCTTTATCTATTCATCTATCGATGGACATTTAGGTTGTTAACATGTCTTGACTATTGTGAATAGTGTTGCTATGAACATAGGGGTGCACGTATCTTTTTGAATTATAGTTTTGTCTGGGTATATGCCCAGGAGTAGGATTGCTGGATCATATGGTAATTCTATCTTTAGTTTTCTGAGGAAGCTCCATACTGTTTTGCAAAGTGGGTGTACCAACTTACACTCCCACCAACATATAGGAGGTTTCCTTTTTCTCCACATCTTCTCCAGCATCTGGTATTTGTAGACTTTTTAATGATGGCCATTCTGACTGGTGTGAGGTGGTACTGCATTGCATTTTTTTAAATTATATTTTTTATTGAAAGTGGGCATGGAGGGAACCTACCTCAACATAAAAAAGGCCATATATGACAAACCCACAGCAAACATTATTCTCAATGGTGGAAAACTGAAGGCATTTCCTCTAAAATCAGGAACAAGGCAAGGGTGCCCACTCTCACTACTATTATTCAACAAAGATTTGGAAGTACTAGCCATGGTGATCAGAGAAGAAAAATAAATAAAAGGAATCCAAATTGTCAAAGAAGAGTAAAATTGTCACTGTTTGCAGATGACATGATACTATATGTAGAAAATCCTAAAGATGCTACCAGAAAACTACAAGAGCTAATCAATGAATTTAGTAAAGTTGCAGGATACAAAATTAATACACAGAAATCTCTTACATTCCCATACACTAACAATGAAAGATCAGAAAGAGAAATTAAGGAAACAATCCCATTCACTACTGCAACAAAAATAATAAAATATCTAGGAATAAACCTACCTAAGGAGGCAAAAGACCTGTATGCAGAAAACTATAAGATACTGATGAAAGAAATCAAAGACGACACAAACAGATGGAGAGATATACCATGTTCTTGGACTGGAAAAATCAATATTGTGAAAATGACTATACTACCCAAAGCAATCTATAGATTTAATGCTTCTCTTTAACTTTTATTTACTGCTTTTTGGTGTTTAGAAGCTGGCATTTCCAATCTTGTTCCCAAATTACTGGGCTCTCTATTCCCTCATAGTTTTGCTTGTGAACTGGCCAGTTCTTGCCTGACTTCATCTTTATCCTGTAGCTCCTTCCTCGAAGCATTGAGGAATGCTTCCAGGCACCCTCTGGGGAACACTTAAGTCTGTAATAGTCCCCACCAACATACATGATTCAATCACAATACAATTTCATTTCTTTTTCAGTAGAGTACAATGATAGTTTGAACTAAAATATTGCCTGCCGTGTCAGTAAACAAAGGATGTGGCAGCCATCAAGCCATCACATTACAGCCACTGGATGGTGAGCCCTGAGGGAACTCAGGATGGAGACAAACAGGCTGCCCACTGCCAAGCCCATCTAGCAGTCAGCCACTGTAGCCACCTGTGATAGTACACCAGAGGAAACTCAGGATGAGAAAACACAGGATACTGGCCCCAGGTAGCTGAAGGGCATATCAAAGGAATGATTTCAGTGAGCCCAGACTCTTGCATCTTCCCATACATAGAAAAGAGCTAAATTCCTTAATCTGAGCTATCTGGTTTTCTTTAATTAATAGTAATCTTTTGATGTTCCAACTACCTGGTCTTTGTTGCAGAAACTCCTGTATATCCTGGCTTCCCCCCTTGCCTCTTTGAGCAGTCTCTCAGAGTCATCTGAGATGCTTCCTCCCAGGCTTGAAGTCCTAAGAATGTTTGCTGAATAAAACATAACTCTCAACTTTTAGGTTGTGCAGTTTTTCAGTCGACAATAGTAAATAAGTTACAGAATACCCTCCTGCATCCCAGGAAGATCAAGATTCTGTGTTCTTACAAAGATACCCTTATGGTTTCTCTGGAGATTATTTCCATTCTAGCCAATTGGAAGGGGAAAAAGAACACAGGATTCAACACTGGAGATTTTTAGTGTTCAGGTCTGGAAGTGGCACACATGACTTCAATTCATATTCTGTTGATAAGAATTCAATTAAATGTTTGATTTCAGGCTAGGAGAAATAGTGCCAAGAAAAGGACAACATGGATTTTGGTTAGTAGGTTGCAGTCTCTGCTACAATATCTAAATTCAGTAAAAAGAATAGGATTTGAAAGATATGTTGTGGATTAAAACAAACAGTGCATATAATGTAGTGTACAGGGGGGAAGAAATTTTCTTCTACCCTTCTAGGTTCTTCTGGCTGGTCTAAGAATTAAATTGACATGAGACAGATTAACAGGAGAAAATCAAACAGAACTTTAATAACATGTATACATGGGAGAGACCCAGGAAAACAGAGTGACTCATCAAAATGGCTGAAACCCTCACCTTAAATACCCTGATCTCCAGCTCTGTAACAGTGTGGTTTCATTGAGCATTAATAGTACTTGATAACATGAATGTTACCAAGAATGAATAATTGGGAAATTTAATTGTATTTAATTGTATTTATTTGCACCAACAATTGTATTCTTGATAATTTATTTGAAATAATTTTATATTTTCTTTTTCTTTACATCTTTATTGGAGTATAATTGTTTTACAATGGTGTGTTAGTTTCTGCTTTCTAACAAAGTGAATCAGCTATACATATACATATATCCCCATATCTCCTCCCTCTTGTGTCTCCCTCCCACCGTCCCTATCCCACCCCTCTAGGTGGTCACAAAGCACTGAGCTGATCTCCCTGTGCTATGTGGCGGCTTCCCACTAGCTATGTTACATTTGGTAGTGTATATATGTCCATGCCACTCTCTCACCTTGTCCCAGCTTACCCTACCCCTTTTCCTTGTCCTCATGTCCATTATGTCTGCATCTTTATTCCTGTCATACGCTTAGGTTCTTCAGAACTTTTTTTTTTTTTTGATTCCATATATAAGTGCTGGCATATGGTATTTGTTTTTCTCTTTCTGACTTACTTCATTCTGTATGACAGACTCTAGGTCCATCTACCTCACTACAAATAACTCAATTTCATTTCTTTTTATGTCTGAGTAATATTCCATTGTGTGTGTGTGTGTGTGTGTGTGTGTGTGTGTGTATATATATATATATACATATATATATATATATATGCCATATCTTCTTTATACATTCATCTGTTGATGGACACTTAGGTTGCTTCCATGTCCTGGCTATTGTAAATAGAGCTGCAGTGAACATTGTAATACATGACTCTTTTTGAATTATGGTTTTCTCAGGGTATATGCCCAGTAGTGGGATTGCTGGGTCATATGGTAGCTCTATCTTTAGTTTTTTAAGGAACCTCCATACTGTTCTCCATAGTGGCTCTATCAATTTACATTCCCACCAAGAGTGCAAGAGGGTTCTCCTTTCTCCACACCCTCTCCAGCATTTACTGTTGGTCGATTTTTGGATGATGGCCATTCTGACGGGTGTGAGGTGATACCTCATTGTAGTTTTGATTTGCATTTCTCCAATGATTAGTGATGTTGAGCATCCTTTCATGTGTTTGTTGGCAATCTGTATATCTTCTTTGGAGAATTGTCTGTTTAGGTCTTCTGCTCATTTTTGAATTGGGTTGTCTGTTTATTTGGTATTGAGCAGCATGAGCTGCTTGTAAGTTTTGGAGATTAATCCTTTGTCAGTTGCTTCATTTGCAAAAAATTTCTCCCATTCTGAGTGTTGTCTTTTCATCTTGTTTATGGTTTTCTTTGCTATGCAATAGGTTTTAATTTTCAATAGGTCCCATTTGTTTATTTTTGTTTTTATTTCCTTTTCTCTAGGAGGTGGGTCAAAAAGGATCTTGCTGTGGTTTATGTCATAGAGTGTTCTGCCTATGTTTTCCTCTGAGGGTTTTATAGTGTCTGGCCTTACATTTAGATCTTTAATCCATTTTGAGTTTATTTTTGTGTTAGGGAATGTTCTAATTTCATTCTTTTACATGTAGCTGTTCAGTTTTCCCAGCACCACTTACTGAAGAGGCTGCCTTTCTCCATAGTTTATCCTTGCCTCCTTTGTCATAGATTAGCTGAACATCAGTGTGTGGGTTTATCTCTGGGCTTCCTATCCTGTTCCATTGATCTATATTTCTGTTTTTGTGCCAGTACCATACTGTCTTGATTACTGTAGCTTTGTAGTATAGTCTGACGTCAGGGACCCTGATTCCTCCAGCTCTGTATTTCTATCTCAAGATTGCTTTGGCTCTTCAGGGTCTTCAGTGTTTCCATACAAATTGTGAATTTTTTTGTTCTAGTTCTGTGAAAAATGCCAGTGGTAGTTTGATAAGGATTGCACTGAATCTGTAGATTGCTTTGGATAGTATAGTCATTTTCACAATGTTGATTCCTCCAATCAAAAAAACATGGTATATCTCTCCATCTGTTTTTATCATCTTTAATTTCTTTCATTAGTCTCTTATAATTTCTGCACACAGGTCTTTTGTCTCCTTAGGTGGGTTTACACCTAGGTAATTTATTCTCTTTGTTGCAGTGGTAAATGGGAGTGTTTCCTTAATTTCTCATTCAGATTTTTCATCATTAGTGTATAGGAAGCAAGAAATTTTTGTGCATTAATTTTGTATCCTGAGACTTTACCAAATTCATTGATTAGCTCTAATAGTTTCCTGGGAGCATCTTTAGGATTCTCTATGCATAGTATCATGTCATCTGCAAACAGTGACAGCTTTACTTCTTCTTTTCTGATTTGGATTCCTTTTATTTCTTTTTCTTCTCTAATTGCTGTGGCTAAAACCTCCAAAACTATGTTGAATAATAGTAGTGAGAGTGGACAACCTTGTCTTGTTCCAGATCTTAGAGGAAATGGTTTCAGTTTTTCACCATTGAGAATGATGTTGGCTGTTGGTTTGTCATATGTGGCCTTTATTATGTTGAGGTGGGTTCCCTCTATGCTTACTTTCTGGAGGGTATTTATCATAAATGGGTGTTGAATTTTGTCGAAAGCTTTTTCTGCATCTATAGAAATGATCATGTGGTTTTTCTCCTTCAATTTGTTAATATGGTTTATCACATTGATTTGTGTGTATTGAATAATCCTTGCATTCCTGGGATAAACCCCACTTGATCCTGGTGTATGAGCTTTTTAATGTGCTGTTGGATTCTGTTTGCTAGTATTTTGTTGAGGATTTTTGCATCTATGTTCATCAGTGATATTGGCCTGTAGATTTTTTTTTTTGTGACTGCTTTGTCGGGTTTTGGTATCAGGGTGATGGTGGCCTCATAGAATGAGTTTGGGAGTGTTCCTCCCTCTGCAATACTTTGGAAGACTTTGAGAAGGATAGGTGTTACCTCTTCTCTAAATGATGGGTAGAATTCGCCTGTGAAGTCATCTCATCCTGGGCTTTTGTTTGTTGAAAGATTTTTAATCACAGTCTCAATTTCATTGCTTGTGATTGGTCTGTTCATATTTTCTATTTTTTTCCTGGTACAGTCTCAGAATGTTGTACTTTTCTAAGAATTTCTCCATTTCTTCCAGGTTGTCCATTTCATTGTGATATAGTTGCTTATAGTAGTCTCTCATGATCTTTTTTATTTCTGCAGTGTCGATTGTTACTTCTCCTTTTTCATTTCTAATTCTATTGATTTGAGTCTTCTCCCTTTTTTTCTTGATGAGTCTGGCTAATGGCTTATCAACTTTGTTTATCTTCTCAAAAAAATAGCTTTTTGTTTTACTGAGCTTTGCTATGATTTCCTTCATTTCTTCTTTCATTTCTGGTATGATCTTTATTATTTCTTCCTTTCTGCTAACTTTGGAGTTATTTTTTTCTTCTTTCTCTAATTGCTTTAGGCGTAAGGTTAGGTTGTTTATTTGAGATGTTTCTTGTTTTTTGAGGTCAGATTATATTGCTATAAACTTCCCTCTTAAAATTGCTTTTGCTGCATCCCATAGGATTTAGGTCATCATCTTTTCATTGTCATTTGTTTCTAGGTATTTTTTGATTTCCTGTTTGTTTTCTTCAGTGATCTCTTGGTTATTGAATGGTGTATTGTTTAGCCTCCATGTGTTTGTATTTTTTACAGTTTTTTTTTCTGTAATTGATATCTAGTCTCACAGTGTTGTGGTCAGAAAAGATACTTGATATGATTTCAGTTTTCTTAAATTTACCAAGGCTTGATTTGTGAACGAAGATATGACCTATCCTGGAGAATGTTCCATGAGCACTTGAGAAGAAATTGTATTCTGTTGTTTTTGGTTGGAATGTCCTATAAATATCAATTAAGTCCATCTTGTTTAATGTATCATTTAAAGCTTGTGTTTCCTTATTTATTTTCATTTTGGATGATCTGTCCATTGGTGAAAGAGGGGTGTTAAAGTCCCCTACTATGATTGTGTTACTGTCAATTTCCCCTTTTTTGCCTGTTAGCATTTGCCTTATGTATTGAGGTGCTCCTATGTTGGGTGCATAAATATTTACAATTGTTATATCTTCTTGGATTGATCCCTTGATCATTATGTAGTGTCCTTCTTTTTATCTTGTAATAGCCCTTATTTTAAAGTCTATTTTGTTTGATATGAGAATTGCTACTCTAGATTCTTTTGATTTCTATTTGCATGGAATATCTTTTTCCATCCCATCACTTTCAATTTGTATGTGTCCCTAGGTGTGAAGTGGGTCTCTTGTAGACAGCATATATATGCGTATTTGTTTTTGTATCCATTCAGCCAGTCTATGTTTTTTGTTTGGAGCATTTAATCCATTTACTTTTAAGGTAATTATTGATATGTATGTTCCCATTACCATATTCTTAATTGTTCTGGGTTTGTTATTGTAGGTCTTTTCCTTCTCTTATGTTTCCTGCCTAGAGAAGCTCCTTTAGCATTTGTTGTTAACCTGGTTTGGTGATGCTGAATTCTCTTTGTTTTTGCTTTTCTGTAAATATTTTAATTTCCCCCTCAAATCTGAATGAGATCCTTGCTGGATAGAGTAATCTTCATTGTAGGTTTTTTCCCTCTCATCACTTTAAATATGTCCTGCCACATCCTTCTGCTTTGCAGAGTTTCTGCTGAAATATCAGCTGTTAATCTTATGTGGATTCCCTTGTATGCTATTTGTTGTTTTTCCTTGCTGGTTTTAATATTTTTTCTTTGTATTTAATTTTTGATAGTTTGATTAATATTTGTCTTGGCCCTTTTCTCCTTTGATTTATCCCGTATGGGACTCTCTGTGTGAAGTGCACCTTATTGACTATTTCCTTTCCCATATTAGGAAAGTTTTCAACTATAATCTTTTCAAATATTTTCTCAGTCCCTTTCTTTTTCTCTTCTTCTTCTGGGATCTCTATAATTCAAATGTTGGTACGTTTAATGTTGTCCCAGAGGTCTCTGAGATTGACCTCAATTCTTTTCATTCTTTTTTCTTTATTCTGCTCTGTGGTAGTTATTTCCACTATTTTATCTTTCAGGTCACTTATCCGTTCTTCTGCCTCAGTTATTCTGCTATTGATTCCTTCTAGAGAATTTTTTATTTCATTCATTGTGTTGTTCATCTTATTTGTTTGCTCTTTAGTTCTTCTAGGTACTTGTTAAACGTTTCTTGTTTCTCCATTCTATTTCCAAAATTTTGGATCATCTTTACTTCATTACTCTGAATTCTTTTTCAGGTAAACTGCCTGTTTCCTCTTCATTTGTTTGCTCTGGTGGGTTTTTAACTTGCTCCTTCATCTGTTGTGTGTTTCTCTGTCTTCTCATTTTGCTTCACTTACTGTGTTTGGGGTCTCCTTTTCACAGGTGCACATTCGTTGTTTCCATTGTTTTTAGTGTCTGCCTGCAGTGGCTAAGGTTGTTTCAGTGGGTTGTGTAGGCTTCCTGGTGGAGGGGGCTAGTGCCTGTGTTTGGTGGTTGAGGCTGGATCTTGTCTTTCTGGTGGGCAGTACCATGTCCAGTGGTGTGTTAAGAAGTGTCTTTGACCTTATGATTTTACTAAACCTCTCTGCTAATGGGTGTGATTTTGTTCCTGTCTTGCTGATTGTTTGGCATAGCATGTCCAGCTTGCTGTTTGTTGAGTGGAGCTGGATCTTAGCATTGAGACGGAGATCTCAGGGAGAGCTTTTGCCATTTGATTTTATGTGCTGGGAGGTCTCTGGTGGACCAATGTCCTGATCTCAGCACTCCCACCTCAGAGACACAGCCCTGACACCCAGCCAGAGCACCAAGACCTTGTCAGCCACAGAGCTCTGAAGAAAAGGGAGTAAAAAATAAAGAAAACTGAATAAAATAAAATAAATTTTAAAAATTATTAAAAGTAAAATAAAAATTAAAAGTAATAAAAAGAAAGAAAGAAAGAAGAGAGCAACCAAACCCAAAAACAAATCCACCAATGTTAATAAGCACTACAAACATTATACAAAAAAAAAAAGAAAACAATCAAAAAGATCCAGACAGGCAGAACCCTAGGACAATGTTAAAAGCCAAGTTATACAGACAAAATCACACAAAGAAGCATACACATACACACTGAAAAAAAGAGAAAAAGGGGGAAAAAAAAAAAATATATATAAAGAAATAGGAAGCGAGCAACCAAATCAATAAACAAATCTACCAATGACAATAAACTCTAAATACTAAACTAAGATAAACATAAAATGCTAAGCTAAGATAAACATAAAATCAGAAACAAATTAGATGCAGAAATCAAATCCCAAGTCTACAGTTGCTCCCAAAGTTTACCGCCTCAATTTTGGGATGATTCGTTCTCTATTCAGGTATTCCAGAGATGCAGGGTACATCAAGTTGACTGTGGAGTTTTAATCAGCTGCTCCTGAGGCTGCTGGGAGAAATTTCCCTTTCTCTTCTTTGTTCGCACAGCTCCTGGCTTTAGCTTTGGATTTGGCCCTGCCTCTGTGTGTAGGCTGCCTGAGGGCATCTGTTGTTCCCTTAGACAGGACGGGGTTAAAGTAGCAGCTTATTTGGGGGATCTGGCTCATTCAGGCCAGGGAGAGGGAGGGGTATGTAATGTGGGGCAGAGGCCAATGTGACATTGCAACAGCCTGAGGTTCACTGTGTGTTCTCCCAGGGAAGTTGTCCCTGGATCATGGGACCCTGGCAGTGGCGGGCTGCACAGGCTACCAGAAGGGGAGGGGTGGATAGTGACCTCTGCTTGCACACAGACTTCTTGGTGGCCGTAGCAGCAGCCTTAGCATCTCATGCCCAACTCTGGTGTCTGTGCTGATAGCCACGGCTTGTGCCCATCTCTGGATCTCATTTAGGCTGTGCTCTGATTCCCCTCTCCTTGCTCATGCCAGAACATTGGTCTCTTGCCTCTTAGGCAGTTCCAGACTTTTTCCTGGACTCCCTCCTGGCTAGCTGTGGTGCATTAGCCCCTTTCAGGCTGTGTTCATGCAGCCAACCCCAGTCCTCTCCCTGGGATCTGACCTCTGAAGCCTGAGCGTCAGCTCCCAGCCGCCACCTGCCCCTGTAGGTGAGCAGACAAGTCTCTGGGGCTGGTGAGTGCTGGTCGGGAATGATCCTCTGTGTGGGAATCTCTCTGCTTTGTCCTCTGCACCCCTGTTGCTGTGCTGTCCTCCATGGCTCCAAAGCTTCCCCCCTCTGCCACCCGCAGTCTCCACCCATGAAGGGCCTTCCTAGTGTGTGGAAACCTTTCCTCCTTCACAGCTCCCTCCCACTGATGCAGGTCCCATCCCTATCCTTTTGTCTCTGTTTTTACTTTTTTCTTTTGCCCTACTCAGGTACGTGGGAAGTTTCTTGCCTTTTGGGAAGTCTGAGGTCTTCTGCCGGCATTCAGTAGGTGTTCTGTAGGAGTTGTTCCACATGTAGATGTATTTCTGATGTATTTGTTGGGAGGAAGGTGATCTCCACGTCTTACTCCTCTGCCATCTTGAAGATCTCTCGAATTTTATATTCTTTACCAATATCTAATGGGAATAAGTCAAATGCATTTTTACCTGTTGCTTTAAAAATGGATTTTGTAAAATAAATTATTTCTGAAGTTTGTAGATAGTTCTTTTGATATTTTAGGACTTCATCATAATTATTTTCTTTCTTTGCAGCAGTCACTTTGGAGATCAAAGATGGGAAGAAAAGATGCCTCCACTATAAAACTTCCTGTTGATCAGTACAGAAAGCAAATTGGTAAGCAATGAATTCCTTTTGATACATTCTTGTGAATTCAGATGAAGATAAAAAGCAATTATGTGTGATATTAAGAAAATAACTTTTCCCTAATACATATGATGCACAGAATATGAATAACAAAGGACTGCACAGAATTTTTAAGGAACAAAAATCAGTGCAGCCCTGTTTACCTCTGAAGAAATACCTTTTTTGTACTTATGATTTTTCAAAGCTCTTTTAGATTTTATTAATTTGGTAAAGCAAAAATACTTTTATTGTTATTCTTAAGGCAAGGTGCTTGTGTATAATCAGTATTTTTAATATTAACATCTGTTTAATTATTTATTTTTATCCTTATAAAATCTTTCAATTATTTTGACTCTTAGTGGCAATAATGTGATAACCTCAAAATTCTCTATTAAAATTTTAACTTAGTAAAATGGTGGACTAGAGGGAAGTCCAGTAAACAGCAAAGGAAGATAACAGGAAGCTTCCTTATGTAGCTTTGTCACTTAATGCGTCACTTATAGGATGCAGCATGAGTAAATAGTGTGGGTTGTTATATTATTTATGTGTTTAAACAGAAGGACTGACTTACCAGATTGAAGTTTGATCAGATGGGATGTGCTAAACCACATAAATAAAGAATAACCATATTGGGGATCAATCCACATCCAACTCTTAAATAAACAATTCTTAGAATTTTGACAAGTGTATATATCCATGTAACCACATATGCCAATCAAAATATAGAACATTTCCATCTTCTCAGATAGTTCTAGTCAGTCCTTACCCACACCCCCCATATGCAACCACTGTTCTGATTTCTATCATCACTGATGACAGAAAAATAAAATAAAGCATCAGCTAAGATTTTTATTGAAATTGAATTACATCTAATGATCAATTTTTGAGAATAGACACCCTAAAAATCTAAAGTATTTGTTCTATAAACATTGCATATCTTTCCTTTGATTTAGTTCCATTCATATATATAAGAGCCAAGAAAGAATGAGACAGAGAAAGTAATATAATTGTAAAGTCTCAGCCCTCTTATACTAAATTGTTCTGAGGATTCTGTGTTATGCATTATGTTCCCGTATAGAGTTCTCTTTCCTGTTTCACTTCCTCTTGAAAATATAAGCAGGCACAAGATCTACCCTTCTCACAGGATGCTTGTGAGATCCATAAAAAGTGTTAGAGCAATTTATAAAGTAGAGTGTTGCATGGACATGAGTTATCCTGGGTAAACTTTGCAAATACAGTAATCATGATCAAACAAAATATACTAAAATTAAAATAGCGAGGGTATACTTTTGTTTACTCTTTTTAAGGATAATGCACTGCAGTGTTTAGATTTTCATGTATATACTATAGAATAATATAGTAATATTATGTAAGTAATAATAATAATATGTAAGATTTTGTAAAGACAGAGAAAAAAATGAAATAGAAAAAATATTAATTAATTAATTAGGATATTAACTAATGCGAGAATTTTCTCAAGGATTTTCTTTTCTCACTTAATGCGTCAGAGTTAGAAAGTACCAGAAGCCTCAACTCATACTAATGATGATAGATGGTCTATCACCGACACTGTCTTCCTTACATGGAGTTCTATGTAGACATTTTCCCAGATATGATCCAAAATGTGAGGAGGGAATAAAGCAACTAGAATTATTTTAAGAAGATATTTCAGTATTGATGGTAAAACACAAAGTACAAATAGTAAATAAACTGAGTATCACAGTGTTTTTCTTTTAGTATTCAAGCTGTTAGTAAGCTAATTTAGATTGCTAATAAAGTTTCACAATGAATAGAGGCGTTGTATGTGTTCAGTGTTCACTTGTTACTAAATCTCATTTATTTATGTAATTTTTGTATGGTCAGTCAGTAACTGTACATGGCAAAACCAGTGCCATTTTTGAATGATGATTTCAATATCACTGTTTAATATTTGTCTTCCACTAAAAGTTTTGCCTTTTAAATTATGTAGTAAATGACAGTGATTAATGGCTTTCACAAAAAGCCTTTCTTATAATAGTCTTTGCTCAGGTAAGAATCAAATGAGCTGACACTGTGACTGGAAACGCCTCGTAGATAGAGAATTTTCACATTAAATGGACACTGCGTTAATTACTGTATCATGATCTTGAAATGTGTAGAGAACTGAGATGGAATACCCTTCTCACTTTTAAGGCAGTATACTAAGAAAAACTGAATATTCTGAAATATTGCTGACTGCAAAGGGAAATAAATTGGTTTGGGCCTTACATTTCTTCAGAAATAATGTTTTAAAAATAGATAGTGTGAGACTGGCTAATATTACATGTATTATTCTAGAGATAAATTATTTCAAAATTGGAAAATAATAGAATTTTTAAAACTTCTAACATAATTAAGATATTTTATAGATAGATATTATTAAATATATGAGGCCAAATAATACATGTGCTAGGTAAATCATATAAAAATTATAACTGGGCTTCCCTGGTGGCGCAGTGGTTGAGAGTCCGCCTGCCGGTGCAGGGGACGCGGGTTCGTGCCCCGGTCTGGGAAGATCCCACATGCACAGAGCGGCTGGGCCCGTGAGCCGTGGCCGCTAAGCCTGGGCGTCCGGAGCCTGTGCTCCGCAACGGGAGAGGCCACAACAGTGAGAGGCCTGCATACCGCAAAAAAAAAAAAAAAAAAATTATAACTGATTTACTTATAAATTCCTATTTTCTTATATAACAGAGGTATTATAGGCATCTTGTGCCACGCACATCTTATTTCATCCTCATAGTAGTCCTATAGGAGCTTCATTTTTTACAGATCAGGAAAATACAGCACAGATGGGTTAAAGAAATTTCTCAAGGTGCTACATTTGGTAAGAGGTAGAGCCAGGACTCCATTCCAAGAAACTGACCACAGAATCCCTTCACTATACTGCTTCCCTGGGGCCAAAGACTATATTAGGTACTGGCAGATGCAAAAATAATTAAGTCATAAGATATGAGTTCATGGAATTGGCAGTATAATAGCACTATGGCTATTATGACTGTCTGAGGAAACTCTGCTCATAATTTAGAGATACAATGTCCAAAATAAATTCTGGTATTTCTTAATTCTCTCTATATTTTTAAAAATCCTAATGTTATTATTCTAGTTTATTCACTAAAAATTCATATATAATGGTATACGTATTTACTTTTTCCTCTATTCCTAATTCTGTTTTATGTCCCAGACCTTCTATCTAAAATCATTTTCTTTTGTGCCTGGTAGACATCATTTTTTAGAATTTCCTAGAATATATGCCTGCTTGTGGCAATTTCTCAGTTTCTTTTTTTAAAAAATGATATTGATATACCATTATTTCTGAAATATGTTATCTCTAGCTATAGAATTTGAATTTGTAAGGTTTTGTTTTTATTTCATTGTGTGTTCTTTCAATATATGAAAATATCACTCCTTTGCATTTTGTCTATTACTTTTACTCCTAGGAACTCAATCTAAATGTTACTTCTTTAAAAATAATCAATCTTTTTTTTAACCTCCTTTTAAGATTTTCTATGTCTTTGGATTTCTGCCGTTTCACTAAGATGAGTCTAAGTGTAGGTTTGACTTCATTCATTCTATTTGGGGTTTACTGGGCTTCCTGTTGTAGATTCATTTTTTAAAATATGTTCTTGAAAATTTTTATCCATTGTTTCCTGAAAATATTACCCCAGTTTCATTTTTTTTCTCTCATTTTTGGCAAATACCAGATATTCTATTGCTGTACAATAGAAAGGTGCATTTTCAGCTTTACTAAATGCTGGTAAATTATACTCTCTAAAGTGGATGCACTCACTATTTTACAGTCACAGAAACAATGTAAAATGTTGTCTATTTCTCCATATTCTTCATTACTTTTTAGACTTAAAATTTTGCCAATCTCATACACATGAAATTGTATTCATTCTTATTTTAGTTTTCATTTTATTACTTACTAAGATTAATCATTTAATATATTTGTTGATCTTTTGATTTCTCTCTTTGACAAATCTATTGCTGCTATTTTTCTTTTTTTGTGTGTGAGTAGACTTTTAACTACTATTCTTTTCTTTCATTCTTTTTTTTTCATCTGTTAATAGATCTATATTTTCTTGAACCAATTTGTTTAACATCCTGGGATGAAGCTGAATGAAATCTACTGAGTTGTTTTTCTCTCATTGCATTGTTTCATTTCTTTATTTATACTGATAATAATTCTCTGTTACTTTATTCCATTATCCAATTTGCTTCTTGCTTTGGAAATACCTTACTTGTTTAGTTACTATAGCTTTTCTACTTTTCTACTTTATTTTTATAGTCTTTAAAATGGTAGGACAAATCCTCACCCTTATTTGTTGTTTTTAAAACTTGTCTCAACTACTCTTGGTCCTCTATCTGCTCGTGTGAATTTTAAAATTAAATAGTCATGAAAAAGGCCACTGGTAGTCAAATTTGAATTCCATGGGATTTGTAGATTACTTCGTGGAGAATTTATGTCTTTATATGTGAAAATTCATATCAATTTTATCTTTTGAAATTATCATATGGCTGGTAAATTCAATAAATTTTTATTATTTTCTTTATAAAGTTATTGAGTATTTTTGAGCTAAACAGAAGTGATACATAATTTATTTGCTATTATTGCATATTTTTTTGCTAATATAAAATTATATTTTGTAATTGGTTCTTGCTGCTATATAAACATGGTAATGAATTTTAATTATTAATCTTGTACTAAGCAACCTGACTGCATTTTATTAGAGTAATAATAATTTGTAATTTCTCTTGATTTTCTAATAGGCATAATTAAAATTTTTTTAACCTTTGTATTTTATCTTTCATATCTTGTTATGTTGTGTTTTTCAAGTATTGGATATAAATTACTGACTTTAAGAAAACACTTCAATCGTTTTGCCATTATGTGTAATACAGCTCTAGGATTTTGGTACATACTTGTTGGACTAAGGAAATTCCCCTTTGTTCTTAGTTTGCTAAGAGTTTGTTTTTCTTTTTTAAAATAATAAAGTATGTTGAATTTTATTGAAGTTTTTCTGTATATGTTGGAAGGATATTTTTGTTATTTTGGCAAATTGTATTTATAGATTTTCAAATGTTAAACTATCCTTGCATTACTGATATATACTGATATATATCCTACTTTGTCTTGATATTTTTTAATACACAGCTGAATTTAGTTTACTAATAATTTAAGATCTTTTTAACATCCTTCTTCATGCATGAAATTGGCACCAACTTTCCATTCTCTTACCGTCTTTGTTCAGTTTTAGTTTCAGAGTCATATAAGATTTCTATAATGAATTGGAGAAATATCTTTTTTATATGCTCCAGGATAGGTTATATAAACTTGGAAATATGACTTTCTGGAATGTTTATAAAACTCCCTAGCAAAACCCCTGTCTGAAGCTTTTTAGGTGAGTAGACTTTTAACTACCTTTTTTTCCCATCAGTTAATAGATCTATATTTTCAGCCAATTTGGGTAACATATTCAGTGATGAAGTTGAATGGAAAATATAGAATATATTCATAAACAGTTATGCATAAAATTCTTTTAATATTTTAAAATTATAACTGTAATTTCTATTTTTAATTGATGTTATTTAATTTTACTCTATCTCTTTTTTCATCACTTGAGATTTGTTTAAATTTTTTAGACATCTTAAAGAATTAGCTTTTGTTACTAGATTTTATTATTTCCTTTTCCATAATTCTAGTGTTGTCTCTGATTTCCTTCATTGTAATTCTTTAACTTGTCTCTTTCTTTTATAATTATTTGAGTTGAATTCTTTGCTATTTGCTTTACAAACATTTTTTTTTACTAATGTATTCATTTAATGGATCCGTTTTCTTCACTACATTATTGGCTCTATTATATTATTTTAGAGCTTTCTTGAGTTATATACAGTTATCCCTCAGTATCTGCCAGGGATTGGTTCCAGGACCCTCTGAAGGTACCAAAATCCATGGATGTTCAAGTCCCATAGTTGACCTTTGTATTAATGGCTCTGCATCTATGGATTCAACCAACCTTGAATTGTGTGGTACTGTCTGTATTTACTGGAAAAAAGTCTTTCTAAAAGTGGACCTGCATGGTTCAAACCCATGTTGTTCAAGGGTCAACTATATATATATATATATATATATATATATATATATATATATATATTTCAAATTGATTTTTAACCTATTATTTTCTGTTCAGAAAATGTTTTTAGAATAATGTTAGTTTTTGATATTAAGCTCTTCTCTGTTGCTTACTATATATATGGTCAATTTTGTTAACATTCTCTCTGTGCTTACAAGGGATAGGTATCCTCTAATATTGGGATGCAGTACTGCTTATATTAATTGTGGTCTTTTGTACTTAATATGAATGTATGAGCTGTCATTCTGTGAGAAAGAATAATTGAAATATTCTCACTAATTCCATGAAGCTGTCAAGTTTTGTAATTCTGTCATTTTTTACTGTGTATATTTTGAGGTTATGTTTTTGTTGCATAGCATTTCTAAATTGGTATATATTTCTGATAATTATTCCCCCTTTTCTATTAAATCCTGGCCTTTATAAAGTGCTATTATTTTTCTTCAGAAAATCTTTTTTTGTCTTAAATTAATATTGGTAATGACCTTTCTTTTGTTTAGTATTCTGATTGACATTTTTGTTCCTACCCTTTTACTTCATTTAGACTTTAATGTTATATTTTATGATTTTGATACAGCCTAAGAATCTTTGTTTTGGGGCAAGCAAATTTAATCGTATATTATTTACTGTGAAAAAAAATCTAAATATATTTCCACAATTTTATTTTGTATTTTTTATCTGTGGCGGTTTTTCCTTGCTAATCTCTACCCTAACCTTCTTTCCAAAAAAAATTGGATTGTATCTTTTTCTTTCAAATTTTAGTTTTACTTTTCATTTCTTCCTCTATTTTCTTTTTTGTTTATTTTTTCTTCCATCAAATGTTATCTGGTATATTTGACCTAGTGAAAACTAAAGTGTATCAATACTTTTATTTATCCTAAGCAATATAAAGATTTTTAACTCTTTATATCTGATTACTTTTTCCTGTTGTTCTTGTTGTTGTGTGTATTACTTTCTCTCTTGTTTTCAACAGGATAATAATTATTATTTTTAACTTTTTAATCACCAATAATTACTTAGATCTAACTTTATGTTTGCTCTCTTTACTAACCACTACCTCTTATATTTTACATCTTCCTCCTGGTGAAGTTTCCTTGTTCCTTTTGCCTGAATGCAAATATCTATTAGGGAAAAATTCCTCTGTCTCTGCTTAAAAGACAATATTGTTGTTACATTGTACTCACACTTGAATTATTGTTTCAGGTGTTTCTGATGAGAACTCATCCATTAGTCTAATTGTCATTTCTTTTTGGTGTATTTTTTTTCCTGTCATTAAGAATTTTTTAACATATTTTCAACTTTAATTTAATGCAAATATTTATTTTTATTGGTAAAAAGAAAAAAAGGGGGTGGGCTTCAGAATTGCTGTGATTCTTCATTCTGTGGATTCTCGTCTTTCTTAAGTTTCAGAAGGACTTCAATCTCTGATTTTTTTTGATAATGACTCTCCTCCTCTCTAATCTCTCCTTCTGGAATTCCTATTATATATAAGTTCAGTCTTCACATTATAGCATCCATATCTCTTAAAATCACTTTTATATTTCATATCTCTGTCCTATTCTGGGTTACTTCTCAGATCTACCTTCCCTTTGACTAGCATTCACAAATTCTTTTTCTCTCTCTCATTTATTTATTACTATGTTTATCTTGCACCCATAGATGTATCATTTCAGTGACCTTTTTTTTGTCCTGGGTAAAAAGTCTGTTTAATCATTTAAAAACTCATTCTGTTTTTATTCTGTTCCTTAATTTTTTCCTCTTTAATTATTTTAAATAGCAATTTTATATATTCTTTCAGGTTTTTAAAATTTTTCCTTCTTCTTATGGTACCAACTACCCCATTTGTTGTATTGGCTTATTTATTCTAGGTCATGCTGTTTTCTTCTTTTTCTTTCTTTTTTTTTTGATCTCTCTGTGCTTTATGGTTCTGAGTTTTTGTGTATGTATTCAGCTTCAACAGAGGTTTGTTTTTGTTTCTGTTTTCTCCCTCTGTGAGAGTCCCAGCAGTCTGAATTATGAAATATTCTTATGGACCAGTGTTCTATTTATTTATTGACAATGGGGATTTTGTAGATTTTGGACTATTATTTTGGACTTATTTCTTGGCCTAGGTTTCCTGCAATTTGGACCTCATACCTTGTTCTGGGTCTAACAGTATTAAGATTTGTATTTCTCACAGGAGACACATCTCTCTTCCACACCCAGAGCTTATAGGAAGCAGAAAGATCCCTTGCTATTTCTCCAAACAAGCACAGAATTATTTTTTGTATGTTTTGGTCAGTCCTTTGAGAACCTCAACTTTATCCATATATCTCACAGTGGCACTATACAGACCTGGGCCTTTAAAATCTAATATGCAAGCCTCTTGACGTCTAATACAGGCACTAATATGACCACCCCGACTTCTGCAACCAGGGTCACTAGGACATCAGCTGGAACTAGCTGTCTTGCTTTGAGTTTTTTCCTTGTTTCTGGCATTTGATCATTTTCTCTATTTCCTTTATTTTATTATAAATATATGTATGTATGTGTGTATGTAAATATGTGTACATCTAATATTAAGAGCTTTATAGAATGTTTGTCTGTTTGTTTGTTTTTTCCTACTGTTTCTATGTACTTATATCAGAGAAGGGTCCATCTCAGCCCACTCTACCATGTTTTCAGAACTGGAAGTCCTTTTAACATTTAACTTTGCTGATTGCACATACCACTTCCTTTCTACCTTGTTTAAGTATTTATATTTTTATTTGTACCTACTAGGACTTAAACATTTTTGCAGGCAGAAGCTCTATCTAATTTTTGCATCCTTAATGATCATCCCTCATGATAGAAGGTACTTAATAATTATTTGTTAAAATAATCAATAAAACAATCTCCCTAATTCTTAGGTAATTAAAATTCTATATGCCCTTTGTTTAACCTACTGTTTATATTATTTATTATTTTGTAATCTCTCTTGAAATAATAAGCAGTATCTTTAACTAACTTGAAAACTTATTGATATATACTGTTATGTAATTTTTCTGGAGTTTGTTTTTTATCTTCTGTGTGATACTTTTTGTTGTTTTCCTTTAATTTTATCTCTGTATCCCCAAGGCCACTTTACACATAGCAGCTACTTAAAAAAAATGTATGTTGATTTTTTTGAGGGTGGGGGAGTGGTGGTTAAATACAAACTAAAGATTGAGATACTTTATAATACCTTTTACTTAACTACATTTCCCTCTGTTGGGGAGGAAGAAACTTTCCTTTATCCTTCTAGGTTCTTCTGGCTAGTCTAAGAATTAACTTGATATGAGACAAATTAATAGGAGAAAAATCAAACAAAAGTTGAAATAACATGTATACATAGGAGAGACCCAGGAAAAACTGATTAACTCACCAAAATGGCTGAAACCCTCACCTTAAATACCATCTTCAGCTAAAAATAAAGGAGGACTTGGGGGTAGTAGTTTGGAATTTTAAAGGAAAAGAAGGTAATTCACATGCAGATGGAAAGCAAACTTTTGGTAAGCAAATGTTTGCTGGGCCCTGCAGAGATAATTAAACACAGAGTTCACTGTGATCTGTAGGCACTGATGAGTTTCACCCACCACACCCAGCCCCTATTCTTGCAGATATCTCTGGTGATAGCTCTATTTTTAGAACAAGCTACCTAAATTTTTTAAACAGGAGAAGGTCAAAGTTTCTTCCTGAGTCTTTTTGGGCCTTGATTGTTTTAAGCTCAAAATAATCTGCATGCCAAAGAGACATTTTGGGGTGGCAAATTTTGCTCCCCTACATGTATAAGTTGCTCTCCATATATTAAATTGTTGCTTGGTTAACATTTTTTAATGTATTTTTCTGGGAAGTTAATTTATATCTCATAAGCAACTTGTTGCATTATCTTTGTAGAAACCCAAAGTAAAGTATTTGTTTCTTAGTACTTAATGACTTAATGTGCTGTTAAATGGTGATGTGTCCTTTACAATGTGTGATTAATGTTAAGTTGTTCTGTGCAAGCACTGAAAAATTATCATTGTTTGAGTTGCCTCTATAACATGATTTTAAAAGTTTGTGTGAGATTTTTGTTTCTGAGAATTAATTTACCAGCTTCCTCTCTATAGCCCAGATATCCCTCAATAATTTTAAGAAAAATACTATTTTCAAATTTACTTTTATAGATACCTCCTTTTTCTAAGTAAATATATGGCATCATTTTGTATGACTAACTAAGTATAAAAGTGTACAATGCTGATGAGAATCCATTAGATCTGTATTTTTTATTGTGTTTCTGGTTTTGTAATAAATTTCTTTTTATCAACTTGATGGATTAAAATTTTAATTATATTTTGCCTGTGACCACACAATTTGTGATTTTATTCATCTTGCAGCTATCAAAATGCAGACTTTTTGTTTACTGGCATAGCTACTGG
This sequence comes from Phocoena phocoena, assembly GCF_963924675.1. NCBI lineage: Eukaryota > Metazoa > Chordata > Mammalia > Artiodactyla > Phocoenidae > Phocoena > Phocoena phocoena. The sequence goes on along the minus strand of NC_089235.1, from coordinate 38,199,609 downwards.
AGCATGCTATAGAGTTCCATAAGAAAGACTATTGAACCCTTGCTCTTGCAAAGTGTTTTCTATAGTTATTTGTAGTTTGTAATATAGTAACTAAAAATTGTGTTCATATAGTAGTTGGAAAATTACTTTATATGCCAAATAATATTGTTCTTTTACATGTAATTATGGTAATATGAGAAAAGTAAGATTTCAAATAGCATTTTGCTTTCTAAGGAATGGAGGAGGGATTTGAAGCAGTTGAGAAATTATTCTAAAGACGTAGGAAATATAAAAGTCTTTATTGTTGATTAGCAAATTTTATTATTTGTCAGTATTTTTGGCATGTTGTAAATAACTCATCTTCCAATAATTCAGTTGAGTAATTAAATTTAGATTGCAAATTTTTCTTTTCAAATATTTTGACTCTTATCTCTTCACTTTTCTATTGTATCTTAATTGGTGTGGTCTATATAAATGGACAATAAATTATATATCTTTGTTATAGAGATCAGACAGTGAATAGAACTTGGTATTCATCCCAGACAGAATTATGATTGAATGTGTTTGCAAGATTAAAGCACTGAATTTACTTTTCTCTAATTAAAGGCAATTAAAGATTTCCAGACACAAATAAAAGACAATGAATTGAGGAATAAGTGTAGGAGCAAGTCCATTTGCAGGTGAAAAGATGTGCCTTTGAAGCAGAACCAGCTGTATTTTCATTGAAAGAATAACAGTTGAGGAAGCTTTTCTGCATGTGGTTGCTTGATAGCATAATGTACTCATAAGCAGCTTATGCAGTATTCAGAAAATAACAGTGCATTAATTTTTAAAGCAGCAGAAGCAGAGGAAGAGCAGTACTGCCACATGATGATAATGAGTGTGGCTACTGTAAAGTCTACTGTTCTAAGAAAGAAAAAAAAAAGTGAGCTTCTGAAAAATGAACATTTATAAAACAATAACCAGATATTCACATGATAATGAGCTTAGGCCACAATATCAACAAAAGGCAAAGATGCAGTCTTGTTTCTGGGCAAAGCTAAGGAATTAAAAAGCCAAAAGCCAAAAGCAGTTAAGTAATCTATTCTTTTATTAAACTAAGGAAACTGTCAGTAAAACTGTGGCACAGTTAACACAGACTATTACTTTAAATATAAAATAATTCATGGCATAAATGTAGGTTTTTATGTTGAATTAAATAGAGCATATAAATTACTCTATTCTTTCCTAAATTAATGTAATATGAGGAATGGAAAATGATAATATTGAGGTAACAAAATATGATCTTTATTAAACATATGTTCTTATATCTACCCATGATTCTTTATAGAAACAGTGCCAATGCTAAAGTTAAATATATTTTAATTATACTGAATAAGAAAGGAATTTTTAACATATATAACGTACTGATTAGAAATTATAAATGAAAATGGCTTTTTAAAGTATTCTGTTTAAAAAAGCAGACAATACACAATTGTTTGCAAAGTATATATAAATAAAAATTATGAGAATGTAGGTAGTATCTTTGCTATCAAAAAATTCAGGCATAATTCAAAAATTCTTTTGCATCAATGTTTTCTTTTTAGTTATTATTTTGCTCTTAGTTGATATTTATAATCCCTCTTTAAGACTTGAAACAGGAAATTCTGGTGATTATGTACAATGAGTTGTCAAGTATATGTTTTCAATTTATATTTAACAGGAGAAATCAGAGACAGACTAGTTTGTTTTGTTAAAGTTGCTTGAATTGGGAACTAAACACATTATTAGGTGAATCTTAGTTTTCTGTCATTAGAAGTAACTTGAGAGATAATCTTCTGGGGCATAAGGATGATTAAAATGATCCCAAAGAAAAGTATACATTCCACTTTGCTCTTAGTTTTATAAAGTGTGAGCCAGGGCTGGAAATAGCTGTGAATCCAGAGTGAAACAAGAAATAAACTCTTATTCTTCTCTTATCTCCTGGAATCAAGAAGTAATCAATTAACCTCTCTCTCTCATTTTCATGTTATTTCAAGTTGGCTTTCTGTCCTTTATCATGAAAACAATTCTGAGGAGTATCTCAGAAGATCCTCAACAACTACACAGATATTTTCTAACCAAGCCAGGGACTGTTACTCTCCAAGTCTAGGATATAAATTAATATTTAGTCTTTTTATTCTTTCTTCTTTTTTCTATTGTGATCCAGCCTAAAAGATGAGAAAGAAATATTTAAATTTTTATAATGTTCTTTAAAGGAGAAATTGGTTGTGTAGAGAGGATGGACAGTACACTCTAGGGCAAAGCGAAGAACTATAGGTTCAGGTTATCATGGTCAGTATTCTAGCTGGTCATAGTAGTTATAATTTATGACCTTCATTCTCCAGTATTCATTCCAGATCTTATCTCTAGCAAGAATCAGTTTGATGAGCCCTTTGCCATTAGTGGGTAACACAAATCTTCGTTCCTGAAGTTTCTAAGTGATTCTTGTTATAAAATCACACAGTTGACCAATATTTTAAATAGATATATGTGTTTATTTGTTTATTTTTAACATTTTTATTGGAGTCTAATTACTTTGCAATGGTGTGTTAGTTTCTGCTTTACAACAAAGTGAATCAGTTATACATATACATATATCCCCATATCTCTTCCCTCTTGCATCTCCCTCCCTCCCAAACTCCCTGTTCCACCCTTCTAGCTGGTCACAAAGCAACGAGCTGATCTCCCTGTGCTATGTGGCTGCTTCCCACTAGCTATCTATTTTACATCTGGTAGTGTATATATGTCCATATATACACTACCACTCTCTCACTTTGTCCCAGCTTACCCTTCCCCATCCCCGTGCCCTCAAGTCTAGTAGGTCTGCATCTATATACCCATCTTGCCCCTAGGTTCTTCATGACCTTTTTTTTTTTTTTAGATTCCATATATGTGTGTTAGCATACAGTTTTCCTCTTTCTGACTTACTTCACTCTGTATGACAGGCTCAAGGTCCATCCACCTCACTACAAATAACTCAATTTCATTTATTTTTATGGCTAGTAATATATCATTGTATATATGTGCCACATCTTTTTTATCCATTCATCTGTCGATGGACACTTAGGTTGCTTCCCTGACCTGGTTATTGTAAATAGAGCTGCAGTGAACACTGTGATACATGACTCTTTTTGAATTATGGTTTTCTCAAGGTATATGCCCAGTAGTGGGATTGCTGGGTCCTATGGTAGTTCTATTTTTAGTATTTTATGGAACCTCCATACTGTTCTCAATAGTAACTGTATCAATTTACATTCCCACCAACAGTGTATGAGGGTTCCCTCTTCTCCCCGACCTCTCCAACATTTATTGTTTGTAGATTTTTTCATGATGGCCATTCTGACTGGTGTGAGGTAATATCACATTGTAGTTTTGATTTGCATTTCTCTAATGATTAATGATGTTGAACGTTCTTTCATGTGTTTGTTGGCAATCTGTATATCTTCTTTGGAGAAATGTCTATTTAGGTCTTCTGCCCATTTTTGGATTGGGTTGTTTGTTTTCTTGATATTGAGCTGCATGAGTTGCTTGTATACTTTGGAGATAAATCCTTTGTCAGTTGCTTCATTTGCAAATATTTTCTCACATTCTGAGGGTTGTCTTTTCGTCTTATGGTTTCCATTTGTGTGCAAAAGCTTTTAAGTTTCATTCGGTCCCATTTGTTTATTTTTATTTTCATTTCTCTAGGAGGTGGAACTCTCTCATAGAGTGTTCTGCCTAGGTTTTCCTCTAAGAGTTTGATAGTGTCTGGCCTTACATTTAGGTCTTTAATCCATTTTGAGATTATTTTTGTGTGTGGTGCTGGATAGTGTTCTAATTTCATTCTTTTACATGTAGATGTCTGGTTTTCTGAGAACCACTTATTGAAGAGGCTGCTTTTCTCCATTGCATATTCTTGCCTCCTTTATCAAAGATAAGGTGAACATATGCATATGCGTTTATCTCTGGGCTTTCTATCCTGCTCCATTGATCTATATTTCTATTTTGGTGCCAGTACCACACTGTCTTGATTACTTTAGCTTTGTCATATAGTCTGAAGTCTGGGAGCCTGATTCCTTCAGCTCTATTTTTCTTTCTCAAGATTGCTTTGACTATTCAGGGTCTTTTGTGTTTCCATACAAATTGTGAAATTTTTTTTTCTAGTTCTGTGAAAAATGCCAGTGGTAGTTTGATAGGGATTGCATTGAATCTATAGACTGCTTTAGGTAGTATAGTAATTTTCACAGTGTTGATTCTTCTAATCCAAGGACATGGTATATCTCTCCATCTATATGTATCATCTTTAATTTCTTTCATCAGTGTCTTATAGTTTTCTGCATACAGGTCTTTTGTCTCCTTAGGTTGATTAATTCCTAGGTATTTTATTCTTTTTGTTGCAATGGTAAATGGGAGTGTTTTCTTAATTTTACTTTCAGATTTTTCATTGTTAGTGTAGAGGAATGAAAGAGATTTCTCTGAATTAATTTTGTATCCTGCTACTTTACCAAATTCATTGATGAGCTCTAGTAGTTTTCTGGTAGCATCTTTAGGATTCTCTATTTAGGGTATCATGTCATCTGCAAACTGTGACAGCTTTACTTCTTCTTTTCCGATTTGGATTCCTTTTATTTCTTTTTCTTCTCTGATTGCTGTGGCTAAGACTTCCAAAACTATGTTAAATAATAGTGGTGAGAGTGGGCAACCTTGTCTTGTTCCTGATCTTAGTAGAAATAGTTTGTTTTTCACCATTGAGGACGATGTTGGCTGTGGGTTTGTCATATATGGCCTTTATTATGTTGAGGTAAGTTCCCTCTATGCCTACTTTCTGGAGGGTTTTTATCATAAATGGGAGTTGAATTTTGTTGAAAACTTACTTTGCATCTATTGAGATGATCATATGTTTTTTCTCCTTCAGTTTGTTAATATGGTATATCATTGATTGATTTGCATATATTGAAGAATTGTTGCATCCCAGGATAAACCCCTCTTGATTATGGTGTATGATCCTTTTAATGTGCTGTTGGAATCTGTTTGGTAGTATTCTGTTGAGGATTTTTGCATTTATGTTCATCAGTGATATTGGCCTATAGTTTTCTTTCTTTGTGACATCTTTTTCTGATTTTGGTATCAGAGTGACAGTGGCCATGTAGTATGATTTTGGGAGTGTTCCTCCCTCTGCTATATTTTGGGAGAGTTTGAGAAGGATAGATGTTAGTGCTTCTCTAAATGTTTGATAGAATTCACCTGTGAAGCCATCTGGTCCTGGACTTTTGTTTGTTGGAAGATTTTTAGTCACATTTTCAATTTCATTGCTTGTGATTGGTCTGTTGATATTTTCTATTTCTTCCTGGTTCCGTCTCAGAAGCGTGTGCTTCTCTAAGAATTTGTCCATTTCTTCCAGGTTGTCCATTTTATTGGCCTATACTTGCTTGTAGTAATCTCTCATGATCCTTTATATTTCTGCAGTGACAGTTGTTACTTCCCCTTTTTCATTTCTAATGATATTGATTTGAGTCTTCTTCCTCTTTTGGATTGATCCCTTGATCGTTATGTAGTGTCCTTCTTTGTCTCTTGTAATAGTCTTTATTTTTATTTTATTTTATTTATTTATTTATTTTTTTGTGGTACGCAGGCCTCTCACTGCTGTGGCCTCTCCCATTGCAGAGAACAGGCTCTGGACGTGCAGGCTCAGCATCCATGGCTCACGGGCCCAGCCACTCCGCAGTATGTGGGATCTTCCCGGACCAGGGCACGAACCCGTGTCCCCTGCATCAGCAGGTGGATGCTGAACCACTGCACCACCAGGGAAGCCCAATTTTAAAGTCTATTTTGTCTCATATGGGAATTGCTACTCCAGCTTTGTTTTGATTTCCATTTGCATTGAGTATCTTTTTGCATCCCCTCACTTTCAGTCTGTATGTGTCCCTAGGTCTGAAGTGGGTCTCTTGTAGACAACATATATATGGGTCTTGTTTTTGTATCCATTCAGCCAGTCTATGTCTTTTGGTTGGAGCATTTAATCCATTTACATTTAAGGTAATTATTGATCTGTATGTTGTTTTGGGTTTGTTATTGTAGGTCTTTTCCTTCTCTTGTGTTTCCTGCCTATTGAAGTTCATTTAGCATTTGTTGTAATGCTGGTTTGGTTGTGCTGAATTCTCTTAGCTTTTGCTTGTCTGTATAGTTTTTAATTTCTCCATCAAATCTGAATGAGATCCTTGCTGGATAGAGTAACCTTGGTTGTAGGTTTTTCCCGTTCATCACTTTAAATATGTCCTGCCACCCACTTCTGGCTTGCAGAGTTTCTGCTGAAAGATCAGCTGTTAAACTTATGGGGATTCCTTTGTTTGTTATTTGTTGCTTTTCCCTTGCTGCTTTTAATATTTGTTCTTTGTATTTAATTTTTGATAGTTTGATTAATATGTGTCTTGTCGTGTTTCTCCTTGGATTTAACCTGTATTGGACTCTCTGTGCTTCCTGGACTTGATTAACTATTTCCTGATCCACATTAGGAAAGTTTTCAACTATAATCTCTTCAAATATTTCTCAGTCCCTTTCTTTTTCTCTTCTCCTTCTTGGACCCCTAATTCGAATGTTGGTGCATTTAGTATTGTCCCAGAGGTATCTGAGGCTATCCTCAATTCTTTTCCTTCTTTTTTCTTTATTCTGCTCTGCAGTAGTTATTTCCACTATTTTATCATTCAGGTCACTTATCCATTCTTCTGCCTCAGTTATTCTGCTATTTATCCCTTCCAGAGAATTTTTAATTTCATTTATTGTGTTGTTAATGAATGTTTGTTTGCTGTTTAGTTCTTCTAAGTCCTTGTTAAACGTTTTGTATATTTTCCCCATTCTATTTCCAAGATTTTGGATCATCTTTGCTATCATTATTCTGAATTCTTTTTCAGGTAGACTGCCTATTTCCTCTTCATTTGTTAGGCCTGATGTGTTTTTACCTTGCTCCTTCATCTGCTGTGTGTTTCTTTGTCTTCTCATTTTGCTTCACTTACTGTGTTTGGGGTCTCCTTTTCACAGGCTGCAGGTTTCATAGTTCCCGTTGTTTTTGGTGTCTGCCCCCAGTGGCTAAGGTTGGTTCAGTGGGTTGTGTAGGCTTCCTGGTGGAGGGGACTAGTGCCTGTGTTCTGGTGGATGAGGCTGGATCTCGTCTTTCTGGTGGGCAGGTCCACGTCTGGTGGTGTGTTTTGGCCTGTCTGTGACCTTATTATGATTTTAGGCAGCCTTTCTGCTAGTAGGTGGGTTTGTGTTCCTGTCTTACTAGTTGTTTGGCATAGGGTGTCCAGCACTGTAGGTTGCTGTTCGTAGAGTGGAGCTGGGTCTTGGCGTTGAGATGGACATCTCTGGGAGATTTCCACTGTTTGATATTACGTGGAGCTGAGAGGTCTCTGGTGGACCAATGTCCTGAACTTGGCTCTCCCACCTCAGAGGCACAGCCCTGACACCTGGCTGGAGCACCAAGAGCCTGTCCTCCACATGGCTCAGAATAAAAGGGAGAAAAAAAGAAAGAAAGAAAGAAAAAGATAAAATCAAATAAATAAAATAAAATAATATAAGGTAGAATAAATAAAAATGTTATTAAAATAAAAACAAAAATTAATTATTAAAAATTTTTTAAGTAATTAAAAAGAAAGAAAGAACAACCAAACCAAAAAACAAATCCACCAACGATAACAAGCACTGAAAACTATACCAAAAAAAGAAACAAACAAACAAAAATAAACAGACAGAATCCAGGACAAATGGGAAAAGCAAAGCTATACAGAGAAAATCAAACACAGAAGCATACGCCTACATATTCACAAAAAGAGAAAATGGGGAAAAAAAGTATATATATATCATTGCTCCCAAAGTCCACCTCCTCAATTTGGGATGATTCGTTGTGTATTCAGGTATTCCTCAGATGCAGGGCACATCAAGTTGGGTGTGGTGATTTAATCCACTGCTTGGATTTAATGAGGCTGCTGGGAGAGATTTCCCTTTCTCTACTTTGTTTGCACAGCTCCTGGGATTCAGCTTTGGATTTGGCCCTGCCTCTGTGTGTAGGTCGCCTGAGGGTGTCTGTTCTTCACTCAGACAGGAAGGGGTTAAAGGAGCAGCTGCTTCGGCGGCTCAGGCTCACTGAGGCCAGTGGTGGGGGGGAGGCAGTGGTACGGAGTTCGGGGTGAGTCTGCGGTGGCAGAGGCCAGCATGGCGTTGCACCAGCCTGAGGCGTGCCGTGTGTTCTCCTGGGGAAGTTGTTCTTGGATCACGGGACCCTGGCAGTGGCGGGCTGCACAGGCTCCCGGTAGGGGAGGTGTGGATAGTGACCTGTGCTTGCACACAGGCTTCTTGGTGGTGGCAGCAGCAGCTTTAGCATCTCATGCCCATCTCTGGGGTCCGCGTTGATAGCCGTGGCACACACCCGTCTCTGGAGTTCTTTTAAGCAGCGCTCTTAATCCCCTCTATTTGTGCACCAGGAAACAAAGAGGCAAGAAAAAGTCTCTTGCCTCTTCAGCCATTCCAGACATTTTCCTGGACTCCCTCCCAGCTAGCCGTAGCACACTAGCCCCCTTCAGGCTGTGTTCATGCAGCCAACCCCAGTCCTCTCCCTGGGATCCAACTGAAGCCGGAGCCTCAGCTCCCAGCCCCCACCTGTCCTGGCAAGTGAGCAGACAAGCCTCTCGGGCTGGTGAGTGCTGGTCTGCACCAATCCTCTGTGCGGGAATCTCTCTGCTTTGTCCTCTGCACCCCTGTTGCTGTGCTTTCCTCCTCGGCTCCGAAGCTTCCCCCCTCCGCCACCTGCAATCTCCGCCCACGAAGGGGCTTCCTAGCGTGTGGAAACCTTTCCTCCTTCACAGCTCCCTCCCACTGGTGCAGGTCCCTCCCCTATTCTTTTGTCTCTGTTTTTTCTTTTTTCTTTTGCCCTTCTCAGGTACACGGGGAGTTTCTTGCCTTTTGGGAAGTCTGAGGTCTTCTGCCAGCATTCAGTAGGTGTTCTGTAGGAGTTGTTCCACATGTAGATGTATTTCTGATGTATTTGTGGGTAGGAAGGTGATCTCCATGTCTTATTCTTCCGCCATCTTCCAATGGGGCTTCTTCTAGATGTATATTTACATACCACACAGTTGACCCTTGATATCCATGGGAGATTGGTTCCAGGACCCCCATGGATACCAAAATCCTGATTCTCAAGTCCCTTATATAAGTAAAATGGTGAAATACAGTTGACACTTGAACAACATAAGTTTGAACTGCTCGGGCCCACTTATATACACACTTTTTTTTCCCAATAAATATATACTAGAGTACTACAAGATCCTGGGTTAGCTGAATCCATGGATGTGGAACTGGAGATACAGCAGGCTGACTATAAAGTTGTACTAGATTTTTTTTTTTTTTTTTTTTTTTTGCGTTACGCGGGCCTCTCAATGCTGTGGCCTCTCCCGCCGCGGAGCACAGGCTCCGGACGCGCAGGCCCAGCGGCCATGGCTCACGGGCCCAGCCGCTCCGCGGCATGTGGGATCCTCCCGGACCGGGGCACGAACCCGCGTCCCCTGCATCGGCAGGCGGACTCTCAACCACTGCGCCACCAGGGAAGCCCTGTACTAGATTTTTGACTGTGCAGAGGGTCAGTGCCCCAACCCCTGCATTTTCAAGGGTATTTGTGTATAACCTACACACATCTTCCTGTATACTTTAAATCATTTCTAGATTACAGTTGACTGTATATAAATTTCATTAAATTCTACCATTGGTCATGGTAGTACATGGGATTAACCAAGGAGTTCCTTCACATCTTTCCATATTCCTTTTGGCCCTCACTGTGTATTAACAAACCATTTTCTCCTTGATAGCCAACATCAATTATCCCAGCCAACACTGTGAGTCCCCATTTTACTGTTTACTCGTAGGCATGAATAATCCAAACTGACTGGGTAGCAGACTCAGCTTCCAATTCAGGAAAACTAATATTGTGTATTTTTTTTAGGTTACCTCTCTTTCTAGGTAAAGTACACAACAAAATGTACTACTTAAACTTTGGGCACTGGGAGGATTTCCCTTATAAATTGTGTTTTAGGACCACCTCCAAAGATAGCAGTGTACTTCCAGCTGGTGCAGCATATTATAATGAACCATCCACATACATTATTTTTTAACTACTAAAACAGTACACACTATTTTATGATTTGTTGAATTAGATAACCCCCAATTCATGACTGCTAGCTCAGGCCAGATGGTCCCTGAGTCTCATGACCAGGTAGTCCATCTTCATCAGAGCTTGGTAGCAATCCAGGAGTTGTTTCTTAGCAGCTGTTACCTGTTGAAGGATGTATGGTGTTGTTCCAAAACCCTAGAGACTGCCACTTCTTTTTAATTGGGACCTGCTAAAGACTTGTTTCTGTGTCTCAGTTAGCTTAAAGCGCTGCAGGCTCCATTGACTATGCCATGTCATAAGTTCTAAGAAGTAGAAGAGCTTGTACAGCAATCTACTGGAGAACCTTTTATTGTACCATGTCTTAGCAGCTTTTCAGGTTCTTTACATATATAAAATATGCATGTAGATTAAAAAAATTAACAACATGAGCAACCATGTATCCATCATCTAGGTTAAATATTAGACATATACCAGTAGCTTAGATGCCTCTTTATGCATCTTCCCAATTGCTACACCCTCTATGCCTCTATACCTGTGAGAGATAACCACTATCTTGATTTTGTATTAATTCCGTTTTATGAATTTTCTACCTAGATATGTGTTAAGCAATATATTTTTTAGTTTATGAATTTTATATAAATGAAATCATGCTGTATATGTTGTTATGTATCTTGCTCTTATTGAACATATTTTTGTTTTATTCTTATTGATGAATGTTGATATAGTTCATTCATTTTCTATGCATTATAGCATTCCATTATATGACTATACCAATATTTTTCTATCCTACTCATTTTGACAATTGCATGATTCTCAGTTTTTTTCCTATGAATGCTATTATGACGATTCTATAAATATTTTCAGACATGTCTGTTCTTTGGTTCACATGTGCAAGAGTTTTTCTCTACAATATATACCCAGTAGAAAAATGTTGGATTATAGGTATGGATATGTGACATTATCAAGTAATGCCAGTTTCTTAAGAAGTTGTACCTATGTTCCCTTCTTAATGGTAGATAGAGCACAAAGCGCAGCAAGTTGACCTTTTCTTCTTGGAGATAATGTTGACATGCTCTAAATCAGTGGACTTCCATGAATCAGATTTAGTTTATAAGTCTCTGTATTTTTGACACAATGTTCTTTCTTCTCCCAGATACAGACATAGATAGATATAGATAGATATAGATATAGATATAGATATAGATATAGATATAGATATAGATATGAATGAGGCATCTCAGGCAGTTTTCATATCTTCTCCAGGGCTTATGTCTTATTGTCCTTGTGATATATTGCAGGTTGGTGAGGCAGTTAGTCTATTGGAATCAGATTATAGCATTAGATAGAGAGTTGATATAGTTTAAAAGCAGGTTTGTAAGTATACTGCTGTCCCTTCCAGTAAAGGCAGATAGTCTCTTGTGGTATCTGTGATCAGAATTTAGAAAAATGCATTGGCTAGATTAATTAGCTAGTTGTGACCATGTGCAAAGGACATTTATATTCTGCTACGGTAAGTACAGTAAAAAAATTCTACATTAAGTTAATATTTAGTTGTACTCAGTCTCCAAGACCAACTAGCCACAGTGAGGAAATAAATAGATCTGTGAAAATAATCAGTGTAACTGCATATTTTGGGGTTTTTTTGGTGTTTTTTTTATAGTAATCTTTTATTTATTTATTTTTATATTTATTTTTGGCTGTGTTAGGTCTTCATTTCTGTGTGAGGGCTTTCTCTAGTTGTGGCAAGTGGGGACCACTCTTCATTGCGGTGTGCAGGTCGCTTCACTATTGTGGCCTCTCTTCTTGTGGAGCACAGGCTCCAGATGCACAGGCTCAGTAGTTGTGGCTCATGGGCCTAGTTGCTCCGCGGCATGTGGGATCTTCCCAGACTAGGGCTTGAACCTGTGTCCCCTGCATTATCAGGCAGATTCTCAACCACTGTGCCACCAGGGAAGCCCACATATTTTGTTTTTGATGATATACTCAGTTTCTGAAGCTTCTCCAGGAATTTGCATTCCCTTTGATTTACCATTTTAGTAAGCAAGGGGATTAATATTTCTACTTCACTCTTACTTTCAAAAGCTCTTACATCACATATCAGGGAACCAAGCTGAATATCCTGCCTATTTCCAAGGTTATCATTTGAGCCTATATACTCAGATATTGACAGTTGGTTCTGGACCACTGAGCCTGACATCAGAAATTGAACTTTTTACTTTTATTACCTATTAAGCTCTCTTTCTGACTTGGGAGACTTCAGTGACATTTTGGCCTCCTCCGGAAGTTAGTGTTTTCTGAATCTTTATACTTAATATGTTCCCAGTATTTGGAATTGCTTCCACCAGTTATCCACATGACTTCCTCCCTGACATCATTCAAGTATCTGGTTAAGTGACATCAAATGATAATGTCAAGTGATATTACCAAGAAGCCCTTCCCTAACCACTCTATCTGAAACAATACATCTCCCTCCTTTGTTTTCTGCTGCTTGCCAAATGTATTCTTCTTTTTAGTGCTTTTCATTACCTAGCAAATTGAACCATTATTTTTGTTTGCTTATTATCCATCTTTTTACAAGGTTCAGGATAATAGGCATTTGGTCTGTTTTGCCAAACTATTTTATTTTCAGTACCTTGAACACTGTTTCTATATAGTGTAAGTGCTCAATAATTTTTAATGAATGAATGAAAGCACTGCTTAAGAAAATAAGATATAAAAATTCTTATGACCATAAGTGAACATTTTCAGTTATGCTTAGGTACAAGGTTAACTAAGAAAAATTATAATTGGTGATATGTCCTGATGTTACACTATTTGCAATACTATTCTCAGAGATTCTAGCAACTCTATCTGCTAACCATAAAAAATAATGTCTAGAGCTAATCAATGAATTTGGTAAAGTAGCAGGATACAAAATTAATGCACAGAAATCTCTGGCATTCCTATATACTAATGATGAAAAATCTGAAAGTGAAATCAAGAAAACACTCCCATTTACCATTGCAACCAAAAGAATAAACTATCTAGGAATAAACCTACCTAAGGAGACGAAAGACCTGTATGCAGAAAATTATAAGACACTGATGAAAGAAATTAAAGATGATACAAATAGATGGAGAGATATACCATGTTCTTGGATGGGAAGAATCAACATTGTGAAAATGACTCTACTACCCAAAGCAATCTACAGATTCAATGCAATCCCTATCAAACTACCACTGGCATTTTTCACAGAACTAGAACAAAAAATTTCGCAATTTGTATGGAAACACAAAAGACCCCGAATAGCCAAAGCAATCTTGAGAACGAAAAAAGGAGCTGGAGGAATCAGGCTCCCTGACTTCAGACTATATTACAAAGCAACAGTAATCAAGACAGTATGGTACTGGCACAAAAACAGAAAGATAGATCAGTGGAACAGGATAGAAAGCCCAGAGATAAACCCACGCACATATGGACACCTTATCTTTGATAAAGGAGGCAGGAATGTACAGTGGAGAAAGGACAGCCTCTTCAATAAATGGTGCTGGGAAAACTGGACAGGTACATGTAAAAGTATGAGATTAGATCACTCCCTAACACCATACACAAAAATAAGCTCAAAATGGATTAAAGACCTAAATGTAAGGCCAGAAACTATCAAACTCTTAGAAGAAAACATAGGAAGAACACTCTATGACATAAATCACAGCAAGATCCTTTCTGACCCACCTCCTAGAGTAATGGAAATAAAAACAAAAATAAACAAATGGGACCTAATGAAACTTCAAAGCTTTTGCACAGCAAAGGAAACCATAACCAAGACCAAAAGACAACCCTCAGAATGGGAGAAAACATTTGCAAATGAAGCAACTGACAAAGGATTAACCCCCAAAATTTACAAGCAGCTCATGCAGCTCAATAACAAAAAAACAAACAACCCCATCCAAAAATGGGCAGAAGACCTAAATAGACATTTCTCCAAAGAAGATATACAGAATGCCAACAAACACATGAAAGAATGCTCAACATCATTAATCATTAGAGAAATGCAAATCAAAACTACAATGAGATATCATCTCACACCAGTCAGAATGGCCATCATCAAAAAATCTATAAACAATAAATGCTGGAGAGGGTGTGGAGAAAAGGGGACACTCTTGCACTGCTGGTGGGCATGTGAATTGGTTCAGCCACTATGGAGAACAATATGGAGGTTCCTTAAGAAACTACAAATAGAATTACCATATGACCCAGCAATCCCACTACTGGGCATATACCCTGAGAAAACCAAAATTCAAAAAGAGTCATGTACCAAAATGTTCATTGCAGCTCTATTTACAATAGCCAGGACATGGAAACAACCTAAGCGCCCATCATCAGATGAATGGATAAAGAAGATGTGGCACATATACACAATGGAATATTACTCAGCCTTAAAAAGAAATGAAATTGAGCTATTTGTAATGAGATGGTTAGACCTAGAGTCTGTCATACAGAGTGAAGTAAGTCAGAAAGAAAAAGACAAATACCGTATGCTAACACATATATATGGAATTTAAGGGAAAAAAATGTCATGAAGAACCTAGGGGTAAGACAGGAATAAAGACGCAGACCTACTGGAGAACGGACTTGAAGATATGGGGAGGGGGAAGGGTGAGTTTTGACAGGGCGAGAGAGAGTCATGGACATATACACACTAACAAACGTAGTAAGGTAGATAGCTGGGGGGAAGCAGCCGCAAGGCACAGGGATATTAGCTCGGTGCTTTGTGACAGCCTGGAAGGATGGGATGGGGAGAGTGGGAGGGAGGGAGATGCAAGAGGGAAGACATATGGGAACATATGTATATGTGTAGCTGATTCACTTTGTTATAAAGCAGAAACTAACACACCATTGTAAAGCAATTATACCCCAATAAAGATGTTTAAAAAAAAATAATAATAATAATGTCTCATGCAATTAAGAGCTTGGATACAGGTGAAAATAATAATAATAATAGTAGTAATAATATATCCATATATAGATATATAAACACATAGGTATAACTTTTTTGTTTCCTTATGGATAACAATATTTTGATACTTGCTAGCCAAAGTAACCTTATGTCAGAGATATATTGAGTACATTTCACAAGGTACTCAATAGCTATGTGTATATACTCATAGAGGTTTGATAATCAGTTGCTAATATTTGTTCAAAGAGCAATTTTATAGTACAGGTTTCCTGTGTGAAAATGCAAGCTTTAATGTTTCTTATTTTGAAATGCCCAGTTTTCAGCATTAAGTCCAGATTAATTTTGAACAAAAAAATTACTAAATTCTATTATAGAATAAATAGCAAAGCTCATACATTCTAAGTGTATTTTTCCCTTATATAAGTTATGGTAAGTCCAGGCATTAACATGAAAGTTAATATGTTTTATTGTTCCAAGTGCATTAGTTAGCTGTATCATTAGCATATTTGGGGAAGGCCTTTTATATTTCTTCCCCAAAATGATCTTGGATTTTACATGCAAAGGGAGAAGCTTTATAATGAGATATTGACAGAAACACACACTCTCTATTAAGAATCTCAGATTGTATTGAAGGAATTTTAACTTTCAATGTCATGATTTCAGAGAAATTTTCTATTTGTATTGGCAATATTAATAATGCAGTCATCTAAATATATATTTATTGTTAAGTCCTATACATAATGGATAATAGAATCCATATTCTTACTAAGCCATAAAAACAGTTTTCCATATCATGGAATTTTTACTAGAATAATAATTTTGCAACTTTATTTTAAACATACAAAAGGTGGCATTTCATTATTATAAATATGTCTCATAAGTTTAAGATATAATATGTAGTTATTTTAGAGAAAATGAAACAGAATGTTATGGCTGTTTTGATGAAGATAATTGAGATTGAGGATTAAGAGTGACATTTGTCATCATTTATCAACCTGAACTTTGTTTTATTCCTGTACTTTGTTTTGGTTTTACAGTATCAAGAAAATTCTATTAATACAAATAAATAGTTACAATATTAATGTAACTTTTTAATAGTACAGATCTAGCAATTTAAGGATACTCTTCAACTAAACTGAACACAAAACTCTAATAGAGATGAGTAGTTAGAAATTTTATTCCATAACTAAAACACAGGTATTATCTAAGGACAACCTGCAGTTTTTATCATGAATATAAAGTTTCAGTAACCAAAGTATAATAGTCCTTCTAACTATGCATGTGCCTCTCACTTTTTATTGCAAAACAGTTAAGCTATAATAAGAACATGCATCAAATAGGAACACCAGTGTCTTGTCTATCATTTTTAAGGAAAATGCATCTGTGCTACAATAGTATATTCACTTGTATAATTCTTTGTCTGTGGACACTTAAAGTCCTGAATTATTAAAAGTCAACTGTATAGAAACAACTTTCCTAACCTATGACACATGTCCAAGAAGATCAAATATAAGTACAGCAAAGTCAAAAGAGATAAACAACAACTAGTAAAACTAGCACTACAAAGCAATGTACTGCTTGTTTCCATTATATTAGAATGTGAAATGTATTGTATTGTGCATGTTAAATTTTTTTTTAATGTAGAATATCTTTAAAAACAGGAAATTGAATAAAATATTGATTTGAATTAGACTCTTAAAAGTTAAATGTATATTTTGTAATCTCTTGGGAAACTATTGAAACATTATTCTAAGAAATATATCAAAATACAATATATGATTTAAACAAAATATTAAAAAATTTGCAAATAACTTAAAAAGGCATGAAAAGTGAAACAGAAACAAATCAAAAGAAACAAAGATAAAATGGTAGACCTAAATAAAAATACATTAATAGTTTCATTAAATGTATATGTGTAAACATACCAATGAAAGGACAGAGGATTTTCAGGTTGAAATTTTATAAACTGATGTAAATATAGGCTGTAGATAAGAAATTCACTTCAAATATAATGAGATTAAAGGTAAAAGGATGGAAGAGAAGCACTTCTTGAATGGAAAGTAAGGACCTCAAAAGTCTGCTCTTCTATAAAAGCAAGAACAATGACAAAAAAATTGTCAAAATCAAATTTTTCAGAAATCTACAAATTTTCAAATATTTAAAACAGTGCAAAGAGTGTTTATTTGAGAAAAACAACTAACTCTGAGTAAGAACATCAAGCTTTGTTTTGTTCAACTTGCCTTAATCCCATCTTCCTCTCCTCAGCTTTGCAACAATAGTAGTCATGAAAAACAGCAGCCTGCAGTCACTGGAGAGGCCAAATGTGTTTGGAGCTACCCCAAATCCCATCCTCTGAGAACTATCACTATTTGGCATGCCTGGGAGCTTACTGAAAATCCCCATTCTCAGAAGTTGTCTTTATTTGACCTGACTTAGAGCTCATTCTGTGTGAAGAGTCCTTTCCTGATGGCATTTGGCAAAAACAATCAGTGGCAAGCATTTAACATCACGACTACCTGAGGCAGCATTACTAGTTGGGGCTAGCATAAGGCTGACCTAAAATTGTTTTTAAAACTGGGCAATGAGATGTTCATAGTGTCTTTTTAAATCCCTGACATAGATTCTTGGGAATCTAGAAAGTCATGAACCTGTGCAGGACTATGCCATGTCCAGTAAAGACCTGGAAAGGTCATAAGCTCTCACTTTTTGCTGACCTTGAGGAAGCTAGCAGGAAGTGAAGGCTAATTCAGAACTATAAAGTCCTGTCAAAGTATGGAACACCTGTTCAACAAACCTGGAAGATTTCTTGGTTAAAGACATTTAAGAAAATACCTGTCTAGTTATTAGATGAACATTAAGCTAAGTGACTCCATATAACAAAGAATACAGACTCTACAGAATTAGACCATAAAAGTCACTAAACAAACAAACAGTAACACCAACAAAAGAAGAACAAAGAGCAGCAACAACAAACCCTAGGGGAGATCTGATTGGCAGAGTTGCCACATTACGTTATTTAACTGTTGCTACATAACACTATTTTGTAGAAAACTGTACTCTACAAAAATTATGAAACACACAAAAAAATCAG
Source organism: Phocoena phocoena (assembly GCF_963924675.1). NCBI lineage: Eukaryota > Metazoa > Chordata > Mammalia > Artiodactyla > Phocoenidae > Phocoena > Phocoena phocoena. The sequence continues at coordinate 38,181,450 of NC_089235.1, read as the reverse complement.
CAAATTATGGTCCATACACAGAGAAAGAATAGAAAGCATCCCTAGACAAGTTCAGACCTTGGACTTACTAGACAAAGACTTTAAATCAGCCATTTAAAATATGTTCAAAAAATAAAGAAAACCATGTCTAAAGAATTAAAGTATGAGAATGATGTACCAACAAATAGAAAATATTATTATATAAATGTAAATTATGTATATAAAAGATAGAAATTCTGGACTTGAAAAAATATAATAACCAATATAAAAATTTCACTAGAGGGGCTTCGCAGTAGATTTGAACTTATAGGAGAAACAGGGAACATGAAGAGAGGTTAATTGAGATTATCCAGTCTGAGGAACATGAATAAAAAATAAAGAATGAGATATGACAAAAAATGAACACAGCCATAGATACTATAGGAATCTATCTAGCATACCAGTCTATGCATAATAATAGTTCCAGAATGAGAAGAGGAAGAGAGAGTGTCAAAAAGAATATTCAAAAGATAAAAACCTTCTTGAAATATGATGAAAAAATTTAATTTGTATATCCAAGAGCCTCACAAAATTTTGAGGAGGATAAACTCAGAGATCCACACCTGGCCACATCATAGTCAAACTGCTGAAAGTCAAACATAAAGAGTAAATCTTGAAAGCAGAAAGTAAAAAGTAATTCATTATATATGATGTGATGAAAGCAAAAGAGCGTCAACCAAAAATTCTACATCTAGCACAACTGTCCTTCAAAAAAGTGAGAAATCAAGATGTTCTTGGATAAACAAAACCAGAAAATTTGTCAGTAGTACACCTGCCCTATAAGAAACACTAAAAGAAGTCCTCCAGGCTAAAATGAAAGTACATAAGGCAGTTACTAGAATCCACAAACAGAAAAAATAAGTTAACACGAGTAAAAATAACTGCATAGGTAAATATATCTACAAGTGTTTTTGTGTACAACTTTCTTCTTCTCCTTGCTGACTTATGAAATGATGATAAAGCAGTACTTACATGGAGATTTATACTTGTTAATGACTATATTAATAAAGAAGAAAGGTTTCAAATCAATAACTTAAATTTCTATCTAAAAAATTAGAAAAAAAAGTGGAAACTAAACTCAAAGCTATCTGAGGGAAGGAAATAAGAAAGATTAGAGTGGAAACAAATAAAATACAAAACAGAAAAATGGTAGAAAAAAATCGACAAAACCCAAAATTTGTTATTTAGAAAGATCAATGAAATTGAAAAAACCTGTAGTTAAGACTAAGAAAAAAAAAGAACAAATTACTAATACCAGTAACAAAACAGTGTAACTACTATCAACCTTACACATATAACATGGATTATAAGAGAATACTATGAATAATTAATTGTACACTAAAAAATTAGATAATCTAGATACAATAATACCAAATGCTAGTGATGATGCAAAGCTATCAGAACTCTTATTCATTGCTGGTGAGAATGCAAACACTCTGACAAATGGTTTGACAATTTCTTACAAAGTTAAATATATACTTACCATATGACTCAGCAATCTTACCCTAGATAAATGAAAACTTATGTTCACATAAAGACCTGCATACCTGTGTTTATAGTAGCTCTTGTCATACTTGCCAAACACTGGACATAACCCAAATGTACTTCAATGAGTGAATGGATAAACAAGTTCTGGTACCTTCCTATAATGGAATACTAACCAGCAATAGAGAAGAATAAAATGCTGATACATACAACTTGGGTGAAATTTAAAGGCCTTAAGCTGAATAAAAGGAGCCCTTGTCACATTTTTGCTGCATTATTGAAAAGACAAAGCTATAGAAATGGACAATATATCAGTGGTTGCCAGGAATTATGGTAGGAAGGAGGATGAGTTTAGAAAGTTAGTGCCAGGGAGTTTTTTGAAATAATGTAACTTTTCTATATCCTGATTATAGTAGTAATTACATGATATATACATAGGCATTAAAATTCATAGAACTGTATACCAAAAGGAAAAAAAATGTTATATTCACTGTATGATAAGTAAAAGATAAAATATAATGAAATAATATAATAGGATCATATTGGAGGGAAGAAGCATAAATCAGTCCAGCAGAAAGTGTGGAGATGGGGGAGAAAGCTTTTGTTACTTAAACTATGTCATAGGAAATTAAAATACAGAACTGTGATGAATGGTGTAATTGAGAAGAGAGAAACGAGATGATTGAGGTCCCATATTGGCTTTGTAGGCTCGAATTTCTCTCATATAAAATGTAATGAGCAATTGCTAAATTGCCACTTTTGTTATTGTATTATTGATATACCAAAATCAGATCCAATTGTATTTTAAAAGCTGTCTGCATATAAAATCTAGATTACATAAATGTGTTTTTTCCTGGGTGTAAGTACTCAGAAGGCAGGAGCTTCTTATTTTATATTTTTTTTACAATCATGTGCGCATAGGTATTTTTCATGAAGCCATAAAAAATTAAAATGTTAAATATCTTTTTGGGTATAATGGAGAGATCTGGTTTTAGTTATAAAGAACTTAACAAACGCCCCTGTAAACGTTTTCACTTAGTAGACTGAAACCACGTTTTGCAATATATACTTTTGGATATCACAGTCAGCAAGGAGAATGCTACATTAATGACAGATGCACTTTTTGGAGAAGTATGAGGTGTGTAATAATTTTTAAAACTGTCTATTTATTATAAATACTGCTTCAAATGTTCATATCAACTTTAATATAAATTTAGAAGTATTATTTTTAAGAGATTATAGGACTTGAATTGAAATAGAACACATTACTTAACCAATGGCAAGTGAAGTAGAATGATAAAATCTCACTTTAACATTGACTCTTTTAAGCATATTTGAATCTGCTTTATGACAGACACATCATCCAGAATACTGCATATGTCTACAAAAAGCAGATTGGTTAAGATAATCTTTTTTTTGTTGTTTATTTTGTCCCCGTTGCACCCAGAGTTTATTATAGGGCATATATAACATAAGAAATGACTTCTTGGCTTCAAATCTATAATATTGAAATTTCTTTTTAGGTTCTCATTAGAAACTTGCTTTGTAACCCTGAGTGGAAACATTTGATGTGTCACCAGTTTCATTGCTCTGAACTGTTTATATCTCAGCAGGAATAATGACATGAATAGTTTGACTGTTGACATGTGAAATCAGAGTGAACACTTGTCAAGATTTTTTCAGCAAAATTAAATGTTGCTAATTTAAAATGGGTCAGAGTAATATTTTTCTGTATTTGTTCATTCCATAATTTAAATTTAGATCATTTGATATACATTTTTACAATTGGCTCATTTCTGGATCATTAAACCCCATCATCAAATAATATTTATTAAGCTGCTGCATGCTCATAGATCCAGAATGACTGCTATACCATTGCAGTTAAGGAAATAGCATACAGACTTCTTAAAAAAAAAAAAAGATCTTCAGCCAAATAAATACTTTTATGTGTCTAATGAACACAGATATAGCATTTCTTCATCCTCCCATTCATTTGTCTCACTTCTCCCTGGCATTTCTAATTCTAAAAATCTATATAGAATTTTAAAGGTACTTTTGAATCATTAGCAAACACATTAAAAAATATATTGCACATTAAATTTTGATGGTATACTTTAGATAAACTGCTTTCAGATTTATTTCAGTGTGAGGAAGATGTGGAAATTAAAGTTAGCAGTTGTATTATTTTGATAGACTACAGGGGTAAGTTTTGGAAAGTAATTGATCTTTGAAAGGAAAGGGAATAAAATGGAAACAACAAGGCCAAATAGAAGAATATAAAATAGTTGAAGAGATTATATGGTCAAATGTTAACTCCCACTCAGAATGACATATGATTATATTTGAGACTAATTGGACCCAATTCTTAGCTAACAGGTTGGTTAACAAAAAGAGTATATTATTCTAGTCAGTGCTTTTGTTGTTGTTATTGTTAAATCTGTTTTCCTCACAGAGTGTGTAATAGCTCTTTTGTTACCCATTAGTGGGGTCACCAGGTGGTATACACACACACAAAAAACAAATTTGGTGACACTAGCTCAGTTTTGTTCATTTTTGGTTGTTAAATGTGGTAAAGAACATTGAAACTAATGTCTAAATATAGCTATCCTTCATCATTTATCTAGCCATATTTATTCTGTCCTCCACAGAGAGCAAACAAAAGTTAAATACTTTTTTCTAAAGAATTCAGCAACTGAAAGATATTTACAGATCAGTCTTTAGTTTCTTACTTTGAAGATACTTCACAGATTGATTATTGAATACTTAATATATCGATAATAAAATAAATTTCTAATGAACTGTTATTCTTCAATTATGAAGACAGAGTTAACCTTACTTGTTTAAAGGGATCTTATGTAATTTCATTTATTTCCGCATTTGTCTCCAAATGCTTCTAAAAGTTTACTCTCTTTGCTTTAAACATCTTATTCTCTAAAAGAATTTTTTATCTTTGTTGATATTCACCTCACACCAAATGAAAGATGTCTGTCAAATCTTCTTCCTGAAAAAGTAAGAGAGAAGGAAAAATTGACCTTAGGGTGACCAGTTTATGGTTTCCATAACTGAGAATTACTTTGCAACTTTGTCTCCCAGTTTTACTCTATTTAAAGGTTCTCTGACATTTCAGATGGCCGTTAAACTTAAATTATAGCTCATTGTCTGAAATTATCTCTTTCTAGGTAAACAGGATTATAAAAAAACCAAACCTATTTTACGAGCAACCAAATTAAAAGCAGAAGCAAAGAAAACAGCAATAGGCATAAAGGTACCTGTATTTGACAACTTTAAAATTTGATATATTGCATGCCATCTCATTTTCTAAAACTGGATTGCATAAATGTTGAATTCTAAATGTTTTATGACATTTCAAAATATAAGTCAAATGCCAGGATTAAAGGCTTTTTTAAAGAGAATTTACTTAATGAGAAACATCCTTCCCATTCTAAGATTTTATTAGGTCTTAGAATAAGACCTAATGTCACTTAAGAGAGACAGTTACACTTAAAGTTGCAATTTACTTTTTCTCTAGCTACTGTATTTATTGTTCAAACACTTCAGCGATATACGTGGCCTGGATCAAAAACTTTTCTCACTTGCAATAAGTTTCATTTTATGGTTGTTTAACTTTTAATTATAAATGTATATACTTAGATCGTTAATATATGTAATTTTACACGTGTATTATTTTTGTTGTCAGTACTTTCTATGATGAAATTCTAATGATGTTCCCAAACTTGTTCTTTTAGAAAACCAGTGTTTTAACTGCTTAAGAGGGATAAAAGCAGCTGAGAATGATGTTAGCAGATGCTAATCCAATGTGCTAGCACAATGAAGTTCAACAAAATTACATTTACATTATTACCCATGTCAACTCTGCCAAGTGTTTAGAGTAAAATTAAACTATAAATAGAAAAATTAATTTGACGGCTCTACTGTCAAATGTGCAAAAGTAAAGTGACTAGTAACTATATTTTATTTAAATATTAAAATGTTAAAAGGAGATTTTGGGTTTTATCTGGCAGATGAAAAATCAATTTTTCTAAGTTATAGCTTATAGCAAATGCCAAGGTATTACTACCAAGCTGTAACAGCTGTTGAACTGCCAGATGATATATTTGGTTGTCTTCCAGAATTTGCTATTATGATCACAAAACACTGCCTTCTTTTTACTCCTGATACTGATTTTGATCAAGCATTGCTGTGTGCTGCAGTATGTTTTCACAGCACAATCTCCTCAGTTAGTGCTGTGTGTCAGTTTTTAACGGAAGAAAAAAAAAAAAAGTGAATTGCCTTTTTGTTTGAAAGAGAGATGATTAATCTTTTGAAGTTTTCTTCTAATTTCATGTGAAGTTTCATTCATCTTTAAAATTATTTCCATGACACAAACTTTCTAAAACCAGTGGTTAGTTTCTTATTTTGCAGTTAGTTACCTGATGATTGTCTCTTGTAATGAGAGCACTGTCTGTCATTTTCCAGGAAAGCAATATGTCACTTATTTTTATCTTTCACAATACAGGGCTTTGTTTTTGTCTTGTTAGAAGAATATTGGGGTAGCACAATCCACTTGTGGCACAGTATAATGAGCAGCTGCAAATTAGAATTTGAAAAATAGTGCAGCCATGCATTTATTGATATATACCACTTTCCTGTATATATCCTCTATTTCATTTGCTCTTATCATTTTGCTATGGTTTTAACTTGAGGAAATAACCATATTCCTAGTATAAGTCTACCTTATAGTGCAATCGAATGTCTTTTTAAAAACAATATAGAATTTGTTTATCTTTTATGAGAAAAAAATTGTTCTTAGGTTTCATTTATGATTTAAAGTATGTACAGAAAAGTTTCTGACATCAAAAACAGCTCCTTTTTAATAAACTAGCATATCATTTTGATCTGTAAACCTGTGAAAAACAAAAACCTTATCTTTAAACACTGTTTACTTTGCTTGAAAATTTATGTAAAGAGCCCATTAAAATAATAGGAAACTTTTTAGAATCAGAACCATGGAGGTGTTTTACATTTCAAATCTGGCATACTAATTAGTTTGCCCTGTCAAACTTTGATTGCCTTGTCATTTTAGCATAGTATTTTAAATAACGAAATTTCTTTCAGCAATTGCCATTTAATGCTATTTAATTTCCCCAGTGAGTGATTTTATCCATGTTGATAATGTCAGAGAAGCAACTAAGGATTAATGAACATCAAACATGTTTGACTCTTATCTAGTTAATACAGGATGACCATAATGTTATAATATTTTATCACTTTACTACTTAGTTTTTAGAATGAATCATTGCTATGCTTTCAAAATAATTTAAATCTACAGAAAATATGAACAGCTGCAAGGAATAGAAAAATAACAGCAATGATAAAACTGAACACGAAAGAGGCCTAGAATCACATGACTCCTCTTACTGTTAAAATGATCTAGCTGAGTCTAAACTGGCACATTTGTAAAATGGATTTTATGCCATTTACTTCACAGTATAGTCAGAAGAGTTAAATAATACACTTAACATAAATATTTCTTTGAATTAGCTATTACTGGTTTGCGTAAATAAGACTGTCCTTGGATGTTTGTCATTGGCCTAAAGATCCCCTACTCAACTAAGTCTGCTTTGTGTTACTATACTACATATTACAAAATGTTTTCAGTGTTGCTGTGAAGATAGTATTATAGATATTATTGCTGTAAAGTTTTCAAAACATTACATAATTTTAATATACCTTGTACATAAATTATATAAATCTGACTTAATCCTTCATTTATTTAGAAATTGCTATGAGCATTACAATGTTGTAGAACCTGTGGAAAAAAAGATGAATAAGACACAATTATCTTGGAGGAATTTCTACAAGAAATCACATGATTGAGAAATCATGGATTAGAGATATAAAAATTACACAATAGGGTACTTACCCTCAGGGGCTTCTAGTGCTTTTTTATAAATGTATGTTTAGTGATAGAAAATTTCAGGGAACAGTAATGATTCAGAATAAGATATGAATATCACTTCTTCAAAATGTGGAATTATTTCTATTGAGAAGCTATTTTTAGTTTGTGTATTTTACCAATATAAACAAATGTCATAATTTATGACCCAGTAATGAGTACCACCTAAAAATTATTTGCACAACTAATATTTGTTATTTGGTTGCTGTTCAATTTTAAGATTATTTTTCAAGAGTTGCAACATCAGGGAAAATTTTTTTAGAATGCAAATAACCTGTGTTTCCTAGTATTTAGAAGGAAAAAGATAATCTGTATTTGTTTATTAAGTAGTTTATTTGAAACAAGTAATTATAATAAAAAATAAGGATCAGAAATTTGATTTATCTGTTACATAAATAAAATACTCAAATGGCAACCAGATCCTGCTAACAACCCCTTGGGATGAGCCAGCTGGAAGCATTATTTTTGTTCTCTTTGTTATTCCTGATCTAAAACTAAAAATGGCCAAGGGTGGGGAGAGTCATAAATGCCTGCAGGTCTCTAAGTTATGGTTAGTGTGACCAGAATTCTGAAAGCAGTATTTTCAAATTTTACCATAGTTTTAACCCTCCAAGCATGCAGTCCCCACAATACTTATCTCCTTAGCAGAATAAGGACATTCTGAAACAAATGATTTGCTGTACCTCCTCGTCCAATACTTCGGAAGCCTCACCCCCTACACCATAGTATGTTGAATAGACTTAATTGAATTAATGGATCTTCTGAAGTTGTATTCTATGAATGTTCTCTGCTTCCTACCCTTAAACCCCTTTTTCATGCCTCTGGATATTCTGAAAATGTACAATGAAGATGTTACAGAGCTGTTTGAAAGGATAAGAAGGAGTTGAAAAACAGCAATTAGAGGTGATTATCAATGAGATGAGAATCACAGACTCTAATCAAGAGTAAAAACTTTAGTCTTGTGTTAAACTTATGGGAATGGTGACTGCTGTTGGACAGTTTTTTGTCCACTGTACAGAACAGATGGAGTTTGCAGTTGTGTGTCACTTGTTTATTACATCCTCTTAAAATTAGTAGCTGTGTAACCAGATGGGTCTGGGAGCACAGCTGTGGATACAAGAAAATAAATGAAACCTGTCTGATGCTGCCATGCCCTTTTGAGATGCCAAAGTATTCCAACTGCAGCAGAGAAAAATTCACTTTAATTTGACATTATATTGATAGAGTAGATTGAGAAATCAAATCTTACAAAAATAGTTGACACTAAATCTTTCAACCCCATGTATTTTATTAATATTTATTTTTATAGTTTGCAAATCTAAAAAAATCTAATAATAAAGCTAAAAATCTGTATAAAATGTCCATTTGTAATTGCAACATCCAGGTAAAAATTACATGTTGATTATAAACCAAATTTATTTTAATGTTTTTAAAGTTTATTAGGTGGCATATGTTGAATTATTAATTTTGCATTCTTTTGAAATGTAAACTACATTTGTGTAAGTGCAAATAAATTGCTTCTCCATAAAATAATGTCAGGAAGGGGTGTGATATGCAAGTGAGAATTACAAGGGAATATTTAAGCCCCTTAGGATACTGTACTAGCACTATTTATTCTTCTTTCTGTTTAGCCAAATGATATGTTAATATTGAGAAAATTCCTTCATGGTATATGTGTGTGTGTGTGTGTGTGTGTGTGTGTGTGTGTATATATATATATATATAAGTTTATAGACTTTTTGAAAAATAATATGATTTTTGCCATTGTATATATGGTAATTTTTTGGCTATTATTTCAGCATAATTGATTAATATAATCCATATCAAATCACCAAATGAAGTATCCAGGACCATCCTTCATAGTTGTGTTAATTATATCATATCATGCTTTATGAGCCAAGAGTACTTAGTTTTGTTCTACCACATTGTAAACTATAGAATTTAGAATTTAAAAATGAGTTTTAAAAAATAATATTTAATAAGGATGTTTACAGAGACATAATGTAGAAACTGGTTATAATAGTTTCTTCCTATTAGAAAAGGAATGATAATTTAAAAAAGAATCTGTGTCCAAATGCTATAGCTAATAATAAACGTATTGAAGCAAGAAATAATGTTATTTCTTTCTCAAATGTTATTTCTTTCTCAGATAGAGAAAGATAAACTGTGTAGGCACAAACTACATTGCTTACATCCAACAGTTTGATATCCAAACTACGAAAATATATTAAAATTATAAATGTTAATTTTACTATTAGAAAAACATAAATTTAAATAACAATAATAATACACATCTATTATTATACCCACTGATGTACCTGCCATTATATTAGGTATTGTCAAGCACAAAAGTTTCTTTGCTTAATGACAGAAAGTGTTAAACAAAAAGAATGTGATTATTAATTCTAGACTGTGTTTTTTTATCTCATGAAGCTGATAACGTTAACCAACCTCATTTCATGAATTTCAAATCTACTTTTTTTTTCCTTCCTCAGGAAGTTGGCCTTCTACTTGCAGCTATATTGGCCCTCCTACTGGCTTTCTATGCTTTCTTTTATCTCAGACTGTCCACAGATGTTGACCCTGATCTGGAACCAGATGAAGATTAGTTGAGCAGCAATCAATGCATGAAAAGGATATAATTTTATAAAAGCACCTCTAGGGACCAATACTTTCTGAAGTACTGAGACAGCAAGATCTTGAATTTTTTCTGCTGGTATTTTCAGTTTGCAAAAATATCTTTTAAAATGTTGCATAGGATATCAAGAAAAGAACCTTACCTAGTAATGTAGTATGTGTGCTACCAGATACTTTTATAAATCTTTCTACTTTGACAGGCAACCTATTCATGGTGCATTTAGATAAAGTGAAAAACAGATCCTAAATTCTTCAGATGTCTTAGGCAATTTATGTGTATAACTCCATCACTTACAGATTACTAAATCTATTTTTGTTCCATATACATTCTAAGTAAAAGTATATATCCTCATTTACAGAAACATTCTCTAGTCACATTCAGAGCCTAAGAAGGAATGAAAACTCATGGGAAATTTTTCATTTTACAGAGAAGCCCTGCTTTCTTTCCAGACGTAGTTTATATCATTAGAGAGACAATCTGCACATACATCTACAGTAATCTTTTTCCTTCTTTGCCAACTGTTCAGTGCACATGTGCTCCATCAGAAATGGCACCTGGATGACAGAAGCTCAAAGAGTCACATATGTCTCTAAAATAGAGTTGCTTTCCTCTTGGGCTGTCTGAACTGGTGTAAATAGAAAGTTCAGTTGATCTTGATTTTAATTAACTTATTACTCTATTAATATAAACTTGGAATTCTATTTTAATTATGTTGTCCTGGCTGCTTGCAGTATCAGTTTGCCCCTCTTGTTAAGGAGATATGTAGCAACCTGTTGTCTAATTGTGCAGTGTTTTTCACACAACGGTAATAGCAGAAGTCCTACCTACTCAGAGTCATTTTCTTGGGTTGTCTCTTATATCTGAACAATACAAACTTGTTTTACAAAATTGTATTTTGTCTCTTGGGAATTAAATCAATTAGAACCCTTTCATGAAAAGTAATAGAAGAAAATATATGTCTTATATTACTCACATATGGAGTTTTTTGTTTATATGATTTTTCAAGGTATTTTACATTTGTTGGAGTATAATGACTAATGTAGTCAGTATTTTTTACTGGTAATGGAATTTTAAAATAATTTTATAACACATGAATACATAAAGATTAGAAAATGGAAAAATATGTGTCCACAGCAGAGTTGTTAGTTACTACCTTACATAAATATGTATAGAAAATGAATAGCTTGCAACATGTGCATAAGGTGTTTCATAGTAAATACATTGTATTTATAAAGAGTAAATAAAATGTTAAGATTGTTTCCATACTCTTCAAGAGAAGAAAGTATTGGTAAATATCCTAGATAGTCTTTGAGACTTTTGCAGATAGTTGAATGTGGTTGTGTAGCATTATGTTCTGTAGAATTTTTTCAAGTAGCATAACTTATTTCATCAGTGTGAAAACAGCCAAAAGTTCCAGTATCCTCACAGATCATTTATGCCAAACATCTGAGGGCAAAATTTAGCCAGTGCTGTTTCCTGGATTCTTCCCATTGAAATCACAAACTTAAGAGACAGACCAAGAGTTCCTATACATTCACCACAGTGGACAAATCCAAGTGGCATTTTTAGGAAAGGTTGCAGCATTTAATGCCATGTGGTATGTCTGTTTGTGAAGTGGGTGGCAAGAGAATATCCAAGCTGGCATTTTGGATATGATGGGTCTTTTACTTTCCTGAGTGACATGCCACATGTCAAGAAATACTGCTTTCCCCCACTCCTATCACATTTATGTGAACAATCTTCATTTAGTTATTTCCCCTCCCATCTGGTGTTAAATACAGTCATATAAAATAAAGATTATTTCTAATTTCAGTGGTAATTTAAATGCAAGGATATGTAATAATTGTCTATTAGATACCTATCCAAGTGAGATATTACAGAATTTACAGTATTTAAAATAGATGATTGTACTCTTGGAAATGTTTGAAAATTCATTACCCTGAAAAAAAGGAGAAAAACAACTTTATTATCCTGTTCTACTCTTGAGGTATTCTTTGGAGGAAAACTGTTGTTTCTGATAGTAATGAATATTAGCCTAGACACAGCATAACTAACTTAGCTGATTAACTTATGGTAAGTCCCAAAGGCTAAACTCTGATTTTAATAAATAGCAGGTAAAGTGAGACAATGTATGTTTACAAAATAATGTTTTCGTGAAATGCACATTTTCAAACTCACATTAACTGGGAAGCAGCCAATCCTCTGTAGAGAAATCCCAAGTTGAAGTCTGGTTTGAATCTTTGAAGACAGAGAGGTGATATCCGGTCTGCAGTTTCAGGGGACTACACTTTTAAATAGTGAGTGGTATTTGGCATAAATCTGAGACTGGCACCATACAAATTTTAGGCATGGGTTTTTCCCCTCCAATAATTCACTGCTCAGAGTAATTCAGAAGACAAAAAAAAAAAAAAAAATAATGACTTTTCAGAATGTTAGAATCTATCTGTTAACATACTCTTTCTGCAGAAGAAATTTCAACTAATGCAGCTGGACTTAACGTACAGCCTATAGAACACTTTGAATGAAGCTTGAATGGTTGCTGGTTCTTATATTGCATGAAAAATACAGAATATGTAAATTCATTTGAGAGGCGATGTTGTAAAAATATAACCTCATCTATAATTTCTTTTAAAACAAATGTGCTAAAATCCTATTTTAGTACCAGAATGAGGTTTTGTTGTTGTTTTAAGGTGGCAAAATACTTGAAGATTTTCCAATCTTTTTCAATTTTTTGTAAATGTAGGTGAAATACTCCCACTCCAACCAAGGATTACAAAATCCTGAGAATATGTTCTTATTCATTTCTGTAATTGCAGTAGTGTAGTGGTCTGCACATTTTTAATAAATGCATGTTAGAATTTAAGTTAATCTCTTTCAGTCCTCTCAGAGCCTGGCACAGTTCTTGCATGTAACAGATGATCAAAAATTATTTGCATTTAATAAATAAAACTTAAAAATCACAATATTGATCAACTCAGCATTTAGCATTTATGGTCTTTGGTAGTATTGGGACACATATATATTTAATCCTGGTTCTCTTTAAGATCAAGACAACTAGCATTAAATTTGCTACACAACAGAAACGTTGCTCTTTTCTAGGAAATCAAATATGCTATTTTCACCTTAGTATTGTTAAAAATCAGACTCATTGTTTTAAATTTAACTTAGTCTAAATCTTCACTCCCATTGTTAATAAAACTAAATTTTCATTATAATGCTATATTTATGTGAAAACTAAAGTGTTATATTTTCCAGAATCTAAATTATATAGTCATTGATAATTCAGTAGATCAAGTTATGCTTTAGATAAGCTTCAGAAATAAACTTCTAGAAATTAAACTTAAATTTTAATGTATTTCATCCATAACATAAGGTTATTGTGTCAGAGACTATCTAAGATAAACTTTTATTTTTTTCTTACCAACAATTAGGTGAAGACACTTACCTGAGGCTTCTCTGGGGAGATTCTCACCACTTTTCCCTTAGCAGCACTGCCTTCTTTTATTAGAATTGCTCCAATGCAGCCTGGATAGAATGTTTGCTAGATTTTGTTCCACTGACACCATATCTAAAATCAGTGTAACCTACAGTAAAAATTGTAGCAGATGAATTCAGTGCCTACAGAAACCCTTTACTATTTTGTATAGGTTTTAGCTATACAGGTAAGTATAGAGGGAACTGGGAGAGTCGCTTCAAGAACTATATCCGTGTGGAAATATCTATAGTGGGTCAGTAAATGTATTTAAAACAATTGAACTGCTGTCATGTTCAGCATTGTGCCTCTTTGTTAGACAATTTTTTTTTTATCCCTAGCAACAGACATGAGATCCTTATTTCAAGAAAAATAAGATACTTTACATGCCAGAAGATTTTTTGATGACAGTACCCCCTCCTATTCTTCATTTTTTAAAACAACAACCAAAATGGTGGGGAGGCAGCCAAAATTTGAGGTACCAATGCCTCTCGAACAGATGTCGCACCATTATTTTTTAGCTCGTTTAGATGAATAAACATGTTAAACTGTGAAGTATTACATTTTAGATTTTTTCATTAAAAAAAGAGACAATCTGTTTACTGTCCTAATTGAGACAACAATCCTTGTGGTTGCCAGTTTTGGCAGTCATAACAATGAACTATAAATATTTGGACCAACCAAGTAAATGATGGCTATAAAGGCTATAGCATGTGTAAAGTTCTGTTTTCACGGGCACCCATCTTAGTATGGCATTTTTTTCTGACTTCTTCAAATACAATTGTTTGTGTAAATCTGAAGTTTCATGGTGAGCCTAAAAGAAATTGATTTCAATATCTAATTTTGTTCTAGTTTATCATCCTTTTCAGTGTTCAACTATCCATCTGCTTGTAACAAATTGCTACTGCAGTTGCTCTATTGAATGTGACAAGGCAGGTCTTATTGGATTGCCTTCTCTGTACATCCTAGGATAATACAAAATTCAGAGGGTTTTTTTGTTGTTGTTCTCATATTTATAAAGTGAGGTTAAAAACATTTTTAAAAGTCTCTTTAATTGCAGTTTTTTAAAAGAAGATTTTATAGATAAACATGGCCAAATATAACTCTTGCTATAATGACCATGAGATGGAGGTCATAGTCTTAGCCCTTATCAGTATGCTTTACATAAAACAAACGTGTGGAAGAAGTTGGTGAACCAAAGAGAAATAATCCAGACATTAAAAACTCATCTATTACACTAGTTCCTAAACATTTGTGATGCAGATGGTGAGTGCCCTTCTAGGCATCTTATTTGAGTTCTCTTGCTCACTTCTGCTCTTCACCCACGTGCCTCAATTCTAAATTCTCAGCAATCTCGAACATTCCTTCTCTGTTTGTGTGAACCTCACTTGTACTTTGTAATACTTAACTTTGTGCTTACTATATTAACTGCCTCTATCTACTGTTTTACTTAGAATCATCATTGATCCTCACCTATTTTTTCTACTGTCTCTTACTTCTTACCTGCTTTCTTTTTAATCTGTCACTAACCACAGGCATTACGCAAAACTAGAGAGAATAGTACAATGAACCTCAATCTACCCACCACCTAGTTTCAACAATTACCAATATGTTGCCACTGCTTTATATACTCCATGCATTTTCTGTAACCTGAGGTATTTTAAAGCAAAACTCAAATATGCTGACATTTTACCTGTAAATATCTCATTATGCATCCCTGAAGGAAATTTCATATTTGTTTGTTTGTTATTTGTTAAGTATTATTTTTTGAGTTACTAGGAAGCTACTATTACAGCTAATAGAATTAATTATTTCTTGTTATCACTTAATACCAAGTCAATATTCAGATGTCCTTAACTGCCTCCAAGATACCTATTTAAGATAAGTTTTGAATCAAGATCTGTACTGCATTTGGTTGTATGTCTCTTAAATTTCTTTTAAAGTTGACCCTTGAACAATGTGGGAATTAATCTCCTTATAACTCAGTCAGCCCTCCATATCCCTGGTTGCTCCACATCCGCAGATGCAACCAACCACGATCATGTAGTAGTACTGTAGTATTTACTATCGAAAGATATCTGCGTATGAGTGGACCCATGCAGTTCAAACCCATGTTGTTCAGGAGTCAACTGTATTCTGCAACAAACCTTTTTCTTTCATGCCATTGATTGTTGAAGAAACCAAGTTGTTTGTCCTTTTGGATGTTCAACATTCTAGATTTGGCTTTTTCATTTTGTTATTCATTTTATTCCTCTATTTTCCCTATTTTCTGTAAACTAGGAGTTAACTTTTAAGTTAGATTAGATCCAGACAGTTTTGTTGTTGTCATTTGTTTGTTTTTAAGGCAAGAGTATTTCATAGTGAGACACATGATATCTGGTTGTCTCACTTATGGTGGTGCTGAAATTTAATAGTGGATTCATGTGCTAGTAACCTGATTCCCTCCAAAATAAGGTTTTACATCAACATTTTACCTAAAGCTTTTAGCATCCATCCATAATTGTTTCCTCGGTTCATTATCTCATTAGACATTTCAAACGTGATTTTCCATCATTCCTTTACCATATATTAAGTGAAATTATTAAAAACAATTTTATCAACTATTTGGTTAGCTTACACAGCTCATAACAAGAAGGAAGCATAAATACTTGAAATCCAAATTTCAGAGTAATGGCTTAGCACTCTCTAACTGTGGCCAATAAAGATGTGTCATTGTTGTTCCTGTTGTTTCTTTTATTATCATTATAAAGACATAGATTTTACCTATGTGGTGTGGCTCAATCCTTTGTAATCTTTGTTCTTTTCAGTACTGAAAGGAGAATTCCATTATCATGCTTTACATTATTAAAATTGTGAAAATTTTATGCTTTTACACTATTTTAAGTTATTCTGAAAGTGACAGCCAGTCCTATCAGATTTTAAAAACAACAGAAATAAGTAGTAAATATGGGAAAATGTATAATATTTTCATATTATATGATCGACTAGAAAACTAAGAAAATACTGAGTAAGTTTTATATAACATGCTCTTTTAGAAAAATATCTGTGAAAATCAATATCTATCTACCTATACAATAATTAGCTAAATATCATAACATAAAAATATTTTTACAATTGCAATCAAAACTATAGAATTATCTAGAAAAAATCAGCAAGAAATATGAAGAGTCTTCATTGGAAAAAGAACTTTACAGAGGAACGTAATAAAACTTTAATAAAAAGGGACCAACTATTTCCCTGAATGAGATGATTCAGTATTGTACAAATATAAATTTTCTTCTAATCTGGAAATAGAACCTTTATCAGATATTAAAGTGTATTATAAAGTTATAATACAGAAAATAATATCATTGTCAAGGAAAAGTAGACAAACAAATAGAAAAAGTGCAATGTCCAGAAATATATTCAAATGTAGATATTCATTTAATGTATCCTATAAGTCATGAAGATGGAAAGATAGGTTATTTATTAAATGTATTGAAACAACTGAGTGTCCATTTTGAAATTAAAAGATGCCTACCATGACGGAAAACAAGATTAATTTCTGATGGAATTTGATTTCTGTATGAAAATATATGAAACCATAAAAAGTATTAGAAGAAATTGTAGACATTTTAAGAAAATTGTAGTAGGGAAATTATTTCTAGGCATTGATTCATGAGTCAGAAACCATAAAGGAAATACTGTTGGTTTATAACACATTAAATTAAAATCTAACACATAACCCGGTACCCAGTGTTAATTAAAGATGTGAGAAAACAGTCTCTTTCATATACTGCTTGGGGGAATGGTAATCTTACACACTTTATGGAAGGGACTTTTGCAGTGTACTATAAAAGTCTTAAATTTCATATATACTTTAGAAATTTATCTCAAGATAATAATGCCTATAGTGTGTAAATACACAAAGTTAACCACAGCATTCTTCGTAACATCAAAACAAACAAGCAAGCAAACAAAATGAAAGCAATGTAAATGCCCAATGTAGGAGTCTTTTTAAATGAGTCATGTTACATCTATAAAGTAAAATGTGATGTATTTATAAAAATAACATATTTATACTTAACTGACATGGAGAGAGGTGAAAAATCAGTCATAAAGGATTACATGTAATGCAGTTCTCTTTTGTTCGAATGTATATACATGTCTATGTGTTGTATATGTGTGTGTTTATATGAGTGTGTTGGAAGAATATTTAGCAAGAATTAAAGAGTATTTATCTTTGGATATTAAGTTATAAGTGATTTTTACTTCTCTATATTGAGAGAATTCTTCAGTCTCTGCTCTTCAGGAAAGACTAGAAAGGAAATGTTTTACTGAGCTACATCATGGGTCCAGACACCTGGCAGATCTATCTGTTTTGGGTTTTGTTTTTTTTTTTCCCATTATGTTCTTCATTTTTCATTCAGTTAATAAATATTAAGCACCTATTAGGTATTATAATGTCATCTTTTACATTTACCCATCTATATTCAATGTAAGAAGTATGGGAAAAGGCAGTTCTGGGTTCTTTGTTTGTTTTACAGTGAGAAATTGAAGAATCCTTCAGAAAAGAACTGATATTGTAATAGGGAAGAACTTTTGTATCCTATTACAAGCTAATAACTCAAGGCATGTTGCCTATGAGCTTAAATTATACATAATGGCTCATCTCTGGGAACCCTGACTCCCAGGTAATGAGCATTAAGCTAAAATACCTTTGTTTAGCTCACAGGAAACATCCTGACCAGGCCCACATGTGAATGACTGCAGGGAGGAAGAAATTAACACATCCCTTCTGGAGGCTGATGGGAATCAGAAAATGTTTGACTTTACTCCCTCCCCTTTTAGTATAAAAGAAGCCTGAATTCTAACTCAGGCAATGTGGTTCTTTGGGGCATGCCCACCATCTTTTTAGTTTGCCAGCTTTCCAAATAAAATCATTATTCCTTGTCCCAACAACTCATCGCTCAATTATTGGCCTGTCACATGTCAAGTGGTATAAGCTTAGACTCAGTAACAGTATTTGGGTTTATTCATTTGTTCATTCAAAAATAACTTAATTGAACATTTACTACATGCCAGAACTGTTTTTGTGCTTGCAACATATCCATAAACATTAAAAAACAAAAACAATACCCTTGCTCTCATGACATATGATCTTGAGAGATGAAGATGGTGATGGTTTCATCAAACAGAAAAAAAGCATGAAAAGCGTATTCTGAAGTGAGAGAAAACCAATACAAGAGTACAAATACATATTAGTGCTTGAGTGCTTGGCCTGTTGCAGCCAAGAGTGGCTGGAACACAGAGTGTATGTGGTAAAGTGGAGTGAGAAGGTTGTTTGTTAATGTCCCTTTGTACTTATTGTCACCTTTCTTTCCTTTGCCTAAAACCATTTCCTTATATTTAATCTGGAAAATGCCTACATATCTATCCTTTAAGACCCATCTGTTCTCAGATTTTCCTGGACTTCCCCCACTCCAGCCACCAACACCTCCAACCCAAGACTAGAATTTACTCCATGACAATTATTCATTTATATAATTCTTCAACTGGACTCTGAGGTCCTTCAGGAAAGAACTCTGGGTTTCATTGCCGTAACTCAAATGTCAAGCACTCCTCTAGACCCATGGCATTTGCCACAGTAAATATTTTTGCGTGAATAAATACTACACCTCATTCCCTAGAACAGGGTTTCTCAACATTGGCACTATTGACACCTTGGGCTAGATAATTCTGTTGTGGGGCCCTGTCCTGTGCATTGGAGGATGCTTAGCAGCATACTTAGATGCTAGTATGCAACTAGATGCCAGTAGAACCTCCTCCTGCCCCAGTTATTGTTGGAGGAGGTCATCAAGAGGATGTGACAACTGGTTGACCCATGAGTTGGACCAGGGCAATGGGAGGCTCCTTGCCCCTTCCCTGGGATGTATATTCTGCCCACTGTTTCCACAGTGGGAACCGTTTTCAAGGACACAGCCTTTGGAAGGCAATGTGTTGTGGAAATCATTTGGACTGTGTACGTGACTGTTAAGGCCTCTATATAAATGTTATGATTCTGACAGCAGGTGCAGAGATCTACTCATCTCTTACTAATTTTTCATTCATTTGACTTGCCTTTTACTGAGATTGGTGTGTTAAAGTCTTTTATTAGTATTTTTTTTTTCATATCTTCTGTGGTTTTTGCATTTTGAACATGGCTGCTTTGTTATCTGGTATCTTGTTATTTGGTGTATTGATATTCATAGTTATTATATCTTGATTATAAGTTTTGGATTTTAGCATTATAGAGTGTCCTTGATGCTTTTAGGCCTGAATTCTACCTTTTTTATATCAATATCACAATTCCTGCTGTCTTATAGTTTCACTTTTTTTTTTTTGGCTGTACACAGGGCTCTCACTGTTGTGGCCTCTCCCATTGCGGAGCACAGGCTCCGGATGCGCAAGCTCAGTGACCATGGCTCACGGGCCCAGCCGCTACGCGGCATGTGAGATCTTTCCTGTCCGGGTCACGAACCCGGGTCCCTTGCATCGGCAGGCAGACTCTCAACCGCTGCGCCACCAGGGAAGCCCAGTTTCACTTTTTTGATATGTCCTTTCCCATACCTATGATTTCAACATTTTGAAACACTGTATGTTAGGTGTGTCCCTTACATAGAATCACAGAGTTCAGATTTGCTTTATGAGCCAATTTGGATTTTTTTTGTAATAGATGAGTTAAGCCTATTCACATTTTCCAATGTGGCTGATATATTGGTATCAACTCTGCATATAATTTTATAATTTTATTTTACAGTCACCAAATATATTTAGTTATATATACTATGTTTCTGTATTTGATGTGGCTTTGCTTCTAAAAAATTATTTTGGTATTTTTGAACATTGGTATCTTTATTTAGAGATTTCACTTATACCTTTTTTGTGCACTTAATATACCTTTTCTTAAATAACCTTTTATTCAGTAGACTGTCAGTCTTACATGATATCCTTGACTTTCGTCTATTACCTATAAAACAGTCAATGATCTTAGTCTGCTTTCTCCTTTGTCTTTCCCTTCTTCCATTTCTAGTTGTTTTCTTTCTACTTTTCTAGAGTATATTCTTCTACTCATGCCACTACCCTTCTTTTAGGTATTTAACTCTTAAAATTCTCAAAAATTAAACTTAAATTAAACTCAAAAATTAAAAATATATAAAATGCTTATCATCATTTATTTTGCCAAAATTTTCCAGGTTATCTCCTAGTTGAATGAAGGTCATCCAACCAAGGAAGAGCTCATGTGTAAACTATTCCCTTGATTCATGAACCTTTAAAATAGTTTTTCTATTGCCTTGACACTTGAGGGACAGTTGGGTGATTACAGAATACTTGGCCTGCAATTTTTTTGTTTTTGTGTTGCCTTTGAAAAGCTTGATGGCCAGTCTTTCCTAGACCCCCTCTCTGCATAAGCAACTTGATGTTATTGCCAGTATACCCTGAATTCTAATTGTTTTTCTAGAACATGTCTCTAAGTTGATTATTTTTGAGTTTTCTAGGCACACAGTGGGCCCTTTGAATATGTAAAAAAAGGTTTTTCTTACTTCTGAAAAGTTTTCTTTGATTATACTTTTACATATCAGTTATAGCACATTTTGTTTTCCTTCTTTAGAGACTTCAATTATATGTATTTTGAATTTTCTTTTCATGTCTTCAATTTCAACCATTTTCTCTTTGACCCTTTTACTTACTACTTTATCTCATTTTATCCTTTTATCATGCTTTCCTTCAAAGTTCCTTAGTAAATTTCACTAGAATCTATTATACCTTGGGTACCTCTCAATTTATTCTTTATTTCTGAGATGGGCTAGTTTTTTTCAACAGTTTCTTTGCTGAGATCAATCAACTTCTACTCCATCACTCCCGCTTTTTTTTTTCCCATTGTGGCCTTAGTTTTAAAATTTCTGTTTCTAGTTTATATCTGTATCTATATCTGTGTCTCTATGTACCTATATCTAATTTTCAAACGCTCATTTGAGGATTTTTAATTCAGTTAAAAATTGTGTAAGCATATTCTTCTGGTTTGTGGTTTTTGGTTTTTTTGTTTGTTTGTTTTTGTTGTTGCTTTTTGGTACGGACCATTTCATCAGCTGAAGTATTTTGATTTGAATTTTCTGTTTTCTTCTTCCATTAACTTTGTATGTAGTTGGTTTGATTTTTTTCTATTCCTAGTCATTTTGGGGGTTGAGTCTCTAGTTCAGGATTACTCCCTTATAAAAGCTTAGTGAAGTCAGTTTCTTTAATGAATGCTTTCAGTGGTAGGGGAGACACAAAGGATTGCATGCCTTGTCTCTTTCATTTCTGAAAGATCCTCAGTTTTTCCCTTACCTTCTTTCTCATTTCTGCTACATTCTCAAGAGCATACTCTTTTCTCTACTTTTATGATTCTCACTAAGAAGCAATGCTCTTTGAGGCTGCTGACTTCCTCAGTATTAATCATTTTCAAATATTTTTCCTATAGCTGGTACTGTGAAGTGCCAAATACCAGACCTCAAATTTTGCCACTTAGTATTGTACTTCCTTTTTCTGGGGTCTTTGACTTGTTGATGTGTTCCACTTTTTAATGGTGTGTCTTAAGTGTCCCCTTTCCTAATTTTGGCACCTACAGGCTTAAGATGTTTGTTGGAATGTGGTGTTTATATCTCTATTTACAGGTAACTTGATTTTGGTGTTTTCTACTTCCTAATGAGGCTAAACACTTGAGCCATTTGTGATTATATTTGCATTCTTATTTTGATATTATCATTGGGTGGAGGACTTGAGAGATTCAAGTTCAGGAGGATATCGTTATCTCCAGTCCCACAATTTTAAAATAGATTTTGAAATTGCTTATTTTCTAGGTTAAATGTATAAAGCTGCTTTGGATTTGCCTTCTATAGACCTTATTATATTTTGAACTTTAAAATGTTTTTTGTCTTTAACTTGTATATCCCTAAATGGACTCCACACTTTGATGGGAGAGATCTTGTAATTTTGATATTCACCATAGTACCTGGTATACTAACATACACAGAATAGCTTCTCAATACATATTAATTAGTTATTAAAACTTTTTATGTAAGAAATTGTAAGCAAAATATTTGGGTTCTTTATATATCTTTTTAAAAAGATTTCATACTTAGATAAATATTGAGAAATATCTCCTAAAACCATTAAAATGTAGTCCAGTTTCTTAAAAAGAATCCACATTTTAAGAGAAGCACCAATATGAGAACATGTTCTCATGATAAAACTGGAAATAATAGACTAAGTAGTTTCTCCAATTCATATTTTTCTCAGTAATTTCTCTGCAAAAAAAAAATGGAAACCCATAACCTTTGTTCATTTTAACATGTGTAAAAATTAAATCAGCAAACAATAAGAAAATATAATACATTATTGTAATCTCTGCTATTTATTAATTCATTTAATTTAAATGCAAATTATATGTTTTAATCATAAATTGCTTGGTACCAGGTTGTTCCTAGTAATGAGCAGTTCAAGAGATGGCACTTTTTTGAAATTCTAATAAAGCATTCCACAGAGCCCTCATTCTTTGTGAGCATGGTTGCCCCTTGAAACATCCTGAAATACAGAGCTAAAATGATTTAAAACCTCAGAAGAAGGTTTCGAATGTTGGAATAGGAAGCTACTCTTGGCTTCATGGCTAGATCTGAACACCAAAGTTAAGAAGTAATTTCAAATCAATCTGTAGAAAGATTTTACCTCTGATCATGAACGAACAGAAGCCCTCTCTCCAGAAGGTGTCAGGAGTCATATGATGGACACTAATGATGTCTGCTGCCTTTTATCATCTGTCAGGGATGAGTCACATTTATTTCCACACAGACAGTGAGAACATTTAATGAAACAAAACAGCATTATCGAGCTCCAGGTTTCCCAATTCTCTTTGGTCCTAGAAATGAAGCCCCAGTTTCATTAAATTGTAGCTTTTGGAGGTATACTACAATTATAGTCCATTGAACCAAAAATTATAATAAGATCCCAAAGCAAAGCTTTAATATACACAGACCTCCTCTCTCTATTTCAAAAGTTCAAGTTAATTCAGCAAATACCACAGCTTTAGGATATATATATAGAGAGAGAGAGGAAAAAAATTATAGAATAAATACAAAAATGAATTAAAAATAACCAAAATCATATTATCCAGAAATATTCCCTAATAATGTTTATACATTAATTATTTTGCTTTCAGCCTTCTAGACTTTATACTTTCATGTTATTATAAAAGTATGCAATTTATTTGTTCCCAGGCCTCAATAGCCTGTGACTACTGTAATACCCAAATTTTTGCTGTCTTTAATCAAAAAATGCACAAATGTAGGCATATATAGGCCTACCATATTGTCATATTCTTATTTATTTATTCACTCAACAAATATTTACTGTATTTCCACTAGAAGCAAGGCACTTTTTAGCAACTAGAAATATAGCAGTGAACCAAAAATAATGAAATCTGTCCACACAGAGCTCGTATTCTGGAAGAATAGCTGAGCAGAGATATAAAATAAACAAATGAAAAAATACAAATATATAAACATAATATGCCAGGTGATGAGAAGTGCTATGGAGAAAAAGAAGGTAAGGGAGGTGGAAAATGAATGTCTCTTCACCCCGCTTGCTCTACCAGACAATTCAGACTATTTTTTTAAATTAATTAATTTATTTATTTATTTATGGCTGTGTTGGGTCTTCGTTGCTGCGCACGGACTTTCTCTAATTGTGGTGAGTGGGGGCCACTCTTTGTTGCGGTGCATGGGTCTCTTGTTATAGAGCACAGTCTCTAGGTGCCTGGGCTTCAGTAATTGTGACACATGGGCTCAGTAGTTGTGGCGCTCAGGCTTAGTTGCTCCGTGCCATGTGGGATCTTCGTGGACCAGGGCTTGAACCTGTGTCCCCTGCATTGGCAGGTGGATTCTGAACCACTGTGCCACCAGGGAAGTCCCAGACTGTTCTTGATTTGACCAGACATGCTTTGACCTGAGGGCCTTTGCACTGACTGTTTTTTCTATTGGACTCACTCTTTCATCTCTTTCTAATCTTTGCTCAAATGATACATTCTCAATGAGGCCAACCCTAACTAGTCTACTTAAAATTGCAACCTGATGCCATCTGCCCTCACCAGCACTCCTAAGCCATCATCGTATTTTGTCACTACCTAAGGCTTATCACTTATGAACATTCTGCATAGTTTACTTAGTTATTAAGCATATTGTCTATTTTCAGTCTCTCTCCACTGGAATGGAAGGTCCATAAGAGTAGAGATTTTTGCCTGATCACTAATGTATTCCAGGTGCTGAAACTAGCATCTGGTACAAAATAAATGTTCAAAAAATATTTGTTGGGGCTTCCCTGGTGGCGCAGTGGTTGAGAGTCCGCCTGCCGATGCGGGGGAACACGGGTTCATGCCCCGGTCCGGGAAGATCCCACATGCCGCGGAGCGGCTGGGCCTGTGAGCCATGGCCGCTGAGCCTGCGCGTCCGGAGCCTGTGCTCCGCAACGGGAGAGGCCACACCAGTAAGAGGCCCACGTACTGCAAAAAAAAAAAAATTTGTTGGATGATTAAAGTGGAGATGTTGAATAAGCAGTTGAATATCTAAGACTCAATTCTGGGGAGAGAAATCCAGCCTAGAAATACAAATTTGGGAGTCATATAGGGTGACATTTTAAGTCATAACATTGTATGAGACCTCCTAGGGAATAAGTAACAATAGAGAAGAGGCCCTTAGAAATGTTAAGGAATCAACAAGATGGGGGCACTCTAGGGAGGAAGGCTGAGAAAAGAGGGTAGTAAGGCAGGGGGAAAACCACTTGTGCTTGGCTTCCTGTCATATGAGGGAAGAAAATGCTTCAATAAAGAAAACGTCAACAAATTTAGAATATTTGTCTTTTTGTAAAAGATATATATGCAATATACCTTAATCTTTACCACTCTTTTAACTACTACACTGCAAGATAAGCTCTGTATTTCTGAGTAGTAAAAACAATTTTTTGTCACTTCAATTTCATTACAAAGTATTATAAATATTCTGGTTTTTATAAAATTAGCTGCTGGCAATACGTGCACATAAACTGCAGGGTGGCCCAGTAAACGAACAGCAAGTATCCTGAATCTCTTAAGATGCACAGGCTTCCCTTTAGAAATCCATTCATCTGCAAAATAACACTCCAAGGGACCTAAGGTTGAGCTTATTCAAATGAGGCTCATCACCTGCTTTCTCAGTTCCCTTCCTCCTCTAATGATTTCTTCTCCCATATGTGGCACATCTTTCTGTAAAAGCTTCACTGTTCTACATGATTCCTCTTCCCTCCCTTCCAGCCAAGGGACCAGCTGTGTTGGTTTTGTATCCTGCCTATGTTGCCTCTGTTGCTCTCACTGCATCCTGTTTGCTCCTTCCTTACTAAGGGCATCTTCTTTCAGGCCCTTAACACTACAGTTTCTGTCTTCTCTTCATAACCAAGTGTCATCAAAGCTGTCTCTCTTAAGGTTCATCTGCATTCACTAACTCCCCTTGTCACCCCCTTTCATTCCTCACCTACTGTACTTTAACTGTACTGTTCTCACATCTCTGTCACATCTGCTTCAGCTGGTATTACTAACAACCACCTAACTATCCACTTAAGTGAACTTTTTCAGTTCTTACTTTGCCTATTTGTGGCACTAGACATTGTTGGAAGCTTTCTTCCACTTGACACCTTTTCTTCTCATGGCTTCTGTCATACTACATTATATCCTACTTTTTCACTTCTGATTCTTTGCAGCCTCCCTTTTCTCTCTCTAGCCTTAAAATGTCAGTGTTCCTCAGAAGTCAATCTGTGGTCCTCTCAGCACACCTCTGCCTTTAATCTACATGAGTCCCTTGTTCCAATCTAATTAAATTGAACTAAATTCATTCATTCCCCAATGCTCACCTACGTTTTTCTTCTCTGCTCTTTGGTCACACTGTCCCTACTTCCTAGATTTTTCTTCCTACTTTCACCATCAACCCACTATCAGATCTGTAGTACTGATCCTTCACGACTTAACTGAAATAACCTTGTCCTTTCCTCCCCAGAGCACCTCAGCTGTACCTTTAATAAGGCGCTTTCCACAGCCCAACAAGCATTAGCATTATTCATGTATCCTATCATCCCCCTGCAGGCTGGCTACATGTCTAATTCATCCTTTCCTACATTGGCCTTAGACAGCTGAAACTCAATAAATGGGCTGATATTACAATGACATGATAATGGTATCCAGGAAAAGGCCATTTAGTTAGCAACTTCCTGAATTACCTAGCACACTGTGAATTAAGAAGTGAGCAAACTAATTCCTGTCCTGTTGAAATTACTGTGCTTGACAAAGCATCTCAATGAGCGGTGGGTTTGGCACAGATTCACTGAGCAGTAGATAACTTTTTCATAGTTCTGAATAACTGGACATTAAAATATAGAAACACATTTACAAATATGCAAATTACAGTGGTTATCTTTTCTTCATTTACTTTCAGTGAATCATTTATATGTACATCAATACTGCTATTTCATGTTTTTATAATGTTTTAGACATTTATTATGTATGACTTCACAGTTCTCTGAGTACCTTGGCAGAGCTCACTCTGAAATAAAATTAACAGTAATGATTATTAATAACAATTTAATGGGGCATTATATTAACATGTACGAAGATTAGGGCTTATTACAACTTATTATTAATATTCCTCATATGATAATTTCTTTAACAGTTTTAAAATTTGTCATGTCATTATATTGGCCCCTTTTCCTTAAGCATTGCTTGGGCTTACAACTACCAAAACTATGACATTTTTTTTTTTTTTTTGCGGTACGCGGGCCTCTTACTATTGTGGCCTCTCCCATGCGGAGCACAGGCTCCGGACGCGCAGGCTCAGCGGCCATGGCTCACAGGCCCAGCCGCTCCACGGCATGTGGTATCTTCCCGGACCGGGGCACAAATCCATTTTCCCTGCATTGACAGGCGGACTCTCAACCACTGCACCACCAGGGAAGCCCCAAAACTATGACATTTATTAGCTAGTAATAATAATAGCAACAAAAGCTACCATTTACTGAGCACTGTGCCAGTGTAGGCCTACTGGTAAGCACTTTATGTGCATCATTTTCTTTGATCCTGACGAAACCTCAGAGGGAAACCGTATTGTTATCCCCATTTTACATTGAAACTGAAGCTTAGGAAAGTGAAGTGACTTTCGAGGTCATTAACTGGAAGTAATGGATCTAAGTTTTCATAATAAAAGTGTCTGATTTAAGAGCCAGTCTTTAACCCAAGCTTATTTACCTTCTAAATCTCTTTGCTCTCAGTAAGACATATAATTGTATAAACAATACCACTTCTACTGAGTTTGCCAGTTTTCGTGTTCAACATCTGTAAGGTCATGCTGTATTTTGCTCTAGGAAAAACCAAATGTTCCCAGATAGGGAACTTGTTAAACACATTATGCTATGAGGTATGGTTACTGCATTTCCATAATTTTTTGAGAAACATTAACTGAAAAGAAAATGAACCTGAAACAGGTTCTTATTATACAATGTTGGCTTCATTTTAAGTGCTCACAAAATGTATTTTTAAACAACCCTTTCTAGACTCTTGACTAGAGTCAAGTTCTCTGACCTGCTTTGGAAGAGCAGAGCTAAGTTTGCCCAATCCAGCCTCCAAAATTTCAAATCTTCATGATTCCCTAGGACATCCAATTAAATTGATGAAATGATACTGTTTCCTTAATGTTCTAAATAAGTGGTGTTTGAAAGCTAAGAGACAAATGTAGTTGAGACAGAAATTCTTCCAGTCTTCTTATGGATTTCAGGCTTCGATTTCCTCTTACCAGCATTTGTCCTGGCTTTCCTATCTGAGGATCACTCTCCTTTGACAACCAAGACAGAAAAATCATCAGCCCTTACCAGATCTGTTCTCTACTTGTCATCTGTCAGTACGGTACAGTTAGACCTGAGCAATAGGCAACCTGGACCTTCCCTGCTCTTATCTGGAATATAAGTAAGTGAAACTTTTTTTGTATTTTTCCTTATCATTTTCTCTCACTTCAATTCATTTAGGGGCTAAGACTTCCTGATGGAATTCTTTAAAATCTCTGCTACATTTTTGGTATTTGTTCTTCTTTAATACACCTTTTACACATTGAAATCCATTAGAAAGCTCCCTTTAGGGGTATATGTAACTTCTAAAGTTGATGGTTCTAGACCATTTGACTGAACAAGCTTTGGGAATCTGATGAAAGCTCGGGGCACCCCTCCCCTGAATAATGCACCTACAGATTCAAATTTCTTATAAGTTCAGGGAATTTATAAACCAATGGCTTTCATCTATGGACCCTTATAGAAAAAATTCTGATTAGAGCCACCATTATTAAAGACTTTCTCATTCTTACTTTCATTAGTATTATCACAGTTGTATTGAGGCAATTAAAATTTTAATATAAATAATTTAATTTTTTTCTTTTTTCACGTTTTTCCTTCTAATTGACATACAACACTGTATAAGTTTAAGGTGTACAGCATAATGATTTAACTTACATACATCATGAAATAATTATCACAGTAAGTTTAGTGAACACCTATCATCCCAGATAGATACAAAATTAAAGAAAAAGAAAAAAATGTTTTCTAGTGATGAGAACCCAGGGTTTTCTCTCTTAACAACTTTCACAAATAACATACAGCAGTGTAAATTATATTAATCATGTTGTACATTACACCTCTAGTACTTATTTATCTTATAACTAGAAGTTTGTACCTTTTGACCATCTTATTCCAATTCCCCCTTCCCCCACCCCACCTCCAGTTACCCCAAATCTGATCTTTTTTTATAAGAGTTTGTTTGATTTTGAAATATAATTGGCCTACAACACTATGTTAGTTCCTGGTACATAACATAGTGATTCAATATTTCTATACATTACAAATGATAACCATGTTAAGTCTAGTTACCATCTGTTACCATACAAAGATATTACTTTATTATTGGCTATATTTCCCACACTGTATATTTCCTACCCCTGACTTATTTATTTTGTAACTGGAAGTTTGTACCTCTTAATCTCCCTCACTTATTTCTCTCATCTCCTTCAGCCCCTCCCCACCTGGCAACCACCTGTTCTCTGTATCCAGGGGTTTGTTCATTTGTTTTATTTTTTAGATCCCACATATAAGTGAAATTATTCAGTATTTGTCTTTCTCTGTCTGACTTACTTTACTTAGCATAACATCCTCTAGGTCCATGCATGTTGTCACAAATAGCAAGATTTCATTATTTTTTTATGCCTGAGAAATATCCCATTGTGTCTGTCTGTATATCTGTGCATGTGTATGTATGTGTGCATAATATACATATATATATATATATATATATATATATATATATATATATATATGACACATCTTCTTTATCCATATGCCACATCTTCTTTATCCATTTATCTATCAATTGGCACTTTGGTTGCTTCCATATCTTGCCTATTGTAAATAGTGCTATAAACATAGGGATGCATGTATCTTTTCAAATTAATGTTTTTTGTTTTCTTCAGATCAATGCCCAGGAGTAGCATTGCTGAATCATATGGTAGGTCTATTTTTAATTTTCTGAGGAACCTCCATACTGTTTTCCATAGTGGCTGCACCAGTTTTTATACCCACCAAGAGTGCACCAGTGTCCCCTTTTCTTCACATCCTCACCAACACTTGCTATTTATCTTTTTGATAATAGCCCTTCTGATAGGTGTGAGGTGATATCTTATGGTGGTTTTGATTTGCGATGTTGAGCATCTTTTCCTGTGCCTGTTGTCATCTGTATGCCTTCAGGGAAAATGTCTATTCAGGCCCTCTGCCCATTTTTTAATCAGGTTTTTGTTTGATATTGAATTGTACACATTCTTTGTATAACTGGATATTAACCCTTTATCAGATAAGTCATTTACGTATATCTTTCCCCATTCAGTAGATGGCCTTTTGGTTCTGTCAGTAGTTTCCTTTGCTCTTCAGAATATTTTTAGTTTGATGTAGTCTCATTTGTTTATTTTTGCTTTCATTTCTCATGCCTGAGGAGACAGATACAAAAATAATATTGCTGAAGAAATGTCAAAGAGTATACTGCCTGTGTTTTCTTCTAGGAGTTTTAAGGTTTCAGGACTAACATTTGAGTTTTTCATCCACTTTGATTTTATGTTTGTATATGGTGTGAAAAAGTAATCCAGTTTGATTCTTTTGCATGTAGCTGTCCAGTTTACCCAGCACCATTATTGAAGCGACTGTCTTCTCCCCACTGTATATTTTTGCATCCTTTGTTTTAGGTTAATTGACCATAAATTTTTAGATTTTCTTCTGGGCTCTGTATTCTGTTCCATTGATCTATGTGTCTATTTTTGTGCTAGTACCATAATGTTTTGATTACTGTAGCTTTGTAGTATAGTTTGAAATCAGGGAGCATGATACATTCAGCTTTATCCTTCTTACTAAAGATTGTTTTGGTTGTTGAGGGTCTTTTGTGTTTCCATACAAATTTTAGAATTATTTGTTCAGGTCCTGTGGAAAATGCCCTTGGTATTTTGATAGAGATTACACTGAATCTGTAGATTGCCTTGGGGAATATGGTCATTTAAACAATATTAATTCTTCCAATTCATGAGCAGGGTATATTGTTCTATTTGTTTGTGTCATCTTCAACATCTTTCATCAGTGTCTTAATAGTTTTCCAAATACAGTTCTCCTCCTCCTCAGTTAGATTTATTCCTGTGTACTTTTTGATGCAGTTGTAAATAGAATTATTTTCTTAATTTCTCTTTCCTTTTGTTGCCAGTGTATAGAAATGCAACAGATTTATGTATATAAATTTTGTATCCTGCAACCTTTTCTGAATTCATTGATGAGTTCTGTTTTTTTGACAGCTTCATTAGGATTTTCTATATAAAGTATCATGTCACCTGCAAACAATGACAGTTTTACTTCTTCCTTTCCAATTTGGATTTCTTTTTTTGACTGAAAAAAATGCACAAGATAATAGTTGTGAGTTAAATTTTATTTGAGGCAAAATGAGGACTATAGCCCAGGAGACAGCATTCCAGATAGCTCTGAGAAACTGCTCCAAAGAGGGAGGCGGGAAGGTCAGTATATATGTGATTTTGGTGAAGGGGGAGTACAGGCAATCAGGCACATATTTTTTGCAGAAGGTTTCTGCTAGTCTTGTGAAGGTTACTGCTAGTCACAAGGAGCAGATGTCATCATGAAAGTTTTTAGTTCTTTTCTAGATATGAGAATATACAAGAATTGGGCTCATAAAATCTTCTCCTAAAAATATCTAACTATCTGAAGGCCTGTTCTGCTAGTTTTTTCAGAGCACAGAGTGCCTCATTCCTGATCTCCACCCTGGACTCCTTTCAGGGTGTGTTGAAGGCCAGCGGTCACAGCAGCTTGTGATTTGATCCTTAGATGGTAGATGGCAAGTGTCAATTTGTAGTTGACACTTTTATTTCTTTTCTTTGTCTGCTTGTTGTTGCTAGGACTTCCAATAGTATATTAAATAAAAGTGGCAAGAGTAGGCATCATTGTCTTGTTCCTGATCTTAGAGGAAATTCTTTCACCTTTTTGCCATTGAGTATGATGTTAGCTGTGGATCTGTCATATATGGCCTTTATTATGTTGATGTATGTTCCCTCTATATTCATTTAGTTGAGAGTTTTTATCACAAATAGATGTTGAATTTTGTCAAAATCTTTTTCCAAATCTATTGAGATACTCATATAATTTTTATTCTTCACTTTTTTAATGTGGTGTATCACATTGATTGATTTGCAGATATTGAACCATCCTTGCATCCATGGGATAAATACCACTTGTTTATGGTGTATGATCCTTTTAATGTATTGTTGAATTTGGTCTGCTAATGTTTTCTTGAGGATTTTTGCATCTATGTTCATCAGTGATATTGGCCTATAATTTTTCTTTTTTTGCAATATCTTTGTCTGGTTTGGGTATCAGGGTGATGCTGGTCTTGTAGAATGAATTAGGAAGTGTTCCTTCCTCTGCAATTTTTTGGTATGGTTTGAGAAGGATAGATTTTAACTCTTCTCTAAATATTTGGTAGAATTCACCTGTGAAACTGTCTGGTCCTGGACTTTTGTTTGTTGGGAGTTTTAAAAATTATTGATTCAATTTCATTACTGGTAATCAGTCTGTTCATATTTTCTATTTCTTCCTGATTCAGTCTTAGGAGATTGTACATATCTAGGAATCAGTCATTTTTCCTAGGTTGTCTGTTTTATTGGTATTTAACTGTTCATATTAGTCTCATATGGTCCTTTGTATTTCTGTGGTGTCAGATGTAACTTGTCCTTTTTAGATAATTTAATTATAAAAATATTTATTTTAGGGTCTCACACCACAGGTTTATACATGTCTTTACTCTGAATATTTTGAAGACTGTCTTCATAAGATTTGCTTACCACCTTCATTTTCCACCACAGCTATTTTGTATTATTGATTCAACTAAGGCAGTGTGTATAATAGAAAAATACAAGGTTTTGGTATATAACATTAATCAAGGTATTTAATATCTCTGTTACAGTATTTCCCTGTGCTAAATATGATTATGATTTATTTCATTGATTGTTTGCTTTTTAATGGGTGAGAATTAGATGGGGATGTCAGCTCCCCAACAGAAGAAATGTCATTGGTTTTGTTAATTGTGGTTCCTCAGCACTGGTCCAGAACAGCACCGGGCACATAGTTGTTGCTTAATGAATATTTATTGAAAGAATCAATAAAGTATATAATATTTGACTTGCCTGATGATGATTTAATTCTGAAATTAAAAAATCATTACTAAGGACATACTATCTGCTAAGAATGTAAGAGAAAGAGAAACAATGGAAATATAAGAGACAAAGAAAATAAGAAATTAATGAGAGAATGAGACTGAAGCTAAAAGAGAGACTATGAGAGAGAAAAAATGAGTCCAGCAATAAGGAAAAGAAGTGTGTACATAAAGACTAGTTAACTGAAAAGACTTGTCTCTATACTATTTTCCAAGAGGATAAACAAATAATAAAAAATTAGTCTCCGTTGAGTTGGCAGCAAGAAGCTTCCTGTAGAAGCAATATATCTGAAGTAGATTTTTGTACCTGCTGCTTAGCATTGAATGAATATATAATAAATTTTATTCAATTTATTAGATTATCTTAGAGACCCTAAGTATGTCTTCAAATTATTTATTGATAGAATTTAACCAACATTTACACCTTAAATATCCAATATCCTGGAGTTTCTATAGAAACTTTCTTTGGTTGTTCTCAGCATCTATTTGCATGATGTCATTATACACTCCTTGTGAAGAATGCCAAGGAATGGCCACAGGTGTCTGGCACATTCTGACTATGGCCAAGAGACCCATATCATTAGGATAATGACCACAAGTCATCCTGCTTGGCTATGTGTCTGAAATCAAAATGTGAGGCAAAACCAACATAAGTACAGTTAATTTAAGATACTTTCTATTTGTTAAAGTTAATTTCAAGTCTGGTTTACAATTAACAATTGCCCAAAGGATTAAAATGTCCATGTCATGTGACATAATAAAGTGTTTGTGGCACTGACCCCTGGATTTAATATTTCCAGGAATGGATTTCATTGCTTGTGACCTTACTGCTGGAAGGAGTCCTACTGTAAAATAAATATCAACAATATCTTGGCAATGCCAAAGCAATTTATGATTTTATGACAGTCTATACTGGTGTCTAGTATTAAAGCAATACTGCTGGAGGCTAATTAATGGGTACATGTAGGATGTTCCATCCTGTAAGAGGGAGGTTGCCTGTTCCCTCACTGGTTGCTGGCTGCAGCTCTCATACTGATAGCATGTTGTTGCCAGTGTTGCCACCTCATTAGAAAATTAGCTTTTAATTAATTTTGGAAGCTGTTGCATGGGTTTCAATAGGAGGCACACATTTGTACACATCTCGTGGCAGAATTCAACCACCCCTCCATGTTTCTAATGGGCCTCTCCTGCCTCGCAGTAAAGCAGCAGTCCAGCTGCTTGCAGGCAGCAGCTCCATGGGTAGCATTGGCCACACAGCTCCAGCCTGCTCCCAATTACAAAGAGATGTCCTTTAGTGCCCTCATGTGCAGCCCCTTACTCCAAGGCCACTTGAGACATTAAGCAACAACAGAAAGGACCACAATCCCAGATGCTCCCCTTTCATGCTCTGACCCCCCAACCTGGCTTTAATGGCACATAGTCTGGCAAGAATATGCCTTACCTCATTTTTATATTTAAACATCTCTGCCTGAGCACAGTGGTGATAAACCTACAGACAAGATAAATAGCTAGATTATCACTCTTCTCCCCAGGGGAAAGTCATGCTGTCAATTAGGCTAATGGGGGTTCCGGGTTCAGCTTTGGCATGCCCTAACATTAGGGAAGGCTTTTTGCCCTGCATAGCTGTAAAGCCCAAAGACGGATTTGAAAAGTAGCTATGACCCTAGGGTGGCCAGGCAGCAAAGAGGGAAGTCAAGAACCTGATGATTAATCATCTGCCACAACAATAGGAGGGAAAAGAAGATGAGGCCCATGAGACCAGATCTTTTGAGCTCTATTATAATTATACATTGCTTTTTTCGATTCAATTTGGTGGCTTAAAAGGAGATATGGGTGTTTTCTGCTGAAGAAGTGAGACTCCATCCTTTACTAAAAATAAGTGTTCTTTTGTCATACGTTTTCAAAGCACTTATTCTGACATCTCATTTGATCTTATGACCAATCTCTGATGGACTTAGGGCAGGTGGCATTTTTCTCAGTTTGCAGCTGATGGAATTGTGTGACACAGCAGAGTTTAGCAATTTCCCTGTGACCACACAGCCAGCTGTGATGGCACCAGGATGACAACCCAAATAATCTAGCTATCCTAAATTTTTATAATGGTTCTCCATTGCATCATACTTCACTCTACAGTCACAGAAATTAAATTATGAACTGCTGACAAATGATTTTTGTAATTTTATCTGTTACATATGCATAGGAGTCAAACCTAAAAGGTAACTCCTGGCAAATACAGCCTGCTAAACAATGAAATAATTTATTTAATCCAAAATTGGAAAGCATAGTGTTAGCCCTGATTTATTCTACAATTGGGGAGATATAAGGATCATAATTTTTTTAGATACCAGCAGAAAATTACAGACTCTGTGCAGTATTGGGATTTTCCATTCCAAAGACAGGCTCTTTGTAGTATGAATATTGGATTATAAGCAGGGTGACTGTGTAGTCTTCTGATTTACCTGAGCAGATCCCAGTTTTCAGCTGCTATCTAGGCATTCGATTAGTTTTAGCATTTGTTCTGGACAAAAATGACCCAGCTTGATTGTAAATTTTATGGCACCCCAATTTTAAGTCAAAGATTTATCTTCTAGTTATATTGTCCCATTGAGGAACCAATACTTCCACAGCTTAGCGGTTGGAAGTTTACAGGAAACGTTTTATTAGTCGTATACTTCCCATGCTTTCCCAGGAGTAGATAATAGTTGTCAAGAAGGCAACCATTCACTGAGCACTTGCTCTGTGCCAGGTGCTATGTTTTGTACTTTACTTGCATTATTATTTCTTTTAATCATCCCCAAGCCCTCTGAGGTGGTTACCATCATTACCCATATTTTACATAGGAAGAAACTGAGGTTCACAGTGACCAAGTCACCAGCTCAAGATGCAACAGTAAGTAAGGGGCAAAGCCCAGATTTGAGTTCAAGTCTTTCTGGCTTCAAAGCCCAGACTCTTAACAGCTATGATCTTTCAGAGTAGGCAAAGTCTCAATCCAGGTCTGTTCACCAGTGTGTTTGTCTCCTACAAAGGGGAAAGCCCATAGCACTGTCTCAGGCCTCCCAGGTCATTTTCACTAGCTTCACCTAAATAATTGCTTCTTGTGCTTTAACAGGAACAAGAATCACATGAGGTGCTTTATTGAAATGCATATTCCTGGACCTTTTTGCAAAGTTTGACTTGGTAGACTCTAGGAATTTCCCTTTCCAACAAGCTCCCTAGGTAATTCTGGTGCTCAAGGATTTTTTTCAATCACACTTTGGGAAACATTGATTTATATATTTCTAACTATTAGAAAGTTTGGATCTGAGGAGCACTTATCAAGTAGGCTGGGAGAAGCAGAGGTAGACCGTCTATTTCACTGAAAATCCCTGAAATGGAGAACAACAATAATGACGATATTGGGCACTGGCTTAGCACCAGACGCTTTGACATGTTTTACTGCATATAATCTTTGTAACAATCCTGGTGTGTGTGTGTGTGTGTGTGTGTGTGTGTGTGTGTGTGTGTGTACACATTTTACCAATAAGAAAATTGGGACTACTAAAAGTGAAATGTCTATTACTAAATTATGCATCTTGGTGGTGGTGTCAGGATACAAACTTAGATAGTTAACACAACTCAAATACTTTATTTATATGGACTGAAATACATAAAAATTTTAATAATTTTAATAATATCTACTATAGTTATGTTCTGACAGTTTTTGTCTTTTTCTTTGTACCTCATATTTTCCAAATTACCTTCAGTGGGTGTTATTTTTACAATCAGTAAACAGTAACAACATAAAAATATTCTTATTTTTCACTGGTTGGTTCTCCCAGCAGTAAACTTTAAATAAGGATTTGAGCACAAGTAGTTTATTTGGGAGGTAACCACTGGAAACACTAGTAGGGAAGGCAGAAAGGAGACAGGAAAGAGACTGGTGCCCACAAAGGGTGTTCATGAACAAATTACCATTGTGGGCAACTGGGACTCAATCCTCCTGGGGACGGTTAGAAAACTACACAGAGCATTCCTCAGGGCTATCCCACCTGAGGGCTGAGAAAGTGGGGTTATTCATCCTCCAACTGCTGCCCATTATCATTACCCAGCACATCCAACCTGCCCTGTCTGTGATATGAGAATTCTCCTGAGGTCAAAGAAAGCCCTAGGGCAAGGAGATGCAGGTGTTTGCAGTAAAAGGACATCAGCCTGCAGGGAAGTTGACACAGTTGGCTACGTTGCGGAAGCAAAGCAGGTGAAGCTCCAGCAAAACTAACTACTGTGTCTTTGGCAAGTTATAGTTTGGCTTCTTCAGGATGTTTCAGAAGTTTACAGCCTCCTGATCAGTCACTTTTCCTATTTAAAAATATGTAGCTGATATAAACTTAAACTTTGATTTCTATCTAGATTATAGCCTACACATAGGTTTATTTTTCTGTTAGTAAGGTTTTTATTTTCACTGTCTTGTTAAAAAGATACACCAATTTTTAAGGAAGGAATCAGCTTATATTCATTGTGTTGGCTTTCTACTTTCAGTGTGCAGAATAAACTTACATTTGGATTCCCAGATCTCTGAGGACCATGAAAAAATGGAACAAGGAAATCTGGAATTTGGATGTGGTGTTTCTTCTTC
The DNA here is from genome assembly GCF_963924675.1 of Phocoena phocoena. Classification (NCBI taxonomy): domain Eukaryota; kingdom Metazoa; phylum Chordata; class Mammalia; order Artiodactyla; family Phocoenidae; genus Phocoena; species Phocoena phocoena. The sequence continues at coordinate 38,143,414 of NC_089235.1, read as the reverse complement.
ATAGAAAAGGATGGAAGATCCATGCTACACCCACTGTCTTGGATACCCCAAATGAAAGCTCAGTCTTATTGATACAATGAACTGACAGAACCTGACAGTCCCCATCAGTCATAACCTAAATCAGCTGAAATGCTGCCATTGCTCTTGGGGGAGCAGCAGCTCAGCAGAGAAAATCACCTTTGCTAATTGAACCTCTTCTGGGGGAACTGCCAAGTTTGTGCTAAAAGCAGCTGTCCCTGTTCTTCATTCCAGAAAAGGACAAGAGGGATGGATCAGAGGACCAATAGATACTGGGTTACCATCATTTCCCTAGATGTATTTAGTGCCTGCACAAATTCATATCAAAGTAAACTCTGGGCTGTATAATGAGAAAGAGAGACAACTCTATCTCATCATTCTTCTAATTCTAGCAATAGAAATTCAAAAATAAGCAAATATTGAAAACTAACACCTTTTATTAAAAACTTGTTTGATATGAAGCAGTGAAGATAGTACCAAAAGAATGTGATGTAGGTCTCCTCAAAAAGCTTATATTATCTTGCTCTGTGCAACAGGAAGTGTCTACTTCTCTTCCTTCATTCTGTATTTTGGTCAAAGGCATTACTGTAAAAGACTATCCCTCTTGGTTCATGTCAGTCATATCCTTTGCTTGAGATTCCTGAGATTGTTAACTAAAACATTTTCTTCTTGCAATTCATTCTCTTTTTCAAAATTTCTCAGTTGATCTGCTATAAAGAAGAAGCATGGGTTCTAAACACTAGGTCCTCAAGACAATATAGATACAACTGGTTCTAGATATGAAGATTACATATAAATACTTAACAAATAATAAATAGGTGTGAAGGCAAAGTCCAAAGGGAGAGGAAGATAGAGATGGAGATCAGGACTTCACATTTGGCCTTGAAGTGCAAGCTTCTCAGTTCTCTTTTCTGGGCTTCTCAGTTTCTCTTTTTTCTTCTCAGTTCTCTTTATCACTACTGCTCTTGGTAGAGGACCAAGTGATTTTTCAGAGATAAGCCTCTTCTGTTGGCCATATATTTAACTCTCCCCATGAGGATTTTTGTCATTGTTGATTTTTGCTGTTGTTATTTTTAATTTTTATTGGAGTATAGTTGATTTACAATGTTGTGTTACTTTCAGGTGTACAGCAAAGTGAATCAGTTATACATATACATATGTCCACTCTTTTTTATATTCCTTTTCCTTATAGGCCATTACAGAGTATTGAGTAGAGTTCCCTGTGCTATACAGTAGGTCCTTATTAATTATCTATTTTATACATAGTAGTGTGTATATTTCAATCCCAATCTTCCAATTTATCCCTCCCCACCCCCTTACCTCCTAGTAACCATAAGTTTGTTTTCTACGTCTGTAACTCTATTTCTGTTTTGTAGATAAGTTCATTTGTACCCTTTTTTTTTCAGATTCCACATATAAATGATATCATATGATATTTGTCTTTCTCTATCTGACTTACTTCACTCAGTATGACAATCGCTAGGCACATATGTGTTGCTGCAAATGGCATTTTTCACTCTTTTTTATGGCTGAGTAATATTCCATTGTATATATGTACCACATCTTCTTTATCCATTCTTCTGTTGATGGACATTTAGGTTGCTTCCATGTTCTGGCTATTGTAAATAGTGCTGCAATGAACATTGGGGTGCATGTATATGTTCAAATTATGGTTTTCTCCAGATATATGCCTAGGAGTGGGATTGCTAGATCATATGGTAGCTCTATTTTTAGCTTTTCAAGGAACCTCCATACTGTTCTCCATAGTGGCTGTACCAGTTGGTGCTGGTACAGTTGGTGCTGTGCCACCAACACTGTAGGAGGGTTCCTTTTTCTACACACCCTCTCCAGCATTTATTGTTTGTAGATTTTTTGATGATGGCCATTCTGACCAGTGTGAGGTTATACTCATTGTAGTTTTGATTTACATTTCTCTAATAATTAGTGATGTTGGGCATCATTCCATGTACTTTTTAGCCATCTGTATGTATTCTTTGGAGAAATGTCTATTTAGATCTTCTGCCCATTTTTTGATTTTTTTTCATTTTTTTGATATTGAGCTGTATGAACTGTTTGTATATTTTGGAGATTAATCCTTGTTGGTTGCTTAAGACTGGTACTCAGAAAACTATAAGATACTGATGAAAAAAATCAAAGATGACACAAACAGATGGAGAGATATACCATTTTCTTGGTTGGAATATTGTCAAAATGACTATACTACCCAAAGCAATCTACAGATTCAATGCAATCCCCAACAAATACCAATGACATTTTTCACAGTATTAGAATAAAAATGTTTACATTTTGTATGAAGACATAAAAGACCATGAAGAGCCAAACAATCTTGAGAAAGAAAAACAGAGATAGAGGAATCAGGCTCCCTGACTTCATACTATACTACAAAGCTACAGTAATCAAAACAGTATGGCACTGGCACAAAAACAGAAATATAACTCAATGGAACAGGATAGAAATTCCAGAGATAAACCCACACACCTATGGTCACCTAATCTATGAAATAGGAGGCAAGAATATACAACAGAGAAAAGGCAGTCTCTTCAATAAGTGGTGCTGGGAAAACTGGAGAGCTACATGTAAAAGAATGAAATTAGAACACTCCCTAACACCATACACACAAATAAACTCAAAATGGATTAAAGACCTAAATGTAAGGCCGGATACTATAAAACTCTTAGAGGAAAACATAGGCAGAACACTCTTTGACATAAATCACAGCAAGATCTTTTCTGATCCACCTTCTAGAGTAATGAAAATAAAAACAAAAATAAACAAATGGGACCTAATGAAACTTGAAAGCTTTTACACTGCAAAGGAAACCATAAACAAAACAAAAAGACAACCCTCAGAATGGGAAAAAAAATATTTATCATTGTTGTTTTATTTGTTTTCAGTGTAAGAAAAGTTACTTCCAACATTGCGCCCTAGAAGCCTTCTCACTCTGCTCTGAACCTACCACCACTCTCTACATGACCACCACCACCCCCTCCCCGCAAACCTAGCCAATGATAACTTTTTCCTCATGACATCAGCTATAGCCAAAACTGTTTACTTTGCAATCCACCCCTTACCATTTTCATTTTCTCCAAACTATTTTTGCATTGTTAAATCTTGAATTTTCTGTTGTTTATTTTTAAAAAAATATGTAAGGTGCTATTTCCTTAAAACTCTCATTTGAATAATTATACAAGTGACGAAATCTAGAATTTCACATCTAATTGTAAGGCCAACTGGCCCGAGGCAGGGGAACGCAATCAGACTCACAGGTTGCATCAGACGGAAACTTTCTGGACCACCCAGTTCCAGGAACTGACCTGGGGACTTTCCACCCGGCCCAGCCTTCCCGCCTTTCGAGGGGTGGGACTAACAGTCCCAAGACTGATGCGACCGGCACCAGATATTGCCACGATACCTGAAGAGACCACCAAATAAGGAATACCCTGCGCCCTCCCGGATTCACCACACCCCTTTCCCTTCTTCCCCTATAAATTCTGCCCAAACCCTCACTTGGGCACGACTTCTCTGGTCCCTTTCTCTCGGACCAGTGAACCTCGCCCGGGAGCGTTCCCAAATAATGCTTGTTTAAGCTCTCCCCCGTTTCTTGGTCCTGTTCCTTACACTAATAACTCAGTAAATTGGGTGATACACTCTCTTCAGTTCCTCTACTGTGCATTTCACATCCTCTTATGCTTATTGCTTCTTCCTCTCATCAGACCTTCCTCCACTCTCATTAGTTTCTTGTCTCCTTGCCCTCAAGTGCAGCCCTTGTCCATCACTTATTCTTCACACTGTTGTGATGTTATCTTTTTAAAGCACAGAAGTAACCATTATATTGCCTTGCTTCAAAAACTTTGCTAAAAATAAAAGGATCGGAGCATATTAGTGAAAAGCAAAAAAGACCTTGTGCAACTTCTGTGAACATAACTGAGGGGTCATTGGAGCTTGGAGTGTGATAACACCAAGTAAAGGTGCTGGATTGGGACAGATAGAACAACAGAAGCTCACAGCTGAAGGCAAGACTTGATGTCCAAAGGCATGTAAGGATTACGATGCAGACACCAGTCAGCTATGGGATTCTCAGAGTAGGTGGTGGAGCCCATTCAGCTGGATAGAGGTAGGTAGATAATAATTATCTAGCAGCTCTGTCCAGCTACAGTTTACTATTAGTATCAGTTAGGGATCTGGACTGAAAGTAATAAGCATTCATATTAACTTGGGCAACAAGAACAATTTATTTCCTCACAAAATTGAGGGATGATTAGGGATATAGTTAAATTTCCAGGGAAAAATTGGATCCTTGAGCTCCAATCTCACCATTTTTCTCTTCTCTTTTCTCTCTTCTCCTTCTCCTTCACCTTCTCCTCCTCTTCCTTCCTTCTCTCTCTTCCTCTCATTTGCTTTTCTCATCACCTGTCTTCATTTTCTCAGCTTTAATCAAAACTTCTCAGCTTTAATCAAAACTTCCCTGGTGGTCCAGTGGTTAAGAATCCGTCTTGCATTGCAGGGGATGTCAGTTTGATCCCTGGTAGGGGAACTAAGATCCCACATGCTGCGGGACAACTAAGCCCGTGTGCCACAAGTAGAGAGCCTGTGTGCCGCAACTGGAGAGCACACATGCCACAACTACAGAACTCACACACTCTGGAGCCTGCACGCCACAACTAGGGAGAAGCCTGCACACCACAAAGAGCCTGTGTGCTGCAACTAATACCCAATGCAGCCAATAAATAAATAAATATTAAAGTCAACAATTAAAATAACAGAGTCATATCATTCAAGTTAGTAGAGTGTGAAACCAGGAATAAAGAAAACCCAGTCAATATAGGAAAAAGCAGAGAAAGAGAAAAAATAAGCATAGTAAAACCATGGTAAATATTAAAAGAAAATAATTATAATAAATGTAAATGGATTTAATTTGCCTTTTGAAAGGCAGATCCTCATGTTGGGTAAGGAACCAAATGTCATTTAAATGCTATTTATGGAAAACGCACCTAATGCACAAGGATCTTGAAAGTTTGGAAGAAAAATGGGAGAAAATTATATACTAGGTATTTTCGAAACAAAATAGAGTTGCCTGATGAAATAAATACAAGATGACCAGTTAAATTTTGATTTCAGATAAACAATGAATATTTTTTATTATGACAAATATGTCCCAATATCGCATGGGCAAACTTATACCAAGGTGAAAAAAAGTTCATTGTTTATCTGGACGTCAAATTTAATGGTGTGTCCTATAATTTCATTTACTAAATCTGGCAAACCTAAATGAAAAGAATGTTAATCTAGCCATATTAATATCAGATAAAATACACTTTAGTTCCAAAAGAATTTCTTCAATAAAGCACAAACTGCATAAACAATAAAGTGCTAGATACATCAACTACATTAAAATTTTTAAACTTCAGATCAAATAAGACACTATAAACAAAGTGAAGACACAATGCATAGATTGGGAGAAGATATTCGTGATTCATATAAAATGCAAAAGATTAAAACTGAGAACTTATAAATTACTTCTACAAATTATGAAGGAAAGAAGGAAGGCAGGGAGGGAGGGAGGAAAAAAAGAAGGGAGGGAGGAAGGAAAGAAGGAAGGAAGGAAAGAAGGGAAGAAGAGGTAGAGACAGAAAGAGAGAGGGAGAAAGAAAAGCAACTCAATAGAAAAATTATCAAAGTACATGAACAGGATACTTAAAATGGAAATTCAAATGTTTAATGTTATAAGATGATAAATGTCACTAATAAGCAGGAAGATTAATAGTAAACTAATCAAGAGCTACCATTATTATTTATCTGACTACTCCAATTTAAAATTTTGACAATTTAACTGTTGAATATCTAATAAGGATGTACATAGGATTGGTAGCTTTTGAAACAGATGTTCTATTCTGACATGTACATCTAGATCCGTGCTGTGCAATACAGTAGCCACTAACCACATGCAGCTATTTAAGTTTAAATTTAAATTAAGTTAAATAAAATTTAAAATTCTCTTCTTGTACTAGCCACATTTCAAGTGCTAGTGGCAAGTGTCTATCATATCATGGCAGCAAGTAGCTAACATATTGGACAGAGCAGGTATAGAACATTTCCATCATTGCAGAAACTTCTATGGCACAGTGACCCTAAGACTATCTTTAACAATAATTTCTACAAGGAAATATTTCTTTTCTTTCTGGCTCCCCCCTTACACCCTAGTCTTGCAGAACTGCCTCTACCTTACTAATAGCCATTGATCTAAGATGATTTGTCTCAAAGATATTTTCTATCTGGTTTACCTTAAGCACTTTAAAAACATTAGAGAAATAACTTAGTCATGTCTGAGTATATAAATAAATTAATATAAATATTGAATTTTAGGAAAGGAGCTGAAAATAGCCCACCTGCCTAAAACAAATTTACCAAACTGGAGACATGTGAACCTACAGATATATTTTGTTTGGCCAGTCTATAGTTTGCTTTTGTATTTTTAATTGTACTAGTGTCCAACGTTTAAAAATAAAGAGATTATCTTTTTAAAAAAATTGTCTGGATTCTCTTAAAAGATAGAAAAATCTAGAACACTGAGCCAACACTTTTGGCGGAAAACCTTTGCTAGTGCTGATTAGTGGGGACTTCCTTAAGGTGGGCACAGGTTCTCCAAGAGGTTGAGTTTTTTCACAACTTCAGGCATTTCTGTCATCTGCCTGGTCTCTGTAGGCTTTTCTTTTCTTTTTTTTTTTTTTGAATTTTATTTTATTTATTTTTTTTATACAGCAACTTCTTATTAGTCATCAATTTTATACACATCAGTGTATACATGTCAATCCCAATTGCCCAATTCATCATGGCACCACCCCCACCTCTCCGTGGCTTTTCCCCCTTGGTGTCCATACATTTGTTCTCTACATCTGTGTCTCTATTTCTGCCCTGCAAACCAGTTCATCTGTACCATTTTTCTAGGTTCCACATATATGCGTTAATATATGATATTGTTTTTCTCTTTCTGACTTACTTCACTCTGTATGACAGTCTCTAGATCCATCCATGTCTCAACAAATGACCCAATTTCATTCCTTCTTATGGCTGAGTAATATTCCATTGTATATATGTACCACATCTTCTTTATCCATTCGTCTGTCGATGGACATTTAGGTTGCTGTAGGCTTTTGAGTTTGTGACTCCTGTTCCAAATCTAGACAAACGATTTTACGTCTTTTTAGCATACCTTAACACTCAAGGGCTCCCAGCAATGTTGTAGTTGCATGTGGATGACCACACCAACCTGCATCAGATTAAATCTTTGATCATCACTTGAACTTGAAAAGACTAAAACATCAGTTGATTGAGTGGTGTTAAGATATTTTAGTTTGAGCATATGAGTCTCTGAATATGTTTATTTCTGAGGTTTTACTTATATAGTCATGCCTGTATGTATTCATCTGACAATTGAGGAAATAAAGTAGAGGTGAAAGTCCAGCCATCCTCAGATGTTAGAAGCTTATATTGTGTTAACAGATGCACCAGAAAAGGCTAGCACTTTATCATTTTGTTTACACCTGAATTGGGGTGGTAGGGGAGGAAACACAATGTAAATAACCATAATGTTTTCAAGGAACATTAATGTTAAAACCAAGTGGCTTATTGCTTTTAGGGAAGAATACCTGACTTTTCTTCACATCTGACCTGAATTCCTTCTCTTAATTAATTAGGCAACAAAAGTATTAACATAACTATTCAGACAGAGGTTTAATGTCTGTACTTCAGGGATATTGTAAAAAGAATTGCTGCTTTGTTGAGTTTCGACTCGATTTATTTTAATAATTTGGTTTCTCGACATCTTGGAGGTAAGTCAAAGTCAACAAGTTTAAATGGTTGGGTAGTTGGGGATAGGGCTAGAAATAAGGGTTGATTTTAGTGGCAAAACTCCAACTACTAAGACACACTTAAAACTTCCTCTGGAAAAAACGTGGAAGACTAGAAAGTTGGGGGCGGGGAAGAGAAACGTCTCTCAAAGATGGTGGAGGAATTAGAACCCCTTAGGACACAACCTCTTTAGACCAGCATGTTCCAAACTTCATAATCCATTTGTAAGTCTTGAACTGATATCAAGAAATAACTTTTAAACACTATTTAATCTTTCTGTGTGATCTGCTCTCTAATACTTCGTGGTGGTTATTCTTTTTAAATTTTATTTTTATTTATTTTATTTATATATATTTTTTGCTGTACGCGGGCCTCTCACTGTTGTGGCCTCTCCCGTTGTGGAGCACAGGCTCCGGACGTGCAGGCTCAGCGGCCATGGCTCACGGGCCCAGCCGCTCCGCAGCATGTGGGATCTTCCCGGACTGGGGCAGGAACCCGTGTCCCCTGCATCGGCAGGCGGACTCAGCCACTGCGCCACCAGGGAAGCTCTTGGTGGTTATTCTTTATTTTTATTCTGTTTAAAGAAAGACTTCCCCACTTTCTTCCTTAGTCTTTCTCTTTTCACTTTCTCTTTCACACACAGGGCAAAGAGATGAGGCACTCCAGTAAACAAACTATAAGGGTCCACATTTTCCTGAATTGTAATGCCTAAAGTCTAAAATATTAATGAATACTAAGGTATAAATGATGCGGGCTGATTCATAAATTCCACTAACCCATTGTATTCGCAAGGGTATCAATAAGAATTATCTAACAGAGCACCAACCCACTACACTTTCTTTAAGCAGGGAGGGACTTTCTACAGGAAATTAGATGGGTTAAAAAGTCATCCTGAGAGTTTAGGAAATATACACTCAGTAGAGCTCTCAAGAATGACTCTGAAAAGCCACACTGCAGAACTAGGTCATTGAAGAGACTGCTACCCATAAGCAAAATAAATGAGAGAAATTTATTCTTTCTTGATATCCCTATGCCTAGTCCAGAGGCTGGCAAGGTTATTGTTAGGAACTCTGCCAGGACTGGACCCTAGGTCTGTCTCATTCCTTCTGTGTCTGTGTTATCACTATTCTGTGTTCAAGAGAGCTGGACTACTGTCTTTCTCTATGTTCTATGGCAACTGACATGTCCTCTGTGAGATTTTAATTCCTCATCCATAAAATGGACCTACTATACCCTCCCATAAAGTTCTTTTAGGATCACGAAAGCAAATTCCTGCAAAAGACCTGGCACAATGAATGTTAATTCCCTTTCTTCATTAAAAAGCTTATATCAGCATGCAACACCTCATGTAGGAGTGTTTTATTCTGAAGCAGTTGACTTGATGGATTGGAAAAATGGAAGAACTGTTGCCTTTTTGAATCGCAGAGGTATTTATAATCATAAACACATGCATGCCTTTGAGTCAGTGTGATTGAATTGAAATTATTATGGTCCCTCCCTACAGAAATAGTGCTCATAGGTGGCAGTGGACTAGAATCTAAATAGCTTAGATTTTCTGATGATCTGTTTGATGAGTGTAGCTTTTTTCTTACATGATAACAGTTTAGTGGAAGGAGCACAGACTTTGAGCTGGCTTGAGTCTCTGCTGTATGATCTATGAGCTACATGATCTTGCTAATGTCCTTAACCTCTCAGACCTTTAGTTTTTTCATTCGCAAAAGCATTTGGGTGAATCTGTAAAGCACCTGACACATAAAAGGTACTCAGTAAATAATGGGTATTATTACTGTTCTTGATGTATTTTTATCTTAATTTACTTTCTACTATTCTTAACTGGCATAGTACCTAGGTAAGCAAATGCTAGCACAGTTTGATGGAGAGAGTACAACTCTGAAATGTATGTTCTTCCTTTCAGAAAGCCTTGAACCTTATATAGTCACCATCTTGTCTCTTTGCTCAGAATCTGACCTTTGGTCAATAGATCCTTGACTGCTGCAGTCTCCTCCAGAAAATAGTCTCTTTTTGCCATCTCCAAGTTCCCAACTACTAAACATCACTGCATTCTTCCAACTAAAAGCAAAAAAAAAAAAGTGCTTGTCTTTGGCTATTTCTGAGAGAAAAATTGGTATGTTACATAGCCCTAGGAAATAAGAATATTGCTAAGTTGACCTTTAATATTGTTATTTCAAGACCTGAACTATCAGAATTCCTCAAAGAAAGGAATATTTAAATAGTCCATAGGCAAAACATTAACTTTTGAAATGAATGAGGAAGTCAGAATCCATTTGTTCTAAGTAGGTGTAGGAGAATTGGATTATTTGCACTTGATTGTTTTGACAGTAAATTTAATAACAGGCAAAAAAAGAAGAAAGAAAGAAACAGAGTCTTTAAATTGGCCATCGGTTGGAAATAAAACAGATCCTGGCAAGCCATTTTACTGTGTAAAATAGATTATATTATGTCATATTCACTGCCGATAGATATTCTAGGTACTTCGCACATACTAAATGATAACATCTTACAGTATATAACAATTACAGAATTAGACTTGGATTGCTTTTCAATGGTAAAAATGCCTTTCAAAATATAGTATAGTATTGTGACAAAATCTGTGGGTGTAGTAAACCCTTGGGTATCAGTGAGTCTGAACTATCAAGAGAATAAAAGACACACAGCCTATATTTTCCCATGGAGTGAATAGTGCCAAACATAAATATTGCAGTATTTAACATAAAACACCCTATGTAAAAATATAGACCTTGTTTGTTTGCTTCCCCTAATGCTTTAAAAAAGCTTACATCAAGGGTACTATAAGTACTATATTTAAGAATCTAATTCAATTTAAGGGGTTCTACACTGCCTATAAATTTTTCTATCAAATTACTGCGTATTTTCAATTCAAGGCAATGCATAGTTCTATGCCAACAAAGCTTGTTAGGTACTTAATAATAGCAATAATCTACAAGGATTGACTAAAATGCTTGTGGAAAAATTAGTCATTAGTAGTTACTGGCAACTTCTTCCCATTGGAGTTCAGACATACAGTTCAAGGACTGTTCTTTTTAAACTAATTTTATGGAATATCTACCATATATATAATCATGTTAAGGAACTTTTCATGTATGCTTCCTTTAATCATTTTACCAGTCCTGCCAGGTAGGTTTTTCAGGGAGGAATCTTTCTCCTCCATCTTTATATTTCCATAGAAGGGGCCTTTAGGGGGAATTTTAAAGGGAGCATTTCTGGCTTTATTCTCTCTCTTCTATACCTGCTCCTCCCAGGACTGTGGAGAGCCTAACAGCCAGGGCATCGCATCCCACGTATCTCACACACTGTTGCCCCTCAGTAGTGGAGAGAGACTCCTTCTCGGTTCTCGTGAGCTGTTCGTTTAAATGTGAAAGATGGGGCTCTCCCTCAACTCCCTCTGCCCCTGAACTCACGACTCAGGGCATGTTCCAGAACTCTTCTGAGTCCTCTGGGGCTCCCCCTTAGGCAGCAGTTAGTGAGCGTCACTGCCCGTCCCTGGGAGGCAGATTCTCCAAGCAGCAGACATGAATAGGTGTTCTGAGGCTGTTAGCGGACCCTACTATTTCCCACAGCTGGCTGGTGAGGTCTAGATTTGGGCGTGGGGCTCAGGGATGGGAGTGAAGGTGGGGGTCAGGAGAGGGTAGGAGATGGCCAAGTTGACCTCAGTTATCAGTCATGTCCTCCATATATCTTTGTTATGAATCATTATACTTTTGGAGTAACCGACATCCCTAAATAGGCTGAGGCTTTGATTTTCAATAATCTCCTTGTTCTACTCCTTACCCTTAGGCCTTGATGGAGATGAGGACTATGTAGTTTGGACCCCAAACTACAATAGGAGTGACTATTTTAACTGGGAGATGACTGAGATGCAGGGAGGTGAATAAGTTGCCCTAATTGACCATATAAATAGGTATGATTTAGAGTAGTGCTCATCAAAGTGGGGTGTGTAAGATGATTCACTGGGTTTGCAAAAAATATATATATAAGCTATATTTATATTATTGTTATATTAAAATGATCAAGATATTAAACTTTACTAATATTTAACATGGGGCTCAAAAATGACACCTGTGTTGGGTGTACTGTATATCAGGCATTCATTTACCCATAAATATACAGGGCTCATCTACAACGCTGAGAGGCTTGCAGCCTCGCCCTCACTTTCTCATTTGCATTCAGGGTATTGCAATGTATTGAGCTGCTGTGTGACATTAAATGGATTTAAAGATTATATTGTCTTGTTCTAAGTAAATGAACATGGCCACAAAATAGATAAGTGGCTTATAAAGATTCCTATAAAGATATAAAATTTGAAGATAATACTAGTAACATAAATACAAGTGAACAACAAGAAAATGGCAAAGCTGAGAGTACTTACATACTAGGACAGGCTTTTGTTGATCATATTCAAGAGGATAATAATGATAATCTAATCAGATCCCCAAAGAAGTTGAAAAATATTTAGAAAATATTATGGACAGTATTTAATATATAGATTTCATCCACCATATTTAACTAATAAACCTCATCTTGCCTTGAGATATTACTGATAAAATAAAGTAATAATTAGCAAGGCATTTAAAATCCAGGCATCTAAACCATGAAGCAAGCCTCTTTTTTTTTTCTTAACATTTAAAGTTATTTGAAACTTATTATACAAAATTTTATACAATATTATACAAGTATTATACAAAATTTCATTAAAGTTGATGATAAATGTTTAAAAGCATTTTTGGGTTTCTTAATGTAATAATACTATAGAAATGCATGTGATATATATACACATATATACACACATATAAGACTTTCAGTTCTTTAAATGTTTTTTTTGTTTTGTTTTATTTTATTTATTTATTTATTTTTGCGGTACACAGGCCTTTGTGGCCTCTCCCGCTGCGGAGCACAGGCTCCAGACGTGCAGGCCCAGCGGCCACGGCTCACGGGCCCAGCCGCTCCGCGGCACATGGGACCCTCCCGGACCGGGGCACGAACACGTGTCCCCTGCATCGGCAGGCGGACCCTCAACCGCTGTGCCACCAGGGAGGCCCCTTCAATTGCTTTTCTAAATGGTGGTCAGAATTCAAAAATATTTGGAGACTCCTAGACCAGAGGATTAATGCAAGCCTAAAGGGAGATTTTAGGTGGCATACTAGAAAGTGAGTTGGATATCATATTCTGCAAATGTATAAGCAACATGAATCTGAAAGGTATCTAATTAAGATACTGGGCTAAAACAGGTGACTGAAGCAATGGATTCAGTACAATTAGAATACATTTAAAAATATAAAGTTCAGGGCTTCCCTGGTGGCGCAGTGGTTGAGAGTCCACCTGCTGATGCAGGGGACACGGGTTCGTGCCCCGGTCCAGGAGGATCCCATGTGCCGCGGAGCGGCTGGGCCCGTGAGCCATGGCCGCTGAGCCTGCGCGTCCGGAGCCTGTGCTCCGCAACGGGAGAGGCCACAACAGTGAGAGGCCACAACCGTGAGAGGCCCATGTACCGCAAAACAAAAAATTAAAAAACTTACAAAAATAAAGTTCAAGTGCTACCCTTTGAACTTTATTTTTTTTAACGTATATTTGATAGTGAAAATTTCCACTCTTCAACTGCAGGATGAGTAAACAGCAATGTAAGAAAAGAAATAACTTAGAAGTTTGTCAAGACAGAATGTGATGCATGTGCCATAAGAGACAATTCAGTCTGTGGCAGCATAGACAGAAGTGCTTCTTTATCTAGAATGTAGAACACTCCAGTCAGACACCTGGGACATGGTTTGTGGTCAGAGTATCCTATTTTTTTAAAGTAACTTCTTTGTTTAAAATTTTTATTGGGGTATAGTAACAATTGATTAACAATGTTGTGTTAGTTGTGTTTCAGGGGTACAGCAAAGCGAATCAGTTACACATATACATATATCCTTTTTAAATAGACTAGAAGTATCAATAAATAGAAGAGCAACCAAAGGAGAGGCAGACAAAAGGATTCAGTCTTAGGAATTGAGGATATTAACTTTAAAAATCTTCAAAAATGTCATGAGCCTACTAATATTTAAAGGATGACTATGTGAAAGGAGAATCACAATTTTGCATGATCCTAAGGCAGTTCTGTGCCATTCAACTCCATAGCACAGCAGCTGCTCCCACCATGCCAAGCTGTGTGAGCTGGCTGGAGTCTGGGTTGAAGCCTGGGGTTTGATGACCCTTACACCACACAGGTGGGGCCTGCCCTTGTGGACTCACCCCTCTACTTTAGGATTCAAAAGTAGGGCTTGGAATTTGGCTCCCCAAGTCACCATTTGAGGGCCAACTATTGCAACCTGAAGACAGAGGAGAGTTAGTATAGGTCATTTTTTTTTTTTTTTTTTTTTGCGGTACGCGGGCCTCTCACTGTTGTGGCCTCTCCCGTTGCGGAGCACAGGCTCTAGACGCGCAGGCTCAGCGGCCATGGCTCACGGGCCCAGCCACTCCGCGGCATGTGGGATCTTCCCGGACCGGGGCACGAACCCTGTATAGGTCATTCTTGACCTGTACAAAAGCGGTGTGAGGAAGCTTGGCAGATAATTCCCCTTCCTTTATCCCTTGTGTGAACTACCCATTTTGAGTGAAGGCACTATTCTACTGTGTCTCTTTCTGGCTCATTGTGAAGTGGCAGCCAGCACATCTTACCTGTGCCTGCTTCATGTCCTCTTTCATGTCGTCTGAGCTTGTACCAGCTAAATGCATTACCTCTACTCCACCTTACCCTTGCCTCAGGCTTTGCTTTTTAGAAGACCTAGGCAAAGACAGCTAGTTCCCAGAATGTTAACACATGATGTGATGATAATAAAAATAGAGAAATATTTTGTGGTCAAGTGTATTTGGAGAACTTTGTATTAAATAAAAATAGATTCACTTACTGCAGAACTTCTTAAATGAGGTAGATCCTATGCAGTGTTTTTCATATTTCTTAGAAACCTCTTTCCAGGGAGCAGGTGTAATATCAGCATAACATAGAATGAATTTGAAGGATGCTGTTTTAATTGGCAAAATGAGGAGCTACTCTTCAGCTCAACTTGAAGCACAATTGTTTTATCATCAGAACTGTTCAAAGGTAGAATAAAGGAGCCCCAGGAGATTGTTAGTTCTGATCGTTACTGAGTCTGAGTATGCACTGGGAATACCTGGATGGTAAAGAGATGAAGAGGCGTCAACTCATCAGATGATCTCTAAGGCCCATTCTAGTATTTAGAGTCTACTGTTTCACTTTATTATCTAACATTTTTACTTTAAAGCCTGGGCTGTCTTTGCCATTATTTATAGCAGATGATATGGACACTCCATTTACAATAATATGTTTAGGTATTTCTTTGAAAGAGTTGTTCACCTCCTTTACCTTGAGCTTGCCCACTTCAGTATACTACATAACAGTTGCACACCAAAAAGAGCTAGCACAATTTATGATACATAATTGATGTCAAATAAATAATAGTTTTCATTGTCATTATTTTTCAAGACAAGAAAATTTGACCATATTTGGTAAATAATTCAAAACAGTGGTTTAGAGAGGATCAGCTAAATAAACTTCAAGGATTTAATTCTAGGTGACCAGTGCCTTGCACTTCACAACCAGAAATATTGAGTTGTTTGTAATTCATGCCAGGTTCTTGCATACTCTGCTCCTTTGTAGGTCCAGTCTCCCCTCTCTGTAATACTCCCTTCCTGCCATAATGTCTAGAAAATAACTACTTATCTTTTAGGTGTCAATGCAAAAATATACTTCTCCTCTAACTTCCCCAGATAGAGCTAACAACCTTCTCTCATATGGACAACAAGGCAGGGTCTTGACCGAAAGCGCTCCAGCTGGTTCACATAAAGAAACTATTTACAGAGGAACAAGCAAATGCATTCAGAGACTAGAAATGATGAAAAGCCATTACAAACTCTAGGGATGAAGGGGCAAGAGGAGAAACAAGAATTACTAGGGCCAGTGAGAGTGGAGCTATGGAGGAAGAGAGCTTGTATTCTGGTGGAGCTCTGCTACTGCCAAAGACGTGCACCTAAGCAGCCTCTCATTGGCCGAAACTAACTGCAAGTCAGGTGGCAAGGGAGTCTGAGGGGTGTGTTCTCAGAGGTATGCTCACCTTCTGTGGCACAGGGAGAAAAATGAATGTAAGAGGAAAGGAAGATGAATGAAAAATAACCTTATTCTATCCAACTTATCACACTAGATTTACTTTATGTGTCTATCTTCCCTCTCTTTGGACAAAGAGATAAGTGTGTTTTGTTTTGCTGTGTTGTGTTGTGCCTATATCCTTAGCATGTAGTAATGCAGAGATAAGTACAAGTTGGAAGGAAGAAGGAAGGGAGGGAGAAGTGATTTGTGTTATATGTTAAGCACGTTTAATGTAAAGTAGCAGTGTGATCCCAGTGAGACATTCTAAGAGGCAGCAAGAATTTAAAGTCTGGAAGCAAGAGTCTCCAAGTAGTGACTCAGGAACCAAACAGCACAACATTTGCACCGTGCACTCCCAAATAAGCAACTGCCTTTTGGCTTTGCACTGCCCTGGCTTTTATCTTTGTGTGTTAGCTTTAAACTTTATGTCATAACTGTCCTTCATACAAGGTCATTATTTTGGAAGTGCCACAACCTTATCACCATATTACAATAAATTAGAGGTATTTTTGAAATAAATTTCTTTGAACTGAGGTTACTTGATACTTATGTACTGATCTTATTATCTCAATATCCTGATTTGGACATTTTAAGCATTTTAAAGCATTCACTTTTCTGTTCATTATCAAATTCTCCTACTCCCTGGTGACCAGCTACTACTTTAAAAGATTTTATATTTTTTTTTCCTGGAGACATAAAGATGGAGATAAGGCTTCTGGAAATATCTATATGATGATGCTTAAATATTAAGTGTTCCTGAAAGGGTTGCAGTATTCAGTGCAAACACTGAAAATTTATGTAAGTGGTTTAAAACATAGCTTTACAGTGCTTAGAAAATACCCTTAAGCTATAAGGAGGGAAAAGAAGATGTAGAGGAAGGGGAGGGTAAATGGGAGAGGCATATATTCTAAGATATTTTTTATTTTGTACTTTGCCTCAAGTATTTTTGAAATATTGAAATTATGAGGAATTTTTACGATAACCAAATTTATACTATTTTGAAAGGAAAAATGTGCAAAATTGTTTTATGAAATTTGATCTTCTTTACTCAGTGATGTTCAATTACTAGGTATTTATTCTGATTTAAGTGTAAATGCTCTTGGTAACTTTCCATTTCTAATCTGACCCTTTCCCTATTAACCCAACTTTACTTCCCACTACTCCCTATTAGTTATTCTTGGTTTCTATCACTAATATTTTCTTATCAGCGTACCTCAATATCCTACATATATTATTTAGTCTCATAAATATTTATCATCTTATGTAGTGGGTGGGAAATACCAATATAAATATGAATAATAGGGTCCTGTCATGTAGGAGTACATAATTTTTCTTATTGGTGGAAAGGACATGATAATAAATAATTACTATACAGCCCTGTGAGCGCTAAAGTGGAGCTATTTACAAAATGCTAGGGGAACCGCAGAAGGTAGGATTGACATCTGTTTGGAAGAGTTGTAGGAAAAAAAAAACATTTCACCTGAGTCTTGAAGGATTAAATAAATCATTGCCAAAAGTACTACCAGGAAGTGGGAAAAAAAACGTAAGAGTCATTGGTACAATTAATAATCTTGAAAAGAGTTTTCCAGAATGTTTTATGAAGTCCAAGTTGTCACATATATTGAGGCCCACTCTATACTTATTTCTCAGGGGAACTTCCTAAGACATAAAAGCATTTTAGGGAGAAACCAGTTATTCCCAATATCAGACACCTGGTGGCTTAGGCACCTTCTAAAATCTCCATATACTAGCTATAAAAACTTATAAAAATATTTCATAAACTTCTTCCCAAGTAATCAGTTTTTTAACTTTCTAAAGGGAATTAGTATCATTTCATGTAGGTACAGCCATTGATTCAATTTTTCAGAAAGCTAGAAAAGTGCATTTTCTTCCCAGGAAGGAAGAAATAAATATGTTGAGACAGAAATCAAACAATAGACATTTAAAACTAATGTATTTTAAAATGTTAGTATTTAGATAATTTAATTTCTTCACTGGGGAAGAGCAAAATTTAATTTAAATATTATTATTATGTAGATTATGACTGGGGTAACAAAGATTAGATTTACCATACTGACTCATACAGCCAAAAAATCGGTCAAAATATAGGTAACAGTGGTTTTAAGATATTGAATATCATACAACAAAGGCAGTATTCCTGATGAGAAACAAGTGAAATAAGCTCTATAACTGCCAGCTCGTTGCCTTGAGAGAGCTTCCAGGCCACAGTACAGGGAAAGGAAATCCAAGCAAAACTTTACAGATTCCTTGAGTTGAGGAGAAAGAACTGAGATTCCAAAGAGACCAAAGCATCCAGAATTTTCAGGACAGAGTACCATAGAGGAAAGAACTGCACATAGAGAGAACTCCAGGGAATTTCAGAGACTCCCTCTCAAGTATTCAGCTAAGTACTGATAGTGCATCCATGTGAGAGAAGTACTCACAGCTGGGGAAAGACACTCGAAAGTATTAGAGGGAACAGTGCAAGGAAATCACATAAGCCAGGGAACAGTGCTTATTCCCAGTAGTCAGAGCAGAAAAACTCCTAATCACAGGTCAGTGACTAGAGTTCCAATAGGCCTTGATTAAAAACTGCTTTGGTTCCAATCTAACAAACCTTAAAAGCAAGACCCAGCATAATCATACTGTTTCCAAGTAACTCCACCTGTTCCAGAACAGCTCAAGTATATTTGTAGCAATATATAATTATCCAACAAGACATCCAATAAAAAATTACCAGACATGCAAAGAAGCAGGAAAATACAACCCATAATGAGGAAGAAAATCAGTCAAAATTGACTGAAACAGATGTTAGAATTGGCAGACAAATTATAACAGTATTCCATATTTTCAAAAAGTTAGAGGTAAGATTGAACATGTTAAGCTGAGACATGGAAGATATAAAAAGGACACAAATCCTTCTTCTACAGGTTAAAATTATAATGTGTGAGATGATAAAATAAATTTAAAAATAAAAATAAAGGACTATATTAGATAATTGATGAGAAAAAAATGAGTGAACTTGAAGACAACAATAGAAACTACTCAAAATAAAACATAGTAAAAGAAACTAAAATAAATGAATATGGTATCAGGAAGCTTTGGTAAAATTTCAAATAGTCTAACAATAAACATATTGTTTATTAAGGAATGTCTAAGGGAGGGACAGAAGAATGAGTTCAAGAAATAAGGGCCAAAAATCTTCAAATTTTGTGACAACTGTAAACCCACAGATCTAAGAAGCTCAACAAACTGTAAGCACAAGAAATGAAGAAAGCTATACCACTGCCCATCATAATCAAATTGCTTAAAACCACTAATGAAGAGAAAAGTCTTAAAAGAAGTCAGAGGTAAAAATAAGGATAGTAACAGTGCTCTCATTGGAAAGTCGGCAGGTGAGAAGACAATGGGTCACCATCTTTAACAAACAAAAAGGAAAAAAAAAATAACCTGTCAAATTAACTTTTCTAGCCAGTGAAAATATCTTTTTAAATGAAGGCAAGATAAAGATTTTCAGACCTACAAGTGCTAAAAGAATTCATCACCAGCAAACCCAGACTGTGAGAAGTGTTAAAGGAAGCCATTTAGGCAGAGGGAAATGGTACCAAAAGTAAATGTGGATGCACACAAGGGAATGGAAAGTGTGGGAAATGGTGGCTACATTGGGTTAATGCACAAGATTACTTTATTTTTTAAACCTCTTTTTAAAAAGTTGACTAAGTAAAATTAAAACAGTGTAGGATGAGGCTTATAACACATGAGAACTAAAATGTATGGCAACAATAGCACAAAGACAGGAAGGAAGAAATAGAAGCACATTGTTGTAAGGTTCTTATACTATAGGTGAAGCGTTATAATATCACTTGAAGATGGAATGATAAGGTAAAGATGTATACTATAAACCCTAGAGCAACCACTAAAATAGCCAAACAAGGTTACAGCTATTAAACCAACAAAGGAGCTAAAATGGAATCATAAAAATACTGAATCTAAAATTAATGCATTTTAAAAGGCAACAGCATTTTTATTACCACATATGAAAGCAAAAGGCTTTATATACATTATAGAAATATTTTCACCAAGGGAAATTAATATCATTTATATTGTTTTCCTCTGATGTCTTAGCCTGATAAAGGTGTAGATACAGACTCAGAGAATAACACAGTAAATATATTTTGTAGGCCAGAAATCCTTTACCACTTTTTGCCACAATGCACAGAAAGGGTGCTTTTAACAAGTGTGATGCATATACACTGCTGGAGAAATGCATATGTAGGTGCATTGCTAAAACACCTTGCCTTTCTCTGCCATATAAGAAAGAGTTTAAAAACATGTGTGAGTGAGAGTGACAATATTGACCTCCAGTCTTCTTTCATTTATATTAAAATTATGTTCATATATTCCAGTTATTTCTTACGAGTAGTACATTACCAATGATACATCTCACAACTTACGAAGAACCCAGCCTGTCTGTCTAGGTAAGAACAGATGGCTTGAACCTATTTCCCAAACTCAAACCTAACTCTAACAAGAACACTCTTGCTGCATAATGGTTGTTTCTCTTCAGTTACTTCCTCAGTAACTTGGTTGCTTCTCTCCTTATTCCCCTTATTCCTTAAATCGTTGTGTCCATTGTAAAAAATTTGAAAGTTTGCAAAGCTATGGAATAATTCAAGTTAAAAAACATTGCCTTAGGCACTGTTTTTCAAATACAATTTTTTAGCTGTCTTTTTGATGGGAACTGGATAGCAGCCAAAACAAGATAAAATGAACTAATGGGACTAAAGGACAGGTACTTAGTGTTCTTGATTGAAAAGAGATCTACATTTCAGGTTCTCGTTAGTCCAGTACCAATGGAGGACCAACTTTCTATGAAGGGGTGTAAATATTCAGTCATTCCAGGAAGGCATTGAATGATTGCTCATACCATGCACTGAGCTCAACACTGGTGATATTATGGTGAGCTAGATAAACAGCAAACTCTGGTCGAGGTGAAATCCCAGTGGGGGAAGACAGCAGTGAGCAAATGTGTGAGTGATAAAAAACCATGTCATGGGACTCTCTGGAAGTAGTTGGGGGAAGAGGATACACAAATGTTCCCTTTTATACTACTCTAATTTTTGAATGTTCAGACCATGAATTACTGTTGTAACAAAATTGTGTATTCTGAAATTGCTATTTTTGTTTTTCTTTTTCTTTTTTTTGTTTTTCTGCCTGTGTTACTCTGATATTTTGTGATTATTACTTTAGTTCTAATTTTAGGCAGTTGGTATTTGAAAGATCTTTTCCAAAAGGGTAGATTTTTTTGACCCAAAATAAGAAAGATTTTGGGAATATACTCAATAACTATGTCATATCTTTGTATGGTGACATATTGTAACTAAGCTTATCACGATCATTTAAAAATGTCTAGAAATATCTAATCATTATGTTTTGCAGCAGGAACGAACATAGTGTTGTAGGTCAATTATACTTCAGAAAAAAAACAAACAGACAAACTCATAGAAAAAGAGATTAGATTTGTGTTTACCTGCAGTGGGAGGTGAGGGGAGGAAAAATTGGATGAAGGACGTCAAAAAGTACAAACTACCAGATATAAGATAAATAAGTACTAGGGATGTAACGTACAACATGATAAATATAATTAATACTGCTGTATGTTATATATGAAAGTTGTTAGTAAATTCTGAGTTCCCATAAAAAGAAAAAAAATTCAATTTCTTTAATTTTGTATCTATATGAGATAATAGATGTTCACTAAACCTGTTTTGATAATCATTTGATGCTGTATGGAACTCAAATCGTTATACTGTACACCTTACACTTATACAGTGCAGTATGTCAATTATATCTCAATAAAACTGGAAGAAAAGAATACTGCGTGTGTGTGTGCATACATGGTGTGTGGGCATTCCTGTGTGTGTGTTGGTAGCAGAGGAGATGAAATTGTCAAACTTCTTATAGTCAACAGCCTCAGTAGAATTAAAATGGTGCTTACATTTACGGGGCAGTGATAGGATTGGTTGTGATTCTTTAACATCATTTTCTGTTTTTTTCAAAGATGATGTCTTTCAATTGGATGCTCAGGGCAAACCACTGATTTTATGAAGCTCAGTGTTTCATGTTTAGAACCAGGTCTCTAAACTCAGAAAGACTGGCTGGGAGCCAGCTGACAGGTGGATCTCACCATGTTTCCACAGCAGCTATACCCTGAGCCTGGCCTGTCACCTGATAGGTGGAATCTGTTGATGAATTTGGGATCTTTTTAGCAGCACACCCCACTTTTTCAGCCAAGCAGTCAGCCTCACAACCTTCAGGTGTGGCTCTAAAGTGCCATGGAATAAGCCATTTCTAAATGTCCCCACCGAGAGAAAAGCAGTTCCAGAAACACCACACACAAGCTAATAAACAAACATCCATAACTTCATTTTGTATTTCATAATTCCAGACACTCTCCTGAACGAGATATCACATTTCCTGGAGTGGAGCAGTGTAAAAAGATCGACTGTGACAGCTGACAGGTGAGGTAGGTCCTTTTGCAGTGCAAGCAAGCTTTCTGATCTTGGGCCAGTGGGTCTTACCTGTCAGCAACTGCTGACAGCACAGGGCTCGCTGCCAAGAGCAGGAGCCCTGTGACTTTGACATGGCAGATGGGAGTCAAATACAATAGCTGACAAGTGAGATGGGCAACACAGGGAACGTACTCCTGCATTTTCCAGGGTCAGAGTCTACACAGAAGATCTGTGGCACTGCCCAACTTGCCCAGGGGCTAGACCATCTTCTGTGGTCCCAAGGAAAATGTGGAGACTGAATATCTCAAGTAAATAATCAGAAGTTACTGCCTATTATGTAGCAGATAATTACAAATATTTTCTTTGTCTTCAGAACAACCCTCCAAGGGAATGGTCACTGTTTTGCAGATGAGAAACTGAGGGTCAGTTGGATGAGCATCTCAGGGCCACACAGATAGGCATGACAAGAGCTGGGATCAGCCATAGATGTGCCCAAGTTCCCAAGCTGGGCTGTTTCCAAAATTCTGTTGCTGGTTTCCCAGCAATTTCCTGTTTCTACAGCTCAGTCAACCATTTCTATGTTACTTTTGTAGTGAAAGGGAGGAATTAATAATAATAGGAAGAAAGTATAAGTGAAAAAATAAATTAGAAAGAATATGATATGTTCATTTTTGCTGTGGACAATAATTGGCTTATTACAAAGTTAATTTTTTTTTTTCTAAACTTAACTTATCCCAGGAAACTGGCACAGCATTTTCAAGTACCAGACCTAAACATGTATAGGAATACGTTTAGGAATCCCCTTAGAAGTGTGATATGTAATTCATATGTAATATGAATAGAGTTAGACAAAAAAGAAAGTGGAAGATACCACTTTTTAAAAAAACTGCAGCATTTTTTACACTCTAGAGACTAGTAGAATATATTATAGGAAGAAAAACTGCTCTTTTGTTTGGTAAAACATCTTACTAGAACTTTTGAATATACCAAGATAGGGTCAAGAGTCTGTAAGGAATAGGGAAGTTAAGAAAAAATACTTAAATTGTATGATTAAAAAAAGATAGGCTCCTTGAGGGTGGGGTAGGCACAAGGTGTGGGGCTTGGGGATAGGAAAAGAGAGGACTAAGGAACGGGGTTTGGGAGCAACCAGCAGAGAACAATGTCTGTTACTCTAGCTAAAGAGGCAAGAGGGTCCAGATGACTCAGTTGAGTTCATATACTTTGGAAGTGATGATAGTGGATACTGATTTTCGTTTACTTTCTCTGTAACATAATTTCCTTGTCATGGGTGCTGGTGTTTGTCAATCCTCTTAACACACAACCACTGTGTGTTACCGATGCCCCTCTGGCTCAAAGAATGAAGAAAGGAGGTTGTGTACATGCTCAGAAAAAGCCAGTAAAGGGAGGCGCAACACAACTCACAACACTGAGACTAGCATGATGTCAGTAACATCTGTGCAAGAAAGGACTGGAAAACTTTGTGAGTTCCAGGAAGTGACCAGCTATCAAGATCACCAACCTCCAGGGTGGAGTTGAGATCTAAGTTATTGTGGGGAAGCAAGATATCTTGCTGCTGCATCTTTTCTTCTCTATGTAAATTACTCCCTTGGGGATCTCATCGTATCTCGTGACTTTAAACATCACCCTTGTGCTGATGACATTTAAAGCTAATGTTTACCTCCAACCTCTCCCCTGACCTCTCCACTTGGGCATCTAATAGACATCTCAAACTTGACGAGTCCAATACTAACCTTTGATTTACTAATTCTGACCTAACCTATCCCTCTTTTCGCGTTCCTCATCTCAGTAAATGACATTACCATTCATCCTCAGACCAGCCAAAACACCCTATTACCATCCTTGACTCCTTACTAGAATATGGATTCCACTTCTAGGGTATATCTCAAATGTGACTGCTTCTCATAATCTTCATGTAAAATGCTCTAGCTGAGCTGCTGACCTAACTCCTAAGACAGTGACCACTGATAGGATTCTCTGACCTCACTCTTGCCCCCTGTTCTGACCACCTTCCTTGTGCTTCCCAGTCTATTCTCCACAGAGCAGTGAGAATGATGCTTTTACAGTCTAACTCAGAGCAGTCTACCTGTACTCATTACCCTTCGATAACCTTCTTGAAGAGGTATGGTCGGCTCTTGTCTTTTATCTCAGTGGCTAGCACAGTGCCTAGCATAGAGTAAGTGTTTAAGAATGCCTGTTTGTTCACTGACTAGAGAAATACAATATTCTTCTACCCAAATAGGAAAGCAGTGGGAATTGGTGAGGTGTGTACTACTGAAGAAGGTGCTATGTACTCTTCAGCAGCTTTCTTTTCAAGGCTAATTTCACAGCAAACATGGGATTATGTTTTAACAGTTTCTGAGAAATGATAGCAAATGGCAGGAAATCTGTACATTAGCAACATAGACAACTTCATGGCTCAGGAAATGAGAAAATGCAAAATTGTGATAGCATAAATAGGGGTTTTCTGTATATATAGCTTCCTCTTAGCCCAATCTTGTGTTTATTGAATATTCATTGGGGTATGTTAGAACAGTGAACAATATTTTATGAGCTTGGCAAAGGGATAAATTGCTGAATGGCTTACATTTTGCTACCAAGAAAGCCCCACACAATGGGCCCAAAGTGGATCTTCAGCATATACCAGTCAAAGGTGACTGAAAAATAAATTTGTTTCATTGCTCCTATCATTTAGCCTCCTCTATTTGCTAAATCCTCTTATTTTGTACTCCTCAACGGAGATCAGCATCATTTTTATAAAGGTTGGTCCCTTTATATATGTCCTCAATCTCTTTCTTTACATAGGTCCCCTGATCTCTTCGAATAACTGCATTTCCCTCTTCAACATTAAGTTTTCAACTATTTTTTCCAGGGAAGATTTGCACTGATAGTCCCAGTTATTTCAGAATATTGTGGGAAAGGTCTCAATCTCTTTATTACTGTATATATTTCTGAGCAGTATTCTCCTGACCTTTTTACACTTCCTTCTGAATTAAAACCTGAGGGACTTTTCTTGATATCCTTAATCTAGTGGAATTTATTTGCTGTACTAAAAGTCAAAGTTACTATTTCTATCTATTAGCTATTTGTTGAAGGGTTTTTAAAGATATGATAACAGCCCTTATGAAAAGAGTGAAACAAAGTGTCTGACACATAGTAGGCACATAACAAATTTCTTTAGAATGAACAAAATGACTGTGAAAGTAAATGAGTGATTATGTGATTTAGTAGCATTTAGACTTGACATATTAGTTCGTGGGTAGATGTGAAATTTGAATGCAATTTGAATACGATGTTTTAAGTAGCCAATAATTTTAATATTATAATACATTTCAGAATGGTTTATGATGCAGGCCATAATCCTGTCACAAAACATATGATCATCACCTAATGTAGTGTTTGAAATCTTGCCAGCTAAAATTATCAATAAGAAGTAATTTTTATCCTAATTAACAGCTAACTTTGTTTCATAACCATTGTGTCACAATTGCCTTTAAATAGATGTTAACAGATTTAATCATTTATCTAAAAATATTATTCTACATCTCTGAAAGGAATAAAATTCAGGAGAGTAATATTTTAAATTTGCAAAAAAAAATAGTATACTTTTCTCAGTTAACTGAATAGCTGAATGTCATGATTAAATTATGCTCAAATTAGTTTGCCAATAATTTTCTTGTTTTCTCTTTCTCCTCTGTCAGTCCTCACCTCTGGCTTTTAAAACTTCTTTCCAAAAGACCTCCACTTTTGTTTCCTCACCTTTTACTTTATTTCATGTGTCTTTCATTTCCTCTATACAGTCTGTTGTTTCTTCCATCAGTCAGTATAACACTCCTGTTATTGTTCTATTTTTGCTTCTTTTTAGCAACAACCATGAGCCATATGGTGACTTAAAGACATGATATAAATGTGTGTATCTCCCTGTGGCTGATTTTGTCATTGGCCCAGAAGTTTCACTCTTCCCTGTATCCACCTGTAGGACCAGCTACATCATTTTCAGGACCTTGGGCAAACTGAAAATGTACAGCTCCTTGTTAAAAAATGATTAAGAATTTCAAGACAGCAACAACAGAGCATTAAACCAACCATGGATCCTTCTAAGCATGGGACTCTGTGTCTGGAAAAAATAACACCCTATGAAGGCAGCTCTGTCCCCAACCTTTGTCATGTGAACTTGCAGTTCCTTCTTCTAGAGTAACTATATCCCCATCCTGTTGATATTGGGTGCAATGGTCTGAATATTTGTGTCCCCCCACAAAGTTTGTGTGTTGACATCTTAACCCCCAAGATGATGGTATTAGGAGTTGGAGCCTTTGGGAGATGGTTAAGTCACAAGGGTGGATCCCTCATGAATGGGATTAGTGCCCTTATAAAACAGTCTCCCAAAAGCTCCTTTGTTCCTTCTGCCATGTGAGGTCACAGTGAGAAGATTGTCTTTAATGAGGAAACAGGCTCTCAGCATATATCAAATCTGGTGGTGCCATAATCTTGCACTTCTTAACCTCTAGAACTATGAGAAATACATTTTTGTTGTTTATAAGCCACCTGGTTTATTGTCTTTTTGTGACAGCAGCTCAAACGGACTGACACTGGGCTTGATCAGGAGATTTGCTTTGGCCAATGGAATGTGGGCAGGAATGACATGGGCCAGGTCTGCCTTGGCCCTAAAAGTCATCAGGTGTCTCTGCTTGTCTCTCTGTTTTTTGGTAAGATACGCATGAAGGATATGTCTCAACTAACCCATCAGGATATGGGCGACTCACCTGTAGCATAAAGTTAAGCCCACCTGAGTCCAATCCACATCAGTCAACCTCAGCCAACCTTCAGACCTATCAATGAGAATAAATGATCAGTGTTTTGATCTCCTGAATCTTGGAGTGATTTGTTACACAGCAAAAGCCAACTAATACACTAAATGAAAACAGTTCATCTAAGAGGCCCTAGCAAGCAAAATTGTTTTTAGCTGTTGATCCTCATCTCCTTCTCTCTAATACCTCACTGACCCGGTTCAGATTGTGGTCCAGTTAGTTGCCATATCAAGACCCTGACTATGGTTTTCACTCCAAACCAACCCCTTTAACCACATTCTAAACTCTACACAAACTGCCTCTCCAGCTCCACTCTTGGTTCTAACAGAGCTTAACGCCCCCTCCTGCTAGGGATGCCATATCACACATGCAGAACGCACCATTAACTCAAGGTATTTGTTGTAACTGTGCATGTTATCTGGTTTCCCTACTTTCACTTTTGGCGATTTTTGGACTATCTTTAATCCTGCAGTCACAGTGACCTTTGGAAAACAAAAAAATAGCTCACACCATCCCATGCTTACACCCTCTGTGGCAACATTTGCTATTGAAGTAAAATCTAAACTTCTTACACTGTCTACATCTTTGACCTCACTTCCCTCCATTCCTCTGTTGTATGATATCTTCCAACCACAATGGCCTTCCTGAAAAATGCCATGTGTATTTCCATCACAGAGCCTTTGATCATTCTGATAAAAGTACCCTCCCTACCTCATCTTCAAGTCTTCCCTAAATGCAAAGTGCTCCTACAAGTCTATTCTCATTACTGTCCTATATTCTGGAAGATGTTATGGCTGGAGGGATACTGAAAATCAAGTGAAAAGGGAGTAGCATGACGTACAACTTACAAAAATTAACAATAGTGGAGAAAAGAGATCAGTGACCATATTTCCATTACATGCTCTGAGCTTTGAACCAAGGGAACAGAAAGTGTGACAGTTCCTTCCTACACTCTCTCAAATAGATGGATCCTAAGAGGGACTTCTATTGTTTTCCAACTTTTCTAATGAGATCAAACATGAGATATCTATTAAGAAGTTTTTTATATTCCTGCTGCCTCATATGTATATGTGAGGAAATATTTTTTGATTCTGGCCAAGGGCTCTCCATATATCTTAATTTGGGGTAATTGTGCTAATTATATAAAAAAAAATGTATCTTCATAGTATTTTAAAGGCGATTTTAGGGAGACTATTAAGCAGACACTTTTAAAATGGAATTTGACCACACTCTTTGTCACTTCATTGACTTTATCTTTCCATAATTGACCTCATGTCCCCATTTTTCTTTCACAGATCAACCTATGTGAAAACAAATTCTTATAAAAATTTCTGTTAATTTTTTTTTTTATTCTTCACCAAGGAAGAATAATGGTAAACTTTAATTGTTGTTTTCAAAAGAACAGCCAGTAATATTATTGCTTACTGTGATTATGAAAATTGTAGGAATTTGTAAAGGATAAAGAAATGCTATGCTAAACAATTATCTTAAGGGACTCATATACAAAGCATTAGAGCCACAACTAAAGTCAACAGGAATAATGATTAGGGCTGTGAATTTACCAAAGCAAGGGACTGCCATGTGAAACGCACTAAAGCTTGGTCAAGCTCAGGGAAGGGGCATAATAGATAGAGAAGATGGACAGACTGAAGCAGAAATGGGTCCCATCTATTGATGGACAGGGATGAGACTGAAAGATTCCATGTGCAATTATAAGCAGTTGCGCAGAACTGAGCCGTCCATTCATCATTTGATACTTGAGGAAAAAATGATGTCCTCCAATAGAAGTGGGAGGTAGAAGCATGGCAGAAGCTAGTCTGACATGTGTCTCAATAGGATTAGAGCACTGGAAATATTCCCCCCCCAAAATGGAGAACAAACCAGAAAACACAGGGGAGGAAAAGAACATTGTAACTTGAAAGTATCTTATTGCTCAGATGAGGCTGGGATATAGCTGGGGAGCAATGCTACTTTCAAGGATAAATCTGGAATGCATTCTTTGCTGTGGTTTATATTCATCTAAAAAGTACATTGTATTAACCCTCCTAATAAAAGATATTAACATTTAATACAAAAACATATAGTATAAGCTGATAATAAATTTATCCATTTATTATTATATCATGTGTATTTTTTTAAATAGGCAAAATATTTCATTTATAGAAAATATGGGAAATAAAAGGAAAGGAAAGAAGAGAAAAAAGATGACACGTGATTCCCCCAAACTGAGTTCTCATGCATAACTCTTCTTTGTGTAATATGGAATTTTGATTCTATCATTGGTGAATTTTACTATAAATTATATCTTCTCCGGCAAAATTTTTGGTTAATGACT
Organism: Phocoena phocoena; assembly: GCF_963924675.1. Classification (NCBI taxonomy): domain Eukaryota; kingdom Metazoa; phylum Chordata; class Mammalia; order Artiodactyla; family Phocoenidae; genus Phocoena; species Phocoena phocoena. The sequence goes on along the minus strand of NC_089235.1, from coordinate 38,113,675 downwards.
TTGCTTTATGTTTTATAACCACATTTATCATACATTTTTTACATATAAAGCTTTAAATTTTTCTTTTAAAGCTAACTCATCCTTATTTTTGAATTCTATATTTTAGTGCATCTCTTGGTTGGGCAAATGACATATTTGAGTAATTTTTTCAGGAAAATATTTTTAGTAGTAAACTTTATGAACCATTAATTATTTGAGATTATCTCTCATGACAACTTGGCTGCATATAAAATCCTTCAGTTACATCTTTTGCCCTTAAGTACTCTAAAAACGTTGTTTCATTATCTCCTGACTTTAAACATCATGGAGAAGTTGGAACTCTGTATGATTTTTCTTTTCTTACATGTGACCTATTTTTTCTTCCTGGATGCTTGCTGGAATCTTTATTCTTAAAATTTATTTTTCATCATGCTGTATCTTGATCTTGTCACATTAATCTACCTTTATACATGTTAACCTAGTTATTTAAAGCCTTATTTTAAATCTTTTGCTTATAAGACTCAGTTACCATATGTATAACTCTATGGAATATTTCTTTCTCAGGAAAATTAGTATATTTGACATATTATATATATCAGTTTACCTGTCATAAGAACAAGAGAGATTCAAACTAATGTCCATGTTTTCTGCTACTTAAGCTTTTAATTCAATAAAACTTTACTTAGTACAAATTTGGTGTCAGGTACTGTGCTAGGTGAAGGAAAGAGAGGAAGAATAAAGCACGTTCCCTGTTCTCAGTAAATTTATAAATATTTTTACGTTGGAATCTTGATAAGCAGCTAGTCCATGAATGTAGATAAAGGACTCGAATTTGTCCTTTAAGAAGAGAAATCCTGTTCTGCTCTTTGAGTAAAAATCCCATCAAGTCCTGTTGTATGCTACACACAAATCTATTTGTAGCAGTTTATAAGTATATTCATATAAATAGATGCTTTACAGTAATAGCTTCTATGTTTATTATGTGGCACATGCTGTACTAAAGCCTTTTTTAGATCATCTGACCTAATTTTCACAATAACCCCATCAGTTATATTTTACTTCTCTTTTAGAGATGAGGAAATGAAACTGATTTGAGTTCCAAGATCAGACAATCCTTAGAAAAAATTTGACACTCATTCAAAATTTACTGAATGAGAGAATGAAATGGGACTTAAGGCCAAGACAGTGTGAATACAATATCCTTGTCTTAACCACTATACTAAACAACTCATCAAGGGGAAAAAAATAAAAATAACAACACAAATAAAAACAAAACAATTCTGGCTAATGTTTAGGTGTAAGAAGACAACTTAAACTAATCATGAATTATGATTCTGTAATAAAGATCAATTTCTTGTACTTTTCATTTTTAAGCAAAACCTTAACCTTAATTAGACATAAAATGAACGTGGAATGTCGATAAAACTTGACTTAGGTGTGAAAGTCCAAATATGAACTCCTCTAAGATTTCGTTACCCAATAACCAGTAATAGAATTAATAAAGGCTAGATGAGAGTTTTAAATCACAATTAGGTCTGTAAATTTATATTTAAATATAAAAAGAATTTATGGGCTTTTAAAATGTATTGTGGAAGATTATCCAATATTTGGATTGATGCAATTTCTTTTAATTTATACATGGAAAAACAAAACATGACAGCAGGAAAAAAATAACCATCTAAGTAGCCTCTATACATAATGAGCCAGGCACAGTGACGGGTGACAGCTTTCAGTACAAAAAGAGGCTTCTTATGAAACTAGTTTATATAAAGTAATTATTTTTCAGTTTTGAAATGTTAATCACATGTATTTACCTTTAAATGTATTTAAATAATATAAATATACTTTATATCATACATTTATATAATAAATATATAATATAAATAATTTTTTCTTTGCTAATAAATACTTGTGTAAAGTTTCAAAATAAAAAATACAAGAAGAACATCAATGTCACTCATTATCCCATCTCACCTTAGATAACAACTGTTGACATTTTTATGATATCTTCATTTGTTAAGCACCTAGCACTCAGTGGTGGATGCTGGCACAAGGTCATTAGTAATGTAGCTGGGCAATTTGATTGCTACACTGACTACTTTCCATGAAGAAAAAAAAAAATGTAGTTTAATTTACACAATTTGTTTTGATCAGCTTTTTTCTTAGTGTTCTCTGTACTTGAAATATAATAAGTAGTATTATGGAATATAATTTACAAAGATTCTACAAAGTATAGGCAGTAAAGAAAAAATTAAGTTAGAAGGAAAATAAGAAACCAGTACAACCACCGTAATATAAAGAATCAGTATTATTTTTTAAGCTACTGAATAACAGTAGGTAAAATAGAATATGCTACACATTTAGACCAAAACAGAAATTCCCACACTTCTTACTTCAGACAATTCATTATATGGGCCTCTAAGGAGCTTTAGTGTAAAAACAAAGATCTAATTGTTTGCTTTAAAAACTGGTTACACAGTTTACCTAGCTTAATAATCTTGAACAACAAAGGAAGGATTTTTCAGGGTGAGTGGGGGTTGGGAGTTGGTTGATGATCCATGGCTTGAGGCATGGGAAAGAAGAGTCCAGTTAGGAAAGTATTGCATTTATGGCAGGAGTAGATTACTGAGTGGATAATTAATGGTGGCAAAGATAGGAGATCTTCCCTTCTTCCCTGAGCTCAGTCTCACACTGAGGTTATAGCCCTGAGCAAGGTTTTTGGCTTTAAAGACCATTCTTTCTGAAACTTTTGGTCTTTCCGAGGTTTATTGAGCTACTGTCTAGGGTTCAAGGAGGGTCAAAACAGAAGATGTCTTCTCCAAGGCATTAAATAGACATTAAAGGAACAAAGTCTGAAGAGTTTTCACAGGATCTTCTTCAAAGATTTAATCTACAAAGGAGCTTTTTTTATCCCCACATAAGACATTTACTTAATGACTTTGAGTCTTCGTTTATATCTTGTTCCCTTTTAGTAAAAGATTAAAACTGATCAAATTTGAGCACATAAATTAATATTAACAGTGTAGATAACCCTAAAGACTAAATCAAAAGTTTGAGGGTAGGAGACTGTGATAGATTTGTGTCTTGATTCCTCCCACATATTGGAATTTTTTAGATGTATTAATAAACACTGTATAAACATATATAATAAGAGTATGTACAATGTTTTCCAAATTTGAATGACTTGTATATTACATACATATGCAAACATGTAAATTTTATTCTTAGATTATTTAAGATAACATCACATCATTTTAGTAAGTCTTTTGGTGTACAGGCAGCAAAAAACAAAAGACACATGATTTATCAAAGCTTTTTTATTGATGTCATTGCCATAAATATATAAAGCCAGATAAAGAATAGGTAACATTACCAGTAAATGTATATTGATAAATATCTATCAATTTAGTCAATAAGCTACTATTGTAATAGTACAATGATAATTATCATGGTATGTTCTTATAGTCACACCTATCACATGAATAAAAACAGCCTTCATACCATTTGAGCACTATTAAGTCTTGTATTTTTGAATCATAATATAAATAATTACAGAAGAATACCTTTTTAAATGTCTTATTTTTACTGTATGTGTGTGTATATTCACACATGCACATAGATCATGTGTCTTCATTTAAAAGCCGTGGCTTCTATAAAATTTAATTACATCTCCCTACAGCTTTAAATTGTGAGTGGCTTTAAATCAAGTGTGTCTTCAAACCAGGGGTAGCCCCTATTAAATTTAATTATGTTTCCCTGCATATTGTACAGTTGAGGTGTTGCTGCTAAATGAGGGCATCTTCTATTAAAATGGCACAGGGAAGATGCAGGAGCAAGTGGGATGGCCCTCATGCCTCTTTGAAATGGATGCAAATGCTGCTGTCTTGCCATAGTCAAAACTCTCTGGGACCAGCTTTGCTAATATAAAACAAAGCCAAGAAGATTGAATTTTTTATGCTATTTTCACGTGTGATATGTACATTTTTGGAAATGTTCCATGTATGTTAATTTTTCAATACGTTAAATATGAATTCAGATGATTGAAATGTAGAAAGTCTTTTGCATTATATTTGAATTTCAGAACCATATGCGTCACTAATTTCCCATACAAAAGGGATGAAAGAGGCAAAGCAGCTTTGAAAGCAAAGAAATTATACTTTCTTTTGTTAAAAAACAAACAAAAAAGAATACTTGGGATGTTTGTTATCTCCAAAGATGAAAAGATTTTTCTATTTAAAATTTAAAACAATCGTGATTAGATATCTCTTAATAATTGCTCAAGTATATGACTAATTTTTATGAAGGTTGATATTTGATCATATATATGTTAAATATTAAAAGACTGGTTTTGCCATATGAATGGTTCACCTGTAAAATGATATTGACTCAGAATACCTACTTTACTAAGTACTTATTGACTGATATTATAAATCATGGTTATATACTTTGCAAACATAAAGTCTCTACAGGTGCAGGCTAAGTAAAAGGGGTAATTAACTCTATATGTGTTTCACAACGTTTAATGATATACTTTTATACAATTTATTATACTACTATTACTGTTGTAAAATTGCTTCTGGGAGGGTGGCAGGAAGTTGATGATCTCAATATTCTTCTCCCTCAAGGGCATAGAATTTTAAAACAGGTTACCCTTTGGGGAGCGTAATACTTAGAGAAGGAGGCCTAATTAAACTAAACATTACAGTAGGTCATGTTCCCAAACTCCGTATAATGGTCTTTTCAGTTTTTGCTTTTCCTTCTTCTATAAGCTGGGGTCCTTTCCTAGAATAGAAGCAAACACAGCCTTTTTTTCTTGAGCACAGTAAAATCCTGGCCAAACATTTTCCTAACTTGTCTAGAAATAAAATTAACCCACTCAGTTAGCATTTCTCTTGACTTGCAGACCTGTGTAGTGTTTCGTTCTGGTCTTGAGAATGACTATGCACTGGGGCAGACATGTTTACATGTGAAATAAGCACAACCTGTGAAAATAGAGGGAGTACTCTTGTAACTTGCCTGTTTTCTAAGCTGCCTAGAGATGTACCGGAGACAAACACTACAGGTGAATTTACCTTAAAGTCATACATGTAACCTTTTAACTCAGTTTAAAATAATAGCTTCAGAAATCTTCCCAGGTGTTGAATGTATGCCTACCCTAACCATATAGAAGTGAAAATTTGAAATGAACGTCTTCTAATTTAGGTGGAAATTTCTAAACGTAAGGGAATCATTCTTTAAGCGTCAAATTTTTATTATAGTCTATCTCCATCTGCTGAAAAGAAGAATGGGATTTTCAACTCTAGAGGTTCTATTTTCCACTTTAGCTCAGGCTGAAAATTCTTGGATAATTATTTAATCAGTTGATTTTGTATTATTCAGAATGCATGTTTATTAGGGCCCCCACGTGCCATTATATATTCTGTTAAATTTATCAACACATCACAACTTAATAGGCGTAGCTTGTAAAAATGATTTGTAGATTATTGTTTAAATTATGGTCATTGAGCTGATTGGCTGACTGTTCTAGAGTAAATGTGCCCAAATAAATTACAAACCGAGATGTTCATTAGTAAATTGGGGGCATGAGGGTAGAAGAAGTAAAACCATCTGGGTGCAAAGAGTTTAGCAGTATGAGCGTACTCAGGTACCAACATCTGTTACCTACTCGCCAGTGTTTAATGAATATCTTTTTTCACTAAATCACAGTAGAAAAAGTTCCATCTTTATGGCATGTAAGAGTATGCTGTGTACATAGTGCTATATATATGCAGTAAATTGCAAAGCTTTCCCCATTCCATTTCCACTATTTCTGAATACTGTATAAAATAAAATGATTAAAATGTCACTGGATCCACATACATTCCATTTTTGCAATAAGCATTTCTTTCTACAAAAGAGGAATGCTGTTTAATTTCAATGTGATTGTGAATTTTGTAAAACGAGGATGTAATAGCATTTTACTTAAACTTATAGCATCTTCTACTCATATTGTATTTCAGAATAGTTCCTTCATAATTAAAGTGTCAAAAACACATTTGTAACAAGAATGATGAAATTCATTCTGAATAATCCATCAGCAAATAATAACTTGCATTTCTTGCTCTCAAACAGAATCATTTAATACCTTTCAATCATTTGGTTCTTCCCTGCTTTTTCTTTTTTCTTGTTACTCTTAGAAAATAACTTCCTATAACAGCTTAAAAACTATTTTATGGGCTTAATGGAGGTTTTTCTTTAGCAAGAATGTTATATGGTTAGCAAATGTTTCCATAAATATGTAAAATGCTTTTCCCTGAGTTCCCACTGGATGCCACCCAACTAGAGCATTTCCAAAACAATAAACAAGGCAAACAAAGAATGCTTCAAAATAATCATAACTTCTCATTTCCTCCCAAACATTATCCACCTATTTTCTTATTTTGTTGATAGAAACAGAAATCATATTAAGTGGAGGATTCCCTCTCATGTTGGGATGAAGTCAGATTGACAATTAGATGCTACAGCATATTATGTTTCTGGAATATTGAAGGGGCAGGTCAGATTATTCAAGTGGAATCTCTCCATCTACGTCTTTAAAAGATAGTGTTGCCTTTAAAAAATCACATTCATTTTACATTTACAACTTTAAATTTTTTTAATTAAAAAACATATTATTTATGTATTGTTATATGTATGTATAGCTGCCAGTGATTGTAATCAAATGCAAATATGAATAAACAATATCTATGTAAATAATTTAGCTTATATCTTGAGAATCAGTATTTTGGTTGGATTAGTATTTTCATACTTAATATTTCATACTTATTATTTTCGTACTACCTATGCTTAAAACTTAGCTTTTGGAGAATTATTGGATTAGACAGGATGATAAACATATTTATATAGTCCATACATCCTGAAGTTTCACATTTCTCTCCTTTGCATGAAGTTTAGGATAATACTCAGACTGTGAAGGTCATGGAACTGTAAATTATTTTATACCATATCTTAAGATTTTACCCCAACACAGGTCAAGCATAATTGTAAGAGGGAAAAAGAAAATCTCTTTAAATAGTTTATTCTTTTAAAAATGCCTGTACTATCCACTGCAGCTGCAGAACCATAATGCTTTCATTAAGGATCACATCTGGGCTGAATTAAAACAGGAGCCTTTCCCAGCCCCGGAGTGCTTGTCAGGTTGAAAGTTTTTCTCATAGCTCCTGAAGCTTTTCCAAAAGTCGAGGGCTAAGACAGAGAACAGACCTTGTCACGAGCTGGTACCAGGCTTTAAGTACATTCCTGCTCTATTATTCACCGTCTGGCTCTAATTTGGAGGTACATCTCCCTTGTGTTCACTTTATTAACTTACATATGACTAGCTCTTTTGTTTTATATGGAAATAAAGAAAACAGGCTTTGTTGAAGAATAGTGCTGTAGACTGAGACTTTTTCCACACATTGGCTTTTTTTCTATATGTTTACTCTTTAAGGCAATTTCCCCATATGTTTAAATATACTTGCATAATAAAAAACGTAGATAATATAGGGAACTCATAATGGACCTTGTTTTCCCCTCCATTTTATGAAAAGGGAAGGGGAAAATACTACACAGATTTAAATACATTGCATTTTTTCATGTTGACCATCAATATTACCTTAAAACAACAAGGAAAAAAATTCTATCTGTGTTATCCAAGACATAATGATATGAAAGCAAATTTATCTAAATTTTGGAGAAATTATTTCAATAACATATTGTAAAGTTGAATAGAATATCAGCTAAATGTTGAGATGTCATGACATTAAATAAAGAATAGAGATATTTTCAAAACTTTCAAAAAATCCTGAGGCGTATTAAGATGAAATAAACCACCAACCAAAGAGAAAGGGAGCTTTAAAAAATTATTGGAAATGTTTTTCTGTTGACTGGAATATGTTACTAGTCCAGAATATCAGTATATGGTAACTTATCAACTGTATAGCACACACATCCTTGCTAAAATCCCAAATCTTGGGTCAAAAGGAATCACAAACTCTGGGAAGTTTAATATCAAAATGGAAACAGGTGAAGAAATAATTGTAATAAGACATGATATATATTAGAATACAGGTAAATGCATAGCAGTGGAAATGATTAACTGTGTCTGAGAGGTCACCTTTGAGCTGGTCTTTGAAGGATGAATAGAAGTTCACCAGACCTTAGAATATTCATAGATATTAGCAAATTTTTAACATTGACTCTTTACCTGAAATTGCCAATTGATATCCTTTTGGGATAAAGAATGCACTTCACTATTGCATTAATTTATTTTCTACATTTATTATTAATTCCAAAACTAACATTATTCTGACAGATCTTTTTTTCTAAGTGCCTTAATAGTACCATAAATTATAAATGTGCTTTTTCTCCCCCTATGAAAGTAGAGCTTACTTTCAGCACACATAACAGGAGAAAATCTGTAAGAGTGAAGTTGACCCAGATGATATGTGAAAATGAAAATTTAATTTCTCTGAACCTTACCTTTCTCATTGAAAAAGATGGGAATAACACCTATCTTACGGAATGATGAGGATATAGTGAGATGATGGATTTTGTCAACTAGGACAACAGCTAGTTCATATAAACTAACATTCAGTAAATGGTAATTCTCTTCTGTAACTTTTATCTCCAAATACGATAGACAAGGCTTGGCTCAAACTTATTCTCTTTTCTAGTTTGCTAATACTATATGATGAACATTAATATTCACATTTTTGAACAAATGAATGAAAGTTGTTTGACAGTTAGCTTGGTATAAAGTAGGTTAATGGAAGAACACAAAAAATAAAGACTCCTCTAATTTCACTACCTATGTATTTAGAGCTGATTTCTTGATGGACAAAGTGATTTGTGCATTCTCATGGTATAGTCCTTTCAGTGAAAAATCTTGTAAACTTTCCCAAGAACAAGGATTACCTCTTCCATTGTTTTCACAGACACCCTCTTAGTACCTACTAAAATATTTCATCCAAGCCTTGGATTTCAATTGGTGTTTGTTGCTTTACTGCCTCTTGTTCTTAAAACTCAGACTTAGGTTTTCCCAGAGAGCATTAGCACAGTTTTCTCCAGTATGAAAGACAAGACCAGAACTTCTAAGTCAGGTCAAGTTACCTGTGTCTATATGTGAAAATGTTATGGTTTATAAAATGTTAAACCAACAAACAAAAATTTTCAAATGTAAAGAAAATTAAATGCTATAGTACCACTGAGTGTATCTATGAAATGATAAGATCTGCCTCCTAGCTACATGAAATATAAATATTTAAGAAGATGTAGGTTGGAAAACAGGTTCCTTCTTTCTCATTCACTGTTCTTTACTTCTACCTTTTTATTAGACTGTGAAGGTAAATGGACCTGTTTTACTTAACAAAGCTGGCTAGCTCTTTTTATGGAAATCCTTTTTCAGTTTATAACTCATGTGAATGTCAATGTCAAAGTAACAACAGGACCACTGGGATGAAATGGATAAAAGACTCATGGTCAGATGAAGTTCTCTTTCCATTAAGATTTAACCTTTACATTTCTCCATTAAGCCATATTGTCAGCTCAGCTTTTTTTCTTCATTGAGAGTGGCCAGTTGATGGATGCTTATGTATAGTGTAGCACAAGACAGAAAAATACTTCTACTTCTATGTGCTTTAAAAATCTTTGTATGGAAAACAAAATTTGACTGTTTCTAAGTGACATTGGTTTACATGTGAATTGTGAAATATTTCATATATTAATCATAATTTTTGATGCTATACGTGTATGTGTGTGTACACACACAAGAATATTTTAATCTTTCAACTTGTTTTTTTAAGTTTTATACTTTATTCAAGTTTACTTTGTGTGAATTGTTTGGTGTATTAGACTGGACATATTTCATCAACTCATAAACCCAGGTTTAGAAAGTACACTTTTAAGGTGGGATTTGGATGCTAAAGCTATAATTCCAAAATTTAGCACAATTCATTCACATGTGTACTTCAAAATTTTTTCCAGCCTGTGATTGTTACTTAAAATGAACTATTAAAAATGATTAAAAGTCACGGTCTTGAAAATTAATTTACCTTTGGTATGAGGACAATGGTCCTGCACTTCCTATCATCTTCAGTACTAATAATCAAGTTTAGAACATGGCTTCTAGGGATAAAATAATTGAAATTATAAGAAAATTTTAATTTAATTTCTTGGTCAGGCATTAGATTTTTCCTTTTAACAAGGAAAATCTTAAATACTCTCTCCGATTGTGCTTGATAGGTTTTTGGCCTCAAAAATTTGTCAAATGGTGTTTAAAATGGTTTTCCATGGACAGGTTGGAGATATCATCAGGAGCTATACATTTGAAAATTAAGAAATAGCATAATCACATATTAGTTTTTACAATATGTGTAATCCTATGGTAGATCCACAAGTATTAAATACACCTGTGAAATCATCTCAATGCACTTAAATAACAAAGTCAAGGGGGCATATATTTCCTACCTTCAAGATTTTAGAAAAAGTTACCAAGAAAATATTATTTTCTCCTTTCTTTCTTTCTTCCTTCCTCCTTCCCTCCCTCCCTCCCTTTCTTCCTTGCTTCCTTCATTCCTTTCCTTGTTCTTCAAATTATCTCCAGGATAAGTTACATACTTAGAATAAACTATCTTTAACCCCAAAAGGAAGACGATTAAAGAAATTAGCATATCAAATTAAGGAATATTGTCAGGAAGATTGTAGTAAACTTGCCATGACAAGGTGGCATTTGGAAAAATAGAGGGTCCTTTCTAAGAAATATCTTGAAGTAAAGAAATCTATAAACAGTGATGTATTCGATTTGAGGACCCAAAGAGTCAGTATAACAGCAATACTTGTAGCACTGGGAACTTGGGAAACACTGATGGTTATAGAGAGCATATTCATTGCATGTGTATTAGGCGCCAATTGTTCAATTTCTCCATGTTTAGTCAGTCACCAAGCCAGGCTGATTTAAACACCAACATATTTCTCAAATCATTCCCTAACTTTCCACCCTTACAAGCACCAACTGAAATGGCCTTTGAACTAGTCTTCCCACTTATAGACTGGCTCAAGGCTAAGTACCACCCTATTGTTGGAGATATTCCAATTTAGAAAATACAGACGTGTCATGTAACTTCAATAGCTTCTCATGACTGTCAGGACAAAGTCAATTTCTTTTCCCAGACCAAAACAAACAAACAAACAAATAAATATATATATCCTTCAGGGTCTCTGCTTCTTGCTTCTCTAACTGCTTGCCCTTCTCCAAATGCCTGAGGTGATTTCACTTCTCTGTCCCTTTCCATATGCTGCTACCTCTTTTTGCAGTATGCGGGCCTCTCACTGTGGTAGTCTCTCCAATTGCGGAGCACAGGCTCCGGACGGACGCGCAGGCTCAGCAGCCATGGCTCACGGGCCCAGCCGCTCCGCAGCATGTGGGATCCTCCCAGACCCCCAGACCCGGGCACGAACCCGTGTTCCCTGCATTGGCAGGCGGACTCTCAACCACTGCGCCACCAGGGAAGGCCCCAGGGAAGGCTCCCTGCTGCTACCTGTTAACACTCCCTCCCTAGTCTTCTCCTAGTCAATTCCTGCATATCTTTTGAGTTTGGTTCCCACATTCAAGCCTCACCTTTTCGGGGAGTCCTTCCTTGGGCTGGTTTAGAGACCTTCCTCTGTGCTTCTCTATTACCACTGACACTGTACTAAATACAGATAAGGATTCTAAGGATTTTCAAGACAATGAGCTTCTTGAAAGGAAGGACCATCTTCTGCATTTTGTAAACCCATGCAGCATCAATCCCAAGATGTGGCCAATAGTGAGTGTTTAAAATATTTATTTAACGCACTAATTAATGAACGAGTGAATTCATAATAAATGATAAGAAGTGATGTGTTTAATTCTTTTGATTTTCTTCACAGGGCCTTTAGGCAGTGGTGAAAACATTGTCCAGTATTCAGTGCCATGGATAGGAGGTGTATTTTGGAGACAGGAGTTAGGTCTATCTATGTGGCATTTTCATTTTGAATTACATCTAAGAAAAAAGATGTTGCCCATTAGTGCTGTGACTAGCCCTTTCATTCATTATGTTGTTCGAAGAAGGCTACTTAATTGTATTTTATATTTTCTTTCTTAAGAAAGTGTGTTAATAATTCCAGATCTCTATTTCCTTAAAAGAGTGAATAATAAATTATGCACTCTGGTTTTCTGAAAAAAAGAAAAAGAAAAAAAAATCATTATGTATGTTTATATGTATGTATCTATGTATACAGATATATAGATATACTGCATAGTTACATAGAATTAAACAGCTAAGAAATAGTTTTTTTTCCTGTCATGCACCTAATATTTCAGAATTTCAGTCAACGTTGATTGCCTTCCAAGGTTTCATTTTTTTTTTTTTTTTTTTTTTTGGCCACACAGCATGTGGCCGACAAGGGATAGAACCCATGCCCCCTGCATTGGAAGCATGGAGTCTTAACTACTGGACCGCCAGGGAAGTCCCCCTAGCCCAATAGAAAGCAATGCCATACACCAAGTTGAAAAAAAAAAACAAAAAACAGGATTTTTATTAATTTTTCTTCATCATTTGGTATATTTATTTGCCAAGTCTTATCCATCCCATATCCTAAATCATGCCCATTACCAGCTCTTACCCCAGGCCACCACTGGTTCTCAGCAAGATTGTTGCAATAGGCTTCTAAGTGATTCCCATGTCCCCAGTCATGCTCTTTTCTAAAATAATCTTGAAACTGTAGTCATGATGATTTTCCAGTGCTCACATCTTACGTTGCTCTTCTACAAACATTCAATGGGACCAGTGGCTTCTGATTTCTAAGTAGATAAATTTCTAACTTTCCAGGTCTAACCCTTACCTTTGACATCTCCCTACCTTGTGCTCTACACTTTTACTATACAAACTTCTTTTTGTTCTTCAACTTTCCACTCTCTGGAGAGTGGATATGGGAAGTTTTTGCTTCTTTATCCTGATGCTGTCTTCCCCTGTCTCTTCATTAGGCTAAATTTTACTCATCCTTTCATTCGGAAGTTAAATTTTAATTCTTCCATGAGGTCTTCCTGGTTCCTGGACCTTTAGCCACCCAATCACGGGAAACATCATACTCTCATTTTTAACATTGTAGCACAGTTCATTGTAATTTCTTGTTTGATGTCTCTCTTTCCAGATAGACAAAAATATCCATAAGAGCAATGCTCTTTGCCTTGTGCCTGGCAAAATTCCTGACACACAGGATGTGCCCAGTAAACATTTGTAGACTACAGTAAATTAACTCCATATATACATGACATTCTTTCTCTGCATTTAATAAGTCACTCTAAGCAACTTTTTTCCCCATAATATTATTTACTTGAAGTGTAAGGAAAATGAAACTTTTATTTAATTAAATCTCTGAAAAAGTCATTGTTGCTTAGGATTTTAAATAAAGAAAAATAGTATTGAAGAAAACTAAAAATAAATCTACAAATGTTGCTTTCTTTGAAAGTAACCCAGCCCTCATAAAATTTAGAAGATCAGTATGTAATATATAAAAGCATTTAACCCTCTAACTTTAAAAGTAGCTTAGGGCTTCCCTGGTAGCGCAGTGGTTGAGAATCTGCCTGCCAATGCAGGTGACATGGGTTCGAGCCCTCGTCTGGGAAGATCCCACATGCTGCGGAGCAACTAGGCCCGTGAGCCAAACTACTGAGCCTGCGCATCTGGAGCCTGTGCTCCGCAACAAGAGAGGCCGCGATAGTGAGAGGCCCGCGCACCGCGATGAAGGGGGGCCCCCGCTTACTGAAAGTAGAGAAAGCCCTTGCACAGAAACGAAGACCCAACACAGCCAAAAATAAAATATAAAAATAAATTTAAAAAAAAAGTAGCTTATATTCTCTTACTGACTTTTTAATCTCAATGCAGTGAACTTGTTTCCTTTCTCTAACTTAGTGCTTCTGAAATGAACTGAAATGTCAAATTATGGTACGATGCTTGAATACTTTCCACTAGTCTCCTTAAAATCCCTTCTTACTTGGTTTCAATTTTGTTGCCATCCCTTTGACTGGAGTGACTGCAAATTACAGTTTGAAAATGACTGACCTCTTCCTCTCTGCTAATATTGTTAGAATGAAGCTACAATGGTACCTATCAGGATAACCAAATTAGAGTAGTTCACATAAGGCAGACACGCATACAAATGTACTTATGTACCAGATGTACCCCTCAACAGGAAAATGACAGCCATTCAGATAAAATGCTTTTATTATTTACTTTCAACAAGTATCTATAGCTGTGGCATGACTATTGTTGAATCATTCCAATAATCTTGTTATAGGGCTGGTAATAAAAGAAAAAGCACTTCAGCAGAGGGAAATGACCTGCCTCCTCACATCTTCAGAGGTACCGGATGACGGTGATATGTAGATTACTTTCTGTTCAAACAAACAAGAGCATTGCCAGACCTTTTTTAGCCTAGTTTATTTCCTCAAAGCACTGATGTAGGCCTGACAGGAAAGACAGGAGGCGACCCTTGCAATTTCACCACTGCCAGTAGGTGTAGCAGTTGGTGTAGTTTGACAAGTGAAGTAGAAAATGGAGGCATCCTTGGAAAAAGCTTTATAGTTACCAAAAGATGTAATGACTTCTGCAAAAACTAACTTCTACACATAAGCAAGCACTGATGAATAATGATGCTTGGAAACATAAAAGAATTTTGACCTTATTAAATTAAGCAAGGGCAGATATCTCAGAATTTACATGTATGCTTTGCCTTTCAAAGCCCAAAATGTAGGTAATATATAAGTATTGTGTCCTGTGGTAATAACTAGAACACAGATATTTCTTTGAAATTAATATCCATTCATACACAACTAGGAAGTTTTAAGAAAATTAGCAAATTTTAACATTTACAAAATTTACCATATTCCCATTGTATCTATACCTTACCAGGTAATCTTGATATTATAAAAAGGAGAGAAGCATTTCATTCCCATTTTGTCTCACCTTCTCCAGTAATATCACAGTGCTCTATCTGACACATGAAATATTATGACACTGAAAACTTTGGAGTCAAGGACGAGCAAAGATAAAACCAGTGTATCGGGGAAAAAAAGGAATCAGTGATTTTAAGGTTGCATAAAAATATGGTTTATTTCTTTATCTTTAGAACATAATGGTTGCCAGCTCAACACCAACATCTTGAATCTAAAATTTCCAGTTGAATTGGCCCTTTCAGTATATATGCTACATAACACGCTCTATTCTCCCTTTAGTACACAAGAAGAAAAAAGTTAATAGTTGGCAAAGTAACTGGAATCTCCCAAGGCCCTTCTTCACTGAATGTAGGTCTGGCTAAAAGATCAATTAGCTGAATGAAAATATCCTTTTTTAAGGCTAAGTTTATGGAAAAGGCTTGCCCATAAAGGAAAGGCACCTGACAACATAGGTACTGGGAAGCAGAATCAGTCCAACAAAAAAGTCAAGGGCCATCCTGAGAGCTCCTACCATCTCTTAGTGATTTCTCACTTTCTATATTATTATAATGCATTAATATTTTGTAATGAATATAATTTAATTCTACCTAGTAGAGCAATGATTCCTAAGACAATCCATCTCTCCGGATATGAGATTTTGAGTCATGTTATCAGGCCTTAAGAAACTAGATCACAGGATCACCCTACTTTAAGTCAGAAGACTTGGGTTCAATTCCAAAATGTTCTGTTAACTGACTATGTGATCTGAGGCAGGTCCCTCATGCTCTCTGAATCTCAATACATTTTCAATGGTAAGATGAAGACAACAGTTTTTTATAAGGATTAAATGCTATTATTAAGTCAGTGATATAGGGTTATGCAGAAGATGCTTTTTATTATTATTCTCACCAAGTTACTGTGGGAATTTTAATACTAATTACATTGATAAGGCTTACTGCCAGCCATTCTCCCTCAGTGGTACCTGTGATTCCATGAACAAGGAGAAGAGATTAAAATTTACTGAGTATCTCCCTGTTCCACAGAACTGTGGTAGTTGCTTTAGTTCCCATGTATTTCTCACAACACCTCCCTGAGGTAGATTTTTTTCTCCTTTATTTGTAGGAGAACAAAACAAGACCTGGAGTATTCAGTTGCTTTCCAGTCATTGATAAGTAATTGACAGAGTTAGATTTGGGCCTCTTTCAAGCTATCTTTACTGTACTATTCTAGATAATAGCCATTCAAATAGTTGGTATAACGTAAAATGAACTAATGTGGGCTTAAGACGAACAAGCACATGGATAGACTTTATTGTGATAGAAACAAACCTACCAGAAGATGCACCAGATCCTTGACAAATCAAATACATAGTGGAGAACTGATAGCCTTACATTACAAAATGCTGTTCTAAAATATAATATTATAAATGATTGGCTAGCTTATATGTGAGCTATTTTATAGCATGAAATAGAACATCTTGCCTTAATTATATTAACATATATTTATAGAACTAAAATATTCAATGCATCTAATGTAGTTTATTATTTATACATGCTCCTGATAGGTGTTAACAGTTTAGTATAGTTAAGTTATATTAAAGTTAAGAGATACTTAACATTTCTTTCAGTTATTTCTCAAGCCTTGAAATGACCTCATGATGAAGCTGGATAATATATATGAGGAGCAAATAATCTTATTTGATTTGAAATGTAGTGGGGGGATGATTTGTGGAGGAACTGGATCTTGGGGGATATTGCAAGGCTCATGGCAATTTTCTTAGAAGGTGCTGTGGTCTTTCAATTGAACAGCAAGAAAATTGATCAAATTCCTATCCTGACCTCATCAGTCTTTCTCTAGGGAGATGACATCTCATAGGAACTGTAGCAGAGAGAGCACTCTCATCTCCACAGAGTAAACAAATTACAGCATTAGGGCTAACAATTATCCAGGCAGCTCCCAGGAGGTGGGGAATCAAAAGGCAAAAGAGCTTCCTCCAGTGGCCAACCTTTATGACTTGGGGTGCTGTGTGGTGACTCAAAACCCTCTAGTCCTAGGGCTGGAGCTTTATCAGTGACATTGTCATTTGGAAGCTGTCCATCCCATCCTATACCTGAGGTTTTGCAGCCTTTCCTGACTCACTCTCCTCTATGACCCATGACTACAACTTGGCTTTTTAGCCACATCTGGCTGTATTATTTGAGTTTTCCAACGTTGGCTTCAGTGACCAAATTCTGGAATGAAATAATAGCTCCTGGCTTCAACCCTTGATACCCACACCCTGCTTACACTTGGCTTTGTTTCTGAACTGTCTTCTCTTGAATCAGGCACCCACTGCAGCCTTACAGAACAGGTGGCTCTGCCTCAGCTAGGGTTGCTGCTTAGTAATTTCTCACCTGGTCCCATCAGGTAAAAAATGAGTTAGTATAGAGGCAGCATTTGAATGGAAATTACCAGTATATACTATACATCTCTCTTCACATGAACCCAGTCTTAAAAACAGTAATAATTATATTTTTTATATTATTAACATTTATTGTGCATGTAATTCATATGTTTCAGTCATTATGTTGAGTGCTTTATCTACATCAACTTATTTAATCCTTCTATAGTCCTATGATATGGGGGTGTTATTATTAGAAAAAATATTAAATTGCTAATATTTGACCATTTTTTATTTTAAAAATTGCCAGTTTTCATATGGCTGATGCAAATGATGCTAGCCCCATTTGACAGATGAGAAATCTGAGGCATGAAGAAATTAACTTTCTGTAGGTCACAGTTGTAACTGTCAGAACCACAAAGTGAAGTGTACAACTATTATAGCCCTTTCTTTCCTGTCTGCTCCATGGTTTTGTAGCACATCAGCTTCTCAATCTTGTGATGGATTCCCTGCCCCCCCCCCCAATTTGAAATTACTTTTTTGATCAACTGCTTGGAGCCAACAACCAGCTGTCAAACACATAATTCCTTTAGCTTAAGAAATATTTACATTAATTGGAATAACTTACGTGAGAAAGAACCATGTAAAATGTCGAGTGGGGCAGTTTAATCAACTCAACTATAAACAAGCCATAGTGCCACATATATTAGTTCAAACTATTTCAACTATTCAACACATGGGCCATAAATATAGCACTTATCCAAAAATTAGGAAAAGCATCTATATAATTTAAACACAGTATAGATTAGCTAAGTTAGACCATCCTTAATGAATGAAATGAAACAACTCTCAGCTATCTGCACATGTTTATAGCAGACTGTAAAGTAATTTCCTCTTTGTTGAGAACTTTGAGCACACATTTTCCTGTCAGACTTCCTGATTGTACAGGTTAGAAGTGGACTCCGACTGAGAATTCTGCAGGTGATGCAATTAGCCTGGGAGCACTGTGGGATCTTTGCAGAACCGCCAATTAGCACTTAAAAAAAATATTTGCTTTGGTAAAAAGACAAAAGGATAGACAACAAATTTGGAAAAGCTGTTGTTACATTTGACAACTTCATATTTGTAGGACAAATGGGGATATTTTCAGGCTCTCAGTTCTGGTCCTACCAAGTCATTAATTTAATCAAGTCCATGACATACCTTTGGATGGAACTCATTTGATACAAGGTGTGTTTTTGTTTATGGATTATTTTAAAAACTTTTTACCTGAGCTAACTATCATTTTCACCCTTTATACACTATGAGATAGAGACTGTGATCACTTTAAAAAGTCACAGATATCTCTTCTGACATAAAAATAAACAATTCTCGTCCCTTTTATTAGACTTTACCTTTTGGCTACATAATACTTTACCTCTTTCCAAGAAAGCACTACACAGTAAGCCATTCTTACTCCTAAAAATCTGATATCCATGATCAATCCAAATATAAAAACAAAGCTATCATCATCGTTCACTAACCTGGATCAACCAGTGACTGGAGTACAGATCTAAAAGTCAGATTATGTATACTGGATCATTTTTTGTTCTTCAGAGAGGATTTTGAGTTCTTCATATAAGAGTCAGGCTCTGACCTCCCCTCCTGGAGGAAGGAATACACTGTAGTTTTAACCATTGGTTGGAAAATGTGCTAATGAGATTAGAGTCATTGATTGGATCTCACATAAGTGCAAGTATGCTTTGCTCTAGCTCTAGGCTTCTGACAGCCTTAATAACCAAAGTCCACCATTTGTAAATGTGTCCAGCTGGTTGTAAAGGAAATGTGGAAAGAATTCACATTTATCAGAAAACACTGTCAATACTAAACTAAAAATCATTCAAAGAACAAGTCTTACTGGTGGTGGGTCAACGATATCATCTTTACTTCTGAAGCATGCACAGCTCATAAACGTCGAAAAATTGCCCTATATTAAAAAAGAATTAAGATCTTTTAAAACTTATTGGAATGCAGTGCAGGTAAACCAAATGAAGAAGTTATAAACTTTAAAAAGCTTTTTGAGTAATCTGTTAAATAATTATATTTGAAGGATCCATTCATTTATTTTTACCCCAGTGTGTATACACACACACACACACATATTCCATCATTGCTCCCATTTACTATGTATTTTGGAAAACAAAAACAAAAGCAAAACTTTCCTTCTTCAATCTCAAAGAACCTATATTTCAAATCGACTGTGTTTTAAATTTTCAATTGAAATAAATTCAAGAAAAATGCTTTACATTTCAGGTTTTTAAAAAATTATCAAATAATTGCATTGAAATGTGAATACTATATGCTTGTGAGTGAGAAGCTCTTCCTGAAAGACTGATATGTCTCAAGAGGTTGATTCCAAATTTGCATCCCAAAAGTTTGACAAAGAAAGCCAGTCAGAATTATATCAAATGTAGCCTAATATATGTTAAGTGTCAGAGTATAGGCCAACACTTTAAGATAGTTATTTGTATTTGTAATAAATAACATGGCTTCCTTTGGATGAAACCCAATTGTTTCTGAAATCTATTGTAGTTAATTGTGCAGCCAAGAAATCTAAGGATTCTAGAGAATTGGATTTCTAATCAAGTGACTGCTTTATCAAACCAAACTGCTGTGGTCTGAATGTTTGCATCCCCACAAAATCCATATGTTGAAACCTAACCCCCAAGGTGATGGTATTAGGAAGTGGGACATTTGAGAGGTGATTATGTCATGAGGAGAGAGCCCTCATAAAGGGGATTAGTGCTCTTATAAAAGAGGCCCAAGAAAGCTGCCTTCCCCCTTCTGCCAGGTGAGGACACAGCAAAAAAGACAGCCATGAACCAAGAAGCTCTTACCAGAAACTGAATCTGCCACTGTCAGATGTTGGACTTCCAAGCCTTCAAAACAGTGAGAAATGTTTTTGTTGTTTTTAAGGTACCTTTTCTGTGGTAGTTTTGTTATTGCAGCTCAAAAGAACTAAGGCACAAACCACTTCTCATTTTCTATAGTTTAAATTTAACTCAATATTTACTTCAAGAATGTAGTGTGTAATTTATACTAGCCAATAGCAATGCTTGTTATTGTTTTGTCCAATTTTCTTCAAACCCTACCATGTAATGGGAGGCATTTTTCTTGCTAGATATTGAAGCAGGCATTTTACTTACATATGTCCTCTCACAATTTGATTCTGTCGGAGAGGTTTCATTACTCACATTTAAAGATGAGCAGAGATCAGACAGGAAAACACTGGTCAAACTTGGATCTGAATCTAGCTTCCCCAGCCCCACACCCATTTCTCTTCCACTGCATTGCCCTTCCTCCTTGATTGGTCTGGAAGTTTGTCCAGAACTAGGCAAAGCCTTGGCCCTATCCAGTTCCTATCAACATGCTGCCCTCTGGGCCTGGATCCTGCTGCCCATTTCAACAGTCCTGGACTAGGGGTGATAAAGCAGAGTGAGCACTTATGGCACAGATGTGATAAACCTAAACTAGGAGTCAGACACATTTGAGTTTGAATCCTTTGTTTTCCACTTATCTGTTTGATCTTAGACGATTTATATAATCTCCATTATTTCAAATTTCTCATGTGTAAAATGGGAAAAATGAAACATACCTGATAGGTTGGTGTTAGTTCAAAACCTCTTGAACTGTGAGTTCCCAATTAATATTTTTTCCTATTAATATGTGTAATTAAATAATCACAATTAATACTGATGGCTACCTGACGTCAGTATTTTTCCTGCCATCTGAATTACTACTACTGTTCCCTCCTCACTATTTGCAGCTACCTCAAATATCAGTGCTTGCTTGGATCACATCTGGTTTGCTGTTCTTCTATGTATGAAACAACCTCTGGGGCCAAGATGCTTTCCTGTAGCTGTTGTAATGAATTATCACAATCTGGATGGTTTAACAAAACAGAAATGTACTCTCTAACAGTCCTGGAGGCCAGAAGTCTGAAATCAAGGTATCAGCGGGGCTGCAATCTCCCCCAGAGACTCTGGAGGAGAATTGGTTCCTTGCCTTTTCTTGTTTCTGGCATTCCTTGGTTTGTGGCTACATCACTCTAGACTGCCTCTGTGGTCATATTGCCTCCTTCTCCTTTGTGTATTTGTCTCAAAACCCCTTCTGCCTCACTAAAAGGACACAGGTGATTGCATTTAGGGCATATGGGATAATCCAGGGTAAGCTCCTTCTGATCTAAATTTAATCACATATTTTACCATATAAGGCAATATTCACTCTTGCCATATAAGGTAATATTCATAGGTTCTAGTGATTAGGACACTGATATATCTTTTGGGGGAGCTATTGTTCAACCCACTACAGCCAGGCTCAAAAAGTGCAAATACTCACAATTCAGTTCAATAAATAGTTACAGAACACCTACTAAGCTCCATCACACATAGCACATAAATTCCCTCACATACCCAAATAAGAAAATTCAAAGCACATACATACACATTTGTACTCATTTCTCACAACCACATGGGAGAATGTAGTAGAATAAAAGAAGAGTATGTCAGAGATTGAGAGAGAGAGAGAGCATAACAGAGAGACAGAGAGAGAGGGACAGACAAAGGGAAAGAAGCAAAACCTGATCTGTGTCCCTTAGTCTGACACTTATTTATTACAAGCACTGGACATGTATTATCTCAGTTATTGGAGTGATGCATACTTAAAAACTGTTTTGGTTTAAAAAATGGACACACTATTAATCCATGCGACAGCATATGTACATGTGGTAAGCCTGTGGATTTGGGAGTAGAACCCCCTTAACACATTAAATACTGTAGCCCTGATCATTCATTAAATACATGTTTGACAACTGATTGTAAATCAAAGCAAGGACAATGAATTATAAATGTGGAAGTTGATGCTGTATCAGAAGACTCTGGCGAGTAAAAAAAGTTTTGTTCATTCTGCCCATAAGAACTATGTAAAGAAAAACAACGCTTCCCCCCCACCCCCTGCAAATGAGAGAACACAGAGAACTGGCAAGGAAACAACAGTGTAATGGAGACAATTTCTAGGCCACCCAGCTGCCTAATTACTGGCAGCATCTCCAGATTTTACAGCATGCCTCTGTGACACCACCCTTTGAAAAGCAATAATCCGGCATTGTAACAAAAACAAACAAAAAAATATATACTCCATCATGAAAAAGCAACCCTAAACCTTCTAAATAGAATAATTCAGCAAAGGATTTCATGTCATGAAAGACAAAAGAATAAATAATTACTTTGCAATTTCCCCCTCTACTGTAGTGTTTTGAAAAGCCTATCCCTTGTGTTAAGTTGAAACACCACTTTTTAAATTTTAAACTTATTACAATTTAATCCAGCAAGATTAAAGCTTTGAACATCCAATTTCTTTTGACATTTTATTTGGAAGGACAACAGTGGTGATATTCACATTGTTTCATGCAAAACAAAAAACAAAACACAATGAAAAAGCAGTGGTCTTACACAGCCTAGCACTGAAGATGTTTACAAAACTACTATGAAATTATTTGTCAGTTCCTTTAAGTGTTCCCAGCAATTTCTTATAACGGATTCTTTAACAATATTATTGAACCTTGAGAGGAGGTAAACGGGCTATAGCTGTGTCCCTGAGGAAGCGTCACTGAAAAGACAAAGCAACAGTATATGTAGCTCAGGGACAGATAGGATGTATTAGCCTGGCTTCTTCCAAGTTGCAGAGCCTGCTGTTTATTGGGCAGCAATGCTCTTCAATAGGGCTTACACATTTCTGCAACAAGTGAAACAGATGTGTTCCATTAAGAAAACATCTTTTAAAAATGTTTTCTTTTTAGAATTGCTGGACATTGTCTTATCTCTTCTCTGGGGACTGACAATCCTTGAACTGTCGATTGGAGGAAACATTGATTCATGTGTTCATTTAAGTATTCATCAAATGTTTGAGTTCCTTCCATAGTGGACCCCGTGAAGATACTGGAGATATAAAGGTAAATCTTCTTATGCTTCCTGTACCTGAGAAGCCCACAGGCCAGAGAAAAAATATATAAAAGCAAGTTATTGCCACCCAATGTGATCAGTTTTCTAATAGCGGTAGGGGAAAAGGTGCTCAGGAAGCACAGAAGAAGGATTAATCAATTTACCAGGAGGGTAAGGAGAAAGTTTGAAAGAGTTTGGGAAAATCTACAAGTAAGTTTGTCTTAGTCTGGTCACGCTGCTATAACAAAAGTACCATAGACTGGATGGCTTAAACAACAAAAATTTATTTCTCACAGTTCTGGAGACTGGAAGTTCAACATCATAATGCCAACAGATTCAGTGTCTGATAAGAACTCACTTCCTGTTCATCGATGGCCATCTTCTCCTGTGCCCTCACATGGCAGAAGGGGAAAGAAAGCTCTCCTTTATAAGGGAACTAATCCTATTCATGAGGGCTCCATCCTCATCACCTAATCACCTCTCAAAGCCCCACCTCCTAATACTAACGCACTGGGGACTAGGATTTCAACATGTGACTTTTAGGAGCACACAAATATTCAGTCCATAACAAAGTTGTTCTAGACAAAAAGAAAATGTCTTTTCTTTAGTAACATATTGTGCTTAGTAACAACTAGACAAACATAGCAGGAAGTTATCTTTTGTATTCCTCCAAAGCATCAAAGTTATATTATGTCTGGTCTTTGAAAAAGTAAATTTACTCAATGACTAATTTTAGATACCACATACAGTCTGGTACTGAATATATACTGTTTGAGAAAAAAAGGTATAAATGGTAGTCTCCTTAGGATAAGCATGCTGTTTAAAGAGAGAGACTCTGAAAGAAGACTGCCTTGGTTTGAATACTTACTAGCTGTGTGACCTTGGGGAAGTTACTTAACATCTCTGTGTCTCTTTAATCTATAAAATAAGGTAGTAACTATATTTGTCCATGATAGAGATGTTATGACTAATGCTTGGCAGACACATAATAGGCTTTTAATAAGCTTTAGCTCTTATTATTGTAAATATTATGAAAAATTTTTCTATTTTGCTAATTATTCACTGGGACTATTATAGCTGAAAGAAAATTCTACAGTCTTTCACTGGGATATTAATGGTATATTAGATCTAGTAGATTTGAGTAAATTAAAAGACAGATTTTCTTTTCTGAAGTACTAACTTTAAGTAGCATACACATTTAATCATCTGGTACAGTATTTTATATTTCTAACATGAAAGGGCTAAGAAATTCTCAGCTGGTAAATGTGAAAAGAGCCCTACATGCTTATTTCTTTAGGGATAAAATTTTAGTGAACACTTCTGATCCATGGGCACATTAAACTTATCACCATCTTCTTTCACTAGTAAATTAAAAGCATACTGTTCTTGTTTCCAGAAAGTCCTTTCATTCACCAAAATGCATATTGCTGTCACATGTAGTTTATTGTTGCCTTTGGAAATGTAAAATTCTACTGGGTCATACATCTTAGTACTGACCTTAAGTAAAATCCTGATGGAAGTGATACTTTCCTCTGCCTTCAGGCATCTTCATTGTGTTTTCTCATTCCTCTCTACCCTACCTATCATAACCTACTTTTGAAGGCTTCATTCACACTAAAGTATAAAATAACTGATACTAACTTTACACTAATACATTCTCCATGGATTATTTGACTCTCTGATAAAGTTTCATGCCTTAGATCAGTGGTCCACAAACAATAGCCCTTGGACAAAATCAGGTCTACAGCCTGTTCTTGTAAATAAAGTTTGATTGTAGCACAGTCACACTCATTTGTTTACATATTGCCTGTGTCTGCTTTTATACTACAAAGGCAGAGTCAAGTAGTTGAGACAGAAACCTTATGGCCCACAAAGCTTAAGACTATTTACTAACTGGCCTTTTACTAAAAAAGTTTTCCAATCCCCATCATAAGTTCTAGAGTTGCTCTTCTGAAGGAAACAATCAGCAAATTGGACATTGCCTTTCCTATCTGTCCTTAAAAGATTTCTCTTTCTCCCTCTCTTTCCTTACACACACACACATACACACACTCCAGATACATTTATTTTACCTAATCACAAACTGTAAACCTTGGGGCTAACTAAAGAGTTGTCATCAGCCAACTAGCCAACTGAATGTCCTTGATAATCATCCTACTTATTGTTATAAAGAATGACTACAAATAGATTGATCCCATTTTGACTTTTTATTTTAGCACAAAATTAAATTTTATCTTTTATATTTTACACTAACTCTGTATCCTTTAGTCTGATTCCTCTAGGCTGAGTAGGGGCCATTTTGTCTTCATCTTTGAATCCTGAACACCCAAAATGCAGGAATAGAATAGATGTAATGAGAAAATGCATGAGAGAAAAAATGAATATAAGGTTTATAATTTTCTCTGGCTTTAAAAAATCTGAAAATGGGAAAACACTAAGCATAGGTATAGATGTGAACCAAAAGTGATCCTCATTCACTATTGATGGAGTGTAAATTGTTATGAGCACTTTAGGCATAATCTAGTAAATCTAAGATACTCATACCGCATGACAAAGGAGTTCTACTCCTAAACATGTACCATAAGAGGGTACATGTCCATGTGCAACGGGAAACATAAACAAAAGTATTCATTGCACCATTTTTTTTTTTTTTTTTTTTTTTTTTTTTTTTTTTTATGCGTTACGCGGGCCTCTCACTGTTGTGGCCTCTCCCGTTGCGGAGGACAGGCTCCGGACGCGCAGGCTCAGCGGCCACGGCTCACGGGCCCAGCCGCTCCGCGGCATGTGGGATCTTCCCAGACCGGGGCACGAACCCGTGTCCCCTGCATCGGCAGGCGGACTCTCAACCACTGCGCCACCAGGGAAGCCCGCACCATTTTTTTATAATAGCCAAAACCTAGAAAAAAAATCAAAATGTCCATAAACAATAGAAAATGTGTACAACTTGTGTTATGTCCCCAAGTATTTGCAAAATGACAGGTTTTGTTTTTACAATTTCTTCACTTATCTACTGGATAAATCTATAGAATTTATCACTATTATGATGAACATCAGTGACAGAAATCCTCTTCTATCTGAATAGATTTAGTTTTCAGAAAATCTGGAAAGATCTGGCTTCCCTTAAAAAATTGAAAAGTAGAATTTTATAATTCACTATCTTTACAACTGAAAATTCAGAACAATCTGAGCTCTGAGTAATATTCATCTCTCTAGAGAAGACAATATATATATAGGTTGTTACACTTGAGTTGAACAAGCTCAAATTCTAATCATCATAGATAGGCAGTTTCAATGACATCAATATTCTTTAATTGTTTCAGTTGAATCTTCTCTCTAGGATCACATATGCTTTTCATATTTTGAAGACATAATCTTGTTAGATTTTTAAACTGTATATTTGGATGACCTCCTTGAAACAAGATGGAGTAAGGGACTGAGATTACTCTCCTGACTGAAACAATTAAAAGAAAACAAAAAAAATTATATAAAGAAATGTTTTACAAGATATTGGGTATCAAGCTTCTAAGAATAGTGAACCTTCAGAGATAGGAAACAAACAAGGTGACCCTATGATCATCCAGCTTATAGTCCTTAGAGAATATCCTAGCTGTGGCATGAGAGAGGGAGCCCAGACTGAACCTGATAGACTCCCTTAGTTGAAGAGATGAAACTGAGAATTTAGTGTGACCAGAGCATGTTTAGTACTTAGAACAAGATAAAGAGAGAGCTACATAGAGAGAAAACCTGAAATTTACATAGGGTTTGCCTTCAGTATTCAGCAGAGTACTGATCAGCACATGTCCATGAAGAAACTAACAAAGACTAGGAGAAGAACCAAATGAAATGGTTAGAAGGAAAAGTACAGGAAGCTCAAACAAGGCAAGAAACAATGCCAGTTTCCACTAGCCAAACTGGAAAAAACTAATAATTTATTGGACACTGTGAAGAGTATTTAGAAGGGTCATACTTCAGCAATAGGAAATAATTAGCCATAGACTAAACACTGCTTTGATCCCACTTAATGAATATTAAAGCAAGGATGAAAATGTTTCTAAGTAATTTAACTGCATAATAGAAGCAAAACTCAAGACATTTATAGAAATACAAAAATACTGTGTTCTCAACAATGCAAAATTCACAATGTCTGGCCTTCAGTCAAAAATTACAGGTATGCAAAGGAATAGGAAAATGCAACCCATAATGAGGAGAAAAAGCAATCAATTGAAACAAACCCCAAACTAACACAGATGTTAGAATTGGCAAATAAGAACCTTGAAATAATTATTATAACAGTTTTCCAAATATTCAGGAAGCTCTAAGAAAAATTTTGCAGGTTAAGTAAAGACATGGTATATATATATTCACCAGATCAAACTACAATGTTTGAGATAAAAAAATTAACTGGATGAGATTAATGACAAATTAGACATTGTAGAAGAAACGATTAGTAAACCTGAAGACATAGCAATTGAAAGTATCCATATTAAACACAGAGAGAAAAAAAGAGAGAGAGGAGCTCTTGCACAAATTCACACAGTCTAAAACACACATGATTTGAGTCCCTGAAAGAGTGTGTAGGGGGGAAATACATTCAAAGAAATAAAGGCCAAAAAATTTCCAAATTTGATGAAAACTATAAACATACAGTTTTAAGAATCTCAATGATATCCAAGCATCAGAAATATGAAGAAAACTACAGAAAAGCACATCATAATCCAGTTGCTTGAAACCAGCAACAAAGAGAAAATCTTAAGCAGCTAGAGAAAAAGACACATTATGTACAGAGGGAAAGAGATAAACATAACAACACATTTTTTTATTGAAAGCAATGCAAACAAAAGACAGTGGATCAACATCTTTAAATTACTGAGAGGAGAAAAACAAAGCTAGAATTCTATGCCCACTGAAAATATATTTCAAAAATGAAAGTGATAGGAAGACTTTTTTCAAACCTATAAAATCTGAAAGAATTCATTACCAATAGATCCACACTCTAAGAACTGTTAAAGGTAATCTCTCAGCCAGAAGGGAAATGATACCAGATGAAAATGTGGTTCTATACAATGGAATGAATAAAAAGTCCTGGAAACGTTAACTATGTGAGTAAATACGTAAGTTATTTTATGATTATTTAAAACCTATTAAAAGATAATTAACTATTTAAGTAAAAATAGTAATTATATAGTGCAAGTTTATATCCTATATAGAAATAAAATGTATGGCAACATGGCTAGAGGAGAAGAAATGAAAGTGTACTCTTGTAAATATCACTCAAAGGCAGACTGTAATAAATTAAAAAGATATTATAAACCCTAAAGAAACATTAAAATAATAAAACAGAATTATAACTAAAAATTCAATTAGATAAAATAGAATAATAAAATATACTCAATCCAGAAGGAGGCAAAAAAAAAAAAAAGAGAGAGAGAAACAAAGAACAAGTGGAACAAGCAGTAAACAAATTTAAAAATCATAGAGTTAAGGCTGACTGTATCAATAATCAAAATTAATGGTGTGGTAAGCAAGCTGGTGATTATCTAGTTGGGTCTAATCTAATCACTGAACCCTTTAAAAACAAAGGGATTCCTATGCTGGGAGCAGAAGGAGAAGTCAGAGATATTCCAAGCATAAAAAAATTCAGTGTGCCATTGGTGGCTTGACAACTGTGGAGGCTATATGATGAGGATCCCAGACAGACTCTAGAATTTGAAGGGAGTCCTTGGCTGACAGCCAGCAAGAAAATGGGGCCTCAGTCTTATAATCACAAGCAACTGAATTCTGCCAACAATTTGAATGAGTTGGAAGCAAATTGTTTCATAGAATCTCCAGATAAGAGCCCACCATGGCAAGCACTTTGATTTTGGTCTTGTTAGACTAAGCAGAGAACCTATCTGAGTCCACCTGAACTTCTGACCTTCAGATCTGTGAATGGATGGATGTTGTTTTAATCTGCTAAATTTCTGGTAATTTATTATGCAGTGATAGAAAACTAAGACAAATGTAGTGGTATAAACACCCCAATTAAAAGATAGAGATTTTTAGATTGGATGAAAAAACAAGACCTACTATATGATTCCTACAAGAAGCTCACTTTAAATGTAAAGGCAAAAACATATTAAAAGTAAAGGCTGAAAAAGATATACCATACTAACACTAATCAAAGGAAATCTGGGGACTTCCTTGGTGGTCCCGTGGTAAAGAATCTGCCTTACAATTCAGGGGATGTGGGTTTGATCCCTGGTCAGGGAACTAAGATCCACATGCCATGGAGCAACTAAGCCTGTGCGCCACAACTACTGAGCTCATGAGTCTCAACTAGAGCCCGTATACCACAAACTATAGAGCCCACAGGCTCTGGAATCTGCACACCACAACTATAGAGGCCATGTACCCTGGACCCTGTGTGCAACAACTAGAGAAGAGAAAACCTGCATACCACAACTAAAGGGAAGCCCACTCACCACAATGAAGAACACTCATGCTTCAAGGAAAGATCCCACATGCCTCAACGAAGATCCTGTGTGCTGCAACTAAGACCTGACACAGCCAAAAATAAATTAAATTAATAAAAAAGTAACAAATAAATCTTTAAAAAAAGAAATCTGTAGTGGCTGTATTAATAACAAAGTAGATTTCAGAATAAAGAATATTATTAGGGATAAAGAAGTTCATTTCATAAGGAAAAAGAGGTCAACTCATCCAGAAAACATAATAATTCTAAACATTAATATAGCTAATATCTGAGCTTCAAAATAAAAAGAAGAAATTGAAAGGGAAATTTGAAGGGGTTTTGAACTGGATGAAAATATAGCATATAAAAATTTTGAAATTCCACTAAAGCAGGATTTGGAGAAAAATTTATAGCACTAAACACAAAAATTAACTCAAAATCTATCACAGATCTAAATGTAAGACCTAATACTATAAAACTGCTGGAAGAAACAGAAGAACAATTTTTCACCTTGGGTTTGGTAAAGATTCCTTAGACAACACCAAAAGCATAATCCATAAAGGAAAAAGTGATAATTTGGATTTTATCAGAATTTAAAATTTCTGCTCTTTGAAACTATTAAAACAATGAAAGGACAAGCAACAGATTGGTACGAAATATTTACAAACCACATAACTGACAAAGGACTTGTATCTAAAATATATAAAGAGTTCTCAAAATTCAATAATAAGAAAATAACCCAGTTTTTAAAAAATAGGCACAATATTTGAATGGATAATTTATCAAAGAAGACATATTTATGACAAATAAACACACAAAAATGTGTTCAACATCATTAGTCACTAGGGAAATGTAAACTAAGACAAAAATGATATACCAGTATATTACCTATTAGAATAGCTAAAATGAAGAAGACTGATCATACTAAATGCTGACAAGGATGGGAACTGGAATTCTTACACACTACTAGTGGGAATATAAAATAGAACAAATTCTTTAGAAGAAAAATAGTTTCTTAAAAATTAACATATGCCTACCATATTATCTGGTCATTCATTCCTATGTAATTACCGAAGTCAAATGAAAACATATGTTCATATAAAGGCTGTACATGACTGTTCACAATTACTTTGTTGTCTGTAACAGTTCCAAACTGGATACAGCACAAATGTCCATCAACAAGTGAATGGATAAAGAAGCTGTGGTCTTTATGTACAATGGAACACTGCTCAGAAATAAAAGAGAATGAAAAGTTGATACAAACTAAAGCATGGATAAATCTCAAAATAACCATACTGAGCAACAGAATCTGGACAACAAATAGTACATATTGTATGATTCACTTACTGAAGTTTCTAGAAAATGTAAACTAATTTGATAACAGAAAGCAGATCAGTGGTTACCTGGGGATGGTGGGGGGATGACTGGGGAGGGAAGAGAGTGAGAGATTATGAAGGATACGAGAAAACATTTGGGGTAATGGATATGTTCCCTACCTTGATGTGATGGTTTCACAGTGTATCCATGTGTCCAATTTACCAAATTTTACATTTTTAAAATATGCAGTTTATTATATGTTAATTATGCCTCAATTAAGCTACTATATAAATTTGAAAAAATAAAAATGCTTACTTGAAATGGGTTTGAGCTTTAACTTTATTAACCTGTAAAATCAATAAATAGAGTACATACATATATACTTGCTTTAGCACATTTTCTGTCAAAAATGGACTCTTGCTGGTGTAACTGGGAGCAGAGTAGATTTAGGGAATAAATCTATCTTGCAATCTGATACATTTCCTTAAAAAATTTATCTGTAACATAAAAATAGCTGTAGGATCAGATGATATGGTAGTTGCTATGGAAACTGCACATCTGAGGTATAATCACAGTGTGTAAAAGTTGTAAGCTATAAACACCTTACAGGAGCTGCTGGCCTGTAGTTCCTGTCACCCATCCTCCTGCTTTGGGAGGGAAAAATCATTTCTTAATGAACTTAAGAATCTTTAAAAAATATTTTTCCAAAACATTCTTATCTGCTAACTCTATCCATTACTAGAATTTAACACCCCTGTGGTATGTAAGTAAAAGGTGACATTTTAAGTGACAGGGAATGAAGATTTTGCGATCAAGAATCATTTACAAGGAACTAATGTGGAAAACTGCAGGCAACAAGTAAAAGATGATTTATATGATAGGTCAATTTATCCTAGTGAATGGAAAGGAAATGGGAAATCATTTGAGGGCTTCCGTAAGTTTTCCTGCTATATTTAATACTGGACTTGATTATATTCAGCACATGTTTAAGAACTAGTTTTCCTCTGAATATTTCACAGGATAAATGTAGGAGGGTACAGAGGATTGAACAATTTAAGGAGCCAGTGAAAAACCTGCCTGCATTCTTAGCCCTTGTAAAACAGGTGGTAACTTTCTGACCCACAAGAAGTAATCGTTATATTTCTGCTCTATCCACATTTCAGCTGATATATTTCTTTCAGACTCTAGAGTCACAGTCTCTCTGGCTGAACATCAAACGTAGCCTCCATCAGAGATATTTTTTACCACTGGGTTCACCTGCTTCAATTATACCAGGTGTCTGGGATATTTCATTTTATTGAATCAACTAGATTTTCTGAAACCAACATAAAGAGACTATAAAATTGAGCTTAAACATGAGCTCATTTCTAACTTTAATAGTTTGAAATTGTCTCTTTTTCTAGTTAGGTTTGTTTCATTTTTAGGGGGCAATCAAATTAGAATTGTGTTTAGAGTACTTTTTATTTCTCGTGGTTGAGGCAACATGAATTAATATCTTTATCTTTCCTCTAAGGAAATTTCAGCCTTATACTTTCAGTGTTCAATTCATCCTCTGGAAAAAAATTTTGTGCTGTGTACTTCCTTTCTCAGACCCCATTCCTTCTAAAAGATTGTAATTTAACAGAGCTGCTTCAAACTCCCTGCTGGCTTTCTCATCCCTTATAGGATAAAGTCCAACTAGATGCAGCCTTCCATGGCCCTGTGACCCTTGTCTACTTTTCTAGTGTCACCAATAGCCAGTTCCCTCATGGTCCTCTACCCTAAAGACAAACAGAATTACTTCTATTTCCCAAAATTCATCTTGCTGTTTAATCTTTCTGTGATTTTGCCCATGATTTCTTTGAGAACATTTGCCCCCTTTTCTAAATCTAGAGAACTGCTGAGTGTTTCTTCCTCTAAAGCTTTTTCTGACTTCATCAAGGAGAGCTGACCATCCCCTCTTACCTCTCTATCTAGGCACGTATCTCTATTAAAACACTTAACTATCGTGTATTGCATATAACCACTCCCTTTATGAGACTGCTCACCATCTGAGAGCAGGGCTGTCCTACTCAGTTTAGTATTCTCTCCATCTAGAATAGCACCCAGCCCCAGGTCATCTGCCATTCTGAGTCTGGTGCCCCTGGTGGACACTGGTGTGTATTAGGAATATAATTGTCATTTTTCTACTTTATGATGGTGTTTCGATGAAAGCCATGGAAATGCTAGAATCTTGTCATATCGATTTCCCAAGTCATTCTGTGTAATGCAGAAATAGGTGCAGAATGTGAATCAGGGAACCTTAATTGCTATGCAAGCAACTGATTCTCAGAAGAAGAATTCTGGTCCTCAGCTACATTGGAATACGTGGCTTAGATTCAAAGTATAAATGAGATCTTCTTCCACTCTGACTATTCAATTGGAGGAAGGCAGTTTAAGAGAGTGGATGCTGAAAATTCAAAGCACGTCTCCCTATCTAGTTTTATGGAATAGTTGAGAGCCCTATACAGTAAATGTGGTTTAGTCATGTGTGGACTCTGACCAATCAGGTCTTTCCTTGAAAAAATAGAAGGGTCTAGGCAGAAAAGGCAGAGAGAGAGGCTGTAAAACTGACTCCCCCTACTCTGCGTGCCTTATAAGGTGGCTGCTGTAGTTAACAATACCTTCCAGCTAGATGGTACTGTCTTCCCAGGCCAAACATAGACATAACACTTACTCTCACAAAGCCCATAGTCTAATGAGGGACAAGGCATTACTATAGAGTGTGATGGGAGTACCTATGAGGATCCCAAAACCATATTTTGGAGAACAAGTTAAGTTTGTGAAATAATTAAAGATTGATAGGCAGATTAGGTCAGGCAGAATGGGTCAGGAAGGGGTTGGGGTACTGGCATTAGCAAAAGCCCTGGGATGAGAGAAATCATGGCATATTCAGGAATTTAAGGTTGGAAGCAAGAATACTAGTTTCATAAGACTTTTTAAGCATTTGGACTTTATTCTGACATGCTTAGTTTAAGGTATCCATGGGACCTCCAAGTAGAGATCTGTGTCTGTAGCTTCAGAAAGAGATTTGGGCTGGAAATGGTTATTTGGGAGTCATTAGAATAGAAGTGGAAATGGAAACCGTAGGATGGATAAGAATGTATGAGAAAATACGAAGACATAAATCAGTCTAAATAGCACTAAAAATTAGGGGATATCAGGAGATGAGAAGCTCAGAGGATGAGGACACAAAGGAACCATTGAAAGAAAGGGAGAGAGGATGAAAATCATGGTATCATTGGGGTTTAGGGTTCTGGAGCATTCCAAGGGAAAGCAAATTATCAATAATAGCCAAAACTGCAAGGATAAGGATTTAGCAACAAGGTGGTCTAACTAGGTGTGAACAGCTTCAAAGAAGTAATGGAGGTGGAAGACACTGTACCATGGGTTGGAAATGAATGGGGAATGCTGAGTAGAGACTGTGAGTAGAGACAACTCCTTCAAGAGGTTTGGCTACACATGTGGACTGAGTAGATAAGCATAGACTTGTGTGGTCCTGTGAGGTTCTCATGCTTCAGTGGTCTATCCTCTGAACTAGATTATAAGCTTATTAAAAGCAAAGATTATATCTTCTATTTCTTTCACCCATAGCACTCAGATAGTAACTTCAAACTTGAAGATGGATTGGTGATGGAAGTAGTTTGTTTTACTAAAAAGCAATATCTCTTGTATATGACAGAGCTTTTGTACTACAGATTCATACCAATTTTCTATACATTGTGTGGGTACATAACCATAGTACATAGTACACAGTACTACATAATTATAGTAGTTAATATTGATGACATTCCTGTGTCAAGAAAAGAAAGAGAGACTTCATGAAGAATAAGATATAAGCTGTATTGGGGTTAAGAATTATACTGCATTCTTTTATTTCAAATGATAATTTGTACATAACATGTAATCCAAGTAATTGGCATATCCAATAAAACAGAATATTTAATTTCCTATTCTCTCTTAAGGAAGGAGAATTTAACTCATATGTAAGATTTTATATTTTGAGAAATCAGCAATGGTAAATTTTAGTCAATATAACATAGTATATGCATGACTTTAGAAATTACAATGTGTAAGAAGAATCCAACTCATAATATATACATCTAAACTTAATCTTGAAATTCAGAGATTTGAACATTTTATTTACACAATATCGTTTTTGTTGGAAACATTTGACAGATTTTTATAGATATAATGGAATCACCTTTATCTATAATGATGGTCAAATAGGTAGTTTTAATAGAGGTTCTATGACTTCAAATTGAGCTTTTTTGTCAGTTTTCCCACATATTACTCTTTTATTCATTTATATTTTACTCCATTTCTTTTAAAATTAAAAAGAACTAAAAAGCAAAGATATGGCTCTACAATTTTTGAGGATATTATGTTATCACTTACTAAATTAGGGAATTGCATTTCAGGCAACTATCTGCTTATTGGAAATTATCCAATAGAAACAATAGCTCTGATTTGAAAGCCACACATTGTGTTGTCTAGTATGATGATATGCTTGTAATTACATTGAGTCAGTTGTATACGATTTTCTGGATCACAGAGTAACTTGTAAAATGTTACCAGCTAATTAGTTATATCTTTTAATAGAACATTTTGATCATATATAGGGAGTGTTGATTTTCAGAGAACAAAAGTAGTTAAAGCAAAAAGAGAAATTTATTGGAACATTACAGAGGTTCTAAAGAAATATTATAGCAAATATTTACTGTGTGCTTTCTATGTGCACTCCCCTAATTAAAGTATTTCTATAATAGTCAGTTTTTGCTAGGTTCTGCTGTGATAACAAATAACTCCAAATCTCAGTAGCTTATGACATCAAAGATTTACTTCTTGATCCTGCTACATGTTGGATATATGTCTTTTTATTTAGGGACCCAACTCTGTTTTAGGTTCAAGGCAGAGGAAAAAAGAGAAATAGCCAAACCATGCAATGGCCGCAACAGCTTCCACTAGGTCACATTACAGTAAACAAAGTAAGTGCTATGGCCAAGCTTAACAGTCAATGGAGTGGGGAAATAAGCTCTTCCCATGGGGGTACTATAATCAGATGTCAACATTCCTCTTCATCATAATATTTGCTTCTCTGCTTTTTGATATTTTTCTCCCATCTTGGCCTCCAGTGTTGCACCTCTTGCTTCAGAAATGTCTCTTCTCTTAATCACACACAATCTGAGTTTATCAGGCTTCTGTAGTAAACCACAACCTTAGTTAAACTCTCCTGAGCTATTTTATTTAAAATAATTTACTGGGTGCCATCTTGATTGATTCAGAAGCTCTATCAAAAGGTTTGTTAACTAGACCACTATTTTATTTCTTGCCATGGGTTGTCTTAAATTCTGTCATTGAGAACATTTTTCAGTGTTATCTTTTATCTATTTTGATGAGGTATATTTCCATTTTGTAACCCCACAGATTCTGGAATTTTTGAGCTTTCTACATCCTCCTTTAAACTCTACTTGCAAACTGGTATTATATTTTAGAGCCTTTGTACTTGCAATGTTTTTTGACCTTACATATTTCTATTCTTATTTTGTCCAAAACACCCCAAAAGCTCTAACTGACACTATCAACATCCTAACATTCCATATATTTTTTTAAATTTTATTTATTTATTTGGCTGCATTGGGCCTTCGTTGCTGTGTGCGGGCTTTTTCAAGTTGTCGAGAGTGGGGGCTACTCTTTGTTGCAGTGCGCGAGCTTCTCATTACAGTGGCTTCTCTTGTTGTGGAACATGGGCTCTAGGTGCGTGGGTTTCAGTAGTTGTGGCTCGTGGGCTCTAGAGTGCAGGCTCAGTAGTTGTGGTGCATGAGCTTAGTTGTTCTGCGGCATGTGGGATCTTCCCGGAGCAGGGCTCGAGCCAGTATCCCCTGCATTGGCAGGCGGATTCTTAACCACTGCCCCACCCGGGAAGTCCCCACATTTTTATCTAAAGTTAAAGTTCTTGTTATTTTATCTGTCTTTCAAACAATACATTGTCAAATATTAAATGTTTGCACTGTATACATGTCACCATTCTTCCAGCTATTACTATTTCCAGCCAATAACCATTTCCTTGCCCCTCACTAGCTAGCCCCGAAGGTAACACCACATTGCTTAGGGTTTGTTTATAGCACATTCCTACCACTAGGTACCAATTTCTGTATGGTTCACCTTTGCTAGATTTTTCTGTGGTATCAAACAATTCCTAATTTCTAGTGATTTACCACATCAATGATTTTTTTCTTGCTTATTTTACATGTCAACTGAGGTCAGCATTGCCTCCACTCTGTGCCATTGTCCAAAATGTCTTCTTTATATGAGGATCAAGGTTTCAGGGGCAGGGAGATTAGAAGCAATAACTAAATAATATTTCTTAGAGCTTCTGCTCAGCTGTACCATTTGTCACTCTTGCTCATATTCCACTGGTCAGAACAAGTCACAGGACTAAGTCTGACAGTACAGTGGCACACTACTGGTCACACATCAGTGGGCAGAAATGTATAATCCTCTTACTGGGAAGACAACAAATAACTGGAAACAATCTACCACACTCACAATAACCTCATTTTACACATGAGAAAACTGGAGCAAGTTAGCTTAAATAGCTTGGCAAGATCACATTGCTGTTGGATCCAGGATTTGAAGTCTGGTTTTAGGGCTAACTGTTTTAACCATGAAAGTGAAGTAAATACAGCTGGGCCTCAGAAGGAACTTTACAAGTCATCAGGCACTACTTCTTTCTGTGACCAAACGGTCTCCTATCACTAAAGCATACTTGCATCTTTTGAGAACATAAAGGAAAATGAATTCATAAATATCTGTCCTTACCCTTCATAAACTCGTGATCTCAGCACTCAACTTTAACCTGTTCAGGGTTCTTCTTTCCCAGTTTCAAATTTCCAGGAAAAAAATGTTGTCAGTACCTTAGTTATGGGGATAAGTCTAATGAGTTTCAGCCAGAGACCCAGTTTTTTTTTTTGCTTGTTTTTGTTTGTTTGCTTTTTGCCTAGCCCTGAAAAGGGCCTTTAACTTTGCTACAGAATATAGCTTGCAGAGCTCAAACTTAGCTGCTGAAGCCAGAGAGGGTGGGCCCTTGGCATTTGAGTGTGTAGACCACGTTCATGGCCGTGACCATTTTATGCTTGGTGTCTCAGTGTAGGTGATGGCATCCCTTCCAGATCACATTCTCCAGGAACAGCTTCAGCACCCCACGGGTCTCCTTGTAGATGAGACCACTCTTTGCTTTATAATGGATTATGTTTTAAAAGAGTCTCACCTGCTTTACTTGGAAACATAAATTGTGGACTGATCTAGTCATGTTCATGTTTTCTCTTTTGGCAATGACTTTTGCTGAGAATGGGAAACTCAGTTTCTAGTTAGGTTTATGAAACTGAAAGTAATAAATAATCAGTAATGAAGTTTTCAATTATTAATACATGTACACACAGTTAAATAAACAAATAATGGTGAAAGGATGAAACAAAAAAGAGTAGTACCCATTACATTCACAAGAATGGCAGATTGGAGACCCTGGATGACTATTCTACTGAAAAATGACTATTCTACTCCTGAAAGTGAATTAGCGATCCTGTTAGAAGGTAAAGAACTTTCAGAGGCCAAACTGAAAGGTAAATTAAAGTGGCAACCTGACCTGGTAAGTAGGCCCATATCCTGAAGGTGCTGCCAAACCAAATCCAATTTTCACAGCTTCTTAGCGGCTGTATTGGGGGAACGGCAGAAGAAAGAGCTGAGCCTCATCTAGAGTGTGGGATGTCATAGGAGAGATCAGCACAGTGGGTTATACTTTCAAAGCTGGAAGGAACTAAATTAAAACTGCCCTTCTCTCTGCACCTAAGGAGTGAAGAAGGAGAGGTGCTTGTTTTGAAATTTCTCTAAATGCAGAACAAATATTCCCTGAGAACTGGTAGTACAAACTAACTTCCATTAAGTTTGCAGATAGAATTTGCAGTGACTGGGTTGACTGAAGACCTCTTACTTCTCATGCTCCAATCTGCTCTTTTGCTCTCTAGTTCTGGGACTTGTCATCAGTACTCTACCCTACAGCTCCTGGGTCTTAGATCTCATGGCTTCATCTTTCTTGGTTTACTTATTTTGCATGTCTTCTAGTAGTTTTCTAAAAGAATGAGCATTTTAAGTATATTTTGGAGACTGTATGGCAAAAACTGCTAGCTGTTCACCAAAGTCCATTTCTTCTCCTTTCTTGGCCTATGATTAGACTACAGTCTATCTCCCATGAAACTAAATTATAACCATTGGAATATGAGAACGCTAGTTGTCACTTCCAGGCCTTGCTTGTAAAAATCTCCCATGTGTGGCCTTCCAAGTTCTTCCCCGTTCTGTGTAACTGGGAAGGAGACAACCATGGTGACCTACGAAGCTACTCATTGAAGGTAGCAGGTCCTCCTTATCCTGAGTTCCCTGAATGATCACATGGAGAGGTGTGCTTAGTAGCACTGATATCTACTATCATTCCTTAAAAGAACAAAAAATAATGTTTAATTATATTTGGGTATACATATGCTATATATTTTATATGTATATATATATTAGTATTTTGTCTTATTTGAACAAGTTCTATTATTCTAACAGATTACCTAATGGAGTGGATT
Source organism: Phocoena phocoena (assembly GCF_963924675.1). NCBI lineage: Eukaryota > Metazoa > Chordata > Mammalia > Artiodactyla > Phocoenidae > Phocoena > Phocoena phocoena. Next base: position 38,073,957 of record NC_089235.1, on the reverse strand, counting down.
TGGTGTGTTTGCAATTATCTTTATTTTGCCTTCACATGAGTAATACTGTATATAGAATTTTAGGTTAAAAATTATTTTTTCCTATAGAATGAAGATATGGCTGCATTGTCTTTTAGGATCCCTGTTGCTGTTGAGGATCTGAGGTTCCTTTTAGGAGGGTTCTGTCTTTTCTCTAGCAGTTTTTTCTTTTTAGTCCCTGCATTCTGAAATTTCAAGGTAGTGTGCTTTGGATTCCATCTGCTCACTTTCTTGGGCACTTAGTGAACACTTTCAATCTGGCTATTTGTGTCCTTCACTTTTAAAATTATTTCTTCTATTTTATATATGATAATTCTCTACCCTTTATTTTCTCTGATCTCCTTCTAGATGTATTCTTAGAAAGATGTTGGAAATTTATTACCTTTTATTTTATATTTTTTCATATTTTGTCTTTTTTGATCTATGTTCTAGAGATTTCTGTGAGTTTTATTCAAATATAATTTTATATATCCATTTCCATATTTTCTAATTTTTTAAAAGTCATTAGTTTTCCCTATTCCTATTTCAAAGCATCCTTTTCTGCTGTGTCTCCTCTTATTGTCCTTGTAGGTTAATTCCATTTTAAATACATGTACTGTTCTTTCAGCTGAATTTTTATAGAGAGAAGAAAACAATGCATAATAAATCTGACATTTTGCATAATGGGGTCTTTATGAGCAAAGTTTAAGGTAAAATACAACTAGAAATGATTCATAGCTGAAGCCTAGTGACAGGTTATGTTTACATCTAGGAAATTTCAGTTTTTATATTTCTTAGTGCCATTCAGCCAGACAGCTCCAGGGCTATGGAAGAGTTGCAGGAAAGCTTAGATAATTTCTCTTTGTGTAAGCTAGGACATCTGGTCTCACACCCTCTTGGACAACATTAGGTATATACAAATAACATATACCAAGTTAAGGGAAGCAAGAGTCAGTATACTGTGACATTTAAAAATACAGGCTTTACAAATGAAACAACTGACAAGGATTAATACCCAAAATTTACAAGCAGCTCATGCAACTCAATATCAAATAAACAACCCAATCCAAAAATGGCCAGAAGACCTAAATAGACATTTCTCCAAAGAAGATATACAGATAGCCAACAAACACATGAAAGAATGCTCAACGTCACTAATCACTAGAGAAATGCAAATCAAAACTACAATGAGGTATAACCTCACACCATTCGGAATGGCCATCATCAAAAAATCTACCAACAGGGCTTCCCTGGTGGCTCAGTGGTTGAGAGTTCACCTGCCGATGCAGGGGACACGGGTTCGTGCCCTGGTCTGGGAAGATCCCACATGCCGTGGAGCAGCTAGGCCCGTGAGCCATGGCCTCTGAGCCTGTGCGTCCGGAGCCTGTGCTCCGCAACAGGAGAGGCCACAACAGTAAGAGGCCCGTGTACTGCAAAAAAAAAAAAAAAAATCTACCAACAGTAAATGCTGGAGAGGGTGTGGAGGAAAGGGAACCCTCTTGCACTGTTGGTGGGAATGTAAATTGATACAGCCACTATGGAGAACAGTATGGAGGCTCCTTAAAAAACTAAAAATAGAGCTACCATATGAATCAGCAATCCCACTCCTGGGCATATACCCTGAGAAGACCATAATTCAGAAAGAGTCATGTACCACAGTGTTCATTGCAGCTCTATTTACAATAGCCAGGACATGGAAGCAACATAAGTGTCCATCGACAGATGAATGGATAAAGAAGATGTGGCACATATATACAATGGAATATTACTCAGCCATAAAAGGAAACGAAATTGAGTTATTTGTAGTGAGGTGGATGGACCTAGAGCCTGTCATACAGAGTGAAGTAAGTCAGAAAGAAAAACAAATACCGTACGCTAACACATATATATGGAATCTAAAAAACAAAACAAAACAAATGGTTCTGAAGAACCTAGGGGCAGGGCAGGAATAAAGACACAGATATAGAGAATGGACTTGAGGGCATGGGGAGGGGGAAGGGTAAGCTGAGATGAAATGAGAGAGTGGCATGGACATATATACACTACCAAACATAAAATAGATAGCTAGTGGGAAGCAGTCGCATTGTACAGGGAGATCAGCTAGGTGCTTTGTGATAACCTAGAGGGGTGGGATAGGGAGGGTGGGAGGGAGACGCAAGAGGGAGGAGATATGGGCATATATGTATATGTATAGCTGATTCACTTTGTTATAAAGCAGAAACTAACACACCATTGTAAAGCAATTGTACTCCAATAAAGATGTTAAAAAAAAAAATACAGGCTTTAAAGTTGTGAAGAACTTAGTTCAAACCCTGCTCCAGTATTTACTAACAGTGAGACTTTGGTTATATTTCTTAATTTCTCTAAATTACTCAATTCTCATCTGTAAAATGGGGATTAATTATTATCCCTCCTTCATAGGCCTGTTGTGAGGATTAACTGAGATAATGTAGGCAATATGTTTAGCACAGCATCAGGTATAGGAGGTATTGAATGAGTGACAGCTGTTATTATTTTAATGGCACATTATTACACGTTAACAAAAGTTGTAACACTCCACGTATGGGGATTGTCTAGAATGAATCCAGGCAAACACATGCTCCTGAAATGACTAAATATAATAAATATATAAAATATTACTAGCTTACAATGAGTATTTAATTTGTAGTGTAAGAATTCATCAGAAAAAAAGAGCACTGAAAGATTTGTTCAAATATATAGTTGTGCCAAGGGTCCTGGAGAGAAGCCGAAAGGCCCTTTACTGATATATTTATATCATATTAAGGCTTAAACCTATTGTAAATAAATAATGTTTTGGTAAATAACTTTTCTTTGATTTCCTCTTATTTTAATTTCTATTTTCTATTTTTGTCATTCACAAAAGTAAGCAATGTTTCCCTCTAATTTAGATTCTTTCAAAAGTTGCAAATGAATGTATCTTTCATCTATTATAAAACAAATGGTAATTTGTTATCTTAAGGTTCTCAGTATACAAAAATAGAAAGATTTAATAAATTATAATTGTGCTTTAATAACTTTCTTCCTCACATTAATCTTACATTAATATTAATGAAACATGTTCAAACCACTGTTTTAAGCATTAAGAAGAGAAAATGTAGAATTTGGTTTATTATAGAGTTTATGTTCTCACTGTTGAGACCACCACAGGGGTGAATATTTTTAAACATTTTTCTAGAATGTGAATAAGTAAGCTGTTCTGGAACCTTGAGAGCTGTGTAGATATTCAGACAATAAAAAAAAATACTACAACAGGTTAAGCCGTTATTATAAATGTGTGAGAGTGTATATGTATACATATAATGTTTATCCTTGTAATTCCTGAGTAATATTTCATTGTCTGACTATAACACATATTGTTTATTCTTTTAACAATTGATAGATATTTGTATGGTTTTCACTCTGGGTATTATGAATGTTGACTACGAACATTCATGTGCAATTCCTTGTGTAGAAGTAAGTTTTTCACTTCCTTGGGTAAATATGTAGAAGTGTAAATGCTGAATCATGCAGTTGGTGTATATTTAACTTAATAAGAAACCACCAAACTGTTTTCTAATGTTACTGTTCTATTTGCACCATTACAGGAATGTATGAGAATTGCAGGTCTACCACATCCTCCTTAGCATTTGCTGTTGTCAAGATTTTTTATTTTACCCATTCTAATGGATGAGAAGTGGAATTTCATTTTGGTTTTGTTTGGATTTCCATCATTACTAATTATGCTGAGTGCCTTTTCATGTGTTTATTAACCATTGATACATCATATATATATATATATATATATATATATATATATATATATTTACTTACTTACTTATTTTCGGCTGCGCTCGGGCTTTCTCTAGGTGCGGCGAGCGGGGGCTCCTCTTTGTTGCAGTGCGTGGGCTTCTCATTGTGGTGGCTCCTCTCGTTGTGAAGCACAGGCTGTAGGCATGCAGGTTTCAGTAGCTGTGGCATGCGGGCTCAGTAGTTGTGGCTCATGGGCTCTAGAGCACAGGATCAGAAACTGTGGCACACGGGTTTTGTTGCTCCATGACATGTGAGATCTTCCTGGACCAGGGCTCAAACCCATGTACCCTGCATTGGCAGGTGGATTCTTAACCACTGCGCTACCAGGGAAGCCCTTGATTTATAATAGAAATTTTATAATTATTTGGTCAATTTCTACCAAAATAATTTTCTATTGAGATTTGGATTGTGATTGCACTGAATCTATGGAACAATTTAGGGAGAATTGATGTGTTAACACCATTGAATCTTCCAATCCTTGAACATGGCCTAACTCTATTATTTAGGTCTCCTTTAATTTCTCTCAGCAAGGATTCATGTTTTTTATTGTAGAGTTCTTCCATATCTTTCTCAGTATTTTATGGGTTTTGATGCTATTGTAAGTAATTATTTTTTATAAATTTTGTTTTGCAATTGTCTTTTCTGCTAATGTGTAAAATAAAAGTTATGTTTTTTAAAACAATGTTTTTTTTAATTTGAGATATTACTAAATTTATTAGCTCTCCTTAGTAATTGTGTTGAGAATTCCTTAGGATAGTCTGTATTGTCTGTGAATAGAGGCAGTTTACTTCTTTCTTGCCATTCTTTACACCTTATTTTCTTTTTCTTGCCTTATTGCACTGTCTAGGACATCAGTGGAAGAGCAAACCATATCATTTCCATGCTTAAAGCACTTGTGTGTTTTTTTTTTAGGAGATTAAAATTTTACTATGGAAAATATCAAAAATATACTGAAGTAGACCAAAAAGCAAAGTGAACCCCACTTCTCCTCAGGAAGATCAACTAATTATGAACTAATGACTAGTCTTGCTTCATCTGTGTTTCTATTCACTCCTCCCTTATTTGAAGCAAATTCTAGATATCATATAAGTTTATCCAAAACATTTCAGTTCATTTCTCTGTAAGATGTAAACTGTTTTTTTTAAAAAAACAACCACAATATTATCATTACATCTCAAAAAAAATAACAATAAGTCATATATCCAATCAATGTTCAAAATGTCAATTGTCTTCCAAATGTCCAAATGTTCTTTTGTTTTTGTTTGTTGTTTTCACCTTGTGTTTATTTGAAATGGGAATCAACTAAATTCAAGCATCACATTGGTGGTAGTGTCTCTTACTTTCTTTGAATCTGCAAGTTCTCCCTTTATCTTTTTATCCAGTCTGGATTTTGCTGACATGCTGATATGGCATCCTTTTAATGTAGTTTAACACATTTCTCTGTAGCAGAATCCTTTCTGGGAGGAATCCAGGCATATGTAAATTTTTTTAAAGGTGCTTGGGTGAATTTGAGCCACAGTCAAGCATGGAAAGCACTTGGAAAAGCTCAATGCCTGCTCCCAGATTTATTTATTTTTAAAAATTTTTATTGTCTAGTTAATTTACAATGTAGTGTTAGTTTCAGTTGTACAGCAAAGTGAATAAGTTAAACATATACATATGTCCACTCTTTTTTAGATTTTTTTCCCATATAGGTCATTATAGAGTATTGAGTAGAGAGTTACCTGTGCTATACAGTAGGTCTTTATTACTTATCTATTTTAAATACAGTAGTCTGTATATGTCAATCTCTACCTCACAGTTTATCTCTCCCTCCCACCAACCCTTCCCCTCAGTAATCATGTTTGTTTTCTAAATCTATGATTATATTTCTGTTTTATAAATAAGTTCATTTGTATTTTTTTTTTAGATTCTACATATAAGTGATTTCATATGATATTCGTCTTTTTCCGTCTGACTTACTTCACTCAGTATGACAATCTCTAGGTCCATCCATGTTGCTGCAAATGATATTATTTTGTTCTTTTTTATTGCTAAGTAATATTCCATCGTGTATATGTACCACATCTTCTCTATCCATTCCTCTGTGGATGGACATTTAGGTTACTTCCATGTCCTAGCTATTGTAAATAGCACTGCAATGAATATTGGTGTGCATGTATCTGTTTGAATTATGGTTTTCTCTGGTTATACTCAGGAGTGGGATTACTAGATCATATGGTAACTCTACTTTCAATTTTTTAAGGGAGCTCCATACTGTTCTCCATTATGGTTGCACCAATTTACATTCCCACCAACAGTGTAGAAGGGTTCCCTTTTCTCCACACCCTCTTCATCATTTGTTTGCAGATTTTTTGATGATGGCCATTCTGACTGGTGTGAACTGATACTTCATTTTAGTTTTAATTTGCATTTCTCTAATAATTAGTGCTGTTGAGCAATTTCTCATATGCTTTTTGGCCATCTGTATTTCTTCTTTGGAGAAATGTCTATTTAGATATTCTGCCCATTTTCTGATTTTTTTTTTTTTTTTAATTTTAAGCTGCATGAGCTGTTTGTATATTTTGGAGATTAATCCTTTCTTGGTTGCTTCATTTGCAAATATTTTCTCCCATTCTGAGAGTTGTCTTTTTGTTTTGTTTATGTATTCCTTTGTTGTGCAAAAGCTTTTAAGTTTAATTAGGTCCCATGTTTTTATTTTTGTTTTTATTTTCATTACTCTGGGAGACAGAAGAAAAAGTTATTGCTGTGATTTATGTCAGAGAGTGTTCTGCCTATGTTCTCCTCTAAGAGCTTTATAGTATCCGGCCTTACATTTAGGTCTTTAATTTATTTTGAGTTTATTTTTGGGTATGGTATTAGGAAGTGTTCTAATTTTCTTCTTTTACATGTAGCTGTCCAGTTTTCCCAGCAGCACTTATTGAAGAGACTGTCTTTTCTCCATTGTACATTGCTGCCTCCTTTGACCATAGGTGCATGGTTTATTTCTGGACTTTCTATCTTGTTCCATTAATCTATATTTCTGTTTTTGTGCCAGTACAATACTGTTTTGATGACTGTAGCTTTGTATTATAGTCTGAAGTCATGGAGCCTGATTCCTCCAGCTCCATTTTTCTTTCTCAAGATTGTTTTGGCTATTCGTGGTCTTTTGTGTTTCCATACAAATCATAAAATTTTCTGTTCTGGGCTTCACTGGTGGCGCAGTGGTTGGGAGTCCGCCTGCTGATGCAGGGGGCGAGGGTTTGTGCCCCGGTCTGGGAAGATCCCGCGTGCCACAGAGCAGCTGGGCCCATGAGCCATGGTCACTGGGCCTGCGCATCCAGAGCCTGTGCTCCGCAACGGGAGAGGCCACAACGGTGAGAGGTCCATGTACAGCAAAAAAAAAAAAAAAAAAAAAAATTCTGTTCTATTTCTGTGAAAAATGCAATTAGTAATTTGATAAGTATTGCATTGAATCTGTAGATTGCTTTGAGTACTACAGTCATTTTCACAGTATTGTTTCTTCCAATCCAAGAAAACGGTATCTGTGCCATTTTTTATTTCTTTCATCAGTATATTATAGTTTTCTGAGTACAGGTCTTTTGCTCCCTTACATAGGTTTATTCCTAAGTATTTTCTTGTTTTTGATGTGATGGTAAATTGGAATGTTTTCTTAATTTCTCTTTCTGATCTTTTGTTGTTAGTGTATAGGAAAGCAAGAGATTTCTGTGCATTAATTTTGTATCTTGCAACTTTACCAAATTCACTGTTGAACTCTAGTACTTTTCTGATAGCATCTTTAGGATTTTCTATGTATAGTATCATGTCATCCGCCAACAGTGACAGTCTTACTTCTTCTTTTCCAATTCAGATTCATTTTATTTCTTTTTCATCTCTGATTGCTGTGGTTAGGACTTCCAAAACTATGTTGAATAAAAGTGATGAGAGTGGATATTCTTGTCTTGTTCCTGACCTTAGAGGAAATGCTTTCAGTTTTTCAAAGTTGAGAATGATATTTGCTATGGATTTGTCATATATGGCCTTTATTATGTTGAGGTAGGTTCCCTCTATGCCCACTTTTTGGAGAGTTGTTATAATAAATCGGTGTTGAACTTTGTCAAAATATTTTTCTGCATCTATTGAGACTATAATATGGTTTTTATTCTTCAGTTTGTTAATGTGGTATATTACATTGATTGATTCATGTATATTGAAGAATCCTTGCATTCCTGGGATAAACCCCACTTAGTCATGGTGTATGATCCTTTTAATGTGTTGTTAGATTCACTTTGCTAGTATTTTGTTCAGGATTTTTGCATCTATGTTCATCAGTGATATTGGCCTGTAATTTTCTTTTTGTTTTATATCTTTTCTTGTTTTGGTATTATGGGGATTGTGGTCTTGTAGAATGAGCTTGGGATTATTCCTTCCTCTGAAATTTTTTAGAAGAGTTTCAGATGCATAGGTGTTAACTCTTCTCTAATTGTTTGATAGAATTTTCCTGTGAAGCCACCTGGTCCTGGACTTTTGTTTGTTGGAAGTTTTTTAATCAGCTTCAATTTCAGTACTTGTGATTGGTCTATTCATATTTTCTATTTATTCTTGGTTCAGTCTTGGAAGGTTGTATCTTTCTAAGAATTTGTCCATTTCTTCTAGGTTGTCCATTTTATTGGCATATAGTTGCTTGTAGTAGTCTCTTATGATCCTTTGTATTTCTGTGGAGTCTTTTGTAACTTATTTTTCATTTCTAATTTCATTGATTTGAGTCCTCTCCCTCTTTTTTCTTAATGAGTCTGTTTAAGGTTTATCAATTTTTTTTATCTTCTCCAAGAACCGGCTTTTAGTTTCATTGATCTTTGCTATTGTTTCCTTCATCTCTTTCATTTATTTCTGCTGTGATTTTGATGATATTTTCCTTCTATCAACTTTGGGTTTTGTTTGTTCTTCTTTCTCTAGTTGCTTTTGGTGTAAGGTTAGGTTGCTTATGTGAGACTTTTCTGGTTTCTTGAGGTAAGATTTTATTGTTATAAACTTCCCTCTTAAAACTCCTTTTGCTGTGTCCCATAGCTTTTGGATAATTGTGTTTTCATTGTCATTTGCCTCTAGGTATTTTCTGATTTCCTCTTTGATTTCTTCAGTGATCTATTGGTTGTTTAGTAACATATTGTTTAGCCTCCATGTGTTTGTGTTTTTTACAGTTTTTTCATGTAATTGATTTCTAATCTCATAGTGCTGTGGTCGGAAAAGATGCTTGATCTGATTTCAATCTTCTTAGATTTATTAAAGCTTGATTTGTGGCCCAAGATGTGATCTATCCTGGAGAATGTCCCATGTGCACTTGAGAAGAAAGTGTATTCTGCTGCTTTCGGATGGAATGGCCTATAAATATCAGTTAATTCTATCTAGACTAATGTGTCATTTAAAGCTTGTGTTTCCTTAATGATTTTCTGTCTGGATGATTTGTCCATTGGTGTTAAGTGGGGTGTTAAAGTCCCCCAGTATTATTATGTTACTGTTGATCTCCCCTTTTTTGGCTGTTAGCGTTTGCCTTATATATTGAGGTGCTCCTATGGTGGGTGCATATATATTTATAATTGTTATATCTTCTTTTTAGATTGATCCTTTGATTATTATGTAGTGTCCTTCTTTGTCTTTTGTAACAGTCTTTATTTTAAAGTCTCTTCAAGAGTGGGGTTTCTGTTTCCTCCAGCCCTGTGGAGCTCCTGCACTCAAGCCCTGCTGGCCTTCAAGGCTAAATGCTCTGGGGGTTCTCCCTCCCAATGTCAGACCCTCAGACTATCTTGCAGGGCTATTTTTATGTGGGAACACACCTATGCAGCCTGTGTGGGTTCCATATATATATATATATATATATATATATATATAGAATTTTTTTTGTGTGTGCAAGGATTGTTTTTTGTATGGATGAGTGCCACCCGTTTCCTCAGTGTATGCTGGCCATTATCCCCTTAACGGGGGGTTTTACTGGTGTTGTGGTGACCAGAGCCTGCCCTGGATATTGAGTGGGGCCTCTCCTTTGCTCTATGGTTGTCACTGCCCTGTCAGAGGTGGGGTCTGCTCCCTAGATTTTGGAGTAAAGTCCCCCAGATTTGTTTCTTAGCTGTGTTTCTGATCTGTGGAGTGAGGTAGGAAGGATTGGAGCACTCCCACTGGGAGAGAAAACCCTGAGTATTCCTCCTCTGGAACTGTTCACCTGTGAGTATGCTCTGTTGTGTCACCTTTCCCCATTGTGCAGGCTCACAAAGTACCCTGCTGTTGGCACTGCTCTCAGTCTCATTTTAACCATGAGTAGGCCAGCAATTGGCCCTGATGACTCTCAGGCATTGTTTTCTCTTGGGTACTGGTGCAGATCCACTGAGGTCACATCCCAGGACTGCAGTAGTTGTGCACCTGGACCTGCTGTGGGAGCTATGGAGGCAGCTCAGATTCTGGTCTGGCCCAACTCCCACATGTATGTGCCCACAAAGCCCATAGCTGCTAAAGCCAGACCCATCACTCTTGCTGTCTATTTGGATGTTCCACAGGTGCTGAATTTACGAAGCCATCAGTGGAGGTGTAAATCCATGGTTCATACAGCTGTGAGGAGAGATTTCAGGTCTTCTTCCTTAGTCACACGACTTCTGGGGCGCAGCTGTGGTTTCAGCCCCACCTCTGCATGCGGGCTACCCACTGGCATCTGCTCCCGAGGCTGCAAGAGCACAGAAGTCTACCCAGGCGGGAGGGACTGAAGCATGATCAAGGCACGAGTGCCTGTGCAGGTAGGAGATAGCGATCAGGGTGAGCAGGCCCCACAGGGGGGAAGGGTGCTGAGGTGGCAATCGGGATATGTGAGCCTGTCAGGTGGGAGGGGGCTGAGGTGGTGATCGGGATGAGTGAACCGTGCCCAGGTGTGGAGTTGGTGAAGAAGGTAGCGGCCAGAAGGCACGAAGCTGCTCCTGTGCGAGCCCTCCTAGTGCTCAGGGAGGCACGAGCTGGTGCACGAGGAGAGAGGCCCCACCCTTTGAGGGTCACTCAACAATGGCGCTTCGCTTTTGTGGCAGTCTGCGTTTCCTCCATAAGCATTTCCGGTTGTGGATTTCCTCACTCCTGTCCCCTCAGGCTGTCTCTTCACAACCAACAGCAGTCCCTCCACTAAGTCTGTTCTCCAAACCCCATGTTCCAGCACCCAGCCTGTGTGTGCACCAGCAGACACGTCTCAGGCTGGGGGGTGCAGGGCTGTGGCATGAACCATCTGTGTAGGTCTCACTCTGTCCTACCTGCCACAGAAGTTTGCTGCTCTCTCCTCCAAGCCCTTGAAGCTCCCCCTTCTGTCCCAGTTCTGACCTCCCCCCTTGTAAGGGGGCTTCCCTGGGTGTGGGAACCTCTCCCCTTGTAAGGGGGCTTCCCTGGATGTGGGAACCTCTCCTTATCTTCAGCTCACCACTGGGGCACAGGTCCCATCCCACTTCCTCTCCTCTGCCTTTTCCCTTCTTCTTTCTTTCGTCCTACCTGGTTATGTGGGGATCTTTCTTTTCCTTTTAGGTGTCCAAGTTCCTCTACTAGTGTTCAGCAGGTGCTCTGTGCGAATTGTTCCATTTGTAGATGTATTCCTTTTTTTGTGTGTGTGGTAGACAGGCCTCTCACTGTTGTGGCCTCTCCCATTGCAGAGCACAGGCTCCGGACGCGCAGGCTTAGCGGCCATGGCTCACGGGCCCAGCCGCTCCGCGGCATGTGGGATCTTCCCGGACTGGGCCACGAACCCATGTCCCCTGCATCAGCAGGCGGACTCTCAACCACTGTGCCACCAGGGAAGCCCTATAGATGTATTCTTGATGCATTTGAGGGGAGAGATGAACTCCGCAACCTCCTACTCCTCCACCATCATGACTCTTCTCAAAGCCCTTAAATGGACCTTCACACAACTTAGGAAAAAATCCGAAGTCATTGCCTTAGCCCATATGAGTTGGCTCTTGGTACCCTTTCTAACGTATCTGATGCCACCAGAAGGTATGTTACAGTCAATTTGGCCTTTGGGATCTGGAAGGAGCCATGCCTTCCATTTCTGCAGGGCCTTTACTGAGGCTTTTCCTCTGCCTCCAACTCTTGGGATGCCTGGTACTCTCTCAGCTCCTCAGAGATGCTCAGATATGCTTCCCCTGGTCATCCTGTCTCAAGTAGTACCCATTGTTATTTACCTAGCCTAGCACCATGCTTACTTTCTACAGAACATGTATCTCAATATGTAATTATAAATATATTTACTTTCTTATGTAATTGATACACTAAACAAACAGAAAGCATCTTTGTATCATGCTGTCTCTGGGTTGTTCATTTTGTTAGTTATTTCCTTGCCACCGCATGAAAAATTTGAGGACAACCATAACTCAAAAATCAAAAGGACCTATGATCATGCTAAGATATAAAACATGGACTCAACTTTGCATTGTTAGCACTTCTTAAACACAGCACTCACTCATCTCCTTCACTTACTAGCTGCAGTTTTTGATCCTAACAGGAATGGGAGATGATGGATGTATTAGGAAAGGAGGAAGGATGAAACAAGGGAGCATCCCACTCTTACCTTCTGGTACTAGGATAAGAGAGCATCATTCTTTCTGGTCCTGGCTGATGTTTAAAGCTGACAGTTTCATGAATACCTTTTTGGGTCTTCAGAAGCCCTCCCTGAGAACATGCTTGCAAGGTCAGGATTAGATTGAGGCAAATGAGTCAGGGATATATAAGTATAGGATTGGATCTTGTCCACTTTAACAAAGTGTTTGACATTTTGTTCATCATGGATTCTTTTGCATTAATTCTGATACTTTAAAAATATTGCATTAACTATTATTTATTTAGATTACTGAGTTTTTGTTTTCTGGCACTCCCTTAAGTGATGTGCCTGACTTGACTACTTTACTCACATCACCTTGTTCTAACCCTGATTCTCTACTTCCTGTGATATAGGAAATGCGTTTTTCTCTTTCTGGTCACATACCTCTTAGCACCTTTCTTTCTTTCTTTTTTAGGTTATTCCACATAAAATTTACCTTTGGGGTCCTGTCACCCTCCTATATTTCCCTCCAAGGTAGAATTTAGTACAATTCCAGGCCAGCTTTTTCTTCTCTGGCCCACATCTGATGAAGAGAACAGTCTTATGTTTCCTTTACAGGATAAATTATGGGCAAGGAAGCCAATCCCTACAGACCATCAATTCTTCTTTGTTTTGTTACAGAATCAGCTGGCTAGCCTGTTTCTGCAATTTGGCTTTCTAGGTTGCAGTTAGACATCAGTCTATTGTGCTTGAAGGGGTGAGGTAAGGGACACTCGACATGCCCCCCCCCCTTTGTGTCTGGGGGACTCATAGCACAATCTATTTTAAAGAAACCTTTCCAACAAATCTTTCCCCAGTCTTGGACTCCATAGTTTCCACTGTAGATGAAGGGTTTCAAGGGTGAGAGAGATTTAGCTAAATCTTGTATTAATTCAGCCTGTGGTCTAATACATGGGTATTATTGTTGAAACTGTCAGTCAGCTACCCAGTTATTCTCTGTCTCCCCTGTGAACCATAAACTTCATGAAGGCAGGAATCATTTCTATTTTGATCACTCTTATATCTTCTGCCTCCAACACAGTGCCTGGGAAATTTCAAATGCTCCATAAAATTTTGTCGATATAATATAGTGAATGAATTCTTTTTTCAATGCTGTTCTAAACCATATGTAAAAATAACAAACTTCTTGATATATTTTATTATTTGTCAGTAACAATATATATTCATCCTTTGTAATACTGATGAAGAACTATGAATGCAGAGTCGATCATGAAAGATGTAAAAGAGTAAAATGAAATGGGATTCAGCAAAGATTAGTAAGAAAGTTTAATGAGGAAGTGAAGGTTTGCTTATATTTTCAGAGTAAGAATAAGAGACTCTCAGAAAACAGCGTGAAAGTGGCTAGCGGCAGGTTTTCACTATACCCTGTAATAGCTTCTGCACCTCTCTATCCTGAAACGATAAACCTTATTCTCTGTGGATTTACCTGGATGAAAACCAATCAGGCAACTGTACAAATACTACAAACACCTGCACATTGGAAAAATTTAACAGTACCAGCACCAAATATTTCTTTTAGTTTATCTCAAAGAATGTTCCCAGCTAATCCTCTCTTGGGGACATAGATAAACACTCTGAAGCTAATACAGTCTTAACATAAATTAAAAATAATGCAGAAAAGACATTTTAGAGCATATAATATTTTGCTACCTTTGGATTTCTATTCGCCTTTTGTAAGTCTCATTGTTGAAAAGAAAACATGTTCATATTATTGTTCTGAAGAGACCAGTAACCTCAGCACTGCATGCTGGTAGATTTTCTTCTCTTTCCCTCCCTTGGTAACAGTTTAAAAAACCTAGATGCTAAGCTATGGAAGAGGTTCCCACAAAGCACCTGGTTTCTTGGCACATACCTCAGGTGGCTGGGCTGGTAGCTGCTTTTCCATCTGAATTTTTCAAAGTTGGTTTTAGATCCAAGATTTATTTCTAAATTTAAACAACCTAGCTTCTTGTCATATTGTCATTTTAAAATATTGAAATTATAGTAAAGCTTTATCCCAGTAAAAGTTATACATTATATATAAAAGTATATATTTGTTATTTTATAATATATAATATAAATTATAATGCATAATATAAATAAAGTGCTATTGGATTTTAATATAATTTTATTCTGTAGGTAACTTGTATCATAATGATAAAAGCATAATTCCATGATTATATTTCCAATAAATCTTTTTCCTCCTAATATATGTACCCTTATCTAACAGTTTCCCTTTGCTTCTAAAAAACTGACCTAATCAATAAGCCTCATAATAGGAGACCACTTATTTCAAAATATATCTTAATTAGCTCTTTCTTATATATTACCTTGTCTATAAACAATTCTAGATAAGATACAATTTACAAATTTCTTTTGTGTGTATATCTATCTCTCAATGTGAGAACAATTTTTATTTATATTTTCTATGATTTCTAAAGTCCCTACTCATTTCTAAAACTCTGCACCAAAGCTATTTGGAAAACTATTAATAATTCCATTTACTTCTAAAATACCTTGACATTTTTAGTCAGTCTTTTTATAATAACTCTGCCAATGTTTCCTTTATATCTCATCTATGTCTAAATTTTGATTTTATTTTTTCCTCTGTCATTTCATATGAACTATATTTTTGTATATCTTGGTTCCCATCTGAGTTCAGTAATACTATGTTCTAAAACCATGCTTAATCGTCTAATGAGTGTTTAGGTCTATGCTTTATATTAATAAAGCCATGCAAATGAAAGTTGCTATATGCTTGTTAGAGGCTAAATGGTGTATTCCTAACATATTTCTGTAGTTTTGTATTTCAGAGATTGCAATTCAAGAGGGCCTCAATAACATAAACATATTTGGTTAGATGCAATAAAGATAAGCTGTCTAATCACAACAAACTGGAATCTTACCATCTATGAAGCAAGAAAGAATTAATTTGTATGGTTATATACTTCACCAGTGAGTTTTCCTCTTCCTGTTGTTTATTTGTTATCTAAATCTTTGCCACTTATTCTTATCATTAAACATAAACACATATTTATTTTTATTTGACATAGGATATAAGGTAGTCAACAACAACAACAAAAAACCTATCTTCTGGCAATAAATGAAGCAAGATACGAATATTCCCAAAACTGATCAAGCCACATCTGGGAACAGTGGATCCTAAGAGTAGAAGAAACGGGAAGAAGCACTAACAGGAGTAACAATGCAGATACCAAAGGATTGGATTCACTCTACATTTGAAAACTTCCCAAAATGAAGCTCTTGGGTCATGTAACCACGACCTACATCAAAATCAGCAGTTCTTCAGAGTGTGGAGCACTCAAAATGCTTCAAACTAGTACAGACCATTATTGGGTTGATTTGTTGCTGTTATCAAATGCTTGTGTAATTTTACTTTAAATATTTAATCTTTTTTTGTTTGTTTGTTTGTTTTTGTGGTACACGGGCCTCTCACTGTTGTGGCTTCTCCCGTTGCGGAGCACAGGCTCCGGACGTGCAAGCTCAGTGGCCATGGCTCACGGGCCCAGCCGCTCCGCGGCATGTGGGATCTTCCCGGACCAAGGCACGAACCCGTGTGCCCTGCATCAGCAGGCGGACTCTCAACCACTACGCCACCAGGGAAGCCCTACTTTAAATATTTAATCTTAATTTATTTTATTTCCTTGCCTAAAATGCATTCTGAAGCTCCAAACACTGAAGAGTGACTACAGTTGTGAGGTTTCACCTTGGACAACAGAAACTCTGAGCTGTCATTTGGTTTCTTTGACTCTGAGTGAATTGGGTGGCCTTCCCTGTCTGCTTTCCCCTGAATGCACTTCAGCTTTTTTCAGTCACATAATAACTTTGTGTAGCTTATAAGCTAAGAAGTCAATCCAAGGTTAAGCTGTTGCTTGACAGAGAAGAAATAAGTAATTCGATATGAATGTTGTGTGTGACATGGGCATGTGATTTTGACAAAAGTGACTGGGGATATGTGATACAGATTGATTCTTATTCCAGAATCTTTGGGCATTCTAAGGCTACCTGAAGCTGATCATGAGAATGGACTGTCTGTAACTCTGCTTTTTTGGTTTTAGAGATCAGTGTGTATGCTTGTGGTGTGGCTTGCTGTAATCAGGTATGTATTGGCATTGACTCTTAAAGCACATTATCTGTTTTAGAGAATCACAGACAAGAGAATCTTGAATAAAAGTTAAACAATAAAATATGGATAAATAAATCTAAACTTTGAGAATACATATAAATTAGCTACCATTTCTCAAGTATTCCTGGGTTAGGTGGGTTCTGTGAATCTATAGATACATAATATGATTTGGAGATTGGGTATGTTATTTAGATTTGTTTCACAAATATTTTATGAATATGAGCATGAATGGTTCTTTCAGAAAAAAGATATAAAAGAAAATGAGAAATTATGCCACAATAATTCAACTTGGAAGGGAGCATTGTCTTACCCTGGCCCTCATCAAACAATAACAGGCACAGAGTTTCAGTCCTAAGATAGAACTCATTATTTTCCTTTTAGACCTTTTTCTAATTTTATTTCATCGTTTTCTCCTTTTCAAATCCCTTCATTTCCTTCCCTGAACCTTACCTCTGTCTCTTCATTATATTTCTATGATCTTCTATTTTCTCCTTTTCTCATTGCCTTCTTTAAACGCAATAGGGAACTCTCATATCTTTCCATGTATCTTATTATTATTGCACTAATAATAAAAATGATTCTTAGTTCAGTTTACTTAAATATAAATGATATTATAATTCATTTAAAATTATTCATATAATTTTAGTAAAAAATTCCAATTGATTAACACTGTTTAATAATGAATATTCTCTTTGCATCCTATATCCTTCATAATGTTTGCCTCTTTCCCTAAGCATCACTTTCCTAAGCCAGATTTTCAACTTCCATTTTTTTGCCGCGGAGCACAGGCTCCGGACGCGAAGTCTCAGCGGCCATGGCCCACGGGCCCAGCCGCTCTGCGGCGTGCGGGATCCTCCCGGACCGGGGCACGAACCCACGTCCCCTGCATCGGCAGGCGGACCCTCAACCACTGCGCCACCAGGGAAGCCCTCAACTTCCATTTTTTTTTTTACAAATTTATCAACACACATTTCATAAAATTCACCAATTTAGAGTATACTGTTCAAAGCCTTTTTATTATACTCAGACTTGTACAAGTATCTCCACAGTATAATTTTAGAGTAGTTCAAACCCCTAAAAGAAACATAATATCCATTAGCCATGATTCCTCATTCCTGCTCCCTGCCCCACCCCAGCTCAGCACTAGGCAACTCCTTATCTTTCTGTCTCCATAGATTTGCCTATTTTGGACATGTTTTATGAATGGAATCATGCAACATGTGGTATTTTATGACTGGCTTCTTTCACTTAGCATAATATTTTCAATTTTCATTCATGTTATAAAATGTATCAATACTTCATATCTTTTATAACAATAATAGTAATTTTGTTAATAATAATTTTACATTTTAAAAATGTATAAGTATTTTCTTTTTTACAATGCTCTTCTACATCAATTCTGTCTCAGTCACATAATAAAGTTCAACACAATTTAAATAATATCTTCACTTTTAATAATGAAACAAAGTATATTAACATGTGTTTCCTAATTCTAAATATTATTATCTTACTATCTCAATGGGCAATTGTAGAAAGAGAATAGTGTTCCCTTCCACTAACTAACAGCTTTCTGCTTTTCATCTGCCAAGTTTCCTTAACTAATACTCTCCTCAAACTTGTCTTACTAGTAAGACTTTCCAGATAAGATATATTTTTATGAACAGAATAGATGATATACTTTTTCCCCCACTGTTTCTGTCCATAGTAAAAATTAGTCTGTTGGTGGGGAGAAATAGAAAATCATACATAATCTATTTCTGTCGGGATGAATTAGAAGGCAGAGAGATTTCTGCTATTAATTTGTTGTAGCACATAATTCAAATATCAATTGATTAAATCCAGCATTCAGTTACTCAATGAGCATTTATCCATTCTGATGCTCTCACGGAATTAGTTTTGTATGAAATTAACTTTGTGTTGGATGATAAAATGCAAGCTTAAAAATAAACTGTAACAAAGACGTTATAAAATACCAGATGCTCTTTTCAGTTTTGGTTCTGAAATGAATACATGTCAGTCAAGGCCAAGAGAAATTTTCTCCAGCTATATCAGATTTGTCCAGCTGCATCCCAATAGATGCTTCTTCCATAATGTTTTTCCATGTGTATACAATAGTTTTCTGGTTTTTCTCTACAATGTGGAATTGTAAAGATGTATCAGACTTGCTATCTTTCCCAGGTTTAATGGGTTCTCAAGTGTACTTGATAATCAGTGTGTTAAGAGCAACACCTGCTCTTAAACCTGGAATGCCACACTAAAATAGAAAAATGTATAAATGTTTTCTATAGAGTGGAAGACTGAGTGCATTAATGACCAAATCTATCACACCTTTCTGGATCCACACCCATTGCAGTGTAACTGTTGTGTCTTCTCACTCTGGCTTTGGGCTTGGCCTTGTGACTTGGTTTGGCCAATGGGATGTGATCCAAGAAGACTCTAGAAAAAGCACTTAAGCACTTCTTCTCAGTCTTCCTTGTGCCATCACCATGAGAAATGACTACATGACCAGGCAGTTTGCTGGCGGTGAGAGACATGTGGGGAAAGCCGAGTAGGTATACAATCCACCCAGCTAAGACTGCACATAATTGCTCATTACTAGTTATGAATGAACTTATTCAATATCAGAAGTTCGCAGACAAGCTCAGCCTAAATTTCTGACCCACAGGCCCATAGGCTTCATAAACATTTATTGTCATTTGATATTTAGTTGTTGTGGTCACTTATAATGTAGCATTATTGTGGCAATGGACAATTGATATATAAATGGATTCTCAAAAAATGATCAGTCGTATTTATTAATAATACTATCACCAGAATATCTTCTAGTCTAATTGAAGCTTACCACCTAAAAAAGAAAAACATATTTATTAGCTTAACTATTTACTAACAAACCTTGTATGTAACAGCTGAGATCCAAAATTCATATGGTGAAACCTAATCCCAATGTAATGGTATTTTGAGGTGAGACCATTGAGAGGTGATTAGGTCATGAGGGTGAGCCCTCATGAATGGGATTAGTACCCTTATAAAAGACACTACAGAGAGCCCCTTGCCCCTTCCATTATGTGAGGGTACAGTGCAAAGATGGCCATCTATGAACCAAGAAGCAGGGTCTCAGCAGACGCCAAACCTACTGGTACCAATATCTTGGCCTTCCCAGGCTCCAGAACTGTAACTTGTTGTTTATAAACCACCCAGTTTATGATAGTTTGTTAAAGCAGCCCAGACTAAGACAGAGGTCTTTCCAAAATAAGTATGCAAAATCTTAAAAATGTGCTTGTCATTTGAGCCAGCAATCTCCTCTTCTAGTGCTTTATACCAAGGGTTTATATTCATGCATTATACTAAGAAAATAATCATGAATATAGAGGGAAAGATTTGTTTTCAAGGATGTTTATTAAATAATGCTAATAATAATAGAAAAAAGCTAGGCCAAATAAATCATAGTGAATCTTTATAGTGGCATACCACAGTTATTAAAAAACATACAGAAGAAAAAATAAGGGGAAAATTAGGGATGCATTAATTGAAAAAAATGTGTTAAAAGATGATATGCAGTATATATACTACATACATTAAATATACAGCATGATACCAATATTATTTTTCTAAATTTGCATTCAGTTGCCTAGAAAGGCCAGGAGACTCTATAGTATACTATAAACAGTATTCTGTATGACAGGATTATGGTTATTTGTAAAATCTTTATTGCCCTTTCAAAGCTTTCTACTTGCATGATTTAAAATAAGAGTAAATGGGTATTGAATGAGTGTTTAGGGTAGTCACCTAAGAATAAAGTGTATGAATTCTATTGCATGGATTTTATGCCATATATCTAGGTATATATTGAGGTTGACAGATAAATTACCATCAGATAAGCTCTACTATTACTCTTGGGTGATTGTACGTTGAGTAGCTCTTGATGCTTTCCATTGCTCCTCTGTATTTCAATAGATGTTCCAGTTAAAATACGAGCTTCGTTACTATTCATCATTTGATAAGCTGAGTATTTGAGATATGAAATTTATTAAGTGTCTCAAACTTAATGTACTTAGGGGCCAGGGAGGTTATGCAAAATAAATAAAGCAGATTAGCCAACGGCCATCTGCAAAGGGAACAGCTACTAACCATCAACTGATTATTGCCAAAAAGCAACGTGGGCCTTGTGGTGCCAGCTCTGATGATTTTTCAAGAAAACTAGATACCCAATTTTTAAAGCTATCTCTCTATTTTTATATCCTGGCTATTAATTCAAACATTTTAAAAGTTTACTGGTTGCAGAACTGTGACTGCAAGTTGCTTTTTTCCTGTGAACAGCCAGTTTGTGATTTTGAATATGTCAACATGTCAAATTTGAGGCACCTACAAGTAAAAAATTCTAATATAAAGACCAATAATTTTGTCATGAGTAATCAATTCACTTATTAAGTGGGCATCTAGTCATAATGACTGCAAGTTGTGAAGGTGAATAATTGACAAATAAGTAAGCCAGTATTTTTTCACTTTTATTACCAGGATCTTTAAGTGTATCATTTTAGTTTGTATAAGAGCAATGTCAAAATTTACAAACTTCAATATCTATAATTTTTTACTTCCAAAATATATGGGCATTCTAAAGGACTCTGCAAAAGGAAACATCACAGAAATCAGAGCAAAGGATAGCCTGATTTAAGATTACTAGGTGTGAAGCTGTGTGTAATGTGAATCTGTGTTCCAAAACAGGGATATTTGTCCCTTGTAACTTCTAAGGTTGAGGGTAAGTGTGACAGGGACACACAAACTGCTTGGACAGCAGAAATATTGGTTATTTATAGAAGTTGTCTAGTAGTGGAAGATGACCAATACCTTGGAAATTTGAAGCTTTGGGGGAATTGCAGATCCTCTTGTAGGGAGAGAAAAACCCACCGAATCTGAGGAAAGCTGAGTTTGGGTGCTACCTCTACGTTAGAGATGGTAGGGTTGGGGACCAATCTCATTTAGATTCCTCTAGAAGAGGGGGCTTGATTTCCATATTCAAGCAGTTCAACCAGAGCTTCCAGTCACTAGGGAGCAATTCTCATTGCATCACAGTCATACAACTTTTTGCAGATGCAGTGGGACTAGAATCTATTACAACTTGAGGAAAATGAAAGGCAAACTCTCATTGAGGGTGGATACTATGTCTGTCAAGCAATTTTAGCCAGCACTCAGATGATTCTGTTACTGGAAGAGGTCATAGTCCATACTTTGAGAAACCTTAGTGTGTGTGTGTACTTGTATGTGTATGTGTGTTATATCTGTATCTATATATATCTATATCTATCTATCTCTCTCTCTATATATATATACAATAGACTGACATTCAGTGGATTCAAACATCTCTATCTACATATTCATCTCTGTATATCTATATATAGATAGATAGATATATACCTATGATTGATTATGTTTTCCAAAGAAGCCATAATAACACCACATTCTTTTCTAGAACCTTGCCATTTTCTTAGAAAAATGTAATTTTTTCTAAGCCTAATTCCCCTCTCGTTGATTCCGAGTGGGATTGTGACTTGCTCATAACCAATAGAATGTGGTGGAAGTGACTGTATGAGTTCTGATGCTTGGTAATAAAAGGTGATAGAGCTTTGGCCTTGGGAGCCCAAACCCCAGCGCTGGTGCACAGCTCCAGGTAAGCAGTGCCGCTGCCCTGAGGCTGTCGTGCTGTGAAAGTCCAAATGGATTCGTGTGGAAAGACCAGGTGGAGAATCTCTGTGGCTGAATGAAGAGAGAGAAGCTTTGCCAGCCCCCAGCTGCTCCAACTCCATCTACCTTCTGATCACATCTGCATGAGTCCCTCATTTAGGAAGAACCAGCCAGGCAAGTCCTTCCCAAATTTCTGACCCAGAGAAACTGAGAAAAGATAAAATTCTTGTTGTTTGTGTAAGCTGCTTCATTGTGGAGTGATTTCTTATCCAATGATATAACAGAAATCCCTCTGTCAGTCTTTTTTTTTAAAAAAAATCTTTACTGGAGTATAATTGCTTTACAATGCTGTGTTAGTTTCTGCTGTATAACAAAGGGAATCAGCTATATGTATACATATATCCCCATGTCCCCTACCTTTTGCACCTCCCTCCCTCCCACCCTCCTTATCCTACCCATCTAGCTGGTCACAGAGCACCGAGGTGATCTCCCTGTGCTATGCAGCTGCTTCCCTCTAGCTATCTATTTTACATTTGGTAGTGAATATATGTCAATGCTACTCTCTCACTTTGTCCCAGCTTACGCTTCCCCCTCCCCGTGTCTTCAAGTCCATTCTCTACATCTGCGTCTTTATTCCTGTCCTGCCCCTAGGTTCATCAGAACCTTTTTTTTTTTCTTTAGATTCCATATATATGTGTTAGTATATGGTATTTGTTTTTCTCTTTCTGACTTACTTCACCCTGTATGACAGACTATAAGTCCATCCACCTCATTACAAATAACTCAGTTTCGTTTCTTTTTATGGCTAATATTCCATTGTATATATGTGCCACATCTTCTTTATCCATTCATCTGTCAATGGACACTTAGGTTGCTTCCATGTCCTGGCTATTGTAAATAGTGCCGCAATGAATATTGGGGTACATGATTCTTTTTGAATTATGGTTTTCTCAGGGTATATGCCCAGTAGTGGGATTGCTGGGTCATATGGTAGTTCTATTTTTAGATTTTTAAGGAATCTCCATACTGTTCTCCACAGTGGCTATATCAATTTACAATCCCACCAACAGTGCAAGAGGGTTCCCTTTTCTTCACACCCTCTCCAGTATTTATTGTTTCTAGATTTTTTGATGATGGCCATTCTGACCGGTGTGAGGTGATACCTCATTGTGCTTTTGATTTGCATTTCTCTAATGATTAGTGATGTTGAGCATATTTTTATGTGTTTGTTGAGCATCTGTATGTCTTCTGGGAGAAATGCCTATTTAGGTCGTCTGGCCATTTTTGGATTGGGTTGTTTGTTTTTTAGATATAGAACTGTATGAGCTGCTTGTATATTTTGGAGATTAATCATTTTTCAGTTGCTTCATTTGCAAATATTTTCTCCCATTTTGAGGGTTGTCTTTTCATCTTGTGTATGGTTTCCTTTGCTGTGCAAAAGATTTTAAGTTTCATTAGGTCCCATTTGTTTACTTTTGTTTTTATTTCCATTTTTCTAGGAGGTGGGTCAAAAATGATTTTGCTATGATTTATGTCAAAGAGTGTTCTGCCTAGGTTTTCCTCTAAGAGTTTTATAGTGTATGGCCTTACATTTAGGTCTTTAATTCATTTTGAGTTTATTTTTGTGTATGGTATTAAGGAGTGTCCAAATTTCATTCTTTTACATGTAGCTGTCCAGTTTTCCCAGTACCACTTATTGAAGAGGCTGTCTTTTCTCCATTGTATATTCTTGCTTCCTTTATCAAAGATAAGGTGACCATATGTGCATAGGTTTATCTCTGGGCTTTCTATCTTGTTTCATTGGTCTCTATTTCTGTTTTTGTACCAGTGCCTTACTGTCTTGATTACTGTAGCTTTGTAATATAGTCAGAGGTTAAGGAGCCTGATTCCTCCAGCTCCATTTTTCTTTCTCAAGATTGCTTTGGCTATTCAGTGACTTTAGTGTTTCCATACAAATTGTGAAAATTTTATTATAGTTCTGTGAAAAATGCCATTGGTAGTTTGATATGGGTTGCATTAAAGGTGTAGATTGCTTTTTCACAATGTTGATATTTCCAATCCAAGAACATGGTATATCTCTCCATTAGTATGTGTTATCTTTAATTTCTTTTTTCAGTGTCTTATTGTTTTCTGCATGCAGGTCATTTATCTCCATAAGTAGGTTTATTCCTAGGTATTTTATTCTTTTTGTTGCTGTGGTAAATGAGAGTGTTTCCTTAATTTCTCTTTCAAATTTTTCATCATTAATGTATAGGAATGCAAGTGATTTCTGTGCATTAATTTTGTATCCTGCTACTTTTAGCAAATTCATTGATTAGCTCTAGAAGTTTTCTGGTAGCATCTTTAGGATTTTCTATGTATAGTATCATGACATCTGCAGACAGTTACAATTTTACTTCTTTTTTTCCGATTTGGATTCATTTTAGTTCCTTTTATTCTGTGATTACCATGGCTAAAACTTACAAAACTACTTTGAATAATAGTGGTGAGAGTGGGCATCCTTGTCATCTTCCTGATCTTAGAGGAAATGCTTTCAGTATTTCACCATTAAGAACGATGCTGGCTGTGGGTTTGTCATATATGACCTTTATTATGTTTAGGTAAGTTCCTTCCATGCCTACTTCCTGGAGAGTTTTTATCATAAATGGGTGTTGAATTTTGTTGAAAGCTTTTTCTGCATCCATTGAGATGATCATATGGTTTTTATTCTTCAGTTTGTTAATATGGTGTATCACATTGTTTGATTTGCATATATTGAAGAATCCTTGCATTCCTGGGATAAACCTCACTTGATCATAATGTATGATCCCTTTAATGTGTTGTTGGATTCTGTTTGCTAGTATCTTATTGCCGTTTTTTGCATCTATGTTCATCAGTGATATCGAACTGTAGTTTTCTTGCCTTGTGACATCCTTGTCTGGATTTGGTATCAAGGTGATGGTGGCTTCATAGAATGAGTTTGGGAGTGTTCCTCCCTCTGCTATATTTTGGAAGAGTTAGAAAAGGATAGGTGTTAGCTCTTCTCTAAATGTTTGATAGAATGCACCTGCAAAGCCATCTAGTCCTGGGCTTTTGTTTCTTGCAAGATTTTTAATCACAGTTTCAATTTCAGTGCTTGTGATTGGTCTGTTTATATTTTCTATTTCTTCCTGCTTCAGTCTCGGAAGGTTGTGCTTTTCCAAAAATTTGTTCATTTCTTTCACATTGTCCATTTTATTGGCATATAGTTGCTTATAGTAATCTCTCATGAGCCTTGTATTTCTGCAGTGTCAGTTGTTACTTCTTTTTCATTTCTAATTCTGTTGATTTGAGACTTCTGCCTTTTTTTCTTGATGAGTCTGGCTAATGATTTATCAATTTTGTTTATCTTCTCAAAGAACCATCTTTTAGTTTTATTGATCTTTGCTATTGTTTCCTTCATTTCTTTTTCATTTATTTATGAGCTGATATTTATGATTTCTTTCCTTCTGCTAACTTTGGGTTTTTTTGTTGTTCTTCTTCTTTCTCTAATTGCTTTAGGTGTAAGTTTAGTTTGCTCTTTTGAGATTTTTCTTGTTTCTTGAGGTAGGGTTGTATTGCTATAAACTTCCCTCTTAGAACTGCTTTTGCTGCATCCCACAGTTTTTGGGTCATCGTGTTTTCTTTGTTATTTGTTTCTAGGTAATTTTTTATTTCCTCTTTCATTTCCTCAGTAATCTCTTGGTTATTTAGTAGCGTATTGTTTAGCCTCCATCTGTTTGTATTTTTTATAGTTTTTTCCTGTAATTGATAGCTAGTCTCATAGCACTGTGTTCAGAAAAGATACTTGATATGATTTCAATTTTCTTAAATTAGTAAATTTAGGCTTGATTTGTGACCCACGATATGATCTATCCTGAAGAATGTTCCATGAGCATTTGAGAAAAAGGGGATTCTGTTGTTTTTGAATGGAATGTGCTATAAATATCAATTAAGTCCATCTTTTCTACTGTGTCATTTAAAGCTTGTGTTTCCTTATTTATTTTCATTTTGTATGATCTGTCCATTGGTGATAGTGGGGTGTTAAAGTCCCCTACTATTATTGTGTTACTGTTGATTTCCCCTTTTATGGCTGTTAGCATTTGCCTTATGTATTGAGGTGATCCTATGTTGGGTTTATAAATATTTGCAATTGTTACATCTTCTTGGTTTGATCCTTTGATCACTATGTAGTGTCCTTCTTGGTCTCTTGTAATAGTCTTCATTTTAAAGTCTATTTTGCCTGATATGACAATTGCTACTCCAGCTTTCTTTTGATTTCCATTTGCATGGAATATCTTTTTCCATCCCCTCACTTTCAGTCTGTATGTGTCCCTAGGTCTGAAGTGGGTCTCTTGTGGACTGCATATATATAGATTTTGTTTTTATATCCATTCAGCCAGTCTATGTCTTTTGGTTGGAGCATTTAATCCATTTACATTTAAGGTAATTATTGATATGTATGTTCCTATTACTATTTTCTTAATTGTTTTGGGTTTGTTATTGTAGGTCTTTTCCTTCTCTTGTGTTTCCTGCCTAGAGAAGTTCCTTTAGCATTTGTTGTAATGCTGATTTGGTGGTGCTGATTTCTCTTACCTTTTGCTTGTCTGTAAAGGTTTTAATTTCTCCATCAAATCTGAATGAGATCCTTGCTGTGTAGAGTAATCTTGGTTGTAGGTTTCTCCCTTTCATCACTTTAAATATGTCTTGCCACTCCCTTCTGGCTTGCAGTGTTTCTGCTGAAAGATCAGCTGTTAATCTTATGGAGATTCCCTTGTATGTTACTTGTTGTTTTTCCCTTGCTGTTTTAAATATTTTTTCTTTGTATTTAATTTTTGATAGTTTGATCTATATGTCTTGTCATGTTTCTCCTTGGATTTATCCTGTATGGGATTCTCTGCACTTCCTGGACTTGATTAACTATTTCCTTTCCCATTTCAGGGAATTTTTCAACTATAATCTTTTCAAATATTTTCTC
Source organism: Phocoena phocoena (assembly GCF_963924675.1). Taxonomy (NCBI): domain Eukaryota; kingdom Metazoa; phylum Chordata; class Mammalia; order Artiodactyla; family Phocoenidae; genus Phocoena; species Phocoena phocoena. The sequence goes on along the minus strand of NC_089235.1, from coordinate 38,046,780 downwards.
AGTCTGTTTCTCTTCTTCTTCTGGGACCCCTGTAATTTGAATGCTGCTGCATTTAATGTTGTCCCAGAGGTCTCTGAGACTCTCCTCAATTCTTTTCATTCTTTTTTCTTTATTCTGCTTTGCGACAGTTATTTCCAATATTTTATCTTCCAGGTCACTTATCCATTCTTCTGCCTCAGTTATTCTGCTATTGATTTCTTCTATAGAATTTTTAATATCATTTATTGTGTTGTTTATACTTGTTTGTTTGCTCTTTAGTTCTTCTATGTCCTTGTTAAACATTTCTAGTATTTTCTCCATTCTATTTTCAAGATTTTAGGTCATCTTTACTATCATTATTCTGAATTCTTTTTCAGGTAGATGACCTATTTGCTGTTCATTTGTTTGGTCTGTTGGGTTTTTACCTTGTTCCTTCATCTGCTGCATATTTCTCCATCTTCTCATTTTGTTTAATTTACTGTGTCTGGGGCCTCCTTTTCAGAGGCTGCATGTTTGTAGTTCCTGTTGTTTTTGGTGTCTGCCCCAGTACATGAGGTTTGTTCAGTGGCTCATGTAGGCTTCCTCTTGGAAGGGACTGGTGCCTGTGTTCTTGTGGGAGGGACTGGATCTTGTCTTTCTGGTAGGCAAGGTCTCATCCAATGGTGTGTATTGGGGTGTTTGTGAGCTTAGTATGATTTTAGGCAGACTGCCTTGTAATTGGTGGGGTTTTCTTCCTGTCTTGTTAGCTGTTGGGCATGGGCATCCAGCACTGGAGCTTTTGGCCATTGGGTGGAGTTTGGTTTTAGTGCTGTGATGGAGATCTCCAGGATAGCTCTCACTGATTGATATTACATGGGGTTGAGAAGTCCCTGGAGTCCAATGTCCTGAATTCATCTCTCCCACCTCAGAGGCTCAGGCCTGACACCCGGCTGGAGCACCAAGACCCTGTCAGCCACATGGCTCAGAAGAAAAGGAAGAAAAAAAAGGAAGAAAAAAAGTAATAAAATAAAAATTTTTAAATAAAAAATAAAACAACTTTAAAAATAAAAATAATGAAGAGAGCAACCAAATCATTAAAAAAATCCACCAATGATTACAAGCATTAAAAACTAAACTAAGATAAACATAAAAATCAGAAACAAGTTAGCTGCAGACTGTAAACCCCAAGTCTACAATTTCTCCCAAAGTCCACAACCTTAATTGTGGGAACATTTGTTGTCTATTCAGGTATTCCACAGATGCAGCATTCATCAAGTTGATTGTGGGGATTTAATCCTCTGCTCCTGAGGCTACACAGAGAAATTTCCCTTTCTCTTTTTTGTTCGCACAGCTCCTGGAGTTCATCTTTGGTTTGGGCCCTGCCTCTGCATGTAGGTCACCCTCAGGCTTCTGTCCCCAGCCCAGACAGGAGTGGGTTAAATCAGCTGCTGATTAGGGCTCTTTTGCTCTCTCATTCTGGGGAGAGGGAAGGGTATGGTGGTCATAACTGGAATGTGGGGCAGGCCTGTGGTGGCAGAGGCCGGCGTGACATTGCAACAGCCTGAGGAGTGCCATGTGTTTTCCCGGGAAAGTTGTCCCTGAATCTTGGGACCCTGGCAGTGGTGTACTGCACAGGCTTCTGGGGGGCATGTGGGTAGTGACCTGTGCTTGCACACAGGACTCATTTTGGCAGTGGCAGCAGCCTTAGCGTTTCATGCCCTTCTCGGGGGTCCGAACTGACTTGTGCCCTGGGATTTGACCTCCGAAGCCCAAGCCTCAGCTCTCAGCCCCCACCCACCCCAGAGGGTGAGCAGGCAAGCCTCTTGGGCTGATGAGGGCTGGTCAGCACCAGTCTTCTGTGCGGGAATCTCTCCACTTTGTCCTCTGCACCCCTGTTGCTGCACTCTCCCCCATGGCTCTGAAGCTTTCCCCCCACCCACCCCTCATCTCTGCCAGTGAAGGGACTTCCTAGTGTGTGGAAACTTTTCTTCCTTCACAGCTCCCTCCCAGAGGTGCATGTCCTGTCCCTATTCTTTTATGTCTGTTTTTTCTTTTGCTTTTGCCCTACCCAGGTACATAGAGAGTTTCTTGCCTTTTGGGAAGTCTGAGGTCTTCTGTCAGCGTTCAGTAGGTGTTCTGTAGGAGTTGTTCCACATGTAGATGTATTTTTGATATATTTGTGGGGAGGAAGGTGATCTCCATGTCTTACTCCTCTGCCATGCTGAAGGTCCCTTTGTCTGTCAGTCCTTTCTTCAAAGAGCATCTTTAAAAGGAGAGAAGCTCTAATTTAAATAAGATGGTGGTCTCAGGACCATCTTCTTCTCCCCTATATTGCACCCAAGGCATTTCAATGGACCATGAAGACTCTATGGAGTACTCTATAGTCAAAATGATGTTTTTGAAGACAAGGAAAGGAGAATCTTGAATCTCCAACCATCCATAAACAAGCCCCAAAGAGAGAAGAAGTAGGTGTAGGGAAAATGTGTACTCAACTGTGTGTTCATTCAGCAGGTTGAAAAGCAATTAATTTTTCTCCTTGAATAACATACAGAGTCACTAATCTGACAGAAATACTGATATGAAAAGCTAACAAATTCAGACTACTATACCACAGTGTGGATAGTGATAATTAGGGGTAAACTTTGGTCTTTGGTGGTCATGGCTTTCCCAGTTCTTGAAAAACATCTCAGTTCATGGGGAAACTGAACCACACAGATAAATTAAAAATATGTTTGGGGAAAAAAATCAATATTTGGAGAGCTTACTTCCATGCATCACAGAAATTTACCTTATCACATGCAGTGCTTTAACATTTTAAAAATATAACTATATTATTTCTAGAGTCCTGGTGAAAAAATTGAAGCTCCATCAGATTAAATATTGTAGTGTCACCCAGATAATATGGAGCAGATGCTTGAACTCAGGTGTGCCTCCTACCAGAGTCTGGGTGTCCTTCACTTTATTGTTTTCTGTAATATGCCTCAGGGCTTGAAATTAACTTAGCAAAGAACCAAGAGAGATTCTTCTAGCTCTGCCATTCATTACATTGAATAATGTGTGATTGTTAAGTAACATTTTTCTCCCTTCCACAGACAGGACACATTTATTTCTGCACCTTAAATCTCAATGACAAATCTTGCCTTTCAGACTCCCTGGGCCTGAAAGCTAAGTGCAGCTCAGTGGAGATAACAGCATTCCCCTAACCTCACAGTTGCTGGAATGAGTATCTTGCCAGTGACTCTACTGTCTTTTTGTTACTGTACCTCCCAAATCCATCATAATTCCATGTCTCTAGAGAAGGAACGTGTCCTGCATCCCAGTCCCCTTCGTCCCAAGGAGTTTTCAATTTGGAACGTGGGAACAAGATAATCATTAAGAGAGACACTCTGAAGTCACTCTGCCTGGATTGAAATGTCATCCTCATTACTTTCCGGTCATGTGATTTTGGATGTGTTTAATGAAGCTCTCCGTTGAGTATGGTTAATCAAAATGTGTCAGTTCCAGGATTCTGAAAAGCTGATGCAAGACAGATTTAGATGTGCAAGTACTGGGGAGAAACATCTACAAAGCATAAAAGGGAGAGAGAGCAAGAACAGGCATAGAGAAACTTCTGACCAGTGCAGGTCTAACACCCATGAAAAGAGAGTGGGAGAAAGAATCATGTTGGAAGAGCCTCACACTGCAATGCAGTTCTGAGAAAGTCTTGGTCAGTCTGATGGGTAGTCCCCAAGCAAATATTGCCCTTTAAAGGTATCCCAAGTTGAGCACAGATATCTTGGCTTTAGTACCACCACTGTCTTCAGTCATTGGCTGGGAGCAGCCCAGAGACAGGGTGGTCTTGCAGTGAAAGCTGTGATAGATTTCCAAATATATGGCAGCTGGATAGTCTCCAATAACTACGGCTCCTCAGCCCATTCACTCTTGAAGGGAGATCTGAACAGGTTATGCTGTTATACAAAGTTACTGTGTAGCAGGGCTACTGAAATGCTGAAATGGTTTAATCCATGGAATGCATTTAGAACAATGTTCCAGGCATAAAGGTGTTCAAAAGAGTATAACAGTTACAATCACCTATAAGGGAGCACAAGGATGCATTTAAACATCTGGGTTACACATGTTATTCAACTTAATTGGGCAGCCTCAAATCCACATTTGCAAACAGACACCTGGAAAGTGGAGTGGGTCATGAATTCATGAGTCAAAATCCTGCAAAATGTCTGTTTATTAATGCTGGAAATTGGAACTAGAAATTGCTCAGTCTCAATGGACATTCATTATCTTCTTTGAGCACTACCTCGAAGCACAACTTCTTAAAATGACAACTTCTTTAATTCCTTTGTTGGAGCCTATTTTCTCTCTCTGTCTCTGTCTCTGTCTCTGTCTCTGTCTCTCTCCCTCCCTCCCTCCCTCCCTCTCCCTGTCACCCTCAATCTTGGGTGTCACTGTTGCCATAACTGGTTTGGCACAAATGTCTTATATGCTTAAAATCAACATCTTTCATTTCAACATGGCTTAGCAATCTTTCAACACCTGACCTGGAGGAATTCAGAATTCAGTGAGGTATATTCTCAGCAGGTGACCCTTATTCCTTTCTGTCATAATTTTATTCTTTTCTCTTTTCCCTGCCTTTACTTCACCTTCATCTAGCACTGGTCCTATAAGAGCTTTGTCTCTTGGTAACATCATGGTGGAACTATCACTTTCTTTTATCATTTTACTTACCACCAGGTAGAGATAAAGGCTATAGAAAGAGTTCATTCAAACTACTATTGATAGTAATCTACCTGAGGGCAGAAGTGAGGCAACAAAAAGTAAGGAAACAGCCCAATTAATTTATAGGCTTTCAGGCCTGAAGGCAACATATTTCAGACCTGAATTACTGTATTGGTTACAAGTATCATTGTGCCTAGTATAGTGCCCTGCTCAGGATAGCATACAATGAGGATGTATTAAGTGAATGAGAAGAAGCATTTTAAATCATGTTTATCTAAATGACAGTATCATACATACTTTTTGTTTGGGGAGTCATTCTCAACCCTAGTTTGGGAGCTTTTAAAATATACTGGTGGGGCTTCCCTGGTGGCGCAGTGGTTGAGGGTCCGCCTGCCGATGCAGGGGACACGGGTTCGTGCCCCCGTCCGGGAGGATCCCACATGCCACAGAGCAGCTGGGCCTGTGAGCCACGGCTGCTGAGCCTGCGCGTCCGGAGCCTGTGCTCCGCGGCGGGAGAGGCCGCAGCGGTGAGAGGCCCGCGTACCGCAAAAAATAAAAAATAAAAAAATAAAATATACTGGTGTCTGGGAACACTCCAGATCAATTAAATCAAAATATTTGTTGGTAGAGCTTATATATGTTTTTTTCTGTTTGTTTTTTCGGTACGCGGGCCTCTCACCGTTGCGGCCTCTCCCGTTGCGGAGCACAGGCTCTGGACGCGCAGGCTCAGCAGCCATGGCTCACAGGCCCAGCCGCTCTGTGGCATGTGGGATCCTCCCGGACCGGGGCACGAACCCGTGTCCCCTGCATCGGCAGGCAGACTCTCAACCACTGCGCCACCAGGGAAGCCCCCTATGGTTATTTTTAAAAAAACATTCTTGATGATGCTAATATGTAGGCAGATTTGAGAACAACTGGTTTCTAGAGGAAGTTATTAGAGGTGTGTCAGGGCCTCTTGTGGTATTCACGGTTTCCTTTCCCTCACTGGGCTACTCCCATGACAAGCCACAACATGCTTGCAGTTACTTGAATTCTTACATTTTCAAAATTTAAAATTAATGTTCTCATAGTGTTCTACTCCATAACAGATCCAATTTGTTTTAATATGAAACTTTTTTTTTCACACACACACAAAATCTTTAAGGAAGGGAGCCGTGATAACTCCAGGGCTTCTTGCCCTCCCAGCACACCACCTGTGCTCCTGTCTGCCCAGCTCTAGCACTGGGTCAAGCACTCAGACATCGACATCAGATATACCCAGGTTTGGAGTGTATCCTAAGCAAAGCTCTTCACCTCCCCAAGCCTTAGTTTTCTCATCTATCAAAAGGGGTTGTTGCGAGAATTAAATACAATGAAGTGCTTAGATAACAGGTCTGGTACATAAGTTTTCAGCTATGTTCGTGTTACAATGTTTTGATGTATAAGCATGTGCTTTTATTCTGTGTTGCTCCTGGGTAGAGCTGGTGTCATAACATGCCTAATTTTATGAAGAGATGAAAGAATTGAGAAGAGGAGTCACTGGAAGGTCAAGGAAGGCACAGATAATGCAACCAAGGCTGGAGGAAAGAGGAGAGCAGGATCTTGTTAGTTTCTTCTTCCATACTCTTGTGTATAAAACCTGCATGATCTCTAGTTAGGAGACAGGGCTGGAGTGAGAAGGGATTTGACCATGCCTTCAGTCCTGCCTTCTTAGGAAGCTTCCCTGTGGTGATGTTTAACCTCCTCCAATGATTCTCAGTCAAGGGGATTTTTCACTGAGGTTTAAACTCTGAACAGATTCCAAGTTGCAAGACTACCTGAATGCAAATGAGGACAGTGGTCACTGAGAACCAAAATGTGCTGATTTAGGTTTATGAAGCTCAAGTCAGTTGACCTGGCAGCTCTGGTGTGAGATGAGGTGGAACCTAAATGTGCAAAGTGGTCATTTTCCAGGCATCTGCCATTTGGAGTCAGACGTTCTTCATGATGAGAGTCTTGCTCATCTCTTTTCTGTTGACAAAAGTGTTTGGGCCATGATTGGAAATAAGGAAGAATAGTAATGCTTATAAAAAGTCACCTTACATTTGTGTTGCATGCTACATTGAACAACGCGGTGTCATATCCATTATCGTATTTGATCCTTGAAGCAATTCAGTGAACTAGAAAAATTACTGCAGCCTGAGATTAGGCATATTCTTAAAAGATCCATGGTTGCTAGCATTCATTTAGAGTGTGTATTCCTAAGCTTGTATATACAATGACCTCCCTTCTGTTTGCTCTGTATATACATTTTTACTTTTCTAAAATCCATTTGTCTTTTTAAAATCGCCATATCCTTTGACACTTTACATCTTGTTCTACTGTCTCTCTAACATTAGTAAAACTAATTATTGAGAAGAAATACATATTTGAGACTGAACTCTTGGCTGAATTTCTGCTAGAAATGTTCCCTGTAACAGGTGTTAAATAAGTTCATTTGTCCTTTCTTTCTTCCTTCCTTCCTTCCTTCCTTCTTTCCTTCCTTCTTTCCTTCCTTCCTTCCTTCCTTCTTTCCTTCCTTTTGTTGTTGCTAGGAAAAAACTGTGTGTCTGTGTGTGTGTGTGTGTCTGTGTGTGTGCATGGCCTGAAGAAAGGCAGGAGTGAACAGTAAAGAAGATGATGGGTTGAATTAATCAAAGTGAAGAAAATCATAAAGTTTCAAAAGAGATCCTTTAGAGGTTAAAGGCAGTTATCTACAGAGGTATGAATTTATAGTAACTCTGATTTTGTGGAATGTATTTCTTTTGGTAAAACAGTGCTATTAGGCTCTGCTTGTGCTGCTTAAACTGTTTCACTGTATAGAGTGACACGTAAAATCAGTGATAGCTAATAATTTTTTTCAGTAATTTTATGTTTAGGAAATGTATTCTTTTCCTACTTTTGTTAATGTTTATCATGATCCTTTCCTTAAATGATTAGCCTTATATTTCAAGATCTTTATTTTGCCAGATGGTACTGAGATCACTAATACAGCAATCAGGAGTTCCCATACATGCAGAACTGTAACCATCGGAGATGTGAGTTAACAGAGTGAGAATTATATTTTTTATACTTGAGAATTTTATGATTCTTAGAGAGATTAATATGTTTACATATTATGTTTATATAGTATAGGATATGAATGACTTTTAAACAATTAAAAGGCCATGTACATACTTGCCCCAAATTATTAGCATAATTATAATAATAATAGTTTAATAGATAAGAAATTTTTGAAATAATACCTAACATATGGTAGAAACATAAACGTATTTGTCTGACACTGTTTTTCATTTGATTTAGGCTGAATTTACCAAATATTTTGATAGAGGAGAGGCCATTTAATATTGTGATTAAAAGCTTAGAATGAAGTCAGATAGAGCTGCATTTAATTTTTGATTCTGATGCTTACTAGCTAAATTTCCCAGGCCCAGTTTTCTCATCTGTACAATGGGGACCAAATTTGTAACTGAAAGGGTTTCTAAAATTATAAAATAAGATAAAGAATATGAATTGCTTAGCACAGTGTGTATTATAAAGTCAGCGTTCAGTAAGTAGTACTATTGGTATATTGTTACTTACTAATAGTCATTAATTCAGTTGCATTAGCCAATATTTGCCATATCTTATGTATTCTGTAATATATGTATTTTTTCTCTTAGACTGTCTAAAAGCAGAATCTTATGTGTTTATAAATATATTTATTTATTAACTACTTATTGCATGACTGCTATGTGCTGGATAGCTTGCTAGAAGCCAGGTTTAGAATGGTAAGCTAAGCAAAGCCCCTTCCTACACGGAAATTTTAGTCAGTATGAGCAATAGATAATTAACAAGCAAACAAAAAAATTCCATATTTATTTGTTCATTTAGCAGCAGCGGGCTGATCAAGGATTCTTGCATGAGTCCTTTGAGAGCCAGGCTCAGAGCAATTGTCCTGGGATATGGAACAGAGTGGGGAATTATCGGTAGGCGTGATTCTAGAAACATCACTGTTTCACTTGGGAGCCCTGGGCTCTAAAGTAATTCACTGTACTCGTGCAACTTCTGCATTTCCCGCCATTCCACAGAGCAGAATGGATGTGTACATTTCCTTCAAATCACCTTTTCAGTGCTCAGCAAATTATATAAAATGAATAAATAGGTTAAGGGCCATTCTTTATAAAGGGCCATCAGTCAAGATGTTCAGCGACTCTAAGGTATGCTGAATGCAGACAGTGATAAAGTAAATCTGTTTTCCCACCTTCATTTATTCCCTGGTTAAACAAGATATGCCTGCCCACCTCCCTTAGTATTCAAAGTCTTAATGGAAACAAGAAAGAATTCTTAAAAGATAGACTTCCGGAGTGTTGGTGCATGAATGGAGGAGGACTTTATATTCTAATCATGGAGGCTTCTGTAGTAGCTACACGAGGGGAACATATCTGGGTGTGACATCCATAGAGGTTTCTTCCCATAGGTCTTGGCGTCTGAGTTAAAGTCAAGCCTCTTCTAATGCTTTGGGTGGTTACTTCAAAAGACCCTAATGAAAGCACTGAGAAGGAAGGAAAAAGTTTCCTCCTGGCTCTCCATAGTGAATTACAAACTGGCATTCTCTCCTCCCATTCTTAAAACTCGAAGGGTAGTACAGGCAGCGATGCTGACAGTGTGCATTCGCAGATGCCACCATATGGGTCTCGAAAAACTAGTTGCACTGATGATTCCCTGCACATGTAGGAGACAGTTTGCATTGTTGGCATCGTCCCTGCACAGAAACAAGCACAGCTTAGCAAGGCTGAGCAGATGGCACTAGATCTGGTGCCAGGGAAGCAGTGAATTAAAGGTTATACCCACCAGGTTTGATGTGGTGCCAGTTTGAATTGGTACAGAAGCTTCAGCCCACCTGCTTATTGGCCTCATGACATCTGGCATCTTTTTATTTTACTTTTTAAAAATAATTTGGACTGAATTGAAGGCAGCAAGGAAAAATGTCATTTTAAAAGCCAGTTACAAGTCAATGGATTTAAACTCTTAACAAAAAAAGGCCTACAGGCCCCTACATTAATGTTTTATATTAATGATTTTTATAAAACCTTGGGGAAATTACACATGGATGTGCTGAATTGTGCTGCAATTTGTAGCATCATATAATAGAGAGGGTGGACTGCTAAAAACTGGCCCAAAGTTGCTAAATAGTGACAACAGAAAAAGGCTATTATCTGTAGCCTGTATATTGTAATTAGGAATCAGGGAGGAAAATAAACTTGTTTCTATTTATTCTAACGATTTTCACATTGTAATAATGAGAAAACATTGTGGCATTTCACACAGAAGCACACTCTAAAAGGTGTTTTTCACCTTTGGTTTGCTCCCATACAGTTTTTCTATAGCAGCGTATTAGTTATGCTGTATTTCAGCTGTAATCCCCACTTGCTCTGCACACATTCATACACTGTGCACACAAATATGCAACATACCCAGCCCCAGGGTAGCAGTGTGTGCCTACTGAAACCAGTTTGTATGTCTCCTCCATTTGGGATTTTCATGTCTGCTCCCTGGGTGTGAAATGAAAGCATGCCATGGAGTTGCACTCCGAGGTGATTAGCTGGGTAACTAAGCCTTTTGATTCAAAGTGTATATAAGGCCTGGCTTAGAGCATCCATGATTTATTGATTTTAAATTGACTTTTAATGATACTGTATCAAGCTCTGCATCAGCATTCTAGAGGTAAAAGAAATTATCGTTAAGCCAATGGATTAAATGTCTAAAATTTGCATCAAATTTTCATCCCACAAATCTGCCTTGTATCATGGTCATACTGACTTTTTTGTTCTTCCTATTGGAATTGGACTGATTTTTTTCTTTTTCAGAGATTGTAACAACTTTGAAGTTTTGTGGCAGTGTAGTCTTTTCTTTTCAGAAAAATACCTAGAGAAGAGACATTGATACGGAAAAAAAGAAGTAGGAAGTGCTTCTAAATTCTGCTCAAAGAATTTTGAGGGAGAAAGAAGAAAAACTAGCAGCATACCTCTAGTTGTGAACAGAAAAAAGACTGGGAAGGAAATAATTTATTCCTGTTTTGAACTCTGTAGACAGTCAACAGGCAGAGACAGTGAAGAGGCAGCAATACCGATATAGTCCTCAGAATATGAGAAAGGTTTGGTGTCTGATTGGGAAGGCTACATCCATTCATTAGTTCTGGGTAAAATCTGCAAATCTACTGTCTGTTTTGAAGCCTTTAATTGAATATTGTAATGACTTCTTAATATTAAAAGTATTATTAATTATTAATGTTAAAATATTAAACACATTAAAATTATTTTAAAATATTAAAATGCCACTAATTATTAAGATTAAATATTAATTAATTTCCAATTCTGAATTGCATGAACCACAGCTATGTTTTTTTTCCAGTGGTAAATCCAGGTCAAAGAAAAAAAAAAAAACAACTACTTCCCAAGGTCAAGAAATTACTAAGGGAAAAATAAAGTTCAAAAAAATCTTCTAAGCAACAAGACAAGAAATGATGTTAGAGTTCTACAAACCCATTTGTTGTTATCAGAATCCTTAGGTTCATCTAAGTTTGCGGATGGAAAAAAATCTCAAGTTGATTTGATATAATTTAAAGGAAATATTAATCAGCATTTCAACAATAAAGATGGGAAAAAATAAAACCACCCACATAGCAGAGCCTTCCTAACATTGGAGCCACTTAGAACTTCCTCCTTTTCATGTACCCAACTCATTTACATTTGATACTTATTCAAAACTCTATTAGACTGGAATTTCTTTCACAGCCTTCTAAGGTATTCTTCTATAATAATGCTCTATCATTTTTGCTACCCAAAGACATCTTACTGTTGTCACAGTCAAAACTTATACATTATTTAGTGTTATAAATAATTCTTGTTAGAGACCAGGTACTAAATTGCTACTTCATATTCATTGTAGCAAGATAATCTATTTCAAATTTCTCCAGATAAATAGGTAGCCCAATATATTCCAAGGGAAATAAAAGAAGTATGTTCTGCTTCTTCAATTGAGCAGTTTTTTTTTGTTTTAGCGGTACGTGGGCCTCTCACTGTTGTGGCCTCTCCCGTTGCGGAGCACAGGCTCCGGACACACAGGCTCAGCGGCCATGGCTCACGGGCCCAGCTGCTCTGTGGCATGTGGGATCTTCCCGGGCCGGGGCACGAACCAATGTCCCCTGCATCGGCAGGCGGACTCTCAACCACTGTGCCACCAGGGAAGCCCAATTGAGCAGTTTTAATGAGGCAATGGTTAAAAAAAAAAAAAAATTCCCCAATGAGAGATGGCACTGAAAGTTGTAAAGTTGTAATCACAAGGAGATGATATCCAAGCATAATTTTATTTACAATGTATCTGATAACATTACCTTCTGGGCTATCTATAATACATTGCTGAGTACTCTGTCTCAATACATTTAAAATCTATTCATTGTTAATTTTGAATATTTATTACTAAAAATTCAAAATGGGTGCTTTAAAAATAAATCCAGAAAATCAATAATTTGCCCTCACTTTAATGAAATACAAGATAAAATTCTTGAAGATTCAATTTACACGGACTCTGAAACTGAGAATAATGGTCACGTGGATTTAGCTCAGCCAAATCCTGCTCTCCAGCTATTATCATGATTAAAGTATATTGTTGCTTTGCTTAAGATATGATTATATTGCAGCGTAAGATAGAATACAGTTCTTGGCACAAAATAGGAACTCAAAAGATTTGATGGATTTATGAACCGGTAGTGAATCATTTATTTATGCTTTCTTTCATTCAGTATTATTGATGGAGCATGTATTATGGCAGTGGCTAAGATCTCACATTCTGGAAACAGATTGTCTATATTCAAGTTGGTTCTGCCTCGTACCAGCTGCGTGATTTGGGACAAGTTACTTAACATCTCAGTGCCTCAGTGTCCTCCTCTGTAAAATAGAGAAACTACAAATACTACCTACCTTATAAAGTTTTATGAAGAATGTATTACATTTATTAAGAATTTAGAGGGCTTCCCTGGTGGGGCAGTGGTTGAGAGTCCGCCTGCCGATGCAAGGGACACGGGTTCATGCCCCGGCCTGGGAGGATCCTGCATTCCGTGGAGAGACTGCGCCCGTGAGCCATGGCCGCTGAGCCTGTGCGTCCGGAGCCTGTGCTCCACAACGGGAGAGGCCACAACAATGAGAGGCCGGCGTACAGCAAAAAAAAAAAAAAAAAAAAAAAAAAAGAATTTAACGCAATGTTGAGTACATTGTGTCGTATAAGTATTTGATCAATAAATAGATACATAAAGATAGGTATATGATAAAATTCCCAGCACAGAAAACAGAACAAGATCTCTATTCCAATGTACTCAAAATACTCAGGTATTCTCCTAGCTCAGAAATGCCTAATGTACACACAAAAACTTGTAATTTAAATGAAAGTTTAAGTTATGGGCTCAGAAAAATGGAATTTACCAAAAGATCACGTGATGATTAGTATCCCTTCAACTAGACATAACTTCTCTTTATTCTTGTAGGCAAAATGATGAAGTCATTGAGATATGTGTTCATCATTCCCAGAATCTTCTTCCTTTGTAAAGACTCTTCTCATTTAAAGGAGAAATGATCTAATATCAGCTTACTACACTTTTTAGTTGATATTCTAATTAACTTTGTATGTTTCTGAATAATTTCCAGTGTCTCTTCAACCATGCAAGTAAAGATTTTAAGCTTTTTTCCATAATGATAAAATAAAAGCATTTCATCCCTTTAAAAGATTTTTAGTTAGGGCTTGACCAGTAGAAAATTTGTGGGGAGGAGCCAAGGGGTCCCAGAAGAATTAATATACTATAAACTATGTTCTCCACACCCTATCAGTCTCAAGCATCTATTGATTCCACACCGTTTCTTTCTCTATCCCCAGCACCACTGCCTCAGTTCAGGTTTTCATCATTTACCACCAGAACTGTTGAAGTCTCTTTCTTTGCTTCCCAGCTTGCTTTTTCTTCCCCTATATCTCATTATCTGCACTACAGCCAGGATGAGCTTTCCAAATGACAGCCCTGATCATGCTACTCTCAAGTTCAAAAATCTTCTAACAGAATAGTATACCTCAGCAGAGGCTCTAAACTTGGTTGCCCATGAGACACATCTGGCTGAGCTCCTTGTCTCTGAGGTTATTGATTCAGTATGCTTTTGATTAGACCCAGGGATTTTGATAAAGTCACTCCCTGACCAATGTTTGAGAACCACCAGCCAGAAGCAAAAGGCAAGGTACACAAACCCTCTCAGGATTTGTCCTTGCCAGTCTCTCTCCACTCCTGTACACCTGAGCCCCTCCAGCTGGAGTTCCTACCTCCACACCTTGCAGGTGCTTCGCTCCTGGCCCAGTAGTCACCTCCCCTTTGTGACCCCTGGTGACTGCTCTGCAACAGTTGGTAGCTCCTTCTCTAGTATTTTCCAGCTCCTTCTCTAGTATTTCCACTCTGCCTAGACTACATTGCACACTTCCTTACTTTTATAATTATGAGAATTTATATTGCATGTAGTGCTGGAATAATGGCATTTAAAAATGCCATTAGTTCAACTGGACGAAAATAATCAATGCAAAAAAATCCATTTTTCATTTATATCTGTTGGATAACATTAAAGACAGTTCCAATACATAGCACTCCTCCCAATTTTTTTCTCTCTTTCCAGTTTTCTCACACCCATCTACCACAGTACCTTTCTCTTCCAAACTCCCTGGAAATTCTCCCACACACCCAGTCTTACTTGACTTTTATCCTTTTCATCCATCTTCTTTCCTCCTGATTTTGCAATTTGAAAGTTTCAGAGAAAAATAACACTTCCCTTAGAAGTCTGGAAATGCCAAAGAACCACAGCTGTAGTTGTATTTAGTGTATAGGAGTTGTTCCTAGTGGTTAGAGAGAAGGGAGATTTGCGAACAATCATACAAAATCCTGCCATTTCAACTTGAGCTCCTTCAAAACAATGATGTCTTAGTGACTTTGATTTCTCTGTACAAACTCAGATCTCAAAATACATTATAATATTAGGTGACCAGTGTGTTTTTAGTATGTATTATACCTACCTACTTATGAGAATTGCCTTAAGGAAAATGTAATTTGTTTGCTTTAGGGTAATATAGAATCAATAATGTAGGAGGGTAATTTGTCTTTGTCACAATTTTCTCTTTTCCTGCCACCATCTAAAGAAAAAGTCTCCTGTTTCTGTGTGTTCCAATCACCATAGTTATGTAACAAATTGCTCCAAAGTTAGTGACATAAAAACTTCTTTATTTTGCATGCAGATTCCTTAGGATAGGTATTCAGGGAGGACTTGACAGGGCAGTCTTCACTGGGGTTATGTGGTTGAAGTCAGAGGGCTGCTGTCACCTGAAGGCTTGACTGGGGGTGAGGATCCACTTTGCTGGGGCTATTGGCTGAATGTGTAATGCATATGCATGGAGTTGCTTGGGTAGCCTCACGACATGGCATCTGGCTTCCTCCAGAGCAAGTGGCCCAAGAAGCTAAATTAGAAGCTGCAGTGCCTTTTATGATCTAGCCTCAGAGTCACACATTGTCACTTTTGCCCTGTTCTATTGATCACTCAGGGCCAGTGTTGATTCATTGAGACAGGACTACACAATATTATGGATATTGGAGATGTGCATCATTGGGTACCATCTTGGAGACTGGCTACTCTCCGAATGTCTATCTACTCTTTTCTGAAAGATAAATTGTGCACTAATTAAGTTGCTGTAACTGCTGTAAGGAATAGAAAGCATGAGGTATTGGAAAACGTAATATTTTGTAGCTGGAAAAGATCAAGAGGTTATAGTCTAATTCAAGTGTTCTTAAATCATAGATCTGGAAGTAGCTTTAGGGATTAGCTAATTCAACCGTTTAGTTCATAGATAAGAAAAGAGAGACTCAGAAAGAACATTTGTGGCAGAGCTGAGACAAATGGTCAGAACTGCTGCATCCCCAGCCAATAAATAATCAAATGAAGCAAACACAAACAAAACTCTCTGGGAAAATCTGAGAAAGAAAACTGCAAATGTGTTCTTTGATGTGTAAAAGTAATCTGAATTTGAGTAAACATTATAAATTGCATATTTTTTGGTGAAGTATCATGCAGTATATTTGTGGGGTTTTTTTCTTGGTAAAACCCACTGCACACTAATTTGTGTGGGCTTTATTTGCTCACAACACTATATTCTATTACATGTTCCTAATTGTGCTAATTTATTGATCATACAGTGTGGTCACTGGCTCGGAAATTAAAATTAAATGGAAGATTTTCCATTCATTTATCTCTTAACAATTATAGAAATATTAAAAGAGAACTTTAAGACACAGAGTAATGAAGATATTTTTAAATTAATTGCATAAGTTAATTAAAATCTTAGAAAGAACTTAATTAAAAGGCAAATTGTGCAAAATAGAATGTCCTGAATTCTGTTTTTCATTGCCTAGAAATTAAGTCCAGATAAATTTCACTAATAGTTTCTTTCAACATGAAGTTCTTTTACCTACTCTAATGAAGGTCACAGACAAATCTATTTTTAAACTACAGCTCTTCCTTCATTATTTTGACAACTTGAATATCACAAGTTACAGAGTGCAACTATTTTATAGACTTTCTTTGCAATTGGAATAAAAAACAAATAAAAGTAGACATAAAAAGGGTCATTTGATTTTGAAAGTTTTACTACTGCTACAGTTACAGATTAACATACGTAGGGATAAAAATACTGGCCTTGCGTTAGTCCTGCGATATATTTTGCTTTGGCTCCTTAAGAGAATAGGATGTGACAGGGGAGAAATATACATTTTCAATCTGTTTTTTCTTCTGAGAAAAATACACCTCATTTATATGACCTAGGAGAACACTGTGCTGGGGTAGGGTGATGTGTCAATGAGGAGGTGTCACTCTGTGCAGTGTTTGGGCTTAACACGGGGAGGAGGAGTCTGATAGTTTATTTACATTCTATCTACATTGCCAAGTATTTCTTCATGAAGTCTTCATTTTTAATTTTTGAGACTAAAATAGTTATAGCCAGCTAATTATTTAATCTATTTTTCTCAATTTAACATATACATAGGTGATTTTAAATATTATTTTCCTGTAGTTGTAGTCCTAATAATTAGCTACTTTTACTAGATATTCAGCTAAATGGTAAATGCAGCAGGAGCTATGCAGAGTCCAAATGTGAATAATCATTTAATTCTAGATTATTTATTATCCTTGTATTTTAAAATCATCCTACATAAATTGTTAAAATTATACTTTACATATCTATTATTTAATGACCCACACTGCTGTATCCTAGTCTCCTGTTACAATACCAGCAAACCGCCCAAGTTTTCTCTGTGTAGCTGAAGGCCCACAGCACGCTCCTGAGACCGTAACTGTCGCCAGATATGAGTCTTCTTCAGGGCAAAGTAAATGACAATAGGGAGAGTTAGCAGTTCTAACTTAAACTGCATTTTAGTTGAGGCCTGTGCGTAAGACAGTTTTAGAATTGATGCTTTGTAAAGTTTATAATGAACAAGAGTTAAAAAATTATTAATAGACTGGTTATTTTATAGGTAAAATTTCTAATGGAAAAAAATATACATCCAACAGAAAACCCAAAATTGTATAATATATGTCCTTGTAGTTTGAATGTAGACTTTATTTCTTGCCTCTTAGTTAATGATCTTTTTTTTATCACTGCTTTATTACTTTGTTACTGTGAACTGCTTTGCATCAATTCGATACCAGTTTGAAAAACTCTTGTTGTAAAGTATGTAACACTGGTACTAATTTTGTAAAATCTCCAAATGCCCTCTCCATCCCTCTTGTTTGTTCTTTATTTCTTTCCTTCCTTCCATGTTTGCTTTGGCTTACAAACTAGTGCCTGCCTAGTGAGTTAGTTAAAATGGCAACATTAATTTTTATGCGTGGAAGCACATCAGCTACACCGGGAAGGAAGTGGGTGGTGAGGAGGAAGGAGTCAGGTGGAACAAAACAACTGAGCATGTATATTGCAGCAAACTGTGCTGTCACAAGAAAATGCTCTGGCAATCATGAATCATAAATCATAATCATAAGCTTTTTATCAAAGATGTCAGTGAACAAAGGGTTGTAATAATTTTCATGAAAATCCTTTTTCTTGGCTTGAAAGCTACTTCTCACCACTAGGCCAATTAGAATGTTCACCTAACCTACAGTCTCCTTGTTCCTTGTTTAAAAGTTCCACTGTCAAGATAAGGATAGAGGGTCATTTAATAACAAATAGACAACAAATATGTAAGAAAACAGACACAATTAAAATTGCAAGAATAACTTGTAGCACCTTTATGGTTCTTTACAGTTTCCAGGAGACAAAGTAACCTGTTCACCTTGGCCCTTCCAACAGTTTTCCATGGTCATGCTATTCCAGAAGTGTTGTCTATCCCACCTTTGCTGGTTGGCATTCCATCATGGTGAGATCCCCTGAGAGTTTGACAAGTGAGCAGGATTGGGTCCTGGAGACAGTGCATTCTTTGAAGCTAAAAATCTTGGGTGTGAGCCTGGTGTCAAAAGTTACTATGTGTGAGAATATGAACTAATCACTCTGATTCACAGTTTTTGATCTGTAATTCACAGTTTTAATCATAAAATTACCTTTCCAACCTCCCAACAGGATTTTGAAGGCTATCAATAATAATATTAAAAATAATGGCAATAATAGTAAGTTTGTTTACCATGGCAATTTATCAGTCCTAAAGTACCAGCCAGCATAAGCATGGTTCTTTGCATTACTCTAGCCAACATTGCCCAATGTCTCTGTGGCTTCACAGAGTACGCCTGCTAGAATAACAGCTCTGCTAAAGCAGGGACTGTATTTTACTAATCCTCAGTGCTGCTCATCTAGCTCATTGCCAGGCATTTAATAAATGATCAATAATGTTTGCTTAATAAACAGCTAAACAAATATGGTAGGCAACCATCTGAAAGGCAAGTTAATTTTGCATTTTATACTCTCTAGAGTTAAAATTAGTTTAATGAAGGGATGCTATAGGAAGACAGATATGAGAAAGGTAAAAATTGAATCCAAAAATGGAATAGGATATCTTGCTACCTTTGAATTTTCTTAGCAGAGGTTATTGTATTCATCAGGAAAAATGAGGTGATGCTGCAATAACAAACAATACCAAAGTTTAAGGGCTCCAAACAATATCATTCATGCTCTATATCCATCATGGGTTGGCATGGATGCTTTGACCATTTGAATCACCCAGGCTGACGGAACAACCATTATCTTGAATTTTGCTAGTCATCAGAGTTGAGGGACAAGGAATGTCCGGCAGAGGTTTTGGGGTGGATAATTAAATGCTGCAGCCTCTGAGCTTTTCCACTCACAACTCACTGGCCAAAATTAGACATTTGTACCCAAACATAAGGAGATCAGGAGATACAGTCCTAATCTGTACCCAGAAAATAATATTAATGACCACTATACCCAATCACTTACTAGGATGTTGTAAAGAGAATTAAACAGAAGTACTACGAGGCAGACTGAACTATGAGAGGTCAATCTGTAATTGGATGATTCTTCAGATGCATTTATTTTCCCAACCTCTATGCACTGTCTGCAAGCTTTATTCTCATTTAAAAATTTAGTATTCATTGCACTTGTATTTTGACTTCTTCTAGGCCAGTAAGTTCTAAATACACCTATATCCAATGGCTTTTTATAATTATTAATTCTATTTTAATTGACTTGTATTTGTGTCTGTCACCCTTTTCTGGGTGGTTTGCTATAATTGTTATAGTCTACCATGTTTCCACAGCTTTCAGTATAGAAATGTCCACCAGTTCTTCCAAAATTTATTTTCTCTTTCAAAGAAGCACACTTTAGGGCAATTTCTCACTGTAAGATAACTTCTCAGTGGCCATAATGAGAAATATTTTTTGGAAGACTAGAATATGCTTTTATGAGGGGTTCATATTATATGGACACTGACTATGAAGGAAGATTGAAATTCCAGGCAACATCATGGGAAAGTACAGCCTTCTTCTAAGATGGTAACCTAGGGAGCCATTCTCCTAACAGGTTGCTATTTGTGGTGCCATATCCTGACTTTCTAATATACCTTGCATCAGCATGAGTCTGTCTGTACACAATGAGCAGAGACAGATTTCTGTGGCTTGAGTAGTTGTTTTACAAAGGCAAAGCTAAAGTAAAGAAACCTACTGCCTCAGGTAGAATAGAAATCCCATGATCAATGCATAGAATCTGGTGTTCTGGTAAATATGTAGTTTCTCTTCTGCACTGTTTTTGTTTGATGATTGTGTATGTGTGTGTGTGTGTGTGTGTGTGTGTGTGTGTGTGTTGGGGATGAATTGATTATGAAAAACCTATGACTAAAATCAAGCCTCAAACTCTTCTTTTGAAAATGTTATGAAGATATTATGTTATTGAAGATGTTATGGTGTTTTAAGGAAAAGCAGAGGACACAGTGGCACACAGTGGTAAATGCATTTTGTAAGAATCCTCACAGATAACAAATATGGTCACAGTGGCAGTTAAATCCCTCCTCCTAAGTGTAGCTGAACATATGGTGACTCTCGTTGTGTTATTTTGTCTATAATGTTGTGGTTATCTGGGCTTGTGACAGTGGAGTAATTACAGGGTTCTACCCTCCCATTTTTGTTCACTGGTCTCTTAGAGAGAAAACTTAACAGTCATTTGTCTAGGCTACTCTGAATGAGAAGCAATTCTTCTCTCTCTTGCTGAATGATAATGAGGCGATGATTGTGTTCTCCTTGGAAAGATGTGCTGACCTGTCCACGTTGGAAGTTTGATGTGTTTAACAGTCACTGTCATGAGACTGTGGAGAAAGTAGGGCAAGACAATATCTATGGGGTGACTAAAAATACACAAATGCCAAGGATGTACACTGGAAGTTGGATAGTTCTAAGTGACTGTCATGTGAGGAAGGAATGTGACAGAACTGCCATCTCATCCTAAGCGAGGTATGTCACAACTGATAGGTAAGGGCATCACATCACTGTTTAATGGCTCTAGTTTAAAAAGAGCAGTATATTCTAGAATTTTCAAAATGGAAACAGTTGGCTTAGTTTGAAGCCAGTCTCTCTCAGTGTGTTCGTATCCATCAGCCTGAGAAAATAGAATTCTTATTTGAAATTTATCTTTGATGCAAACGAGACTCAGAAGAAACAAATGTGAAGTCCTTAATAGCTCAATTTATTCATCATGAATTCTTACTCTTGATGTGTGACTTCATTTTGCCGAATTGTGTGGTTGGGGAATTATAATATAATTGATAAATTCAGGCCAATTGTGACTGAGGAGAAAGCAGGATATGGCAGTAAAACTGTCACAAATACTCAATTCAGAATGTGGAGAGCCAGATATAAATGCCTAGCTGAGCAGTTTAACATATTTTATAGTCATCCACAAATAACTTTGAAGGCTGAGCTTTCTTTTCATTTTATTTTTTTAATGTCCTGCACATCCATTAAAACTGTTACTATAAAGATCACGTAAGTTATATAGTGTAAGCATATCCATGTGCACTTAGCTCATGATATAAAATGTGAGGGTTCTGTATAACTAAAAAGTGCCATGCTCACTTTTTCATGTTTTATTTGATTGTTTTGCCTTATTCCTTATTTGTTGGTTCCCCCAGAAAAGCCCCAAACATCCTAAAACATATTTGGAATTATCTTGGGTTTTATGTACTTAATGAATACTTTGATAACTGTGAAGATATAAAATTAACACAATAGACTATGTTTTCATATCTTTCAGAAAGTGGATTTTGAATCTGGAAGACGGTACTACTGGTAGAAGAATAGCTCCTCTCAGAATTCAGATCCCTTTTAGCACAAGAATTATCGACCCACAAGATGTATAATGTTTCCTTAGTTTATTATATCCAGACCACTGCCACACAGGCATGCTTAGGTTTTGTGTGTTGGAGAGTTCAATACAGAACACTGATGTAAGCCCACTCCAAAGCTAAACGTAATCATTACATCACGATTCTTGTTTCTCTATCTCCCCAGCACCCTTCAGAGTATCCTGTTGTAATAATCCACATTGCACATACACATAATTGAATTCAGGTCACAATTCAAGCATCACTCTACAGGAGAGTATTCTGCACAGAGGATACGGAGATGCTGAGGTTCAGCCCATGTGACATACAGTGCTTCTGAGTACCAATGGTGTTTGCTAGTGAAAGTCCTTCTTCAGATGGAAGCCCAACTTTTCACATATAAGAATCCTTACAATAAAACCAGAGGCTCAGAACTACAAATATGTTGATATGCAATTAATTCTAGTGGCATACATTTCGGAAGTAAGGTTTCTTTGTGGTTCAGCAACATAATCACATGTGGGGCATTGCCTATAAATCACAGGCATTTCTTGTTCCTACTAATTGGTGAACTAACCTATTACCAAGTCTCTTAAATGTTACACGATCTAGATATGTGAGCAGAGGTATCAGTTATATTAGGAACTCCTGAAATTTGCATAAAAAGGACAGAGCAAAATCTCTGCCTGGAGGTTGCTGTGCTGTACTACATTTCAAACCAAAAGGAGGCATTTGCTTTAGTAATCTCTAGCTCCCATCCATAACTGTAAAAGCCTTGAACTGTATAGGCTACAGGGTGTCATACTCAAGCGTTGTCAGAATTGAACAAAAGTCTTAAGCACAATAAATCAGATCAACCAATACAGCAGTAAGTAGAGTTTTAAACAACAGCTCATGAGTTGAGCAGGGCCTTTTGAGGTACATATTTTGAAATAAAAAAAGGTTAAACTATGTGAACATTGAATACAAAGTCTTTAAATGAATGTTATATGAATTTGAGAAATGAAGAAAAAAACATTTGAGAAGGCTGCTTAATTGAACCGCTCTTCATTGTGCGTGCCAGCGATGTTGGAAATATATTTATCAATACACCTTTTAGTCACACAAAATGGACACATCTAATCCAAAGGAGAGAATCAGGGATGCACAAAGGCACTGTTAAATGTCTTCTGACGATAGTTTGGTGAGTGAAATGTAAAGCCAGGATTTACAAATATTACACAAGTGAACACTGTTACTGCACTCAGGCTGAAAAATCCTGTTCAAATCCAATAAGTGGTTTAAGATGTGCAAATAGAGCCTTCTGCAGGGAGTCAGGCATTAGAAGCCACCTGGAGCATGTGCTAGAGATTGTATCCATCAATACAGCAGCTGGGCTGAAATTATAAAGAGAGCTGCTTTTCATCACGCTTGTTTTAATGCATACATTTCTCCTGTCACTGGCACCCCAGGAAAACTACTAAGCACAAAAATGAATGGTACCCATTACCTGATATTCATCCTTGTGACAACAGAGGAAAGAATCACAACACAACAGTAAGCAAAAATTGATATCCAAATTATTTTTAAGTTGCTGCAGTAGGAGAAAATCTTGAAAACCAATGGGCAACATTTTAATATGAGAAGTGGGGAGGGCAGCACAATCATTTCATATCTGATTACAAATTTCCTTATCCTGATACGATAGGGAAAAAATCTATGATTATTTTCAAAGTAGGATCACATTTTAAAATATATTTTGTACTAAAAGAGGAAATGATGTCCTCTCTAATATGAGACTTATGTAAAATGCTGGTTAGGGAAAATATTAGGAGACTGTGGTTGGATCCAACCCATTCCAATATTAGAGACAGAGACCACATTCCCTGCGGGGTTCTGTAACTGGGCTGATGGGCTGATATTCGGACATTTCTGACATTTTATGTGGCTCATAACTGAATGGCAAATGCCAGCTAATTGGGCTTTCATGATGATGGTACAATCCATGTAACACACTATTATACTGATGCCTTTGGAACAACATGAAAACAGCCTCAGTAAGAGCTAAGTGTTAAAAAGGCAAAAAACAAAAAAATATCTTTGGTAACAAAAAGGAGATCGGTGGTTGCTTCAAATCTGGAGTGAGGTTGAATTTGACTGGAAAGAGGCGTGAGGGAAGTTTTTGGGGTAATGGAAATGGGCTCTATCTTTGTTGTGACAGTGGTTACACACGTACATATTTACCAAAGCTCACTGGATTGTGCAATTAAAATAGATACATTTCATGGTATGTAAATTATACCTCAATAAAGGTGATTTTTTAAAAAAGCCTAGATATCAGAAATCTCATTTTAGTATGTTGCAGTCTGAAAACAAGTGATATTTTACACAAGCAACCTCAGTTTTCTCCTCTCCTTTTAATTTGTTGAATATTTGCACATTCATACTTCCCTGTATAAGAGGAGTTATCAAATTTGTTGAGATTGTTGGCTTTTACTCAAGAGTGAATTTGCCTATCAGAAGGAAACTTTCCACATGTGGGATGGGTTGAGGTGAGTTAATCAAGAAAACAGGTCCTGACTTGCTGCTTAAGACTCTAGGTTAAATTGATATGATTTTTTTTTTTCCCCAGCACAAAGTAATGTATGGTTCACAGAGGGGGCTGGTGTGGCAGTTCACGGAAAAGCATACGTTTAAATTCAATGGAATGAATACTGAGCTGGGAATATTAAGAGGCCTAAAAATCTTCCTAAACCACCTCTATTAATGTTTTCGACTCTGGGTCACTTAGCCTTCCAAAGCCTCAATGTCTTCATCTGTAACTTTAAAAGGCTGTGCCCAAGCTATAGTTTTCATGCTAATTTAATTTTAATAATCTTATTTTAAACAATATATTTTACAGAATCATGATAAATAAAATAGATAAGAGTAGAGTTATTTTGGGTGAATTGGAAGTGGGGTCCTGCAACTTTGCACATTAGAGTAATACTACATTGAGAATTTTATGCATAAAAACTTTGTACCTATATCATACAGATAAAATATATTTTACCAAGCTGCTTTCCAAAACGTTCTACCCATTCATTCCCACCGCCAATAGATAACATTCTTTAGGTCACTAAGTGGTGAACAGGTATGCTATATATTTTGGTCATGTCTAGCCTTGGATCATCTTTAAATCTTATTTTTTTGAGCTTGGATTTCACTTTAGAAACCTTTGAGATGATTCATATTTCCTACGTGTATGTCAAATACTTCTGAGACAAAAAAGGTCTTGGGATACACCTTCAATCAAAACAAAGTATCTTGGAAATTTTCCTATTCATTCACGCATTTATTGAGAATCAACTGTGTGCTAGGCATTTGCACTAGGTTATGGAGATACAAATTTAGGTGCAACTTGGTTCATTACCATTAAAAAGTTCACAGTCTACTGGTAGGATCAAAAAGGTACATTCTATTAAGACCAAGGTGTCTTGGTAGCTTAGACGAGAATCCCTGTAACAGTTCTGCTTAAGGCAGTTTGGAGTAGCCTTCATACAGAAAATAACAATTGGTTTGTGGTTTTAATATTTAACCAGATGGATTCTGGAGAGAGGGATTGGGTATGGTGGGCACAATATTCCATTAGAGGCACTAACATATACGGAAAAGTCAGGAGTCATAAAAGTTCACAGCATGATTGAAGATAGGTGCCAATCTCATGAGGCTCAGTGTGTGGCCGCCTTGTCCTTGTAATGAATTGGGAAGAATGCGTCATGCCACACATTGTCTGACAGACCTACCGAAAGTTAATGAAAACATATCTTACTTTTCCTTTATGGTCCATTTTCTAGGATTTTCCCTTAAAATACTGAAACTCCTTTTACATCAAAAAGATGAAAAAAGAATGGATAAATCTAATTATTTTTAGTCTTCCTAAACTATACTTTAAAAGTCTTTGAAACACTTTCAGAAAATAGATAATAGTTTACACTCTATTTAATCCCATGTATAAATCACTTTAAGAATCTCTTTAATCAAATTTTTCTGAAAATTCAAAATGTTAACACAAGTTAAATATTTTAAAAGTGTTAAATATTTAGAGACAGACTATTGGAAAAGCCTTCATTTGATTCTTATGGTTCAAATTGATATTTGATTTTAAATAATATGATTGAATATTTAACTTCTATGAATCAAAGACCCTGGAGTATTTGTAGATTTGTCTTGTCAATACCAAATTAGAGATAGACACAAGTAGAGCCCAGGCTCAGAGAGAAGAGAGCTAAAACTTGGGACTTACCTTGGGATCAAGAGAATTTTAAAAATCTGTTTCCTTGAAATTTAACCATTCCATAATGAAAATCTATCATAATATGATTAGCCTTCGAGGTTCATTTGAGCCTTCTAATACTATAGATAGAAAAAATAAATTCTACTATGCTCACAATAAACAAATCAAAAAATCACAAATTCCTTCAAATCATGGATTTCCTAACTCCTTGCCTACCTCTTCAAGGCTAGTTATGAATTAACTTTACAGTGAACAAATTCCAGCATGTGAATTTCAGCTACCACATTTCAGAAAGTGGGCTGCAGAAGCAGGAATTAAGCATAAGGTCCTAGTGACTCACCCTCTTAATTTAACATTGGAGGAGTCTGAGCACAGGTTGAGCAAAATGAGCGTTTGGTTCTTCTTAAGTCATTTCTCATTGTTAGATGAAGGAGAGTAATTCCAATCATTTCTTTGAAGGGAGCACTATAAAAAGCTTAAGAATGTTTGTTTACTAAAAATAAAACATCAGACTTAAGAGAGTAAAAATATTGTATCCATCACCTATAGTGACTATTCACTTCAAAATTCTATTACTCCCAAAGAGAGAAATTGAAAAGAATTGTAATCTTTCAAGTTTCTGTCTTGTCTTGACTTGTTCCCCATGATGTTCTTATTCTGTGTTATTTTCAGTTGGCAGTTAATAATGCAGATTCCCTAGCTAGGAAAATTCAGTTTTTTTTTTTTTTCCTTAAAAGGACAGGCTTTAAAATAAACAAATTATCTAAATATCTACTTGGTTAAAAGAAAAAAAAAAAGGTGGAACAGGTTTCCGGACACTTTGGTTCAGAATTTAATTTATATTTTTAAACAAACATGCTGAATTTCTGTAGTGGAAATTTGCCATTTGGTTTCTTAAATCAGTTACAGTTTAAGCCATTGATTCATGAATCATTCAAAAAAGTAAGCCCAAGTTACCAGCATATGACAGCAAGAGCTGGATTCTCAGAGGCAATGGAACCGTGGCTTGTTTATCTTGGAGAGCATTCTTGTCATAATTTTTACTGTGCACATATATTCTGTTGGCTATTTTGTCTGTTTTTCCTATTCTCAGGTAGAATAAACCGAGGGGCGGGGGGAAACAGAGAAAAAGACAAAAGCACTGCTAGCTGGTCCTGGTAAAGTTATTAAAGGATTGATGTCCTCTCCAGTGGGGGAGCAGACTCGCTTTCTATCAGTACAAGGGATGGGGAGAGTATATGACGAGTTCCTGGGCAGGAAGGGGAGAAAAGCATTCACTATAATGTTATACCACCACTCACTGAGTGCCCCAAACCAGCAAGTGCTTTTCCAGTTAACTGTGTGAGTGACTGGCCGAGCCTACTTGAACAAAATGCTGAGGAGGGTAACCAAACAAGAAGTGAGAAACTGGACATGGTATGGGTGCCTGAGAACACACACAGGCCCATTTCTCTAGGTTCAGCTCCAAAGATGGAAGCCACTGTAGGGAGAGAGTCAGAGCAAATGACACCTCAACCTATCACTCAAGTTCAAGGGATTAGAGAAAACCCACAAGCTCTGAAACTGATGAAAGATAGCTACCGGGACTTCCCTGGTGGTCTAGTGGTAAAGAATCTGCCTTAAGTGCAGGGGATATGGGTTTGATCCCTGGTCAGGGAACTAAGATTCCACATGCCACAGGGCAACTAAGCCCATGCACCACAACTATAGAGCCCATGCGCCCTGGAGCCTGCGTACCACAACTAAAGAAGAGAAAAAAAAACAAAAAAACAAAACCCACATACCACAACAAGAAGAGAGAAGCCCACACACCACAACAAAGAGCCCGTGCACCGCAACGAAAAGATCCTGGATGCCTCAACAAAGATCACGTGTGCTGCAACTAAGACCCAACACAGCCAAAAATAAATAAATTAATTAATTAATAAAATAAATCTTTAAAAAAAGAAAAGATAGCTACCAATGGATGCTATAATAAATCTGTAAGTCTGGCTTCCAAGATCATTAAAACTAGGACTGTTGATAGAATAGTTTAGGGGGATTGTGGGGAGACTATGGAGAGTCATTTGAATCACTTTGCTTTCATGAAGCTCTGGGCTGCTTCCCACACTTGAGAGGGAGGATGCTCAAATGAAGGTAGAAATGGCTGTTGTCTCACTTGAAAGATAAGAGTGTGAAACAGATCCCAGGGTGGGAAAAGACAGAGGTAATACATAAGAACTGTAAGGTAGAAAAACATTCTGGCTTAACTGTGTGAGGACCGAGGTTCAGATCCCATTTTGGCATAAAGATAGTGATTGAATCTTTCTGAGTCTGTAAAATGGCGACACATAACACTGTCTTCATAACAGCATTAGAGGTCTATGAGAAATAATGTGAGTGAATATGCTTTATGAAGAGTTATATGAAATGTCATTGTAAAGTGCACCCCTCAAGTCTGAACACATGAGTTTGAGTTACTTCTGGAGACACTGGTGTCTTAGTTCTGCCATTTAATGTTTAGGCAAATTAGTCAAAGTACTTATAAATTCCTTGGGTTCTTCTTCATCCTTCTCAGGAGTATTTTGTTTATGTTTAATTTGATGTTACCTGTTAATTCCTTTAAACTTTTGGGAAAACTAAAAACTTCAACATTCAACAAACTCCTACTATATGCAAGACTCTATGCCAGGTGCTGGGAATTTTAAAAAAATATTTTAAAATTGTCCATCTTCTGTCCAAATATTTAGTTTTTTGTATTTCTGGGAGAAAACAATACATATTTAAAGGCTGCTACAAGTTTCTTTATCTTTTTTTTTTTTTTTTTGGAAACAAACGATTGAAGCATAATTTAGAAAACAAAATTCTGTTACAATCTTATTACTTTGACCAAAAATTTTTAAAAATGTTTTTCAAGATTGCTGCTGCCAAGTGTTTTATATGTCAGGGACCTAATTTATAAATGCTTTATTTACTTTGTTTCTCTACTCACTTATAGAGATAGAATCAATACAGAATTTACTTATTGCAAGCTGTGTAAGGTTCCAACAAGACTTAGTTCCTATATGGATTTTTCTTCATCACTAAATGTATTCTCATTTTCAAAAGCTTTACGACGACAAAACAAAGAAGCTACACAATACTTACATGGGGCGATACTATTTTTCAATTTTAAAGAAACTGCTCCCATATTTCTTTTATTTCAAGTTTAGCTACAGCTAAGTATTTTCCTATTCAGTTGAAATAAGGGGTAGCTGTCACCTCAGTTTAAGACCAGCTGAAATCATCCTCCCACTCCTGAACAGTGTCCACAATCTGAGATCCACAAACCGTCAATCTCAGTTCTACTTGCCAAATATGAATTTTCAACAGATTCTACTAAGAAAACATTGTGACACCATTGCATGTCTGCATTTCATTTCTAGGAAAAATCAGACTTTTTCTGCCCATGTGGAAGATAGGGTGACATTATAATAATTAGAGCGAGTAATCCGAGAGGCAACATAGCAGTGAGTCCAAGTGTGGCTCTAGAGTCAGATTCATGGATGTGAGTTCTGGTTCCAATGGTTCCGACACTCACTAGTCATGGGACTTAGCCAAGTCAACGACTGCCACACACCCCCAAAACCGTGTCTTGGTTTCCCTGTCTGTGAAATACAGATAATTATTCTATACAGATGGATGTTTAAGTATTACATGAGACAAAGCATGTAAACTCATCGAAGGACGCATAGCTAGTAAACTCTCAATGAATATGAGCTATTATCATCATTAATTGAGACTAACCTCTGATATTCCAATTCTATTCTTGATCCTCTCTCTGGTAATTGCATCATACTTTTAAACACAGGTTTGGAGAGCTGGATGTGTTAGTATATCAAGTATGTAACACATTGCTGCTTTTCTCCCTTAAAGTGATTAGAAAACTCCTGAGTTTTATCATGACCAACAGCAATATGTGTGCATATCACAAAGAAGTAAATGTCAACAAATGTGTCCTACAAACATCTTCTTTAGCTGTGTCTTTTCTGAAGGCAGAAAGAGGAAAAGCAGAGATAAAGGAACAGCTTAGTTACTTGACTGACCCAAACAGAGCTTGTGGAACCAGAGCTAAAGCCCTTTCAAACCTTGAGCGAGGCCTCTTCTCCTAGACAATAACCTCAATGCAGTGGTTCTGCTCCTTGGGCTTTGTACTGAGTAGGCTTAGCCACACCTGCCAAGATTATTGTTCTGGACCATGGTTTCTCAACCTTGGCACTACTAACATTTTGGTGTGAATAATTCTTTGTTGCAGGTGACTGTCCTCTGCACTGTAGAACACTCAGCAGCATCCCTGGCCTCTATGCATGAGATTCCAGTAGCATCTCCCTGTGCCTCTAGGTTGAGAAAACCAAAAATGTCTCCATAAATTGCCAAATGTTCCCTGAAGAGCGCAGTCACCCCTAGTTGAAAACCACTGTTCTGGAACACGCGGAGTGGGACTTGTACAGGCTCCACCCACCAGTGCTTCTGCTTAAGAATTCATTAGAAAAATAAGCCATCATTGAGTTCACTTATAAATAAGCCGTTTTCATTCCCAAACCACTCACCTATCTGCCCTTTTTTAATTTAGGCATTCATTCATTATTCTTCACTTAAAAAAAAAATATATATATATATATATATATATATATATATATATATATATATATATATATATATATATATTGAAAGCCTACCCTGCGCCACCATCTTAGTTTGGGCCCTGTAATTCTTGCCTGCATTTCCTGCATCGTTTCCTCACTGATGTCTCTGCCTTTACACAGCCTTCATCCATTCCTCAGACCATGTCTCCATCCGAGGTATCGAATGACTTCCTAAAACCCAAATCTGATCTCACCGCCACTCTTCTTAAAGTCCCTGCTGCTTCAGGATGAAGTCCAAAAATTTAAGCCTAGCACACAAACATTCATGATCTGGTACCTGACAGCATGATGCTCTACTGAACACAAGTTCCCAAATATACATGATCTTTTGTGTTTTTTTTTTACATTTCAAATCTTATTTTATTTATTTATTTTTTATACAGCAGGTTCTTATTAGTCAATCCCAATCTCCCAATTCATATGCATGATCTTTTAAATGTTCATGCTTTTGCACATCTACCAGCAATGCTCTTCACCTTAACCACTTGAATTAATTCTGATTGCTCCTTCAATGGTCCACTCTGTCATCCTTTGCTCTGGAAAGTCTCCTTCACTCTCTGGGTAGCATCAGAGAGTTTCCCCATTCCACTGACCATATTATATTAAAACATGTCACAGTCTATTATAATTGTTTATAATTCTCTTTTTCCACTGGAATGTAAGTTCTGTTATTATCATATAGAACCTGATTCAAAGTTAGTCAATAAAATAAAATTTAATTAAATCCAACTACAAAGAACAATTGGGAAATCCACTAAAATTAGTGTCCTCCTATTGTATTGCCTCATTTATTTCGTATCACTTACCATTATGGTAAATTACAAACTGTTTTTGTTTATTCACTCATTTATTGTCTACTTCCACCCTCCAGTACCACTAGGATATGTTATACGAGAGTAAGGAATATTTTCTATGTTGTTGACACTGTTTATCAGCACCTACAATGGTGCTGGGAAGATAGTAAAAACTCAAAAAAATTGCTGAATAAATAAATACAAAAGGTGGGCTAAAAAGCAGAAGCTAGTTAATAAAACCAAGAATGACTGGTCACAGATGTAGGAAGGGAAGTGAGAGAATATATTCAAATAAGAAATAAAATATTTTATTAATGTGTCATACTTTATTTGAAAAATAAATACACATATTTTGAGAAAGCATACAACAACAGTAAACTTAAACCTAGATAGAAGAAATAGAAAGGGCTTCCAGTTTTTTCTGCTACCTATAGGAAACAGACTTGGCAGCTGCTGTTACAAATGAAAAGAAAAATTTTCATGCACAGGGTTCATGTTCTCATGACTGATGGACATTTCCTTTTGAAAATATGCCTATTTATAATCACAAATAAAATTCCTGTTGTCTCATGAACAGCAGACTATGAGTCTTATGGATTTGCCTCCAAGAGTTAAATAACCTCCTAATTCCACTTGACAGTAAAGATAAAGCTACTGTTCTACTGTGATAGATAATCCTCTGCATGGGGTGGTGGGACTGGGGGAGCAACAAGGAGGCAGGGGAGAAGGGACATCCATCTTGCTAAACAATTTATGAATTGAACCCTAAATCCTTAATGTACTAGATGGTGAGTCAGTGTGCTAATGCATACTTGATTGAATCTGGTTTAAAATGCTAAGTTAAAGTGTGCAGGTGTCTTGAGCAGGTGCACAGTATTCTGCTAATAAACAGAAGACATTAAACCTGAGGCAAGGCTTATTTTGCTGCATTATAGAAATTTCACAGACCTATAGAAAAATACATGAAATATTGCTTTAGGGAGGGCTTTTCATTCAGTATCTCTTCAAACCCTGTAAATCAAGAAAACAATGTGCTAGTTCAAATTTGTTCCATGAGGTTCTTTTCTTAAACATTTAAAATGAAATATAATGATAATTCCCCCCTCTATTAGAGTATAATTGTATTTACACAAGTGGGTCTGAAAAATACTGTACTTGAAACCTCAAATATATATATATATATATATATATATAAAGCATATCATGCTGTATTTTTTCTGAAACACTTATGAGCACAGTTGGAGTCCCAGTGTCATAATGGAAAAATGCTGTTAATTTTCAACTTATGGATGTGAAGAGCAGGGAACTCAGGCTGCACTGGGAATTAGTTCGTGCAAGCTACAAAGATCCACTATTTAGGGTGTGGCAAGATTTGAAGTAGCCTTCCCATTCCAGAAAGAGGACCAACTGGCAAGGGAGTGTTTTGCTTTGGGAGTGGCAGTTTTCTATGGGAAATGATCCCATATGAGAGACGCATGTGAAAAAAATCTGGCATATTTTCCATCTCGCCCCAAACAGGTTTAAATAAGATGTCATTCAATAACTTTTTCACACAAAATGCTTTAGTTTGGACATCTACCCTTATGGTGTTTATTAAAGTATCACTACAGGAGCAACAGCAAGTTTCATTATTTATTGTCCATCATGGAGCTAATTCATTGCCATATGTTAGGCACTAGAATTTAAATAGTGATACTGTTTATTATTATAGACTAACTTATTTGGTTCCTATAGTTCATGTCATAATCTATTGCATGTAGATTAGAACATGTAATAACCTACTGTGTATTCTATGTTAGATATTAATATGTTCCATTTATCTAATACATTTTTTGAATATTGATTATGTGAAGGTGGAAAATTTCCTGTTCACCATATAGAAGTGATTTTCCTATGTGCCACAACTAGATTGGAAAACAATTATTCAGCTGAAACCTAAACAAGTTTCATAAGCAAGTTTTATAATGCCCCCTACATTGTGCTTTCAAGACGGAAACAAAATTTTTCTCTATTCTTTTCTTATCCCCCTGACATAGCCCTAGATGAAAAGACAACCCAAAGTTGGTCCCACACTTCCTAATGAAACACAAAACAAATACCAAGTTCTAAACCTTGGTAAATATCACTGAACATCTCAAATGTTATCATACACTAAAACAATTTTATCTAAACATCACCATATTAATCATTAATCATATTCCAGCTTTATTTAGATATTATTAAAATATAATATATATATATATACACACTTGAGGTATGTAATGTGATGATCTGATTCACATATTGTATATTACAAAATAACTACCACAATAAAGTTAGCTAATATCTCTATCTTCTCTATCTCTATTTTCTTTTGGGTTGGTAACATTTAAGATCTATTCTCTCAAAAACTTCCAAGTATATAATACAGTATTGTATTGTATTATATTGTATTGGATCTATTCAGGGGGAGGAGGCAAGTTATTTCTTTCATCTAACCTGGATTCTCACGCTACATCTTAGAGCTATTGTTTTCCTTGTTCCTGAGGATGTGAGAGCAGAGAGAGAGCACTCTGTATCAAACATCTTGATCTTCACGGACTTGGAACTGTTAAAAATTTTAGAAGGTGCTCAGGGTCAGAATTTTGTGCATGTTTTGCTTTCTTTTTAATTCCTTTGGTGCTTTAAATTCATGTAATACATTTTAGTGAAAGTAGGATTAGCCTAGAGTGATTTTGCACTAAAAGAGGTACTGTCCTGTCAGAAGCCTACTCATACTATCTGTATTTATTTTCCCCAAGAGAAAACCATCCAGTAACCTGTAGGGTTTTTTTTGTTTGTTTGTTTTGTTTTTTACTTTTCACTCTGTGCTTTTAGTAACTAAACTCACTATAATGTGCATAACTCACAGGTCTTTGTTCATTAGTTTTTCATGTTTTTACTGATGGTCCTGCAACAAATCATGCAGAGCGTCAGGGCTCAGAATCACTTAAAGATGTTTAAATGCAATACTTGACCAGTTGTTTGTGAGATATGGCACCGTTTTTTTTTCAAACATTAGTTTATAGTGGAGGTCAGTATGCAAAACCAGAATTAGTAATCTTCACCAAGGAATCAGCAGTCTATAAAGTTCTTCAATATTTTCATCCCATATTTTTCAGATGCACGTAATTTGAGATAAAATTTACCTAGCTCAGTTTTATTCTAATGCAGTGATTCTTAAACTTCAACATGCATCAGAATCACTTAGGGGATATACTAATCCAGATTACAGTGTCCCACCCAACAGTTTCTATTTCAGTAGATCTGAGATGATGGGTTGATATTTTTAACGAGTTTCCAGGTGATGCTAATGCAGTTCCCAGTCCAGGACTGCACTCTGAGAACCAAAGTTCAGCATTACCCTAATAGAAAGCACTAAAATGATTTGAAGAGTTAACGCAACAATCAAGTGTTTCCTCAGAAAGAATTCCTGGATTATTCCAAGAAAGCATTCAGTCTCCTCTCCCATTAGTTCCAGAGCCAGCACTTACACAGAGCTTTGCAAATTTTTCTCTGCTTGTCTATTTTCCTAACTTGACTTACATTCCTTGAGGACAAGAACTGTGTTTTGTTTATGATAATATTCTCAAGATACATTGAATTTCAACAGAGCATAATGTATCATGAGTTTATTGGTATATATTAAAGGAAAGTAAAATGAGGGCAGATTTTTCTCTAACACTTTGCTTAGACAAAATTTTACCACTTGGTATTGTCATTTGAATGTTAAAAATGATCTGAAAAAGTATGATGTGAATCCAGAAAAGTAAAAG
The DNA here is from genome assembly GCF_963924675.1 of Phocoena phocoena. Taxonomy (NCBI): domain Eukaryota; kingdom Metazoa; phylum Chordata; class Mammalia; order Artiodactyla; family Phocoenidae; genus Phocoena; species Phocoena phocoena. The sequence continues at coordinate 38,011,741 of NC_089235.1, read as the reverse complement.
AAAAAATGCTAAATCAAATCTGATATCACTTAATATCTTGAAAGAACCCGGGATGGGGTTTGGGAACCCGACTGCAGTATGAAGAAAGTTAGCTAATTTAAGAGTGGGCTGCCAACTTCTTTAAATGAAAAGGAGAATTTAGTGAGGTGTAACTATACTGTGGACCCAAAGCCAGTGACCACTTCATGTGAAGCTCTGCTTTTTCTGATCTTGAGGGTAATGTCCTCGGATGTCTGCATCTCCTGCTTTTACACTGGCCACACCCTCTGGTTGGGAAACAAGCCCAACTATCTGAGAAAGCAATTCTAAGAATTTGTCTGGAAAAGAAACTCCAAATTATTTGGAATGGAATAAATGGTTTCTTGAGTGGATTTGTTTAAACTTGGGAAAAATTTAAAATTAAATGGAAATATGATGAACCAAATCAAACTCATAAGTTCAATACTTTGTGAGGTAAGAAATGATGTATGCATTTTTGAGATCTTAAGAACTTGTAATATTTAAGAGAATTTAGTCTAGTGACTTATCTAACATATTTCAATTTAAACATGTGATTGAGTGATGGATTTTGCTTGCTGTTTTTATTTGAAAGTTATGAGCATCTGATGTATTAAGGAGTACTGTAACACAATATAACTTCAGACTCACCATATCCATAAATTAAATATATTAGCTCTGCAAATGTTATTTACTCAGGTAAATTTTATTTGTTAATCAGAAAACTGTGAGCTACTTAACAGCAAAACAAAAATTTTTGAATTTATAAAGGCAGCTTGAAATGTTTAAGTAAGGTGAATTATTCAAGTTATGAGAGCCCTCTTAACAGTGATTGTTAAGATGTAATAAGATGATACAGAACTTGAACTTAATAGACCAAGGAAGAACTAGTTTTATGAGCATATACCTTTCATAAATTCCATGCTAATTTAAAAAACTGAAGTAATGAGTAAATAATGTTTTTGTGTATAGAAGTCACTTATTAAGAATATCAAACACCTCATGCTTTTGGCGGGACAGCTACTTATGGCTGTACAGGTGTAGCTGCATAAACTGCACCTATTATTGGAATTGGCTTGGTCCACTGAAAAAAGTCTAGGGACCATTTCTAACTTTTGGCCATTGGATGACTAATGTAAAGGAGAGTCAGAGTCTAATTGTAATGATGTTATACTGCCACAAAACACACAGGCATCAAGTTCATTTTGGTCCTTTTTGACCAGGAGCTGGACTGAGTTATATCTGTTAAAGAGGACTGAGTATCTTTCTCACAGTCCTGCCATTTCTTTAGATCTTTGCTTTAAAAAAATGTTGTACTCACTGAAGGGCAGGCAGGTCACTAAGTAACATGTACCCATTCTTTAAAAAAACAGCTACTATTATATTGTAACTCTTTTAAATGCATACTTATTTCCTACCTCATGAAATACAGAACAAAATGCCTCATTTTCAGGATCTTTCATAATCCATCTCAACCACGCTTATGCCCCTCCACACTCCATCAAATATCGCCAAAGAGACTTGTGTGAACTTTCTCACTTTTCCAAGGGCACGTATTTATTCCCTCATCTGTGTGTGTTCTTCTGTTGCTCTCCTAACTTAGAATCCCCTTACCTACTAGATTTGCTTATTTTAATCTCACTGAATTCCCATGTCCTCTCTGAAAATTTCCCTGACTCCTGGCTCTCACTGAATTCCTCCTTCTCTGTGACATTCTAGAATATTTATCTCTATGCCACACTGTTTAGCACTGATGTGTATTTTATAAATATTGTACCACCACCATATAAACTGCAGTGGTATAATATTTACCAAAAATGTTTATTAATCCCTCTAATACCTTTGTTTGCCTCCACCCCAAGCACACACACAAATGGACACATACACACACACAGACACACACACACACACACTCTTACAAACTAGACCTCGGACTCCAGGACCATAGAGAAGTGAGGCGCAGCCAAATGTAAAGGAAAATGAATGAAGTTAAGTTTTACCTTTCTAAGACACAAAGCCCACATTGCTACATAAAGCATAGATTTGGGAAAAAGTCTAACTTAGTTTTCCTATGGCATAGAGGGGAAAAGAAGCAAAAATAAATGCTCTTCTCACTGGATTTGGAGAGGAGAGAGAATCAAAGGAAAAGAAGAGAAGAAAAGCTTAGAAAGCAGAAGCTGAAAGACAGTCTCTGGGACCTCAGAACCATGACCAAGGGGACAGAGTGTGGGTACCAATGAGTGGAGGCTTGCAGAGGGCAGCCCTGTTACCAGAATCTAGGTATGCGGAATGGCTGTACCCAAGGATCTTAGTGGATCCCAACCTATGATCTTCCTGCTCTCGACTCCACAATGCTGGGTAAAAAGTTGCTAAATACTGTAAAGTAAAGCAATCTTAAGTATTGTAAAGTATCATAAAGTAAAAAATATCATAAATAACTTCTAACATCTACAGGAGAAGGATTTACATAAGAGGGAAAAATCCTTTAGTAACGTAAAATAATAAGGAAATATGAAATTGACTATATCATTTCCAAGAGGAAGAAAAGACACAAGCTTGATAGAGTTATAGGAAGCACACTGATTACTTATCATTGCACACAGCTGAGACAGTAGATTGACAATCAACATTCTCTCTCCAATAATATCTTCAATAGCCCAATTTATGAGGGCAAGTCCCCACTAACTTTGTCACCAAGTGTCCACTAGATATTTCTGAGTGTGTCCTAGGGTTCTTCTAGTTGTATGCTCGGAGAAGCCTCTCTGCTTCTTCCCTCTGCTGCCTCACCAGGTAGCTCTCTCTACAACTAATGACCTTCCTGATGAGCATAATTATTCTTTGCTGGTGACAGCAGCTGTGGGGGAGGGGGCGCCATCCTCCACTATTCCAGATCCAATTAGGCCTATCTCTAATTCACCCACATCACTGTTGACTTAACAGGACTTTACTGATGTTTAAGGATGGTGGAAAGGAAATAGAATTCATAGCATCACTGGTCGTTGGCTCTGTTTCCTTGTCTTTCTCTGCCCTCTACTCTCCTCCATATGGTACCCACAGTCTCAAAATAGCTTCTCTCATGTCACAGGATGGCTTCTAGTAGATTCCAGAGATATGTGCTTTCTGGTTCACATCCAAGGAGAAATAGATACCTTCTTTTTCTCTAAACATCAAACAGGAGTCCTTTGTTTTTCTCTGGTCAGAGCAATTGAGATCATATGTTCTTCTCTGAACCAAACTCTATAACCAGGAGATTATGACTGATTGGTTTAAGCCAGGCTTACAAACCCATTCCTGAATCAATAACTTTGACAAAGGGAGGCCACCTTAAGAGTTTAGGCCAATCAGAACTCACACAGAGAGCTAAGGGAGGATCAAGCTCATTTCACCTGTAAGGTTTGCCTATATGGTATACATGGAGAGAGGATAAAACGGAAGGCCATCACAATTACTCCCACACTCATCCTGATGTCTTACAGTGGACTCTGCCCTTGCCTGGCTACCTGCCAGCCCCAGGCCAGCCTCCACATGACCAAAGACAGGCACTTAACACTGTCACAACTGGATCCAAAGCAGTTTATTTACAGAGTTTAGGCTAACCTGTACTGCTGGCTCCCTGTCTCAGAGAAAAGATTTTCTTAAAATTCCCAATGTAAGGTAAAATTTTCCAAAATTTCATGTGAATTTACATGTGTTTTTGGAGATAACTTTTTTTTGGAAGACACTTTATACTCTCTGACAGATTGGCCTTTCTGTATAGTGGTGGTCAATTTATTACTCGTTATAAGATTTTAAAAGTATGGAGAAGTCACACTATATATTTAGTTGTTTCATTTGTATCCAACTAGATTTTTAGGCTTCTTAAGAACAAATTCTTCATCTTATGATTTTTGGGGTTTTGTCATGACAGGCAGTTTCATGAAATTCAACCTAATATATTTCTTTGTATTTACAAAGCAATAAACATTTGCAAAATACCATGAGCTCTTTGAGGCTAGAAACTATGTGAAACTCACCTTTGTATTTCCAGGGCCCAGGGCAACATCCGGAACGGAATGCACAATCAATCGCACAATGCTTGAGTGAATAAATGAATAGATGTCAAATATAATTATTGATGCCATATTTTAAATCATAATAAATAAATTGATATATTTGCTATATCAAACAGACTCTGCAAATTATTCTAGGAGTGTGTGAGGTGGCCGCATTCCTGTCGCTGAGATATTATGAAATAAACCACTGTTTAGGGAATGCTTCATTAAATCTGCTGTCTGGGAAACTTAAGGTAGCTTTTGGGCAGGTGTTTATGTACATTAGTTATATACATTAGCTCATTCAGCATAAATTTATCTTTGAATATATATTGTTTCTCTATATTCAAAAATCATAAAGTGTTTCTTTTTTGAATGAATCATATACATTTGGATCAATCATTTTATGACTAAGGGTTACAACAATTTGTGTCCCTGACAGGCCCAATCATTGTCTTCTCCCTTCCTACTTGTTACACTTTATTATTCTGTACTAGATTTACAAGTAAATAAGTGCTATGTTTCAGGGAAAAGTTGTTTTGTTTTGTTTTGTTTTTAAATTAGAAATTAGGACTTGCATTCTGCCAAACTAAATCTGTGCTTGTTGCTATTTTTTTTTAACACACATATCCTCCTCCAACTAAATCACTGATCTAAAATTTCATAATGTTTACTAAGTAGCTTAAAAGTTATTTCTTTGTGTATCTCAATTAGTCACATGAAATGAGTATATTATTCAAAAACTAAAATGTCTTATTTTTTATTTATAAAATGTTTTGAAATTTATAAAACTCTTACACATATATTATTTCTTTCAAATATTGGGTTGGCCAAAGCATTCATTCAGATTTTTCTGTAAGATGTTATGGAAAACCCAAACAAACTTTTTGGCCAATCCAATATTTGAAAGATCTCCTTATAACAAATCTATTAAAGATTTCAAATATTCTAAAGGTTTCCTTGCAACAAATCTATTAAGTAAAGTAGATATTATTATCTATTTTGTCAGAGGATGAAAATCTAATTCCTTATGTGACCTGTTAGTCCTACAAGAACACTTATTATGCAGTATTCTCAGAATCTAGAACATTGTCTGGCATAGAGTAAGTGGACAACTAATAAGTATTTTCAAAAATGAATTATCAAATGTTACACAGCTAGAATCAGAAGTTATACCCAGACCTGTAAATCTAATGTATATGTTACTAAATCAGACTGACTTTATCACTTTTGCCTTTTTTAACTTTAAGAGGCACATATCCAAAAAAGTTTACTTAAGATTAATCATCATTCTAGCTCATCACTATTTGAACACAGAGCTGAAACATTGACATAGGGTAAAATAAATTCCATTCAATTCCAGTGTTTAGTGTCTACTATATAAAGGTAATATATCAAGGCTGAAAAGATAAAGATGAGTCAGATGTATCTGTCCTCCAGAAAAATATATACTAACAGAGGGGAGAGATAATGTAAATGTAATTTAGGTAGTAAGTACTATGATCAAAGTGTATTTAGGGAGCTCAGTTAAAAAAGTACAGTAAGTGGAACAATGTTAACAATGTGAAATGAATAACAAAAGTGTAGTAGTCAGGGTGGGCTAGGTTATACCTCAATAACAAATAGCACCAAAAATCTCAGTGTTTTAAAACAGTAAATTTTATTTCTTGCTCATACTACATGATCCACACAGAAATTCTGAACTCTTCACATTGCTTTTACTCCAGGATCCAAACTGATAGATCATCCGCCACCTTGAACATTATTGGTTAACTAGGCAGAGAGAGGGAGTTCTGGAAGCTCTCAAATCAGACATAAATGTCATTTCTGCTCATGAATCTTTGGTCATAAATAGTCACATGGGCACATCTAAGCACAAGAGGGCCAGAAAATGCAATCCTATCTTGTGCATGGAAGGCAGAGAACTCTAACCAACCATGCTGATGGCTACTTCAAAGACTAAAATAGGAATCAGTACATTCTAAGTAGCATTTAAGGCAGTGAAGTACATGTTCTAATCTTGCATATGGCTCAAATATTTAAATTAGATATATTTCCAAAGTATGCTCCTTACTTTTAGCCCCTTAAATTATACCCTTTCACCCATGATATATAAAAAATAAAAGAAATTCACAAGCTCTGAGCGCATGTAGATGACTGTATATGGGAACTGAAGAAACTAGAGATCCCTAATGAGGTAGTTTTCCTGCCAGAACAACTGTGTTTACAATGCCAGCTTCTCATAGCTGAAAGTCCTTTCTACCCACTGCACTAAAGGACTCCAGTTGGTTTTCTGTTCCAAAGCAGAAATAAATAAACAGTGGAGCCCAGTTATTATTTAGAGCTGCCAGTTTTTATAGCCTGAAAGTTATAGTCAGTAATCAGACAATCTCCAAGGAAACAAATAGCCAAAGTTTGGAGAGCAATGAATGAGAAAGGGCTATAATGATGGCACAGCAGGGATGGCATGTGATCTCCTGTGATGCTGTTGGAGGGTAACACTTGATGCATTTTTGCTGATAATCGTCAGAGGGAGAGGAGCCTGTAGAATTTGTATATGACTCAGGCTTTCCAAACTATAGGATCTGTATTCTGAGCAAAAATAAATGTCAGATATTTCTTTTGAATGGCATTGTAGTCCAGCATACCATAGATCTAATTGTGATTGAATACTCTTTGTTTTATTTTTCAAAAGCTGATAACTTTCTTGGTCATTAAGAATGTTCTGGACTGCTAAAGAAATAAAATTTGAATCCAAAATCAAAAATGGAAGTTCATACATTATGAATTTATTTATTATAAAGCTGACTGTATGTATATAAATCAAGAAAGATTGTTAATTTTTTTCTTTCACCTAAAAATCTCCTTATCTCGACTGTCAAGGGGAATAACATCCATCTGCTTCTTGCTCTGATAATTTTTCTAGACCTTAAATTTCTCTATTTGTTCCCAACAGAACAAGAAAGACAGGACCACTGGACTCAGCAGGGTACATGGACCCTGATTGTTCATTTTAGTTCAATATAATTCATAAGGGTACAAGACTCTGACAGCTCTAAAATTCTGCAGTTTCCAGCATGTTGATTTTGCTACTCTATATATTTAATTTTCTTTTAAAAACATATCGTATTTCTCTGAGCGTTCATTTGCTTTTCAAATTATGGCTGCCTAGCTGAGGCTTGTGTACCAGGTGCCATGTAAAAGCATGTTAAAAGTAGATAAAAGCAATTTACCCTGCCCTCTAATTAGAGATGTCTCATCTTTACCACTGACAATAGCAGTATGCAGCTGTGGCAGTAGAGAGATAATAGGAGCTGGAGCAGAGAGAAATTAAAGATATGCTGGCTGGTGCAGAGCGTCACCTCTCCGTTGCTCAGCTTGGGTGGGTTTCAAAATGAATACAAATTTTTCATATTTCCTCTTCCCTGAATCTGTTCATTTATTTCACATTAATAATTAAGCTTTAAAAACCAGGGGTATGTTGGGGGGAGGGCAGCAAGTTATAGGCTATGTCTTTCTTAATGACCCACCATGTGAAATATATTGTTGCCTAGTTCTATAGCTGACCTATCATTTAACACCTGTTGTATACACATCACTGTACTTGATGTAATAAGGTTTAAAATGTATGGAGATGACACACTTCTTGTCCCCTAAAATTTGCAATCTAGAAGGATTTACCCTTTATAAAGATCATATCTGATATGTTATAATTATTTGCCATGTTAAAGACAGAAGGTGGTCATCTTGGAGTATAATTTTTCAGAATAGGCTGTTTGAAACAAATAAATGTTAAAAAATCTTTAGTGAAGTGGTCAGCCTGAGTGAGGGACATGGAAGGAAGGATCCTCACAGGGAAAATAGCATGATTAGAGGTAGTAAGAAGTGGAAGTGTGTAAGAAATACAGAGACCAGTTTTCCTGCTGAGGAAGAAGAACTGTTGACAGAGGACCTGAAAGTGTTTAGAGCAGACCAATATGGCAACATGGCAATGGAAATTTAATACCAGATCACAGAGAGTAATGTGACTAAAACTGCATTTGAGGAAAAACATACAGGTAAGTGTATGCTGGCTAGAGAGGAGTGAGAAGATACCAGAGGTAAATGTATATAAAATCAAATTTAAGTAGCAATTTTTGAATGTAGATTAGTATGAGAAATGATGCTACAAATGAAGAAGATACAAAGACTAAAGTGTGCAGTGATTAGGTATGAGCTTTGTTGAAATGGAGAGGAAGAAAAGTTAACTGAAGCAATGTGGTAGGTAGTTAAAGGAACAGTCCATAGACTTGATCAATTAGATAGATACAATAAGGACGTTGGGAATAAATTTATCAGACAAGAATAGTGACAATAAAGAAGTAAGTACAAAATATAGATTTGTGTGAGGAAATAACTAGTTCAGTGTTTGATACGTTAAGTGGCATCTATAGGGAGTTTAGATGCAAGATTGAAATGATGAGCAGTCATGACTGGAACTGTAAACTTGGGAATTGCTTGCCTAGAGGTGGTGGTTGGACCAAAACACATGATCAGTTCTTTATGAGTAAGAATAGAAGTAGAAGAATGTTAGCGAACAAAATCACAGGAAGTGGGAGGAAAAAACGTGGGATGGTGAAATATTAAGAACTTGAAATCAAGTAAGAGGTAACCAACAACCAGTGCCAAATGCTACAGAAACTTCAGTTTCAAAAAGAAAAGAGTTGTCCTAGAGATGAAAAAGCAAACTCAATTTTCCTAGAAGAATAGAATTGATAAATCCCTTCAGCAATAGAAGCCAAATCAAGAGGGTTAAGGAAGGACAGAGTAGTGAAGAAAAGTGGCAGTGAAGTGTTCAATCATTAAATGCAAGAAGAAAACAGACCGGTTGTAGTAGTGACTGTGAGCATCACCAAGTTAGTAATTTAAATAAAGCTTAGGGGAATCTGAACACTTTTACATTTTTAGCAGGAGTTAAGTATAAAGGGATAAAATGCTAAAGGGTGGAATAAAAAGTGGGATGAAAGTGAAATATATATGTGTATATATTTCATTTATATGCATGTATAACCTTGGGTAATGCACATCTAATCTGAGGAGAAAAGCCTGTTAGTTCAAAGATGGCATCAGAATTATTTTAGAAAAAAATCATTTTATTCTGTTTCTCAAAACAACATATGGATCTATACTACTTCTGCAATGATATCCCTCAGAACATTGCTAGGATGCAGTAAGAGTTATACAAAAAGACATAAAGTCTCTATGCACAATAATTTTTCATTTACAAAGGTAGCCAAGAGGACGAGGAGAAGGGACCCAGAAATGGAGAAGGGCTGGCCTCAGGGGTGTCCCATGAAGTGGAGTTGTTGAGGATGCTGAAGAGTTGGCTAATGGGATATTCCCATTGTGAGAATGGCAGGTGGAATGTCTAATATTCACCAGGAAAATGCTCAAAATGCATACAACACTTAGATGAAAGCTTCACATTTTCTTTCATATGGATTCACAACTCTCTCTGTGGTGTGTTAAACTAATCAAGGAAAGGGGACTTGTTTTATAACTGGATTACACAGTGGAGAGAGACCAGAATAGCTGAAAGCTATGAGACATGAAAGTAATGAAAGATTTAGGGGAAATGCAGAACAGTAGTGTCTAGGCAAAATGTCAATATGATCAACCCCCACACTATGAATCTCAGCAGATATTGGATGTAGGATTTTGAGAAAAATGTTTACTCAAGTCTCAAAGGGCGAAGCAACTCAAAATATTGAATGACTTACATCAACCAGTAGCTAATATTTAGGATATATATATATATATATATATATATATATATATATATATATGTCATGGATACACAGAAAATAATTTATCAATTAAAATAGTGAAATGTACTATGTGTTGAATATTTACTGCTGTATTTATATTACAACCCTAAGAGTTTGACATTTAGAGTTAACTTCTGATCTTACACATTTAAAATCGTTTGCTAGATTGTGTCTTTCCTACATAAATGCATATCTGAAACAAAATACCGATTTTTCCAGGATCTTATAATCATATATAAAAAGTCATAAATTATTTATTGAAAGTATACTCCTAAATTCATTAGAGAAATATTTCAACTAGATTAATTTTGAATTAACAGTCAATGAGAGATTACAACTGTTACTTGCAATGAGACATAAACATGCATCATTCTTTGACAGGAAATAAGTCAAAATCCAAATGATTAAAAGTGTATACATATAAAGTAAATGCATGTATTTGCAGATTTAAATAACAGATATATCCAGATCAGGCATTGCAAGGATCAGGTAGAATTAGCAAGAGGAGATATGTTGAACTTCTTTCAGTTGAAAGTCATTTTTGGCTACTTCTCTCTAAGGATGGGACTAGCTCTGTTTTGGCTTTCATTTAGAATTCTGCTTGCTTTTAGGAATGTGGACCTGTTTGGAAGTGATCAGTTATAACCTCACTGGATTTCCTAGGGCTTGATTGTACCTACTATAACTAACAAATATAATATAATCACATATTTTATTGTAACTTCTCAAAGTGAGAAAACTTATATTTTGGTTTGCTTTCTCTCATTTTCAAATCTTCATTTGGTCTACTTCTTGTGACAAAAGCAGTGCCTTTTCTTCTATCAGTTCACATGGACCTCATAAATGTTTCTAAGTCCACATCATATCATTCAAGAAACAAGCATTCATTGAATGATTTACTGCAAGACACCCGAGACCACCACAAGACAGACTTTTCTTCCTTGGAGCTTAAGGGAGGAGCAATTTTAAATATAATTTTTCTTAGTTAACAATAATACACAACAGAAGTGAAATTAACAACCCATTGAATTTAACCTGACCAAACTGTCACCCTTGCATGTTCATAAATGCATTGAATTATATAATCTCTTCTTTATATTATTGTACCCAAAGTATTGTTATATTAACATTGAAAGTAAATTTTAATTTTAGCCATTAATGGGCATATATAGGGGTAATCTAAGTCATTCACATTTGTTTAGTTTTACCAAATATCCCTCCTTGTCCACCAATGAACTATAATCCAGAGGTTATAGCCTATTAAATTGAAAGGGAAAAAAGGAAAATATGATGACTACCAATTTTACAGATAAAGAAAGTAAATTAATTCACTGTTCCAGGTGACAGGATGGCATGAGAGTCAACATCAAAACCAAGAGTCTTGAAATCTAGCTTTGTGTGTGTTCTTCATGATGCCATGTGTAAGAAAGAGACTGATAAAAGCTGAGAGAGAGACAGAGAAAGAGAGAGAAACAAATAATTCAATACAAATGTAAGTAGAGGGAAGTGGAGGTGATCTCAAAACACTTACTAGATAAAATTAGGGCCACAGGCAATAATTGCAAAAGTCATGGAGCCCTTGTCATCTCCAAAGCATCACATGTGGATGCAGGAATCATATTAACAACATGCATAGTCAAGTAGAAAATTAATAGAATAAAGCCATACCTGGGGAACAAGGGGACACACTAGTGGATATCATGCTTAAGAGTAAGCTTAGGAAAAAGTCCCCTATAATGTTGAGGAATGGACCCTGATCTAAGGTTTTATTACAAGATTCAAAAAAGACCTAGTTTCATCATTGGGAAGGTATTGTAAATGAAGTGTACAGGTCTAAATAATCCTATCCTTGTTCAAACTGGAGCTTGTATTCCCTGACGGATTCATATGCAGAATGGTTTGCAACTCATCCACCTAGCATGGCTCCTGGAATTCCCACCAGTCACTCTGCCTTAAGCAGTGTGCCTCAGAAGGCCTTAGAAGAGTAATACATGAATATTTAATAACCAATTTTCATGTCAGCATGGATTTTTAAAATTCAAATCAGTTGTCACATTGTTGTAGTGAAAAGAACACAGGTTTTGGAGCTGGACAGACCTGGGTTTGAAACTTCCTTTTCTGGTACTTAACTGCTAGTGTCCTCTTGAGTAAGGTACTCAACATCTCTGAGACAGTGTAAAATACATATGTAAAATGGCTGGTGAACATCTGGTATATGTAGGTGCCCAAGAGATGCTCATTTTCTTTTGTTTCCTTGAAAGTTCTAAAGAAAATCTTGAAGTAAGCTTCAATACGAGTAGAGAAGGTAGGCAGATTCCAGCAAGGCAAAAACACTGCCTTTTATTTAATAAAATATTGAAATACCTGAACAAGGTATTTGTCCTCCCTCTGTCAAGGTTGAATAGACAAATTCTTGAACCGCTATTGCTGTTTTGTTTTGTTTTTGTTTTTTTCTCTATCTCCTACTGCTCATGTACAAGTGGGCATCTGGATATCCTACTGGCACCTGAAATTCAATATGTCTAAAATGAAACATAATCTTTTCCAACATGATTTTTTTTCTCGTAAATTCTCCATGACTCTTCATGGCACTAACAGTCTTTCAGTTATGTACTACATTCAAATATTACTTAAAATAGACTCACAGTGTTTATTAAGCATAGAATGGTGGATGGGGGGTGTCCCAGTGGTCATAAATAATCCTCTAGGAAAAATTTGAAACTAGATGAGATTTGGATTGTCATAATGACTGGAAGGTGTTCTCAAATTTAGTGGGTGGGGGACAGAGATGCAGAAATAACTGCAATGCTGGGAGATTGTGAATCCTTCACATTGAAGAACTGTGGAGCCCAAAATATCAGTGGAGAGCCCAATGAGCAATGCAAGTAGAATCCACCTCTTCAGATGCCTCATGCCCATTTTCTACTGTCCATTCCTACTTCTGTTGTACTAGTCCAGGCTCTGTATTACCTTGAATTGTAGAATGTTAACTGCTGGAAGAAACTTGAAGGTCATGTAGATTAGGGAACTAAGGCCAAAAAGGTTAATTTTCTGGCCCAAGTTACATAACTACTTGGTTACAAAGCAGAAGTTGACCTCAGATCTGATTGTTACCCCATGAGACCTGTTGAGGTTATAATATTATCTAACTGTTTTCCACATTCAAATTCATCCTCCACTGGGCAGAGTTGACCACTAAATCTTCAAGAACCACTCCCAGAACCTCACTTTCCAACCCAAAACAGCCCTCAGTGTTTCCCCATTGCCTAGTATGTACATTTCTCAGCCTGGCATCTAGACTACCCATGATCTGGGCCAACCAAGCCACATGGTATTATTTCACCCTACTCTCCTTCTGCTGTTTTCAAGTGACAAACTGTCCCCCTGCTGACTCCCAAGCACATATTGGGTATTTAAATCTCCCCTCAAACTGTTCCCTTTGCCTAAAATATTCTCCATATTCCCTCCCTGTCAAAACTCTACTGACACACAAATGTCTCCTCCCCCATGAAGCTTTATGAAGAAAAACTTTCTTCAGCAAGATATGTTCTTTCCTTATCACTTCTAATACTTGATATCTGTCATTGGAATTACTATGATTTGGTAGGCACTATAGCTATTCAAATTTTTTTATGTCTGAGGACAGAGACTAACTAATATGCAAAATCTTATCTATATCATATTTTGCACATATAAGGTAGACAGCAAAAGTTTTGGAGATATATACACAAAAGATCTAGCAGCAAATCTAAGGGGAAAAGAATCAAAAGAAAAGAAAAACTTTCCAGTGTTAACTAGTCACCTTAGAAAAGCTTTAAAGCATTCCTCACCCCTACTTCAGGACTCCTTTTAACTTTATAATTGAAATTCACTGGAAATGTGTTTCAATTTCAAAGAAAACAGAAGGAAATGACATCATCCCTGTTCTTACTGCTGCCCTCAATGAAAATTTCATTTATCTTAGTCATCTAACTGTATGCTGTCAGCAGTAAAGACGGAAGCCTCATTAATAAAAATCAGAGAAGATCTTCTGCCTTGTGGATGAAAACTAAAGTATCCTCAAGACAATTGCACTACATATTACAGCTTAGAGGTTGATAATTCTGAACTGCATCAGCAGTTGATTTAGAACTTGTTTATAACCATAATTGTGGAAGAGCAAATCTTCATAAAATCTTTCTAACTGCTCATCACTGCATAACCTGAAGCTTAGCTAAAAGTAACCTATAAAGCAGAACTGGGGAGTAGAGTCTAGGTTTCTTGATACTGATCACTTACTTCAAAATTAAACGCTTGGTATATGGAAGTCTTTACGTGTGTGTGTGTTTGTGTGTGTGTGTGTAATAAATCTGAACATATCCTCCATATAACTATGTTTTCTTAATGTGTCCTACATGAAAAAAAAAATGATCACATGATCAGTTAGGATCAATGGACCAATATAAATGAGCTGAAAATATATGGCTGGAATATTCATGTGTGAGAAGACTAAAAAAACAAAATATTTAAAGAGCATATAATCCAATTTAGAGGAACAGAATTTTAACCTTAAATCATGAGCTAATTAGTCCAGAGTTTTATGCTAATCTTTTAATGCTGGAAATCAAGTTACTATGTCATGACTATTTATAAGTTCATCAGTGGTTATTAGAGTCTTTGTACAATGGTGAAACTTTTGATAGTACTGGACATTATCTCATTTTTATGCAGTTGATTAGATTTTAATTTTTACATTAAAGAACTATTTTCTCTAAATTTAGAATATAATATTTTTTTTCTTCAGAGTTGTAAGGATGGGATAAAAGGTAATCATTATGCTATGCTATACTTTAATCTTTTTCTACAAAAGATTATACATCCACCTTTAAAAAGTTATTCCACAAATCTCAAGAGCTGTGTTCTTTCAATACACAATTTATAGTAATTTACCCTCCAAGGTTTTTGCTCTTTGAACTTTAACAATATAAATGATTATGTCATATTCATGTCATTTTATATGTTATGTCATAAGATATTAGATAGCCTTGTATTGCATTATATTTAAATAGAGCTCAACAGTAAATAAGTGATCTGAAAAATTGTTCTGTACTTCACTAATAGCTTATATTATTTCCTGAAAATTCCTTTTCGTAGAAAAGGGCATGCCACTTCTCTGCTGGATGCTCCATCAAGTCTTGTTTACTGTAACCAGGAGATGAAATTTCCAAACAAACCCTGGTGTTTACAGCACTTGGAGAGACATGTGGCCTGTCATTCCAGTCTCTGTCAAGCATGTGCCCCACCTGCTTTTTGGCGTTGGCTTAAACAAGTTGGTTGGGCCACAACACAAGTGTGAGAACATGAGAATGTGAGATGCCACAGGCCAGGTGACATGCCAGTGCTGAAAAGCTGGTACATGGCAGGGCACCATTGTGTACATAGAAAGGCCACATGCCACAGCAAAATGTGGCAGCCACGTCTCCAAAATTAGATGAATAATTTCCCTTCCATTATGTTCTCACAAATATGTTGTAAAACAATAAGCCTTGAGCTACACTAAGTCCAAAAGTTCAGGGTTTCAAAAGAGTGACAAGTAAATATTCATATCTATTTCAGAGTTGACTGACAGGTAGAACTTTTTTTAAACCATGCTTATGTGTGATTTGAGAAATACTTTTTTTAAGGCAACAGAAATCATTCTCATAGGTATGAGTCTTCTGACACGACCAAATGCTGCAGATCAGCAAATAACTTTTTTTTTTTTTTGTCTAACAAAGCAGGAGAGAATTTACTAGAAGAAATGTTGTAGAATCTCTTACAATTCCTCCTCTTTTTCTCTGAATTTCGTACTTCTGTATGCTATCGCCAGGTCCATGCTGCTAATGCAACTGCAGTTGAATTCATTTCAAGTGTTGGCAGGAAAGGATAAGGAAAAAATAATTACACTTTTAAAATTCTGTTGAGTCTAGTGTGGGTTACAGAATTCATAAATGTGCAATGTCAGGTAATCCAAGGTATTTTCTGAGCTGTAACTCTACTGCTGAATAAGTATGTGAACCTAAAAGATGAATAAAATTTCTATACTTTATCTTAACAATGGAAGATTCAATCCAAGGCCAAAATACTTTTGAAAATATTAGAGTTACTAATGAGGATTTCTTTCTTGATGAGAGGGCATCAGTGGAAATCCTGAAATAATCTAAAGGGCTTTCATCTCTGCTGTCCAAATTTTAAACAAGGAAATAATTGTGGAATTTGGGACTATTAAATTTTTTTTTTAGCATAATGTATTTACAGTTTTTAAAATTTCTTTACTTTTCCATCTGTTTAGCCACAAACCACGAACTTTCAAGGAGCAGAATATGTCTAGTCATATCCTTTCTCATAGATTTCATGTAACATTAGAAGTGAATCAGAGAGGGATTTTAAAATATCAAAAATTATATTAATATGTGGAGAGCTGTACAATTTCAGTCTGTAATTTAGATTTACATCCTATAGTTCTTGGCTTTTACAACTGTTCCCTAACTTTCCTAAAATAATTTACCATCCTTCAGTGTGGGATTGAGAGTATCCTGCAGGACCATAGTCCAATTTTAGATGAACAAACTCGCAGTACTATTTGCTGCAGCCAAGTATCGTTCACCTTCACCAGGAACAGAGTATCTTAATCATTTACATAAAGGAAAGGCCATTCATGTTATGCTATGCTTATAACATTATGTTGCCTAATAAAGGTATTTTGGGGAGTTTATTTATTCCCTTTCTGTTTGCTGAGTAAGTTATTGCTTGTAAAAGATTATGCTTCTCCAGAGAGCATTAGAAATAAAGTCTTGGTTCTTTTTTACTTGAAGTCTGGGCGATTTCTAGCATCTTTTAAGCCCAGACTTTGAATAAGAATGTCATCTCTTTGAAATAGTCTGCTGAAATACAGATTTAAAACTCCAGCACTGCCTCTTGATGAATACACAGACTGAGAAGATAGTGAGGGGAATCCTGAAACCATGTGGAAACTCATTGTACTATGTATATTTCAGTCATGATTCTACAGAAGGAAGTACCTTATCCTTGCTTGAACATATTGAGCCCACTGACACTATGAGAATTGCTTCTCACACTGACTCTCTGTGTGAATTCTATAATTTCTATAATTACAGCTGTAAAATATTTTACTAGTATTATGAAAGTCAAAATTGTAAACCAAACAAAAATACACAGATAAATCAAATATTTTCCTGACATTTTCTTTCTCCTCTCCTTTCGGTCTTCATTTTCTCTTATTTCCCATTTACTTTTTTTTTTCATATTCTTGCATGTAACAATAATCCCCTTCTCCCACAGATCGTACACACTTCCAGTACATTATAAAAATGCCTTTCCATTGTCTACTGACTTTATTTTTTTCTTTAACCTTATTCCTTCTGAGACATAGAGAGATGAGCTAGAGGCAACACTTGGGAGACACTTGTAATTGAAAGGTAAGTGAGATTAAATGATCGTCCTCTGATTCACTGCTACCTAAAGTGAAAGCAGTGTTGATCCCATCCACTTAAATCTGAGCTGATGATTCAGTGCCAAACATGCCATTTAACAGGGGTACCTAAATTAGAATGAGACAGCAGAGTAGCCTACCATCATTGTCTATGACACATAGTAGGTCATTAACAATTATTTGATTGAGTTGACCAGGAAAAATGTCATTGTGGAATGTGGAATGTCAGCTTGGAATTATTGGACTATGGTTATTGTAAGAAGAAATAAGCAAAAAGAGAATCAATTCTTCCCTGGGTACTGGAAATTATGATAAAAAAAGAATTTAGGAAAATAAATTGGCAAAAGGAGGATCTAATATTTTGAATTAGCGAGAATATACTGTTCAACATAAAGAACAAAGCTTATGTCTTTACAAATTAATGTTTTCATTTTCTTCAGATAAATACCCAGGAGTAGAATTGCTGGATCATATGGCAGTTCTATTTTAAATTTTTTGAGGCTCCTCCACACTGTTTTCCATAGTGATTGGACCAGTCTACACTCCTATCAACAGTGCATGAGGGTTCTCTTTTCCCCACATCCTCACCAACACTTGTTGTTTCTTGTCTTTTTGACAACAGCCATTCTGACAGGTGTGAGGTGAAATCTCATTGTGGTTTTGATTTGCATTTCCCTGATGATTAGTGATGTTGAGCATCTTTTCATGTGCCTGTTACCATCTGTATGTTTTCTTTGGAAACATGCCTATTTATGTCATTATTTACAATAATCAAGATAAGCAACCCAAGTGTCCATGAGTAGATGAATAATTAAAGAAATGTGGGATATATATATATATATATATATATATATATATATATATATATAGTCAGCCATTAAAAAAGAATAAATTTTTGCCATTTGCAACAACATGGATGGACCTGGAGGGTATTATGCCAAGGGAAATATGTCAAACAGAGAAAGACAAATACAGTGGAATCTAAAAAAATATATGGAATCTAAAAAATAAAACAAATGAATAAATACAACAAAACAGAAAGAAACTCATAAATAGGACAAACTAGTGACTGCCAGAGGATAGAAGTTTGGGGAGATGGACAAAATACATGAAGGGGATTAAAAGGTACAAACTACTGGTTATAAAATAAATAAGTCCCAGGAATGTAATGTACAACACAGGGAATATAGGCAATAATATTATAATAACTTTTATGCATAATCTATTAAAATATTGAATTGCTATGTTGTATGCCTGAAACTAATATAATATTATAAGTCAACTATACTTTAATTTAAAAAGCAAACAAACAAAATGATCTACCCTTGCAGCATCTAGAGAGAATGACAGTTGAAGCCATTTGAATATTTGAGAAAAGTTATGTTCATGTTATGACCTTGTAGAATAATCATTTGTTGAACCCTAATTTCCAATCTTTATATTTAAAAATGGAAATGAATGTATAGATGAAAACATAAATTTGTCATTTTGAAGTTTTCCTCACTATAATATTTTCAGGCAGAGGTTTCATGATGAATTTAAAACAAAGTATGGAACCTACAAGAAAATGAAAATCTGTTTAGATTTTCTTAAGCCTACCAAAATTGTAGAGAAACATAGTCACCACCTAGTGTCTTTTTTTGGGGTTTAGGGAAAAATGTTTTTATAATGCCTTAAGATACTATTTAAAATGTACTGAACCTGACAAAGTGTAGATGAAGATGAATCAGAGGGAAACTTTGTCTGATAAATGAAGTGTGATAATATTTTGCTAAGGAAAAAACAAGAATGATTAAAAAGGAAACTGACACCAACATGAAACACACAAATTTCTGAATTTAATTATTCCATCAAAAAATAGACTTTAGTTTATTGCTTACATTGCTTTAATTTCTGATTCTCACAGTTTAAAATATCTGATTGTATTATGCTTAACAAACATGTAAGTAACACTTGGGAGGCATTTATAAAACATCAAATACATCAGTAAATTTCATCAGAAGACTGTTTCAACCTATTTCACTGGACACAAAAATTGGTAAAAAATATTATTTTACATGAATATATTCTTATATTAACTATATAATTTGCCAAACCACACATGGAAATTTAAAAAGAGAAAGATATTTTTCTTTGACCTGAAAGGAGGACCACACATATACTTCAGTGAATTGAAAACAGCTGTGTACAGTCTTTGGCACAGGCAAATTTTTTGAAAGATTACGTCTGTATGGTCAGTTTGGGTTTTGATAAAATCACCATTAATGGATTTATGTATAAATATAAAAATATGTTAAACTTCTTAAAAACATTTTTAAAAGTTGAGACATCCACTCCTTGAATTCAGTATTCTCTTTTTGTCCCTTTTTCTTGCATTCTACTGGGTACACAGTTTGAATAATGCTGTTCAAATGCAAATATTAAACTTGAAGGAGTGATAAAACCATTGTAAACATTAAGAAATCTTAATTCTATCCTTGACTGTTGAATTTACTAAATGATACTTTGCAAATACTTAATCCATATATTACTCGGTTTTCTTGTAGAGTAAGATTAATAACTTCTTATTTACTGGAATTTTTAAAGAAGATATAAAAACTAAGTGAAATCTTGAGAAGATTTCTATATTTATATATTGCCTATAATTAGAGTCAATATTTCCTCTTTTACCAGACAATTTTCATTACATGTTGCATTCTTATTTTTTTTTAATATAATGTAATTTATTTTATTTTGGTAGCATAAACTGGTGTCAGTAGGTACTGAATTGAACAGGTGAAAAGAGATGAATTTATCATATCAAAGATTTTCGTTATTCTTAATTGCATAATGAATGCCATGTCAAGTGGCAACTCAAGGCAGCATGTGGTGATTCTGACTGCAATGTAATAGTCATAAAAAATGTATTTATGAGACTCCACATCAGACATCTTCTGTGAATCAAACCCTAAAATGTAAAGCAATAACCTGGGAAGAGTTGTGAATACCTAAAGATGCAGGAGTGACTTTCAATTGATTTCCTTTTCTGCTTTTTCTCTTAGAAAGAACGAAAGACATCAATTCCACATGTGTATTTTTTTCCCAGGCATCAATGGTCTTGGAAATAAATCTGAGAAGTAAAAAAAATAATTTACTCTACGCATGGATATTTGCTGTAAGAACATCACGATGTTGGAAAATGAATGGAAAGGTTAAGTAGAAGACGTGCATCATTGCTGTAATTTGTAAACTGGTGTGATAACCTCGTGTTTAATATTTTATGGAGTGGAAGGTGAATGCTAGAGGGAGAAATGCCACTTGGAGATAAGGGAAATCATATGCTAAGAATGTGTATAAATATGCCTGAGAATTAACTTGAGTGTTTCTTTATTAATTGATAGACTGGTGTAACATGACAATGAAATAATGAAGGTATCCTAGCAACCATATTTTCATAACAACTGTGACCTGTAAGACTGTGATGACTGTCAGCCACATTTTATTAATTCAGGAGGGTGAGCAAGAATAATTTCAATTAATAGAACCTCTCTGCAAACAAAATATAATCTAGATTTGATCACACCTATGACCAGAATTTTTTAATTTATAAAACAATAGTATACCTAGATGAATAAATTAAGTTGATAATATTCCATTTCTGGATGGTAGTTAGACATTCTATCATTTATTTAATTGGTGTACAGTCTGGAAAAAATCTTTCTAAAAATCCACAAAGACATGTCAATATTAGAAAATCTGCTTTTAGTATGAAATAACAAAACATAAAAAGAAGTTTACTTATAAGTTGACATTTCTATTTTTATCAATTTTTTTATTTGAACAATACCAAAATGAAAACATTATATGTCCTTGTTTTGATATTCTAAAAACTAGTTTATTTCTCTATGAGCCTCTTCTTTCCCACATATTGAATTTATCCAAATACTATTTCTTTAGTCAGTTAAAATTGATTCAAGGAATACATAATATATACCTACTTTGGGCCTAAATGAAAGATCAACATAATATGAACATAACATGATCATAAAAATACTTCTAAAAATTTTTAGGTCTACTATTTTTTCAATTTACATCATCTCCTCTGATAGAAATAATTTGTCCAACAGAAACTTCTCTGTCTACTTCAAGTAAGTAGAAAAGGATTTGATACAGAGAATTAGTGTTTATCAAACTATTGAAAGAGATAAGGAACAGAGATAAGGAACAGCTACCACTAGATCTCAGTAACTCTCTAAGGAGGCAGAAAGGTACAGACACTGCCAAGAACTTATGGCAATGATCACCATTCCCTCCATCAATGAAGCCAATGCTTCAAAAGAAAATACCTGGAGGCTGCTGCAAATATGTCACATCTGCCCAAACCCACATATAGTCCCATTGCAGCCAGAATGATGACATGGCTTCTGCTTCCTTTCCACCTTTCAAGTTTCATCACTGCCTCTCACCTCTCATTAGAAGAATCATACCTAGAATTCTTTTGACAGGAAATCTGAGAAATCTAGTTCTCAAGCTTCCAGCCTGTGCAACACAAGGAAGAGCTAAGATGAAGAGAAATGGCGCTGACTTTGCAACAGACAATATGGCACCAGTATTAAGCCAGAGAACTTTCCTCTGGAGACAGTGTGGCAATTCCAAATACAACAGAGGAACTGTAGGAGGAATCTCTAGCTTGAAATGGTCTTTGGTATTTTAGTAACTATAATTAAAGAAATAAATGCAGTATAGTGGATGATACTTCTCTAATTTTATCAGTGTTACTACAATTTTTTCTGTGTTCTAATAAAGCTTAAAATTTATTTTGTGTTTTCAGTAAGATAACAATATGATTGTTAATCTGAATAGCTTTTGGAAATTTGGAATCATTTAACCCTAACCAGATTTAACTAATTGGATTTATTATTGATATATAAGCAGAATAGGCTATGAATGCTGTAGATTTTTAAAAAAGCAATCACAAAAGTGAAGGTAACACTAGTTAACAGACAGAATTAATCTTTAGCAATAACAGCTCTCATAATACATTTTTAGGTTTAGATGTCAGGTGCTCTTACTGTTGTCCATGTTTCCCCTCAGCAACTATGAAACAATTGGTGAGTTGCATAAATGAAAGAATTACAGCTTTCTGAGATGCACTTGGTTGTGATGATGCAAATAGATCTCTCCCTAGACAGAGAGGTGTCTGTCATTTTTACCATTTCATGCCAACGCTTAGCATGGTGCCTGGTACATCTAAGAAACCCAGTAAATATCTGCTGAATAAGAAATGACTAGTATTTAATTTGTGACATTTAGCTCACATATCATTTTAGAAGTTGTGAGTATTTTTTCCTCGGAGAAACACATTGTCATAGAAGAAGGAACTTCAAAACTTGCCATTTTCAAATCTTTGATAATTGTTGAATCTGGATGGTAGTATAAAGAGGTTCATTGTACTTTTCTTTCTATTTTTGATTATGTTTTAATTCTTTCAGCATAAATTTTCTTTTGAAACATTATCCTAGGAGATCTGATGCTCACAATCACAACAACCATTCTACAGTCGATAGATTGCTTCCACAGGTACAGTCTTCAATCAAAGAGTCTAATACAAGGGCTTCCCTGGTGGCACAGGGTTGAGAGTCTGCCTGCCGATGCAGGGGATATGGGTTCATGCCCCAGTCTGGAAAGATCCCACATGCCACGGAGCGGCTGGGCCCGTGAGCCATGGCCACTGAGCCTGCACGTCCGGAGCCTGTGTGCCGCAACAGGAGAGGCCGCAACAATGAGAGGCCCACGTACCACAAGGAGTCCAATACTGGCCTCATATCCAAGCTCTAGTCTATGGCCGTAAAACTGCCTGGGAGGCATGTTTCTTCTTCTTTTTTTTTAGAAAACATCTTTATTGGAATATAATTACTTTACAGTGTTGTGTTAGTTTCTGCTGTATAACAAAGTGAATCAGCTATACGCATACGTATATTTCCATATCCCCTCCCTCTTGCATCTCCCTCTCACCCCTCTAGGTGGTCACAAAGCACCAAGTTGATCTCTCTGTGCCATGCAGCTGCTTCCCACTAGCTAGCTATCTTACATTTGGTAGTGTATATATGTCAAAGCTACTCTCACACTTCTCCTCAGCTTACGCTTCCCCCTCCCCGGGCTTTCAAGTCCATTCTCTACATCTGTGTCTTTATATCTGTCCTGCCCCTAGGTTCTTCAGAACCATATATTTTTTAGATTCCATATATTTGTGTTAGCATATGGTATTTGTTTTTGTCTTTCAGACTTATTTCACTCTGTATGAGGGACCTGAGGTCCATCCACCTCACTACAAATAACTCAATTTCACTTCTTTTTATGGCTGAGTAATATACCATTGTATATACGTGCCACATCTTCTTTATCCATTCATCTGTCAATGGACACTTAGGTAGCTTCCATGTCCTGGCTATTGTAAATAGTGCTGCAATGAACATTGTGGTACATGACTCTTTTTGAATTATGGTTTCTCAGGGTATATGCCTAGTAGTGCGATTGCTGGGTCATATGGTAGTTATATTTTTAGTATTTTAAGGAACCTCCATACTGTTCTCCATAGTGGCTGAATCAATTTACATTCCCATCAAAAGTGAAGGAGGGTTCCCTTTTCTCTACACCCTCTCCAGCATTTATTGTTTGTAGATTTTTTGATGATGAACAGTGTGAGATGATACCGCATTGTAGTTTTGATTTGCATTTCTCTAATGATTAATGATGTTGAACATCTTTTCATGTGTTTGTTGGCAATTTGTGTATCTTCTTTGGAGAAATGTCTATTTAGGTCTTCTGCCCATTTTTGGATTGGGTTGTTTGTTTTTTTGATATTCAGCTGCATGAGCTGCTTGTATATTTGGGAGATTAATCCTTTGTTGGTTGCTTCATTTGCAAATATTTTCTCCCATTTTGAGGGTTGTCTTTTTGTCTTGTTTATGGTTTCCTTTGCTGTACAAAAGCTTTGAAGTTATTAGGTCCCATTTGTTTATTTTTGTTTTTATTTCTATTTCTCTACAAGGTGGTTCAAAAAGGATCTGGCTGTGATTTATGTCATAGAGTGTTCTGCCTATGTTTCCCTCTAAGAGTTTGATAGTTTCTGGCCTTACATTTAGGTCTTTAATCCATTTTGAGCTTATTTTTGTGTATGGTGTTAGGGAGTGTTCTAATTTCACTCTTTTATATGTAGCAGTCCAGTTTTCCCAGTACCAATTATTGAAGAGGTTGTCTTTTCTCCATTGTATATTCTTGCCTCCTTTGTCAAAGATAAGGTGACCATAGGTGCGTGGATTTATCCCTGGGCTTTGTATCCTGTACCATTGATTTATATTTCTGTTTTTGTGCCAGTACCATACTGTCTTGATTACTGTAGCTCTGTAGTATAGTCTGAAGTCCAGGAGCCTGATTCCTCCAGCTCCATTTTTCTTTCTCAAGATTGTTTTGGCTACTTGGGGTCTTTTGTGTTTCCATACAAATAGTGCGATTTTTTGTTCTAGTTCTGTGAAAAATGCCATTGGTAGCTTGATAGGGATTGCACTGAATCTGTAGATTGCTTTGGGTTGTAGAGTCATTTTCACAATGTTGATTCTTCCAATCAAAGAACATGGTATATCTCTCCATCTGTTTGTGTCTTCTTTGATTTCTTTCATCAGTGTCTTATAGTTTTCTGCATACAGGTCTTTTGTCTCCTTAGGTAGGTTTATTCCTAGATATTTTATTCTTTTTGTTGCAGTGGTAAATGGGAGTCTTTCCTTAATTTCTCTTTCAGATTTTTCATCATTAGTTTATAGGAATGCAAGAGATTTCTGTGCATTAATTTTGTATCCTGCTACTCTACCAAATTCATTGATTAGTTCTAGTAGTTTTCTGGTAGCATCTTTAGGATTCTCTGTGTATAGTATCATGTCATCTGCAAACAGTGAGAGGTTTACTTCTTCTTTTCAGGTTTAGATTCCTTTAATTTATTTTTCTTCTCTGATGGCTGTGGCTAAAAGTTTGAAAAGTATGTTGAATAATTGTGGTGAGAGTAGGCAATGTTGTCTTGTTCCTGACCTTAGTAGAAATGTTTTCAGTTTTTCACCATTGAGAACAATGTCCATCTTGTTTAATGTGTCATTTAAAGCTTGTGTTTTCTTATTTATTTTCTGTTTGGATGATTTGTCCATTGGTGAAAGTGGGGTGTTATAGTCCCCTACTATGATTCTATTACTGTCAATTTCCCCCTTTATGGCTATTAGCACTTGCCTTATGTATTGAGATGCTCCTATGTTGGGTTATTAATATTTACAATTGTTATATCTTCTTCTTGGATTGATCCTTTGATCCTTATGTAGTGTCTCTGTAATAGTCTTTATTTTAAAGTCTATTTTGTCTGATATGAGAATTGCTACTCCAGCTTTCTTTTGATTTCCATTTGAATGGAATATCTTTTTCCATCCCCTCACTTTCAGTCTGTATGTGTCCCTAGGTCTGAAGTGGGTCTCTTGTAGACAGCATATATGTGGGTCTTGTTTTTTATCCATTCAGCCAGTCTATGTGTTTTGGTTGGAGCTTTTAATACATTTACATTAAAGGTAGTTATTAATATGTATGTTCCAATTACCGTTTTCTTAATTGTTTTGGTTTTGTTATTGTAGGTCCTAGAGAAGTTCCTTTGGCATTTATTGTAAAGCTGGCTTTGTGGTGCTGAATTCTCTTAACTTTTGCTTATCTGTAAAGGTTTTATTTTCTCCATCGAATCTGAATGAGATCCTTGCTGGGTAGAGTAATCTTGGTTGTAGGTTTTTCCCTTTCATCACTTTCAATATGTCCTGCCACTCCCTTCTGGTTTGCAGAGTTTCTGCAGAAAGATCAGTCATTAACTTCATGGGGATTCCCTTGTATGTTATTTGTTGCTCTTCCCTTGCTGCTTTTAATATTTTTTCTTTGTATTTAATTTTTGATAGTTTGGTTCATATGTGTCTCGGTGTGTTTCTCTTTGGGTTTATCCTGTATGGGACTGTCTGTGCTTCCTGGGCTTGACTGACTATTTCCTTTCCTATGTTAGGGAAGTTTTCGACTACAATCTCTTTAAATATTTTCTCAGACCTTTTCTTTTTCTGTTCTTCTTCTGGGACCCCTATAAGTCAAAAGTTTGTGTATTTAATGTTGTCCCAGAGGTCTCTGAGATTGTCCTCAATTCTTTTCATTCTTTTTTCTTTATTCTGCTCCCTGGCAGTATTTCCACCATTTTATCTTCCTGCTCACTTATCTGTTCTTCTGCCTCAGTTATTCTGTTATTGATTCCTTCTAGAGTATTTTTTAATTTCAGTAATTGTGTTGTTCATCACTGTTTGTTTCCTCTTTAGTTCTTCTAGATCCTTTTTAAATGTTTCTTTTATTTTCTCCATTCTGGTTCTGAAATTTTGGATCATCTTTACTGTCATTACTCTGAATTCTTTTTCAGATAGGTTGCTTATTTCATCTTCATTTATTTGGACTTGTAGGTTTTTACCTTGCTCCTTCGTCTGTAACATAATTTTGTCATTTCTTTATTATTTTTTAATTTTTTATTTTTTATGGATCGTGCTGTATTCCTTTCTTACTTCTTGTTTGGCCTGAGGCATCCAGCCTGGAGTTTGTAAGCAGTTGGATAGAGCTGGGTCTTGGTGCTGAGTGAGGACCTCCAGGAGACCTCACTCTGATTGATATTCCCTGGGGTCTTAGGTTCTCTGTTAGTCCAGCAGTTTGGACTCAGAGCTCCCACCGCAGGAGCTTGGGCCCAAACTCCAGCCTGGGAACAAAGCTTCCACAAGCTTCATGTTGTGGGGAAAAAAAAAAAATAATAAAGACTGAAAGAAAAAAAGGAACAGTACAATACCAAAGAATAAAAAATAAAATAAAATTAGAAAGGTAAAAAATATATAAGGAAAAATAAAGCTATAATTAAAACAACTGCAACAAGGTAAAATAAAACCACAACACAAAAAAAACAAAAAAGGAAAAAAAAGGGGAAGGGGTGGGAAACAAGCCAAAGGAGCTATCACTAACAAAGTATAAAGAATAAAATAAAATTGGAAAAATAAAAGATTAGGACAAATAAAAATTTAAAAGAATCAACAGCAATGAATCAACAAGGTAAAACAGAACCCCAATCTAAAAGAGGAAAAAAGAAAAGAAAAGAATAAAGCCTTCTCTATTGGGGCAGAGTTTAGGCAGTGGTGGGGGTGGTGGGAGATGGAACTTAGGCAGGGGCGGGGTTTGGGGGACAGGACCTAGGCGGGTGGGGGTATGACATTTGAGCATGGGGCAGGGCCTCAGCAGGGCAATGTTCAAGCATGGCTTGGGGTCTGCGCAGAAGGGGAAAGGCAGCACGTGGGAAGGAGGGCTGTGGAGTGTCGGGTTCCAGAGTTAGGAGGTAGGGCCCTAAGTGAGGGTGTGTAGGTGGGGTTTAGGCCCAGCTCATTGGAGAGGGTCTCCGAGTGTAGAGGTGTGGCCCTGGTGGGGTGTAGGGGAGGGGCTTGGGCTCTGCATGGCAGGAGGGAGGCTCTGAGGACAGAGGATTAGCTCTGGGATCCCAACAGGCTTCCCGGTGCTTAAGTGGACAGGAAAAGCAGTTGCCCTGTTCCCTTTTATTCCCTCCTGCCCCTCCTCCACTCTCTCCCCCAGGGTCTCCCCAATCGCTGCTGAACCCCTAGCCACGGGTGTGTCCCACTGGGTGTAGGAACTCCTTCCCTCCCCCAGCCACCCCTCAGGGGTGCTGGTTCCAGAGGTCTGACCTTTATTTTTGCTCCCCCTTCTCCCCCTCACACTCCCTCAGGACCTGCAGGGCTGGAGGCGGCCTAGGTGGGCAGAGGATCAGGCCTGGGATCTCAGCAAGTTCCTGGTGGTCCAAGTGGGTGGGGGAAACCTGGCTATGCTCCCTTTTGATCCTCTGCCCTCCCAACAGTTCCCCAATTTCCCCCTACTGGCGTGGGATCCCTTCCCCTCCCCCAGCCACCCCTCAGGGGCACCAGTCCCATCCCGCCTCCACTTCTCCTGCCCCTTCACTCCCCCCATGCCCCACGTCCTACCGGGTTGCTGGGGGTTCCTCCCATCTTCTTAGGTGTCCGTGGTCCCCCACCGGTACTTGGTAGGTGCCCTAGTTGTGAGGAGACGCGAATTACACATCCTCTTAGTACACCATCTTGACTCCGCCCCTGGTTATCTTGCATATTTCTTCTTAACTCATCTTCACTTTCCTCTCATATATAATATGTCAATAATAACATCACTGAATAGGGCTCTCTTTGTGTGTATTATACAGAATAATACAATAATATGTCAGCTATTATTTATTTATTCTGTGTGGCAGGAATCATGCTTTAAATATTTTACTTCATTTAGTACTCACAATAATCTTATCAGGTAGGTTCAAATACTATCCACAATTTACAGGAGGAATTGGAGATGCTGAATCAACTGCTCAACACCACACAGTTTTTATATAACAGAGCTGTGGTTTAAACTCAGGACCAAATCCTTCCAATCAACAATAACAGTCTCAGTGAAAAAACTTGGTAAATTGCACTACACTAAACCCACAGAAAGCATTGTTAATAAAGAATTGAATGACTAAATGGTAGATTCTTTAATACCAGTAAAAGTAGAGATATATATTCAAGCTTTAAAATATATAGATTGGCATAAAACTGTAAGTATTGTGTTGCTATAGTTCTTTGATTCCATGTACATCACTGGAAATATGATACAAGAGGAGCTTTGAACAAAATTTAGAATGTGTGTCTGTGTTTGATAAGAAGATGAGAAAAACATTTCTCCAACCAGATTATTTTAAAGTTAACTTTTCCTCTTTATTTTTTCTCATTGTTAAAGTACTTTTGATTTGATTTTCAAATCTTGAGTTTCTGATAGTAGAACTTGGGAATATTCTGAATTAGTTTATTTTTTTTTGGCTCTGACCAGAATCTTTCAAGTTACTTTTTATATTTCTGAAAATGTCTGACATTTTTTTTTTTTTTTTTTTTTTGCGGTACACGGACCTCTCATTGCTGTGGCCTCTCCCGTTGCACAGCACAGGCTCCGGACGCGCAGGCTCAGCGGCCATGGCTCATGGACCCAGCTGCTGCATGGCATGTGGGATCCTCCCAGACCGGGGCATGAACCCGTGTCCCCTGCCTCTGCAGGTGGACTCTCAACCACTGTGCCACTAGGGAAGCCCAGTCTGACAAATCTAAGATAATGTATGGCAGTAGTTTAAATGGCAAGTTTGTTTTTTAGAATGTTCATGAGAAATGATTTTAAATTCTAGACTTGCTATTTATTGTTTAGATAAATATCTCCTGACTCAAAACAAGGTCAGTATGTATAAACTATATTCATACATAATCTTTATAAATCTTTTTAGGCCACAATTCATCTTCCCCTCCCAATATTTCTGAGCGAAAATTAATACCATGTGATAACATGGTTTATGTTGTCTTCCACCTATTCAGCATAATTTGGCAATGCTGGTGAGGAGCTCATCTTATACCCACCAATTTATTTGTTAGTTACTGTTTTGTAGCATTGCTCACCTACATAAGGACTTCATTCTCACAGTTATGCCTTCCTGCTTCTGCATCATCAGTTTTCCCCTCAGAAATTGGTCATTCCTAGAAGCATAACAGAATATCTCTCATTCTAAAAAGAGATAAGTGAAATTCTCCCTTGGTCTCTTGAGCTCTTCCAACCACTGTCCCTTCTCTCTGCTCACCTTCACATCAAAACTCCTTGAAAGAGTTTTTATGCTGTGTCTCTATTTTCTCAGCTCCATCTTCCCTTCAGCTGACTCAAAGTTATCTTCTATTCCCTTCCTTCCACTGAAAAAAGCACCAGTTTTTGTCCACCACAACCTCCACTCAGTTTGGTCATGCTAGATACTTGAAATAAATTCTAACATAGCTACTGTTGATATGTGTTCTGCAGATAAAGAAACAGGCTTAGAGAGTTTGCCCAAGGTTGCACACATAGTGAATGATAGATCCAGAGCTCCAACCCAGGTACTCTGACTCCAAGTTCTGCATTCTTAACTAGATAGTACAAATACCTCCTTTAGGGAAAATTCCCCCCTGACATCTTCATCTTCCCCACCCTTCCAACCCCTGCCCTTGCACTAGACTAAGAATCCCTGTTATAGGCTACCATATAACTCAGTATGCCTTTTTCACAGTATATACATCACAGTTTGTAATTATATACTTATTTTTTAATATTTTAACATCTGCTTTTCCTACAAATTTGTAAGCTTCTGAAGTCAAAAAAAGATATTACCTCTCTTTCGGTTATTGTTATCCCTAGTGTGAAACAGATTTTGAATGAACGACTGAACTAAAATGAATTTAATTTATTTTTTAGGGCAAATTCTAATGCAAATAATGTATATGCAATATATCCCAAAATTACAGTCCAGTTAGAGTTTAGACAAATGTATAAACACCCATGTACTCATCATCCCCCTCAAGGTGAAAATATTTCCTTTACCCTAGTAAGTTCTTTCATGCTCCTCTCCAATCAATACTCCTCACCCTGCAACCAGTGATCTGAAGTGCTTTGCTCTCACTCAATTTTGCCTGTTTAGAAACTCATGCAAATGAAATCATAAATCTTTTGTCTCAGACATTTTCTACTTAATATTATATCTCTAAGATTCAGGTTTTTAAATATCAATAGTTTGATGCGTTTTATTTCTAGGTAGTATAACACTGTATAAATACATGACAATTTGTTTATGTGTTCATCAGCTGATGGATGTTTGGGTTGTTTTCAGTTTGTGCTATTGTGAATAAAACTGATATGAACATACCAATATTTCTGTGCACATACACCTTCATCTCTCTTGGAAAGATCCCTGGTAGTAGAATCATTGATATATTATCTGTATATTTAACTTTGTAAGATACTGCCAAACTGTTTTCCAGGGATGTAGGAGAGTTACAGTTAGCCCATATTTTTACCAACACTTTTTGTGTTGCCAGTCGTTTTGATTTTAGCCATTCTAATTGGGTGTGGAGCAGTATCTTATTGTGGTTTTTGATTTTCATTTCCTAATGTTATTAAACAGCTTTTCCTCTGCTTACTGGCTTTGTGAAGTATTTTTTCAGGTCTTTAAAACCCATAAGATTTTATGAAATCATCTATGGATTAAATGAGAACAAAGAAGAGGTCCCAGGATGGAGCCTTGCACCAGCGTAAGACTAAAATGTGAATCTATGTGTTCATTTAGAAATTTAAGATGTTTTCCTAATCAGAAAAGTCTGTGAAGTTTTTTTATGGTATTTTTTTTACTGTTTTACATAAATCCTGTGACCTTAATAAAAGTGACCTCAGATGCTTGCAATATTTTTCTGTGATCATTTATGCACAGTAGAATATTTATGGCTTTCTATGATTAGCTTGTTATGCCTTGCCTCATTCCTAATAAACTGTACTTCTCCTCAGATATATTAGCCCATTATTAAATATGGAAAGCAAGATAAATACATTTCTACAAGTGTAACCCCAGGAAAATGTTTAACCAAACATAAAATTTATAACTATAAAGAAAAGAATGTTTCCTTTTTTCTCCCCTTCACCCAAGTTGATAATATTAAGAAATCAGAAGCATTGATTGTTAACATCACTAATTATTAGAGAAATTATTAGAGAAATACAAATCAAAACTACAATGAGGTATCACCTCACAATGGTTAGAATGGACATCATCAGAAAATCTACAAACAACAAATGCTGAAGAGGGTGTGGAGAAAAGGGAACCCTCTTGTACTGTTGGTGGGAGTGTAAATTGATACAGCCACTACGGAGAACAGTATGGAGGTTCCTTAAAAAACTAAAATTAGAACTACCATATGACCTAGCAATCCCACTACTGGTCATATACCCAGGGAAAACCTAATTCATGACCTAATCATTTCCCAGAAACCTGCCCTCCAAATACCATCCCACTGAGGATTAGGTTTCAACACATGAATTTTGAGGGAACATAAAAGTCTATGGCATAATCCATCCATCCAAATTAGACCATCTAATTCTTTTCTGTTATAAGTAGTCTTCAGCCAAATGATCAAAGAATTGTCTATCTCTACCACAATGTTTGCCAAAAAGATTAAGAATCTTGGAATAGTAGTTGTAGTCAAAGAAGCAATAGCAACAGTTACTATTACTTCTTGAATTATTTACTCTGTGCAGAGAACTTTACCAAATACTTTGCACCTGTGTACACTTACAGAATAAACTTTGTAAATTTTAACTCATCTCTAAGCATGGTCTATGTTCTGAAAAATTTTAGATGGATAAAACCTGGTCTGTTTTGGAGATAAGTGTTACATTCTGGCTGGAACTTAGTGAGTTAACCCCAAGCCATCTGGAATATTCAGTGTTCAGAATAACTCATTTCCAGGGAGTTCTGTATAGCCAAGGACTTACTGTATGAGTTTTAACATAATGTGAATAGAATTGTGACTATCTGTAACATTTAAACACTCACAATCTCCATAAATGAAAGAACGTTCAGTATGACATTTATCATGACTCAGTTTTTTTTTCTCCCTTCTCAGAACGGCACTTGCATATTTTGGGGAGCTTTTGAATAGGTACTGCTGCAAAATGCAGTAGGTGACAGTTAAACATACGCTTCAGCATTTGCAGAGGATGAATCATGCTCTTTCTCAGTCATTTGGCTTTTCAAGATCTCTATTAAAGAAGAGATGCAAAAACTTTCTCATGACTCTTTTATCAGTCATCAAACTTGTGGCTTTTAGAACACATTGGTTTTGAGAAGCTTTTCATGAAGCACCTTGAAACAGCTTGCCATGGAAATGGAAAAAAGGAAGGCAGATGCTTGGAAAAGAAAATTTTTCTTTTAGTTAACATATCACAGAATAGGCCCTGTGCCCAAACTTGAGAATTCAGAATTTTCATTACATCAAAAGGAGTTTTCTTTTTTTTCATAAAGCTGCTGGATTAGTCCTTAGATTTGAATAAAAATTTCACTCTTGTTCCTTCTATTTCTCATTTTCTTTTTGCACCTTTGTTTTGTAGGCATTTTTTTGTAAAATCTGGTATCTCTTTTCATGGTGAATAATTATGTCTCTCTGGATGTTTCCAGAAAGCTTAGATCTAATGGGTTCCTAAGAAAACACATGCAATGGTAACTTTCTTATCATAGGTAAAGTGATAGAAGACAGAGTTAGGACTGTCTTTCATCAAGGTAATATTTATAGCTAAGCAAATCAACATTTCAGCTCTGCAAGTTCTAAATTTGTTGCCAGACGGTATCTGGAGATTGTTTTGTATGTTTTGATTAAATACAGATTCCTTGAACTTTTTTCTAACAAAACCAGAATCCTGTGTTAGTTCTTGTTCTTTGTTTTTTCTAGTTAAGTCTTGTGATAAATGAGATGTCTAATTAATGACTCACATCACTGAGTCTGAAGAGTCTCTTTCTTCATAACCATAATCACCTAAATTAACTTTTCTGCATTTTGTAATTGGACACACAGTAATGATATGTGAAAATTTAAATTATTAAAAATTAAAAATGATATTTGAATGCATATAATTTTTATAATGAATTGATAAAATTCATAAAAAATTTTCTTGATAGAAACAAAGGTAGGAAAATAAGCAGTATTTTTTTAAGTTAGTAAATTGTTTCCAAAATCATGCTTTTCTATGTGTATCCTGGAAAGGATATTCTCTGTACATTGAACTAACATTGAGTTCAACCTATGTTCCAGGCATTACGATAGATGCTGGGAGTACAAGTAGAGAACACAATCTGTACACTTTGTGGTGAAATCAAATAAAATGAGTGAAATAATGAAGACTATGAAGTAAGAAGCATACTAAGGAACAGGTTTTCATAGAGTGCACAAAGGGTGAAGCATGAGAGGTGGCTTCCTAGAGAAGACTTTTTAAAAATGGAGAAAGAACACTGGATAAATTATCTGATAAAATTTCTGAATTAAGTCAGAAAGAGAAAAATAAATATCATATATTAATGCATACTGTGGGACTGCGGGATCTAAAAAAATGGTACAGATGAACCAGTTTGCAAGGCAGAAATAGAGACATAGATGTAGAGAACAAACGTATGGACACCAGATGGGGAAAGCGGGGGTGGGGGGAATGGTGGTGATGGTGGTGGGATGCACTGGAAGATTGGGATTGACATATATATACTAATATGCATAAAATAGATAGCTAATAAGAACCTGCTGCATAAAAAGTAAATAAATAAATAAAATTCAAAAAAAAAGAAAAATATAGAAGCAAAATAAATAAATAATTTAAAAAATTACAAAAAGAAGAAGAAGAAAGAACATGGATAAATTATCTGATAAAATTACAAGCCAGAATAACAGAACGAGACTACAACAGGTCCCCAGGACTAAATAACAAACTACCAGTCTACGGAGGACCACTAAGAAAACAAATTTCACAGTGGCTCTCTGTGGAAGATTGGGAATTATTGGGAAATGGAATTCCTGTTATGGACAAGAGAATTTTCCCATTGTGAAGGATAAAAACAGCAGAACTTTTCCATAGGGTAGTCTCAGCTAAGAAGAATGTCCATGAACTCATACGAAACAGCTCCAAGGATACATGAAAAATAGTGAGGTTTTAGAGGGAATAGAAATTAGCAAGATTGTTAAAACCATTGATTACTGAAAATGTGAGTTCATTCATACTAATAAGCCGTTATGGCCTGAAGGAAGACATAATTTAAAGATTACACACAAAGTGAGAACAAGAGGTAGTGGGGGTTGACAGTTAATTAGAGACAAAACTATAGTTGACTGTATGTGCCATACTGAAAATTCTTAATTTTGTCTATGATTTTGAGTAATTTTGCCTGAACAAATTTAAATTTTTAAAAGATAATCATGACAGCAGTGTAGAGAATGAATGGAGAAGAGAAGAGACGTCAAATTTGAGGGTTAAATTCTGAAGAGACAGAAGACTAGAAGAAATAGCATGTGGGAGAGATGACAAACCTCAAAATAGGGCAGTAGCTGTGGAAATAAAAAGAAAGAATAAAATAAGAACTGTTTAGGAGTATGAAATAAAAGGACATGGATTGGTTGAATGTGCTTAGCAGAAGAGATAGGGGATAAAATATAAAAAGAAATGTACATGGTTTCCAGGTTCTAACTTGGGAATTGGTTGGGTGGCAATACCAGTTACTAAAACAATGATTACAGAGAAAGGAAAACATTTGGATGAAGGGGATGAGATTGGTCAGGACATGTTGAGTTTTAGAGATACATGGGTTTATAAATATTGGTCTAGATTTCAGGTTGTAAGTTGGAATTGAAAATATAAAATTGTTTTTCCTGTCTTCTTGTGTTTTGCATAGAAATATTCTAATTAAGCTGCAATGTTATTAATTATGCCATATTTGGATCCCTGGCCAAATAGCTTAATATTTATGAGAGAATGTTCATGGGAAGACAAATCATGGAAGACTCTATTTGGATTAGTTATTTTTCTTGATCGTTGTGACTTTAAGTATGTGAAAGATTTAGAAACACATAGTTTAAAGGGAAATTGCTTCTAATGTGGTTGTTTGAACCAAAAAATATTTATGTCTTATCTTACTTGACATAACATTACCGCAAGCCAAGACACATTTATTCCAAGAATTCTAGAATTGTTATGCTTGGTACAGTCTGTTACAAAACTTCTCTGGAATTAGGCTTTAAGAAGTTAACCATACTTGGCTTTAAAATGAAATGTTAATCAGGAAACTATGATGATTAAGGGCGAGATCTTTGTATCCCAGATCTCATTCTTAGCTGCCATATAACTTTTGTAAATTTACTGGAACTTCTGGACCGTAATCTCATTATGTGCAAAATTAAGGTGGTAATAGTATCTAACTCATGATGGTGTATAAGAGATGAATTATGAAACAGGCTAAGCACAATATCTCACATATTATTAGGCATCAAAAATGTTATCTATCATTAATATACAACTTCATTAATAGAGTAAAAATAATAAAAAATACTGTAAGAGTAAAGGTTAAAATGGAAACATGCAAAGAACAATTGAAATATGGTTGCCAATGGAGAGTAAACATCTTGAAGTCAGGAACTGTGACTTATTCTTTTTGTTTGTGTATTATCTGAGCACATAGTAACTATTCTAAGAAAAGGTAAAAATTATGGCTAAAATATGAGTAAATTCTTAAATAATACAAAAGTACACAACATTGTGTTTTCACATTAATAAAACATCACAAAATTCAAGAAGAAATGAAGACAAGTATAAGAAAATAAAGATAAGTAAGCTTAAGAAAAATTGTGATGCTAAAGCTAATAGACTAAGAAAATAAAATTTAAAATATGAGTTAAAAATAAATGAAAGAAGTATTTCAATAAATCATACAAATTTTAAAAATACAAGTAAAGGGCTTTCCTGGTGGTGCAGTGGTTAAGAATCTGCCTGCCAATGCAGGGAACATACGTTCGAGCCCTGGTCCGGGAATATCCCACATGCCACAGAGCAACTAAGCCCGTGTGCCACAACTGCTGAGCCTGCACTCTAGAGCCCTTGAGCCACAACTACTGAACCTGTGTGCAACAACTACTGAAACCTGCATGCCTAGAGCCCGTGCTCTGCAACAAGAAAAGCCACTGCAATGGGAAGCCTGCTCACTGCAAACAAGAGTAGCCCCTGCTTGCTTCAACTAGAGGAAGCCTGTGGGCAGCAATGAAGACCCAATGCAGCCAAAAATAAATATTTTTTTAAAAAATTAGTTGTTATTAAAAAAAAGTAAAATAAAAATATTAATTCTCCAGATTTTCAACAAAATCTAACAAATGTTCATAATAAAAACTTTCAGTAAATGAAGAATAAAATGAGCTTCCTCAATCCAGTAAAGGACATCTACTCAAAACCCATAGCTAGTTTCTGTTTAATCATGAAAGACTGAATGTTGTCTCTCAAAGATAAGGAATAAGATCATCCACTTTTACCACTTCTATTTAACATAGAAAAAGAAATGAAAGACCCCAAGATTGGAAAAGAAGGAGGAAATTACTTCTATTTGCAGAATAGACATGATTTTATAGAGAGAAAATCCTGAGGAATTCACACACACATGCCTGCGCACATGCATGCGAACGGCCCAAAACTATTAAAGCTAATAAAATAGTTCAGCAAGGTTAAAGGTACATAACCAATATATAAAAATTAATTCAATTTCTATATACTGGCACTGGACAATCTCAAAATAAAATTTTAAAAATAATTAATTTATGATTGCATGAAAAAGAATATATTTAACAAACAAGTACAAAACTTGTACAATCTCAATACAGTAAAAAGACCACCCATATGTGGGAGATAATATTTGCAAGTCATGTATCTGACACAAGTATCCAAACTGTGTAAAGAACTCCTGCGATCCAATAATAAAAAGACAAATAACCCAATTAAAAATAGGCAAGAGGAGCTTCAAGATGGCGGAAGAATAAGATGCTGAGATCACCTTCCTCCCCACAAATACAACAGAAATACATCTACATGTGGAACAACTCTTACAGAACACCTACTGAACACTGGCAGAAGACCTCAGACCTCCCAAAAGGCAAGAAACTCCCCACGTACCTGGGTAGGGCAAAAGAAAAAAGAAAAAACAGAGACAAAGAATAGGGATGGGACCTGTGCCAGTGGGAGGGAGCTGTGAGGGAGTGGGAGTTTTCACACACTTGGGCGCCCTTTTGCAGGCAGAGACTGCTGGTGGCAGAGGCGGGGAGATTCGGAGCTGCAGAGGGGAGCACAGCAGCAGGGGTGTGGAGGGCAAAGCAGAGAGATTCCCACATAGAGGATCGGTGCCAAGCAGCATTCACCAGCCCGAGTGGCTTGTTTGCTCACCCACCAGAATGGGTGGGGGCTGAGAGCTGAGGCTCGGGCTTCGGAGGTCAGATCCCAGGGAGAGGACTGGGGCTGGCTGCGTGAACACAGCCTGAAGGGGACTAGTACGCCACGGCTAGCAGAGTCCAGGAAAAAGTCTGGAGGTGCCGAAGA
The DNA here is from genome assembly GCF_963924675.1 of Phocoena phocoena. Lineage (NCBI taxonomy): Eukaryota > Metazoa > Chordata > Mammalia > Artiodactyla > Phocoenidae > Phocoena > Phocoena phocoena. The sequence continues at coordinate 37,973,372 of NC_089235.1, read as the reverse complement.
GACAGGAGACTTTCTCTTGCCTCTTTGTTTCCTGGTGTGCGAGGAAAGGGGATTAAGAGCGCCAATTAAAGGAGCTCCAGAGACAGGTGTGAGCTGCGGCTATCAGCTTGGACCCCAGAGACGGGCATGAGATGATAAGGCTGCCGCTGCAGCCACCAAGGAGCCTGTGTGCAAGCACAGGTCACTATCCACACCGCCCCTCCCAGGAACCTGTGCAACCCACCACTTCCAGGTTCCTGTGATCCAGGGACAAATTCCTCGGGACAACACACGGCACACCTCAGGCTGGTGCAACGTCACACTGCCTTCTGCCACCACAGGCTCACCCCGGATCCATAACCCTCCTTCTCCCTGGCCTGAGTGAGCCAGAGCCCCCGAATCAGCTGTTCCTTTAACCCCGTCCTCTCTGAGCGAAGAACAGAAGCCCTCAGGTGACATAAAGGCAGAGGCAGGTCCAAATCCAAAGCTGAACCCAGGGAGCTGTGTGAACAAAGAAGAGAAAGGGAAATTTCTTCCAGTAGCCTCAGGAGCAGCGGATTAAATCTCCAAAATCAATTTCATGTACCCTGCCTCTGTGGAATACCTGAATAGACAACGAATCATCCTAAATTGAGGATGTGGACTTTGGGAGCAAAGATACATATACTTTTTCCCATTTCTCTTTTTGTGAGTGTGTATGTGTATGCTTCTGTGTGTGATTTTGTCTCTATAGGTTTGTTTTACAATTTGTCCTAGGGTTTTGTCTCGTTTTTTTTTAATTACTTAAAATTTTTTTTCTTAATAATTATTTTTTATTTCAATAAATTTATTTTATTTTATTTTACTTTATTTTATATTATTTTATTTTATCTTCTTCTTTGATTCTTTCTTTTATATTCTCCCTTTTATTCTGAGCCATGTGGAGAACAGGCTCTTGGTGCTCCAGCCAGGCATCAGGGCTATGCCACTGAGATGTGAGAGCCAAGTTCAAGACATTGGTCCACAAGAGACCTCCCAGCGCCACGTAATATCAAACGGTGAAAATCTCCCAGAGATCTCCATCTCAATGCCAAGACCCAGCTCCACTCAATGACCAGAAAGCTACAGTGCAGGACACCCTATGCCAAAAAACTAGCAAGACAGGAGCACAACCCCACCCATTAACAGAGAGGCTGTCTAAATCATAATAAGGCCACAGACACCACCAGACGGGGACCTGCCCACCAGAAAGACAAGATCCAGCCTCATCGACCACAACATATGCACTAGTCCCCTCCACCAGGAAGCCTACACAACCCACTAAAGCAACCTTAGCCACTGGGGACAGACAACAAAGACAATGGGAAGTACGAACCTGCAGCCTGCGAAAAGGAGACCCCAAACATAGTAAGTTAAGCAAAATGAGAAGACAGAGAAACACACACCAGATGAAGGAGCATGGCAAAAACCCACCACACCTAACAAATGAAGAGGAAATAGGCAGTCTACCTGAAAAAGAATTCAGAATAATGATAGTAAAGATGATGCAAAACCTTGGAAATAGAATGGAGAAAATACAAGAAATATTTAACAAGGACCTAGAAAAACTAAAGAGCAAATAAACAGAGATGAAAAACACAGTAAATGAAATTGAAAATTCTCTAGAAGGGATCAATAGCAGAATAACTGAGGCAGAAGAACGGATAAGTGACCTGGAAGATAAAATAGTGGAAATAACTACTGCAGAGCAGAATAAAGAAAAAAGAATGAAAAGAACTGAGGACACTCTCAGAGACCTCTGGGACAACATTAAGCACACCAACATTCGATTTATAGGGGTCCCAGAAGAAGAAGAGAAAAAGAAAAGGACAGAGAAAATATTTGAAGAGTTTATAGTTGAAGACTTCCCTAATATGGGAAAGGAAATAGTTAATCAAGTCCAGAAAGCACAGAGAGTCCCATACAGGATAAATCCAAGGAGAAACATGCCAAGACACATATTAATCAAACTATCAAAAATTAAATACAAAGAATAGATATTAAAAGCAGCAAGGAAAAAACAAGTAACACATAAGGGAATCCCCACAAGGATAACAGCTGATCTTTCAGCAGAAACTCTGTAGGCCAGAAGGGACTAGCAGGACATATTTAAAGTGATGAAGGAGAAAAACCTACAACCAAGATTACTCTACCCAGCAAGGATCTCATTCAGAATTGACGAAAAATTAAAAGCTTTACAGACAAGCAAAAGCTAACAGAATTCAACACCACCAAACCAGATTTACAACAAATGCTAAAGGATCTTCTCTATGCAGGAAACACAAGAGAAGGAAAAGACCTACAATAATAAACCCAAAACAATTAAGATTATGGTAATAGGAACATGCATATTGATAATTACCTTAAATGTAAGTGGATTAAATGCTCCAACCAAAAGACATAGGCTGGCTGAATGGATACAAAAACAAGATCCGTATATATGCTGTCTACAAGCAACCCACTTCAGAGCTGGGGACACACACACACACTCCCAAACTCATTCTTTGAGGCTACCATCACTCTGATACAAAAACCAGAGAAAGATTTCACAAAGAAAGAAAACTACAGTCCGATATCACTGATGAACGTAGATGTAGAAATCCTCAACAAAACACTAGCAAACAGAATCCAACAGCACATTAAAAGAATCATACACCATGATCAAGTGGGGTTTATTCCAGGAATGCAAGGATTCTTCAATATACGCAAATCAATCATGGGGATACACCATATTAACAAATTGAAGGAGAAAAACCATATGGTCATCTCAATAGATGCAGAGATAACTTTCAACCAAATTAAACACCCATTTATGATAAAAATTCTCCAAGCAGTGGACATAGAGGGAACTTTCCTCAACATAAAATAGTCCATATATGACAAACCCACAGCCAATATCGTCCTCAATCGTAAAAAAATGAAACCATTTCCACTAAGACCAGGAACAAGACAAGGTTGCCCACTCTCACCACTATTATTCAACATATTTGTGGAAGTTTTAGCCACAGCAGTCAGAGAAGAAAAAGAAATAAAAGGAATCCAAATTGGAAAAGAAGAGGTAAAGCTGTCACTGTTTGCAGATGACATGATACTATGCATAAAGAATCCTAAAGATGCTACCAGAAAACTACTAGAGCTAATTAATGAATTTGGTAAAGTAGCAGGATAGAAAATTAATGCACAGAAATGTCTTGCATTCTTATACACTAATGATTAAAAATCTGTAAGTGAAATTAAGGAAGACTCCCATTTACCACTGCAACAAAAAGAATAAAATATCTAGGAATAAACCTACCTAAGGAGACAAAAGACCTGTATACAGAAAACTATAAGAAACTGATAAAAGAAATTAAAGATGATACAAATAGATGGAAGATATACTATGTTCCTGGATTGGAAGAATCAACATTGTGAAAATGACTCTACTACCCAAAGCAATCTACAGATTCAATGCAATCCCTATCAAGCTACCACTGGCATTTTTCACAGAACTAGAACAAAAAATTTCACAATTTGTATGGAAACACAAAAGACTCCTAATAGCCAAAGCAATCTTGAGAAAGAAAAATGGAGCTGGAGAAATCAGATCCCTGACTTCAGACTATACTACAAAGCTACAGTAATTAGACAGTATGGTACTGGCACAAAAACAGAAATATAGATCAATGAAACAGGATAGAAAGCCCAGAGATAAACCCACACACATCTGGTCACCTTATCTTTGATAAAGGAGGCACGAATATACAATGGAGAGAAGACAGCCTCTTAAGTAAGTGATGCTTATTGAAGAATAAGCTGGAAAACTGGACAGCTACATGTAAAAGAATGAAATTAGAACACTCCCTAACACCATACACAAAAATAAACTCAAAATGGATTAAAGACCTAAATGTAAGGCCAGACACTATCAAACTCTTAAAGGAAAACATAGGAAGAACACTCTATGACATAAATCACAGCAAGATCCTTTTTGACCCACCTCCTAGAGAAATGGAAATGAAAACAAAAATAAATGGGACCTATTGGAACTTAAAAGTTTTTTCACAACAAAGGAAACCATAAATGAGGCAAAAAGATAACCCTCAGAATTGGAGAAAATATTTGCAAATGAAGCAACTGACAAATGATTAATCTCCAAAACATACAAGCAACTCATGCAGCTCAATATCAAAAAAACAAACAACCCAATCCAAAAATGGGCAGAAGACCTAAATAGACATTTTTCCAAAGAAGATATACAGATTGCCAACAAACACATGAAAGAATGCTCAACATCATTAATCATTAGAGAAATGCAAATCAAACCTACAATGAGATATCATCTCACACCAGTCAGAATGGCTATCATTAAAAATCTACAAAAAATAAATGCTGGAGAGGCTGTGGAGAAAAGGGAACCCTCTTGCACTGTTGGTGCGAATGTAAATTGATACTGCCACTGTAGAGAACAGTATGGAGGTTCCTTAAAAAACTAAAAATACCATATGACCCAGCAATCCCACTAGTGGGCATATACACAGAGAAAACAATAATTCAAATAGAGTCATGTACCAAATATTAATTGCAGCTCTATTTACAAGAGCCGGGACATAGAAGCTATCTTAAGTGTCCATTGACAGATGGACAGATAAAGAAGATGTGGCACATATATACAATGGAATATTACTCAGCCTTAAAAAAGTAATGAAACTTAGTTATTTGTAATGAGGTGGATAGACATAGAGTCTGTCATACAGAGTGAAGTAAGTCAGAAAGAGGAAAAGCAAATACCATATGGTAACATATATATGGAGTGTAAAAAAAAAAAAAATGAAAGAAAATGGTCAGGAGACCCTATGGGCAAGACAGGAATAAAGATGTAGACCTAGTAGATAATGGACTTGAGGATATGGGGAGGGGGAAGGGTAAGCTGGGACAAAGTGAGAGAGTGGCATGGACATAGATACACTACCAGACGTAAAATAGATAGCTAGTGGGAAGCAGCCACATAGCACAGGAAGATCAGCTGGGTGCTTTGTGACCACCTAGAGAAGTGGGATAGGGAGGGTGGGAGGGAGGGAGATGGAAGAGGGAAGAGATATGGAGACATATGTATATGTATAACTGATTCACTTTGTTATAAAGCAGAAACTGACACACCATTGTAAAGCAATTATACTCTAATAAAGATGTTAAAAATTAATTTAAAAGTGAAAGACAAAACAATACAAAAGTAGCAATAATTTAAAAAAATCAATTCATACAACACTGGGGAAATATTTCTTTCCTGCAACAGTTAAAATAGCAAAAATAAATAATTTTTAAAAAGAGAAAAAGAAAAATAGGGAAAAGTGTGAATAGAGGTTTTTCCATAGAAGATACACAAATGGCCAACAAACACATTAAAAGATGCTCAATATCATTAGTCATTAGGGAAATGCATCTCAAGACCAAAATGAATTGCCACTCCACAGTTAATAGAATGGTTGTAATCAAAATAACAAAAGACAGGAAGTGTTAGTGAGGATGTAGAGAAATGGGAATCCTCATGCACTGTTCAGGGGAAGGTAAAATGATGCAGCTGGTTAAGAAAATAGGTTGGCAATTAATTAATAAGTTAAACATAGAGTTATTGTATGGTCCAGAAATTCTACTCCTAGGAATACACTCAAGTAAATTGAAAATATATGTCCACGAAAACGTATATGAATGCTCATAGCAGCATAATACATCATAACCAAAGAGTAGAAAACAGAAATGTCCGTGAAATGAGAAACAAATAAACAAAATGTAGTATATTCATACAGTGAAATATTATTCAGCCATATAAAGGAATGAAATACTGATAATGCAGCAACATGGATGAACTTGGAAAACAATGTGCAAAGTGAAAGAAACTAGATACAGAAGGACACTTATTATATGCTTTCATCCATATGAAATGTGTAGAATCAACAAATACATAGAGGTAGAAAGTAGATTATTAGTTGTAATGGTTAATTGTTATGTGTCAAATTGACTGGGCTAAGGGTTGCCCAGATAGATGGTAATCACTATTTCTGAGTGTGTGTGTGAGCATGTTTCTGGAAGAGATTAGCATTTGAATCATTAGTGCAAGTGGGCATCATCCAATCTGCTGAGGGCCTGAATAGAACAAAAAGCTGGAGGAAGGGTAAATTTTCTCTCTGCTTGAGTTGAGACATCCATATTCTTCTACCCTCAGACATCAGCACTCCTGGTTCTTGGGTCTTCATATTCAGAGTAGGACTTATACCATCAGCCCTCCAATCCTCAGCCATCAGATTTGAACTGGAATAACACCACTGGCTTTCGTAGACCTCCACCTTGCAGATGGCAGATTGTGGGACTCCTTGGTTTCACTTATCACTTAAGCCAATTTCTCATAATAAATCTCTTTCTATATATCTATAACTATATCTATAGCATCTATATCTATCTATCTATCTATCTATATCCTATTGGTTCTGTTCATCTGGAGCACATGACTAATGCTGTGGTTCACAGGAATTGGTGGGAGGGTGAAATAAGTGAGTGTTAACAGGTACAAGCTTTATATTTGGGGTAATGAAAATGTTCTGGAATTAGATAGTGGGGATGAAAAACCTTGTAAAATCCACTGAATTGTGTACTTAAAATGCAGAATTTTATGGTATATGAGTTTATCTCAATAAATTTTTGAAAAATATATATTAAGTAAAGATCTTAAAGTAGGAGGTGTGGCCAAGATGGTGGAGTAGAAGGACCCTGGGCTCACTTCCTTCCATGGGCACGCCAAAATTACGACCATTTACAGAGCAACTATTTATGAGAATGACCTGAAGACTAACAGAAAAGATTTTCCACAATTAAAGATATAAAGAAAGAACCACAATGTGATGGGTAGGAGGACAGAGATGTGGTATACTCAGGACTTGCATCCCCATGTAGGTGATCCACAAACAGGAGGATAATCATAATTGCAGAAGTTCTTCCCAAGGAGTGATGGAGCCAAGCCTCACATCAGTCTTTCCAACCCAGGAGTCCTGCACCAAGGAGACAAGCCCCCAAAACATCTGGTCTTGAAGGCCAGCAGAGCTTGCATACAGGAGAGCCACAAGACCATAGGAAACAGACACTCCACTCTTAAATGGTACATGCAAAATCTCACAAGCTCTGAGACCCAGCACAGAGGCAATAATTTGAAAAAAGTCTGCATCAGACACACTCACTGATCTTGAAGAGTCTTCCAGAGAGGTAGAAGGCAACTGGAACTCTGCCTGGGGACATAGATGCTAGTGACAACACTTTGGGAGAGCTCTTTCTACCATAAGGACAATCGTGTTAGCAAGCACTATTTTGGAGTCTTCCTTCTAGTCCTCCCACCTACCAGCAAGTGAGCACTAGTCCTGGGACACCAAAGCTGATCAGCCAGCTGCACTAGAACCAGGCCCCACCCACCAGTAGGATAGCACCAGCCCCAGGACATCCAAGGCTCTGCAGCAAGCCATGCCAGGGCCTGACCCAAAGCACCAACAGACCAACAGCAACCACAGGAAGCAGGATCTGGCAGCCAACATGTCCAGGGGCCAGTTTTGCATACGAGCACTCCTAGAGTAGTCAGCCCAACCACAACAGAAGGACCCACTCAGCACACACAAGGGGCACCCTTGAGCATATGTCTCTGATGACCAGAGGGAAGTGTGCTTCTGGGACTCATAAGATGTCTCCTACATGAGGCCATTTCTCCAAGACTGGGAAACATAACCTACCTACCTAATGCATAGATATAAACACAGATAATTAGGCAAAATGAGAAGACAGAGGAACATATTCCAAACAAAAGAACAAGACAAAACCCCAGAAAAAGAACTAAGAGAAGTGGAAATAACCAATCTACCTGGTGAAGAACTTAAGGTAATGAACATGAAGATGCTCAACAAACTGGGGAGAAGAATGGATGAACACAGTGAGAAGTTTAACAAAGAGTTCAAAAAAATAAAGAACTAAATACAGCTGAAGAATACAATAACTGAAATAAATACACTATAAGGAATCAAGAGTAGATTAGATGATACAGAGGAAGGGATCAGTGATCTGGAAGACAGAGTAGTGATAATCACCTAAGCTTAACAGAAAAAAAAAAACAAAAACAAAAACAATTTTTAAAAATGAGGATAGTTTAGGAGACCTCTGGGACAACATCAAGTGATGTAATATTCACATTAAAGGGGTCCCAGAAGAAGAGAGAGAGAAAGGGGCAGAAAACTTATTCAAAGAAATAATACCTGAAAACTTCCCTAACCTGTGAAAACCTAGGTCCAAGAAGTACAAAGAGTCCCAAACAAGATGAACCCAAAGAGAAGACACATTAAAATTAAAATGACAAAAATTAAAGAGATAATCTTAAAAGAAACAAAAGAAAAGCAAGTAGTTATGTATAAGGGAACCCCAGTAAGACCGTTAACTGACTTTTCATTAGAAACATTGCAAGCCAGAAGGGAGTGACACAATATATTCCAAGTGATGAAAGGAAAAAAAAATAACTGCAACCACAAATACTCTACTCAGTATTGGTCTTACATTTAGGTCTTTAATCCATTTTGAGGTTATTTTTGTGGATGGTGTTAGAGAAAGTTCTAATTTCATTCTTTTACATGTAGCTGTCCAGTTTTCCTGGCACAATTTATTGAAGACACTGTCTTTTCTCCATTGTATAGTCTTGCCTCCTTTGTCATAGACTAATTGACTGTAGGTATGTGGGTTTATTTCTGGGCTTTCTATCCTGTCCCATTGATGTATATTTCTGTTTTTGTGCCAATATAATACTGTTTTGAAGACAGTACCTTTGTAATATAGTCTGGCATCAGGGAGCCTGATTCCTCCAGTTCCGATTTTCTTTCTCAAGATTGCTTTGGTTATTTGGGTTCTTTTGTGTCTCCATGCAAATTTAAATAATTTTGTTCTAGTTCTGTGAAAAATGCTATTGGTAATTTGTTAGGGATTGCATTGAATCTGTAGATTGCCTTGGGTAGTATAGTCACTTTGACAATATTGATTCTTCCAGTCCAAGAACATGGTATATCTTTCCATCTGTTGTGTCATCTTTGATTTCTTTCATCAGGGTCTTATAGCTTTCAGAGTACAAGTTTTTGCCTCCTTAAGTAGGTTTATTCCTAGGTATTTTATTGTTTTTGATGTGATGGTAAACAGGATTGTTTCTTTAATTTCTCTTTTTGATCTTTTACTGTTAGTGTATAGAAATGCAACAGATTTCTGTGTATTAATTTTGTATCCTGCAAATTTACCAAATTCATTGATGAGCTCTAGTAGTTTTCTAGTAGCATCTTTAGGATTTTCTATGTATAGTATCATGTCATCTGCAAACAGTGACAGTTTTACTTCTTTTTTTCCCCCTAATTTATAGACCTTTATTTCTGTTTCTTCTCTGATTGCTGTGGCCAGGACTTCCAAAACTAAGTTCAATAAAAGTGGCGAGAGTGGACATCCTTGTCTTGTTCTTAATTGCTTTCAGCTTTTATGGTTGAGTATGATGTTGGCTATAGGTTGGTCATACAAGGTCTTTATTATGTTGAGGTATGTTCCCTCTATGCCCACTTTCTGGCGAGTTTTCTTCATAAATTGGTGTTGAATTTTGTCAAAATATTTTTCTGCATCTGTTGAGATGATCATATGGTTTTTATTCTTCAATTTGTTAATATGGTGTATCACACTGAGTGATTTACAGATATTGAAAAATCCTTGCATCCCTAGGATAAATCCCACTAGATCATGGTGTATGATCCTTTGAATGTACAGTTGGATTTGGTTTGCTAGTATTTTGTCAAAGATTTTTGCGTCTATGCTTATCAGTGATATTGGCCTTTAATTTTCTTTTTTGTTGTATCTTTTTCTGCTTTTGGTATCAGGGTGATGGTGGCCTCATAGAATGAGTTTGGGAGTGTTCCTTCCTCTGAAATTTTTTGGAAGAGTTTCAGAAAGATAGGTGTTGCATATACAATGGAATATTACTTAGCCATGAAAAAGAAAGAAATAATGCCATTTGTAGCAACACAGATGGAACTGGAGATTATCATACTAAATGAAGTAAGTCAGAGAAAGATAAATATCATATGACACTGCTTATATGAGGAATCTAAAAAGAAAAAGGACACAAATGATCTTATTTACAAAACAGAAACAGACTCACAGACTTAGAAAACAAACTTATGGTTACCAAAGGAGAAAGGTAAGGAGGGAGGGATAAATTGAGAGTTTGGGATTGACATATACACACTACTATATTTAAAATAGATAACCAGCAAGGACCTACTCTATAGCACAGGGAACTCTGCTCAATATGCTGTAATAACATAAATGAGAAAAGAAATTTGAAAAAGAATAGATATATGTATATGTATAACTCAATCACTTTGCTGTACACCTGAAACTAATACAATATTGTAAATCAACTATAGTCCAATAAAAATAAAAATTAAAAAAAAATGTTCAAAACAGTTTAGAGTTTAAAAACAGTAAGAACATTTTCATATAATAAATACATTTATTTCCAACCAACAACAAAAAATGCCCTACTAAGCAATGCTATCATTCAGATTTGAAGGTAATATCAAGAGTTTTAGAGACAAGAAAAAGCTAGAAGAGTTCAGTATCACTATGGGCTTTACCATCAATGTTAAAGGGATTTCTCTAAGTGAAAAATTAAAGACCACAATCAAATACAGAAATTATAAAAGGAAAAAAATCTCATTGGTTTAGGCATACGTACAGTAAAGGTAATAGTTCAACCACTTTTAATGACAGTAGAAAGGTTAAAAGACAAAAGTAGTAAAATCATTTATATCCACAGTAAGTAGCTAAGGGATACACAAAACAAAATGATGTTAATGTGAAGTCAAAAACATTAAATGTTACATTGGAGTAAAAGTGCAGGGTCTTTAGAATGCATTCAAACTTAAGAGGTCATCAATTAAAATAATCACATACTTAATATATTTATATACATTTATATGAGCCACATTGTAATCACAAACCAAAAACCTATGACAGATACACATACACAAAAAAGAGAAAGGAATTCAAACACAGCTCCAAATATAGTCATCAAATCACAAGGAAAGAGAGCAAATGAAGAAGGAACAAAAAAGAAGTGTAAAAACAACCCGAAAACAATTAACAAAATGGCAATAAGTGCATACTTATCAATAATTACTTTAAATGTAAAAGGACTAAATGTTCTAACCAAAAGACAGATTAGCTAAATGGATACAAAAATAAGACATATATATGCTGCCTACAAGAGACACACACACTGAAAGTGAGGGGATGGAAAAGGTATTCCATGCAAAAGGAAACAAACAAAAAAACCTGGAGTAGCAATACTTACATAAGACAAAATAGACTTTACAACAAAGACTGTAACAAGACATAAATAAGGATATTACATAATGATAGGAGATGGATCCAGCAAGAAGATATAACAGTTTTACATATGTATTCATCCAAGATAGGAACACCTAAATATATAAAGTAAATTTAACAAATGTGTAGGGAAAAACTGAAAATAACAGTCACAGTAGCAGACCTTTACACCCTGCTTATATCAGTGGACAGAATATTCAGACAGAAAGTCAGTAAGGAAACACTGACCTTGAAGGACACATTAGAACATATAAATTCAATAGAACAGTCCATCCAAAACCAGCAGAATACACATGCTTTTCAAATGCACATGAAACATTCTTCAGGATAGATCACATTCTCGGCCACAAAACAAGTCTCAGTAAGTTTAAGAAGATTGAAATTGTACAAAGCATCTTTTCTTACCACAACACTATGAGACTGTAAATCACCTACAATAAAAACTGCAAAACAGACAAACATGTGGAGGCTAAACAACTAATGGGTCTCACTAAAGAAATCAAAGAGAAAATTAAAAAGAAAAATACTTGCAGACAAATGAAAATGGTAACACAATGATACAAAATCTATGGGATGAAGAAAAAGCAGTTTTAATAGGGAAGATAATAGTAATAAAAACCTACCTCAGGAAAGAAGAAAAATCTCAAATGAACAACCTAACTTATACCTAAAGGAAGTAGAAAAAGAAGAACAAACAAACCCAAATTTAGTAGAAGAAAAGAAATTATAAGATCAGAGCAAAATAAATGAAATAGCAACTAAAAGAAAATGGAAAAAAAAATCAATGAAAATAAAAGTTGGTTTTTTGAAAAGTTAAAAAGATGATAAACCTTTAGTCAGACTCATCAAGAAAAAAAGAGAGAGGGCTAAATAAATAAAATCAGAAATGAAAGAGAAGTTACAGGTAACACCACAAAAATACAAAGAATCATAAGATATTACTATGAACAATAAAATGAATAAAGTAAAAGAAATGGATAAATTTCTAAAAATGTACTGTCTCCCAGGATTTAATCAGCAGGAAGGAGAAACTATAAACAGACAAATTACCAGTAATAAAATTAGATCAGTAATAAAAAAAAAAATCCTTCCCCTAAAAAGGTCCAGGACCAGAAGGCTTCAGAAGTGAATTCTACTAAACATTTAAAGAAAAGTTCATACCTATACTTCTCAAACTATTTCAAAAAAAATTGAAGATAAGAGAACTCTTCCAAACTCATTCTATGAGGCCTGTATCACCCTGATACCAAAACCAGACAAAGAAACCACAGAAAATGAAAATTACAGGCCAATCTCACTGGTCAACATAAGTGCAAAAATTTTTAACAGAATATTAGCAAATCAAGTTAAACAATACATTGAAAGGATCATAGGCCATGATCAAGTAGGATTTATCCCAGGGATGCAAGGATGGTTTAATTTTTGCAGATCAATCCATGTGAAACACCATATTAACAAATTGAAGAATAAAAATAACATGATGATATCAATAGATGCAGAAGAAGCTTTCGATAAAATCAATATCCATTTATGATTAAAAACTCTCAACAAAGTGGGTATAGAGGGAACATACCAAAACATAATAAAAGACATATATGGCAAACCTACAGCCATCATCATACTCAACTATTAAAAGCTGAAAACATTTTCTCTAAGATCAGGAACAAGATAAGGATGCCCACTCTCACTATATTTATTAAACATAGTATTTGAAGTCTTAGCCATAGCAATCAGACAAGAAAGAGAAATAAAAGGAAACCAACTGGAAAGAAAGAAGTAAAACTGTCACTGCAGATGACTTGATACTATTTAAAGAAAATCCTAAAGATGCCATCAAGAACCTCTTAGAACTCATCAAGTAAAGGTTGCAGGATACAAATTAAAATCCGTAATTCTATACACTAACAACAAACTATCAGAGAAACTAAGAAAACAATCTCATTTACAATCACATCAAAAAGAATAACATGCCTAGGAATAAATCTAACCAAGGAGGTAAAAGAACTGTTCTCAGAAAACTGTAAGACACTGATGACAGAAACTGAAGAAGACACACACTAGTGGAAAAATATACTGTGCTCATAGATTAGAAGAATTAATATTGTTAAAATGACCATACACCCCAAGACAATCTACAGGTTCAATGCAATCCCTATCAAAATACCAATGGCACTTTTCACAGAACTAGAACAAATAATCCTACAATTTGTATGGGCCTTCAATAGCCAAAGCAATCTAGAGTAAGAAGGACAAAGCTTGAAGTATTATGCTCCCTGATTTCAAACTATACTCTGAAGCTAAAGTAATGAAAGCAGTATAGTACTGGCACAAAAACAGACACATAAATCAATGGAACACAATAAAGAGCCCAGAAACAAACCACACACATATGAACAATAAATCTTCAACAAAGGAGGCAAGAATATAAAATGGGAGAAAGACAGTCTTTTCAATAAATGGTATTGGGAAAACTAGACAGTTACAGGCAAAGGAATCACACTGGACTACTTCCTCACACCATATACAAAAATAAACTCAAAATGGAGCAAAAACTTAAATATAAGACCTGAAACCATAAATCTCCTAGAAGACAGCAGGCAATATGCCCTTTGACATGGGTCTTAGCAATGTTTTTTGGATATTGTCTTTTCAGGCAAGGGAAACAAAAGCAAAAATAAACAAATGGGACTACACCAAACGAAAAAGCTTTTGCACATTGAAGGAAACTATCAATAAGACAAAAAGGCAACCTATTGAAAGGGAGAAAATATTTGCAAATAATCTATGCAACAAGGGGTTAATATCCAAAATATACAAAGAACTCATAAAACTCAACATCAATAAACAAGCAACCTGACTGAAAAGTGGGCAGGGACCCGAATGGACATGTTTTCCAAAGGAGACATACAGATGGCCAAAAAACACATTGAAAGATGCTCGGGGAGGACCTTGAAGATGGCGGAAGAGTAAGACGCGGAGATCGCCTTCCTCCCCATGGATACACCAGAAATACATCCACACGTGGAACAGCTCCTACAGAACTCCTACTGAAGGCTGGCAGAAGACCTCAGACCTCCCAAAAGGCAAGAAACTCCCCACGTACCTGGGTAGGGCAAAAGAAAAAAAGAAAAAACAGAGACAAAAGAATAAGGACGGCACCTGCACCAGTGGGAGGGAGCTGTGAAGGAGGAAAAGTTTCCACACACTAGGAAGCCCCTCCGCGGGCGGATACTGCGGGAGGCGGAGGGGGGAGTTTCGGGACCGCGGAGTAGTGCACAGTGACGGGTGTGGAGGGCAAAGTGGGGAGATTCCTGCACAGACGATCGGTGCCGACCAGCACTCACCAACCCAAGAGGCTTGTCTGCTCACCCGCCGGGCGGGCGGGGCTGCGAGCTGAGGCTCGGGTTTTGGTTTTGGACGGAGCTCAGGGAGAGGACTGGGGTTGGCGGCTTGAACATAGCCTGAAGGGGTTAGTGCACCACGACTAGCCGGGAGGGAGTTCGGGGAAAAGCCTGCACCTGCCGAAGAGGCAAGAGACTTTTTCTTGCCTCTTTGTTTCCTGGTGCGCGAGGAGAGAGGTTTAAGAGCGCTGCTTAAAGGATCTCCAGAGACGGGCGCGAGCCGCAGCTAAAAGCGCGAACCCCAGACACGGGCGCGAGCCGCGGCTAAAAGCGCCAACCCCAGAGACGGGCGCGAGCCGCGGCTAAAACCGCGGACCCCAGAGACAGGCGGGAGACGCTAAGGCTGCTGCTGCCGCCACCAAGGGGCCTGTGTGCGAGCACAGGTCACTCTCCACACCCCTCTTCCGCGGAGCCTGTGCAGCCCACCACTGCCAGGTTCCCGGGATCCAGGGACAACTTCTCCGGGACAACGCATGGCGGGCCTCAGGCTGGTGCAACGTCACGCCGGCCTCTGCCACTGCAGGCCCGCCCCGCACGCAGTGCCCCTCCTTCCCCCATCCCCCAACCCCTGGCCTGAGTGAGCCGGAGGCCCCGAATCAGCGGCTCCTTTAACCCCATCCTGTCTGAGCGAAAAAACAGACGCCCTCCAGCGACCTACACGCAGAGGCAGGGCTAAATCCAAAGCTGAGCTCCTGTGAGCTGTGAGAACAAAGAAGAGAAAGGGAAATCTCTCCCAGCAGCCACAGAAGTAGCGGATTAAAGCTCCACAATCAACTTGATATACCCTGCATCTGTGGAATACCTGAATAGACAAGGAATGATCCCAAATTGAAGAGGTGGAATTTAGGAGCGAGAGCTATGATTTTTTTCCCTTTTCCTCTTTTTGTGAATGTGTACGTGTATGCTTCTGTGTGAGATCTTGTCTGTATACTCTTGCTTCCACCATTTGTCCTAGGGCTCTATCCGTCCATGATTTTTTTTAAAAAATTCTTTTTCTTAATAATTAAGTTTAATTGTGATAACTTTATTATACTTTACCTTCGTTCTTTCTTTCTTTCCTTCCTTCCTTCCCTCCTTTAGACAACGAATCACCCCAAATTGAGGAGGTGGTCTCTGGGAGCAGGATTTATGATTTTTCCCCCTTTACCTCTTTTTGTGAAGGTGTATGTGTATGCTTCTGTGTAAGATTTTCTCTGTATAGCTTTGCTTCCAACATTTGTCCTAAGGTTCTATCCGTCACTTTTTTTTTTTTCTAAATATTTTTTAATTCAATAACTATATTATACTTTATTTTATTTTTACTGTATCATCTTTCTTTCTGTCTTTTTTCCTTCTTTCCCTCCTTCCTTCCTCCCTCCCTCCCTCCCTCCTTTCTTTCCTTCTTTGCTTCTTTCTTCCTTCCTTCCTTTCCTCCTTTCCTTCTTTCTTTACTCATACTTCTACTAATTCGCTCTACTTTTTCTCCCTGTTATTCTGAGCTGTGTGGATGAAAGGCTCTTGGTGCTCCAGCCAGGAGTCAGGGCTCTGCCTCTGAGGTAGGAGAGCCAACTTCAGGACACTGGTCAACAAGAGACCTCCCAGCTTCACATAATATTAAACGGTGGAAATCTCCCAGAGACCTCCATCTTAACACCAGCACCCAGCTTCACTCAACGACCAGCAAGCCACAGTGCTGGACAACCTATGCCAAACAACTAGCAAAACAGGAACACAACCCCACCCATTAGCAGAGAGGCTGCCTAAAATCATAATAAGGCCACAGACACCCCAAAACACACCACCAGACGTGAACCTGCCCACTAGAGAGACAAGATCCAGCCTCATCCAGCACAACACAGGCACTAGTCCCCTCCACCAGGAAGCCTACACAACCCACTGAAACAACCTTAGCCACTGGAGACAGGCATCAAAAACAACGGGAACTACGAAAGTGCAGCCTGCAAAAAGGAGACCCCAAACACAGTAAGATAAGCAAAATGAGAAGACAGAAAAACACACAGCAGATGAAGGAGCAAGATAAAAACCCACCAGACCTAACAAATGAAGAGGAAATAGGCAATCTACCTGAAAAAGAATTCAGAATAATGATAGTAAGGATGATCCGAAATCTTGGAAGTAGAATGGACAAAATGCAAGAAACAGTTAACAAGGACCTACAAGAACTAAAGATGAAACAAGCAACGATGAACAATGCAATAAATGAAATTAAAACCACTCTAGATAGGATCAATAGCAGAATAACTGAGGCAGAAGAACGGATAAGTGACCTGGAAGATAAAGTAGTGGAAATAACTACTGCAGAGCAGAATAAAGAAAAAAGAATGAAAAGAACTGAGGACAGTCTCAGAGACCTCTGGGACAACATGAAACGCGCCAACATTCGAATTATAGGGGTTCCAGGAGAAGAAGAAAGAAAGAAAGGGACTGAGAAAATATTTGAAGAGATTATAGTTGAAAACTTCCCTAATATGGGAAAGGAAATAGTTAATCAAGTCCAGGAAGCACAGAGAGTCCCATACAGGATAAATACAAGGAGAAACATGCCAAGACACATATTAATCAAACTGTCAAAAATTAAATACAAAGAAAGCATATTAAAAGCAGCAAGGGAAAAACAACAAATAACACACAAGGGAATCCCCATAAGGTTAACAGCTGATCTCTCAGCAGAAACCCTACAAGCCAGAAGGGAGTGGCAGGACATACTGAAAGTGATGAAGGAGAAAAGCCTGCAACCAAGACTACTCTACCCAGCAAGGATCTCATTCACATTTGATGGAGAAATTAAAACCTTTACAGACAAGCAAAAGCTGAGAGAGTTCAGCACCACCAAACCAGTTTTACAACAAATGTTAAAGGAACTTCTCTAGACACGAAACACAAGAGAAGGAAACGACCTATAGTAGCGAACCCTAAACAATATAGAAAATGGGAATAGGAACATACATATCGATAATTACCTTAAATGTAAATGGACTAAATGCTCCCACCAAAAGACACAGATTGGCTGAATGGATACAAAAACAAGACCCTTATATATGCTGTCTACAAGAGACCCACTTCAGACCTAGAGACACATACAGACTGAAAGTAAGGGGATGGAAAAAGATATTCCATGCAAATGGAAACCAAAAGAAAGCTGGAGTAGCAATTCTCATATCAGACAAAATAGACTTTAAAATAAGGACTATTAAAAGGGACAAAGAAGGACACTACATAATGATCAAGGGATCGATCCAAGAAGAAGATATAACAATTGTAAATATTTATGCACCCAACATAGGAGCATCTCAATACATAAGGCAAATACTAACAACCATAAAAGGGGAGATCAACAGTAACACATTCATAGTAGGGGACTTTAACACCCCACTTTCACCCATGGACAGATCATCCAAAATGAAAATAAATAAGGAAACACAAGCTTTAAAGGATACATTAAACAAGATGGACTTAATTGATATTTATAGGACACTCCATCCAAAAACAACAGAATACACATTTTTCTCAAGTGCTCATGGAACATTCTCCAGGATAGATCATATCTTGGGTCACAAATCAAGCCTTGGTAAATTTAAGAAAACTGAAATTGTATCAAGTATCTTTTCTGACCACAACGCCATGAGACTAGATATCAATTACAGGAATACATCTGTAAAAAATACAAACACATGGAGGCTAAACAATACACTATTTAATAATGAAGTGATCACTGAAGAAATCAAAGAGGAAATAAAAAAATACCTAGAAACAAATGACAATGGAGACACAACGACCCAAAACCTATGGGATGCAGAAAAAGCAGTTTTAAGGGGGAAGTTTATAGCAATACAAGCCCACCTTAAGAAGCAGGAAACATCTCGAATAAACAACCTAACTTTGCACCTCAAGCAATTAGAGAAAGAAGAACAAAAAAACCCCAAAGCTAGCAGAAGGAAAGAAATCATAAAAATCAGATCAGAAATAAATGAAAAAGAAATGAAGGAGACGATAGCAAAGATCAATAAAACTAAAAGCTGGTTCTTTGAGAAGATAAACAAATAGATAAA
Organism: Phocoena phocoena; assembly: GCF_963924675.1. Lineage (NCBI taxonomy): Eukaryota > Metazoa > Chordata > Mammalia > Artiodactyla > Phocoenidae > Phocoena > Phocoena phocoena. Next base: position 37,954,507 of record NC_089235.1, on the reverse strand, counting down.
CCGCTAGCCAGACTCATCAAGAAAAAAAGGGAGAAGACTCAAATCAATAGAATTAGAAATGAAAAAGGAGAAGTAACAACTGACACTGCAGAAATAAAAAAAAATCATGAGAGATTACTACAAGCAACTCTATGCCAATAAAATGGACAATCTGGAAGAAATGGACAAATTCTTAGAAATGCACAACCTGCCAAGACTGAATCAGGAAGAAATAGAAAATATGAACAGACCAATCACAAGCACTGAAATTGAAACTGTGATTAAAAACCTTCCAACAAACAAAAGCCCAGGACCAGATGGCTTCACAGGTGAATTCTATCAAACGTTTAGAGAAGAGCTAACACCTATCCTTCTCGAACTCTTCCAAAATATAGCAGAGGGAGGAACACTCCCAAATTCCTTCTACGAGGCCACCATCACCTTGATACCAAAACCAGACAAGGATGTCACAAAGAAAGAAAACTACAGGCCAATATCACTGATGAACATAGATGCAAAAATCCTCCACAAAATACTAGCAAACAGAATCCAACAGCATATTAAAAGGATCATACACCATGATCAAGTGGGGTTTATTCCAGGAATGCAAGGATTCTTCAATATACGCAAATCTATCAATGTGATAAACCATATTAAAAAATTGAAGGAGAAAAACCATATGATCATCTCAATAGATGCAGAGAAAGCTTTCGACAAAATTCAACACCCATTTATGATAAAAACTCTCCAGAAAGTAGGCATAGAGGGAACTTTCCTCAACATAATAAAGGCCATATATGACAAGCCCACAGCAAACATCATCCTCAATGGTGAAAAACTGAAAGCATTTCCACTAAGATCAGGAACGAGACAAGGTTGCCCACTCTCACCACTCTTATTCAACATAGTTTTGGAAGTTTTAGCCACAGCAATCAGAGAAGAAAAGGAAATAAAAGGAATCCAAATCGGAAAAGAAGAAGTAAAGCCATCACTGTTTGCAGATGACATGATACTATACATAGAGAATCCTAAAGATGCTACCAGAAAACTACTAGAGCTAATCAATGAATTTGGTAAAGTAGCAGGATACAAAATTAATGCACAGAAATCTCTGGCATTCCTATATACTAAGGATGAAAAATCTGAAAGTGAAATCAAGAAAACACTCCCATTTACCATTGCAACAAAAAGAATAAACTATCTAGGAATAAACCTACCTAAGGAGACGAAAGACCTGTATGCAGAAAATTATAAGACACTGATGAAAGAAATTAAAGATGATACAAATAGATGGAGAGATATACCATGTTCTTGGATGGGAAGAATCAACATTGTGAAAATGACTCTACTACCCAAAGCAATCTACAGATTCAATGCAATCCCTATCAAACTACCACTGGCATTTTTCACAGAACTAGAACAAAAAATTTCGCAATTTGTATGGAAACACAAAAGACCCCAAATAGCCAAAGCAATCTTGAGAACGAAAAAAGGAGCTGGAGGAATCAGGCTCCCTGACTTCAGACTATATTACAAAGCAACAGTAATCAAGACAGTATGGTACTGGCACAAAAACAGAAAGATAGATCAGTGGAACAGGATAGAAAGCCCAGAGATAAACCCACGCACATATGGACAACTTATCTTTGATAAAGGAGGCAGGAATGTACAGTGGAGAAAGGACAGCCTCTTCAATAAATGGTGCTGGGAAAACTGGACAGGTACATGTAAAAGTATGAGATTAGATCACTCCCTAACACCATACACAAAAATAAGCTCAAAATGGATTAAAGACCTAAATGTAAGGCCAGAAACTATCAAACTCTTAGAAGAAAACATAGGAAGAACACTCCATGACATAAATCACAGCAAGATCCTTTCTGACCCACCTCCTAGAGTAATGGAAATAAAAACAAAAATAAACAAATGGGACCTAATGAAACTTCAAAGCTTTTGCACAGCAAAGGAAACCATAACCAAGACCAAAAGACAACCCTCAGAATGGGAGAAAACATTTGCAAATGAAGCAACTGACAAAGGATTAATCTCCAAAATTTACAAGCAGCTCATGCAGCTCAATAACAAAAAAACAAACAACCCCATCCAAAAATGGGCAGAAGACCTAAATAGACATTTCTCCAAAGAAGATATACAAAATGCCAACAAACACATGAAAGAATGCTCAACATCATTAATCATTAGAGAAATGCAAATCAAAACTACAATGAGATATCATCTCACACCAGTCAGAATGGCCATCATCAAAAAATCTATAAACAATAAATGCTGGAGAGGGTGTGGAGAAAAGGGGACACTCTTGCACTGCTGGTGGGAATGTGAATTGGTTCAGCCACTATGGAGAACCGTATGGAGGTTCCTTAAAAAACTACAAATAGAATTACCATATGACCCAGCAATCCCACTACTGGGCATATACCCTGAGAAAACCAAAATTCAAAAACAGTCATGTACCAAAATGTTCATTGCAGCTCTATTTACAATAGCCCAGAGATGGAAACAACCTAAGCACCCATCATCGGATGAATGGATAAAGAAGATGTGGCACATATACACAGTGGAATATTACTCAGCCTTAAAAAGAAATGAAATTGAGCTATTTGTAATGAGATGGATAGACCTAGAGTCTGTCATACAGAGTGAAGTAAGTCAGAAAGAAAAAGACAAATACCGTATGCTAACACATATATATGGAATTTAAGGGGAAAAAATGTCATGAAGAACCTAAGGGTAAGACAGGAATAAAGACGCAGACCTACTGGAGAACGGACTTGAGGATATGGGGAGGGGGAAGGGTGAGTTTTGACAGGGCGAGAGAGAGTCATGGACATATACACACTAACAAACGTAGTAAGGTAGATAGCTGGGGGGAAGCAGCCGCAAGGCACAGGGATATTAGCTCGGTGCTTTGTGACAGCCTGGAGGGGTGGGATGGGGAGAGTGGGAGGGAGGGAGACGCAAGAAGGAAGACATATGGGAACATATGTATATGTATAGCTGATTCACTTTGTTATAAAGCAGAAACTAACACACCATTGTAAAGCAATTATACCCCAATAAAGATGTTTAAAAAAAAAAAAAAAAGAAAGATGCTCAATATCACTAACAATCAGGGAAATGCAAATCAAGATCACCATGAGATATTACCTCACACCTCTCAGAATGGTTATTATCAAAAAGGCAACAAATAAGTGTTGGTGAGGATACGGAGAACAGGGAATGCTCATACACTGTTGGTGGGAATGTAAATTGGTATGGCCACTATGGAAAACGGTATGGAAGTTCCTTAGAAAATTAAAAATAGTACTACCATATGATCCAGTAATTCCACTTCTGAGTATTTTAAGAAAATAAAAACACTAATTTGAAAAGATATATGCACCCCAATGTTTATTGCAGCATTATTCATGATAGCCAAGATATGGAAACAACCTACATGAGTGGATAAAGAATCTGTGTTCCATATATACAATGGAACATTACCCAACCATATAAAGAATGAAATCTTTCCATTTGCAAGAAAATAGATGGACCTAAAAGGTATTATGCTAAGTGAAATACATCAGACAGAGAAAGACAAATACAGTCTGATTTCTGAAATGAATCTGAAAAGCAAAACAAACAAAACAGAAACAGACTTATAGATACAGTGAATGAACTGGTGGTTGCTAGAGGGGAAAAGTCTAGAAGGCTGAGTGAAATAGGTATTGAATTAATACCTAGGTATTGAATCAATACATTGTACACCTGAAACTAAAGTAATATTTTAAGCCAATTATACTTCAATTAAAAAAACAACATTAAAATACTATTTGCCTCCAGTTCTGGATTTTGCATCAAAGTAATTAGGCTTCAGGACACCTCACTTGCATGGGCCCATCTCAGGCCTTATAAGGGGATGTCATTCAAGGAGTCATGAGTTTTTGTAAAGTTTACAAAAGTAAGATATTTAGCTGCAATTGGTTAAGACCAGTCCCTTTCTACTACAGTTCTCTCTTCAGCTCCTTCTCCTTGTGTTGAGTGGCATTGGCATAGATGTAAGATTTGGGAGCTGAGGTTAAAACAGAGTTTAATTTATAAATATTACTGCTTTATGTGCAGGCTACAACTGGCCTGAGATTTCAGAGAAGAATCTTAATGTCACATAAGTTCTAAGTAAGGTACTTGTTGCTTTCCTGGTGTATGAATGGCTTCCAGGAATACTCCTGTTGTGAATTGCCTAATTTACTCTGTGTCATGACCCAGAGCACAGAGCCAGAGACTGATTGCAAAATGGATGAGTCCTATGTAGCAGGCACTGAGAAAGAGAGGGTAATGGAGAAGGAACAAGACAACTGAGCAGAAAGCTCATCTGTGGAAAATCCTTACAAATCTTATAGCTCACATGTAAAAAAAAAAATTGATAGAGGTTTCCCATAGGATTTACATCATGTTATTATAATGATTTTGACCCTAAAAGAAAATATTTTAAATTATTAGCTATATAAAGACAATAAAAAGAAATTTCAATCAACATTGTTGGAAGAAAAACAGAATTATCTTCCTACTCTCTCTACAGAAAATGATTGCACATTGTCCTATGAAGGAGAACTTTAAAATTTATAATTTGTTGTGATTTATTTTCCTCATGGAAAATAAAAATTAACATTACTTATTAATTTTGTAATCTTTTTAAGGAAATAATCCCCCAATATCATAGCTTTAGACCCTACAAAACCTGCATCTCCTGCTACTGGCTCTTGGCAAATATTAAGGATTTTACTAGAAGAAGAGAAAAACATGCTCCTTCTGGAAACTACCAAGGATGTTTCAGCTTTTCCTCTCCCTGCCCCTTCCTGTGAGAAAAGTGTCTGTCAGGACGATGAATATCACAGGCTGTGCACACATGGGATGAGTCAGGTCATGGGGGCTGAATGACTGATAACATACACATGCAGCATGTTTACCTCTCAAAACCTGACTTAATTAAGAAAAGAATACCAAAAAATCAGCAAACTAGAATATCCCCTTTTTTTCTGAGAGTTGAAGACAAGATTCCTGTGTCACCTTCACCCAAAACTGGAGGGAAGACAACTGCTTGGGTTATTCTTATTCTTACTTTGCATATATCCTGAACATTTCATCAAGAATTTTGAATTTAGAACCTCTCTCCTAAAGTATACATTTGGTGTATAAAATAATCTTGTCATCATAAATATTTTCAGCACTATTCAAAATAACCTTTTCAATACATCAGTGTCTTTATTATACTTGTTAAAATTTCTGTGGTTGTCACGTAGTTAATAACCTGAATTAAGAAAGTACAGATGAATGTAGGAGGGAAGCACCCCCAGGTTACCTTGGATATAGATGCCAAAACTGTCAGAGGAAAGGGAAGGGGGATCAACATATGATCCCACATGAACATTTCCATATTATTACAGATGGTTCCCCAAAAAGAGTTTGGCTAGGGAAGTTATATTTACATATGAGAGAACTATTTAAATGATATTTGTAAAGGTAGGAAAAGAGGCATTTTTATATTGTTCAGTGCTTTGGATCTTCATGTTAGTGAGAAATCCTTTAGAATATATGCTTCTCAGAGCATGAACTCAAGGCAGATAACAGTCTGTGAGAAGCAAGTCCAAATGTTGAGAATATAAAACATTGAGGCTTTCAAAGGTACAGCTGGTGGTGTTTCATCCAGGAAGTAAGGACTGGATGACAGATCTTCTAAGGCCGACAGTAGTCAAGGATACCTAATATCAGCTCAAGCTGAGAAATGCAAAGTCAAGAAAGAATCCTCTGAACTTGTTTCCCTGAGTATTCAAGCTTTACATAAAAGCTTCAGCTTTCCTAACTAAAAAGTTAGGGTGGGGTGGAGTAGAGAAGGCAGGGAATGGAGGTAAATGCTGTAATGATATTCCTAAAGAGACAATTCTGTCTCTCCTGCTTGTTTGCATTTGTACAAGAGAAGTTCAAAAGGAAAAATGTCAGGAATTTAGAAGTATAGATGTCTGAGTGACATGTTACACTATTTGCTGGCTTATGGCACAGCATTAAACCTCCAGTATCTACTTCCATGCTTGTGACTTAGAATGTGAACCTCTTCTGTCTCTACTAGGTGTCATATTCAGAACTGTAATTGAACAGAAAAGGGGGAAATTACATATAAAGGTATAGGCAAGGGAACAGCTATTACTCCTAGAGGATGGGGAAACATATCTGCATATGTGTGTGTCAGTTAACAAGAGGACACATGGAGAGAATACTTTCAATACTTCAAGTCTTACTCCTTTGTACTTTCTTTGAATATTAAAAACAAGCACATCTTTTGGCAAATGGATGTCACTCAGTACTTCTTAAACTAAAGCTTTGCAGCAAAATCTAAGGATTTGAGCTATTCTTAGACAGGAAAGAAATCTGATGGCTTTATCCTGTGAAACTAAGCCTTTAAAAGTCAGTAATGTTCTTGTTTTCACGTTGTATGAAAAATAAACTGCTCTTCCTGTTGTAAAATATGCAAAGTCCCCTCCCTTTTTGTTACATTAAATACAATGATGTCATTTCACTTCAGAAACAGCTATTGCAAAGGTGGTCAAAATGTATAAACTTTCAGTTATGAGATAAATAAGTACTAGGAATGTAACGTACAATATGATGACTGTAGTTAACACCACCATATGGTATATTTGAAAGCTGTTAAAAGAGTAATTTGTAAGAGTTCTCATTGCAAGAAAAAACATTTTTGTGTATCTATATGAGATGATGGATGCTAACTAAACATTGTGGTAATCATTTCACAATATGTGTAAGACAAATATTAAGCAGTACACCTTAAACATATACAGTGTTATATGTCAATCATATCAGTAACATTGAAAAAAAATGGCTATCATATGCCATGAGACTCTTAGGAAAGACAGAGGTAGAGTTGGAAAAAGTAGGTTCTGTAATACCCTTTGTTAGCTCTCTCTTTTGAATAATCACTGTGACCTCATTTCCCCAATTTAGAAAAGATTGAGCTGTACTTTGACTTGCTCCTATTTTTAATCTACACATCCCATCATTTAAAACATGTTTTCATCAAATCAAGCAAAGATGTCTAGGGTGATTAGCCTGGGATTTTCATTCCTTGAATTCTTTTGGCTATGGATACCCAACTCCTCCTCTTTTACATTCCCCAGTTATTGTTGATTTCTCCAGTTATAAGCCTTACATTGTTCATGTTTATTTTAGCCTGTTTGTGTGAAAGTTGACACCATACGGTGATGAGAATCACATTCCCAGTCTAAATGCTTACCATTTAACAGAGATTTTAACTAAGAGACCCAATGATGCCAACTGTAAAATAACCTGTCATTTCTAGATGATCTGCTTTGTTTTATTAAAGGTCAATAAGTCCAAAATTATGTTTTTTAAAAGATGTTTTCCCATAATGTAGTTGTCAAAGAAGATTGATAAAACAGAAAATTTTTTACAATTTGATTTTAGTAGAAAAAGAGAAGTATTTTGTTAAATTACTATATAGCTCATATTTGTTGTCATTTATTAAGTTGCAATTCTTTCACTCTAGGTGGACGGGAAGGATGTGAAATCATTACATGACAGTTTATAGACAGACTTGGAAGGGAACATTTCTGATGCAAAACTGTTAATACCAAAAATGTGAGTTTAGAAAGTTAAGAATTGTATTTTCTTAAGTGAAATTAATGCTTTTCTACCTAAGGTGATTTAGTTAAATCTGCAAGCAAGGTGTAAACATAAAACACAAAACAAATAATCAATGAGTCCAATCCATACTGGAACAAAGAGAGCAAATGTGTAATGTTTATCAAATAATTTCCTTTGCATAATGATCCCAAAACTATCCAGGCAGCGCAGTTCTTTTTTTTTTTTCAGTACACAGGCCTCTCACTGTTGTGGCCTCTCCCGTTGCGGAGCACAGGCTCCGGACGTGTAGGCTCAGCGGCCATGGCTCACAGGTGCAGCCGCTCCGCGGCATGTGGGATCTTCCCGGACCCGGGCAAGAACCCGTGTCCCCTGCATCAGCAGGCGGACTCTCAACCACTGCGCCACCAGGGAAGCCCAGGCAGCGCAGTTCTCGAACCAGAGTTGCACTGGTGGGACTACTGGAGACAAAGAAGCCTTTTTTAGATTCCTCTCTAAAATCTGAGGAAGGTAATAATCTCCTCCCCGTGCACATTTTGCTTGCGTGTCCTATACCCCAAGTACATGTTCCACAGTAACCTCGGAATACAGACCAAGCCTCCTGATGGTCTTCAAGCACACGCTAATTCACATAGAAGCAAACGCTACAGCCTACTACTGCTAGGTTTCTTTGCAATGAACAGCATATTTTGCTCACTGAGGGAAAAGGCAGAAGGAAGCCTATTGCATTGTCAACCGTTATCTCTGAGTGAATAGAAGGAATTGCTTCCAAATGCAGTAAAAGAATTACTGTAGATTAGTGTAGCATTTGAGCTTGAGTGCTGAGGTAAAATTGTTTTCTCTATTTCATGATCATGATCTTGAAAGTTCTCATTTTATTACAATAATGGAGATGCTTGATCACATACTGAGTCAGGTAAATCACAAAGCCAGCTCTTGAGCAGTCCTGGGCAGGCCATAAGTAATGTCATAGCTGAGGACTACATTAACCACAATTCAGATGAACAAAATCCAACACAAGCTCATTTGATTTGTTTACAGTGTGAATAGAGACTTTATTCAGAAATACAATAATACAACAACAACAAATGCTTTTGTTCTGTATTGTAAAAAAGAAGCCCAGGTACTTTTCATTGCAGCCTGTAGTCTTTCATTACTAGGGACAGCACGCCCAGCTCGTAAACACTGGTTATCAATGAAAGAAATAGAAACTTGTGAGGCCAGGGGAATGTTTATATACATTTGAAGATGAAAGAGCCAAGGAGAACAGCACTGTAGTATCAATTACGATGACGTACATGTGGCTGCTTAAAATTTTAACATGGAACATGAAAAGAGATTGTGATTTGATGCAGTACATGAATAACGTATAGTTTCAGCTTTGAAGTGAATGACCCACTTTCCCTTCGAGTACCCACTAAAATTAGGTGGCACCTTGCTTGAAATGTGATAAATTTGAGATCAGGTCAAGCATTATATATAAGGTTGAACAGAGACTATAACGTCACCCTTTGAACATGCAGATTAGGAAAGAATGATCACCTTATGGTAGACTTGACTTAGTAAGAACCGGCTCTACCCTCATGAGCTTGTAGAGAAAGGGTCAACAGATGATAGGTTTGAAATATTGCTAAGAAACAACCTCTATAGGCACGAGCAGGAAAAAAAAAATGAGCATGCAGTTTCTTTAAAATTACCCCAAAAATTCCAGGAAGATTCAGAAAAAGTTATTAAATAACATGATTTCATTATTATCAACCTCATGCCAATCAGTATCCCACCTAATCACTACACATTGAAAAGTTCTGCGGTAAGGAGGCTTATGGATTAAACCAATTGAACCTCGCAAGGTAAGTCAGAGAACGGAGGAATTTTTTAGTGTGATAATCTCAGTATGCAAAATATGGTAGCCCTATTCTGCTGTTAGGGATCAGGGTTAGTTTTGATGGCATTACAAGATACTAGAATCATATGACCTAGAATTTCCAACTTCTATTTCTGTCCCCCACCTCTTTTTCCACATGAGACTCCCAAGAAACCATGTACCCAGAGGTGATGACAAGTGCTAAATTTAAACATGCCTCAATTCCTGTCGGCTGGCCCCCCGTGTCCTGTCACAAAGCTCTCTGAACAGCTGGGCTGAGGACTTGGCTCAGTCTCAAGGATCAAGAGGAGTCTCTGGACGCATTTGTCTCCATCTTAGCTACAGCTGCCCACCAGGACCAGACCTGGTACTTACAGTGAAGGAGGGATTGGAGGGCATTGCTTGTAGTGTCTTTATCAACAAGGAAGTGGTACATTTGACTCCATCAGTGTTTCTCTCTGACCAACCAAATTAGCTCCACCTTCTCTCTGAACAGAGTTTGGGAGTTGGGGAAGACAAGAAAGGGAGTGAAAGAAAAGAGGCTCCAATGGAGATGGAGTGGTGCTTAGAGCTCCTCTCCTGTCCAGAGACTGGCAGCACCACATAGAAAACATGCTTAATTCAACTCCATAGAAATGGAAAGCGGGAAGGGTAGAAGACACGGTTCTTGTTTGCAAAAGGACTCAGGTCTAGCAAGAAAATAAGCTCTAATCATAATACTGTGTAGAAAGTGATTTATGTGTTTTTAAACCAACTTACATAGGAAATCCAAAGAGGGAGTCATTGTTTCTGCTATGAGTTGAGGGTATTTGGAAATAGCTAAATTAGAGACATTTGAGTAAGATATTGAAGGACAGAAGCAACTGTAGCAAATTAGTGAAATGACAAAATATAATGTCAGTGAAAGAGAATGGGGAAAAGTCAGCGAATGCAGCAAGAGTTAAGGTAAGGAGATATAAAACTACATGGCACGTGTGATGAGTCCTCTGGCTAGAGATCTGGAGGCTAGGAGGGACAGGAGTGAAATATCTGGAAATGATTCAAGAAAATGTTTTGTTTCCAAATTTAGGAAGGACCTTGAGTGTCCTGCTAAGAAATTAAGAGTTTTATCTTTTTGGAAAAGAAATGACATATGATTAGGTCTGTGTTTACCAGAGATTATTCTGGCAACACTGTGAAGAATGAATGGAAGTTATGAAAATAAAGGTAGAAAAACTAGTTAAGAGACTAATGCAGCTGTTGAGGATGTAAACTGGGAAAATGGAAGGGATATTGGGTGTAATAATGCTGATTACTCAATAGATAATGAGATTGCAAAATAAGAGCAAGAAAAATATTTTTGGAATAATTTAGGTTGAGAAGATTTGAGATTTTACAGGCTGTTGTGAATCAGGAAGGTGCCACTCAGTTTCTTAGTCATTTTTGTCATGAGAAGCATGTGTTTGTAAATTTTCTGGTTATGGTTCATTGTACAGTTTGAGCCCATAGAAAAAAGCTTGACCAATTAACCCAAAAAGGACTCAAATCACACAGTACTAGGCAAGTAGTGGTTATTCAACAAATATTTGTTGAACCAAACTTTGTGAGATGATGATGATGCCTGTCTCACACACCACTTTCTTCAATTGAGTTTAAGCTGTGAAGTAACCATGGTTTTTCTCTCTTCTGAACTTCAGTTCTCCATTCTAATGAGATTCCCACTGGGATGTTATGAAAATTAGTGGGGAAACAAGTGTATTCTTTATCACCACAACAAGTATTGCAACATGCATGTTATGATTTTTTAGTTTCCTTGTAGAATATGGAGCTTCATTAGCAGAATGGTCAAACACACCTCCAGTTGATGTGATTTTATTTTTAGAATGTATGCAAACATCATTGAATTTGTTCAATTCCATTGATCCAAATGAAATTCTATGTATGCATTTAAAAATAGGAAACATTTCCTGGCTATTGTAAATAGAGCTGCAATGAACATTTTGGCACATGACTTTTTTTTGAATTATGGTTTTCTCAGGGTATATGCCCAGTAGTGGGATTGCGGTGTCGTATGGTAAATTTGTAGTTTTTTAAGGAACCTCCATACTGTTCTCCAGTGAAGTAAGTCAGAAAGAGAAAAACAAATACCATATGCTAACATATATGTATGGAATCTAAGAAAAAAAAAAAAAAAGGTCATGAAGAACCTAAGGGTAAGACGGGAATAAAGACACAGACCTACTAGAGAATGGACCTGAGGATTTGGGGAGGGGGAAGGGTAAGCTGTGACAAAGTGAGAGAGTGGCATGGACATATATACACTACCAAACATAAAATAGATAGCCAGTGGGAAGCAGCCGCATAACACAGGGACATCAGTTCGGTGCTTTGTGACCACCTAGAGGGGTGGGATAGGGAGGGTAGGAGGGAGGGAGATGCAAGTGGGAAGAGATATGGGAACATATGTATATGTATAACTGATAAAAAAAAAGAAAAAAAATAAGAAACATTAATGAGTTATACAAATAATGGTAATGATACATAAGGTAACGTGTTTTGACAACTTCTATGATAAGCACTTTATATACACTCTCTCAGTTTTACTGTGCAGTGGGTATTTTTTTTAAACATCTTTATTGGAGTATAATTGCTTTACAATGGTGTGTTAGTCTCTGCTTTATAACAAAGTGAATCAGTTATACATATACATATGTTCCCATATCTCTTCCCTCTTGCGTCTCCCTCCCTCCCACCCTCCCTATCCCACCCCTCTAGGTGGTCACAAAGCACCGAGCTGATCTTCCTGTGCTATGTGGCTGCTTCCCACTAGCTATCTATTTTACATCTGGTAGTGTATATATGTCCATGCCACTCTCTCACTTTGTCACAACTTACCCTTCCCCCTCCCCATATCCTCAAGTCCATTCTCTAGTAGGTCTGTGTCTTTACTTCTGTCTTACCCCTAGGTTCTTCATGACATTTTTTTCTTAAATTCCATATATATGTGTTAGCATACGGTATGTGTCTTTCTCTTTCTGACCTACTTCACTCTGTATGACAGACTCTAGGTCCATCCACCTCATTACAGATAGCTCAATTTCATTTCTTTTTATGGCTGAGTAATATTCCATTGTATATATGTGACACATCTTCTTTATCCATTCATCTGATGATGGACACTTAGGTTGTTTCCATCTCTGGGCTATTGTAAATAGAGCTGCAATGAACATTTTGGTACATGGCTCTATTTGAATTATGGTTTTCTCAGGGTATATGCCCAGTAGTGGAATTGCTGGGTCAAATGGTGGTCCTATTTGTAGTTTTCTAAGGAACCTCCATACTATTCTCCATAATGGCTGTACCATTTCACATTCCCACCAGCAGTGCAAGAGTGCTCCCTTTTCTCCACACCCTCTGCAGCATTTATTGTTTCTAGATTTTTTGATGATGGCCATTCTGACTGATGTGAGATGATAGCTTATTTTAGTTTTTTTTTTTTTTTTTTTTTTTTTTTGCCGTACGCGGGCCTCTAACTATTGTGGCCTCTCCCATTGCAGAGCACAGGGTCTGGACACGGAGGCTCAGCGGCCATGGCTCACAGGCCTAGCCGCTCCGCGGCATGTGGGATCTTCTCGGACCGGGGCACAAACCCGTGTGCTCTGCATTGGCAGGCAGACTCTCAACCACTGCACCACCAGGGGAGCCCTCATTATAGTTCTGATTTGCATTTCCCTAATGATTAATGATGTTGAGCATACTTTCATGTGTTTTTTGGCAATCTGTATATCTTCTTTGGAGAAATGTCTATTTAGGTCTTCTGCCCATTTTTGGATGGTTTTTTTTGTTGTTGTTATTGAGCTGCATGAGCTGCTTGTAAATTTTGGAGATTAATCCTTTGTCAGTTGCTTCATTTGCAAATATTTTCTCCCATTCTGAGGGTTGTCTTTTGGTCTTGTTTATGGTTTCCTTTGCTGTGCAAAAGCTTTGAAGTTTCATTAGGTCCCATTTGTTTATTTTTGTTTTTATTTCCATTTCTCTAGGAGGTGGGTCAAAAAGAATCTTGCTGTAATTTATGTGATAGAGTGTTCTGCCTATGTTTTCCTCTAAGAGTTTGATAGTGTCTGACCTTACATTTAGGTCTTTTATCCATTTTGAGCTTATTTTTGTGTATGGTGTTAGGGAGTGATCTAACCCCATATTTTTACATGTACCTGTCCAGTTTTCCCAGCACCACTTATTGAAGAGGCTGTCTTTTCTCCACTGTACATTCCTACCTCCTTTATCAAAGATAAGGTGACCATATGTGCGTGCGTTTATCTCTGGGTTTTCTATTCTGTTCCATTGATCTATATGTCTGTTTTTGTGCCAGTACCATACTGTCTAGATTACTGAAGCTCTGTAGTGTAGTCTGAAGTCAGGGAGCCTGATTCCTCCAGCTCCATTTTTCATTCTCAAGATTGCTTTGGCTATTCGGGGTCTTTTGTGTTTCCATACAAATTGTGAAATTTTTTATTCTAGTTCTGTGAAAAATGCCAGTGGTAATTTGGTAGGGATTGCATTGAATCTGTAGATTGCTTTGGGTAGTAGAGTCATTTTCACAATGTTGATTCTTCCAATCAAAGAACATGGTATATCTCTCCATCTATTTGTATCATCTTTAATTTCTTTCATCAGTGTCTTATAGTTTTCTGCAAACAGGTCTTATGTCTCCTTAGGTAGGTTTATTCCTAGGTATTTTATTCTTTTTTTTGCAGTGGTAAATGGGAGTGTTTTCTTGATTTCACTTTCAAATTTTTCATCATTAATGTATAGGAATGCAAGAGATTTCTGTGCATTAATTTTGTATCCTGCTATTTTACCAACTTCATTGATTATTCTTTAGTAGTTTTCTGGTAGCATCTTTAGGATTCTCTGTGTATAGTATCATGTCATCTGCAAAAATTGACAGCTTTACTTCTTCTTTCCTGATTTGGATTCCTTTTATCTCCTTTTCTTCTCTGATTGCTGTGGCTAAAACCTCCAAAACTGTGTTGAATAAGAGTGGTGAGAGTGGTTAACCTTGTCGTGTTCCTAATCTTAGTGGAAATGCTTTCAGTTTTTCACCATTGAGGATGATGTTGGGTGTGGGTTTGTCATATATGGCCTTTATTATGTTGAGGAAAGTTCCCTCTATGCTTACTTTCTGCAGGGTTTTTATCATAAATGGGTGTTGAATTTTGTCAAAAACTTTCTCTGCATCTATTGAGATGATCATATGGTTTTTCTCCTTCAATTTGTTAATATGGTGTATCACGTTGATTGATTTGCATATATTGAAGAATCCTTGCATTCCTGGAATAAACCCCACTTGATCATGGTGTATGATCCTTTTAATGTGCTATTTCATTCTGTTTGCTAGTATTTTTTGCATCTATGTTCATCAGTGATATTGGCCTGTAGTTTTCTTTCTTTGTGACATCCTTGTCTAGTTTTGGTATCAGGGTGATGGTGGCCTCGAAGAATGAGTTTGGGAGTGTTCCTCCCTCTGCTATATTTTGGAAGGGTTTCAGAAGGATAGGTGTTAGCTCTTCTCTAAACGTTTGATAGAATTCGCCTGTGAAGCCATCTGGTCCTGGCCTTTTTTGGTTGGAAGATTTTTAATCACAGTTTCAATTTCAGTGCTTGTGATTGGTCTATTCATATTTTCTATTTCTTCCTGATTCAGTTCTAGCAGTTGTGCATTTCTAAGAATTTGTCCATTTCTTCCAGGTTGTCCATTTTATTGGCATAGGGTTGCTTGTAGTAATCTCTCATGATCTTTTGTATTTCTGCAGTGTCAGTTGTTACTTCCCCTTTTTCATTTCTAATTCTATTGATTTGAGTCTTCTCCCTTTTTTTCTTGATGAGTCTGGCTAATGGTTTATCCATTTTGTTTATCTTATCAAAGAACCAGCTTTTAGTTTTATTGATATTTGCTATCATTTCCTTCATTTCTTTTTCTTTTATTCCTGATCTGATCTTTATGATTTATTTCCTTCTGATAACTTTGGGGGTTTTCTTGTTCTTCTTTCTCTAATTGCTTTAGGTGCAAAGTTAGGTTGTTTATTCGAGATGTTTCCTGTTTCTTAAGGTAGGATTGTATAGATATAAACTTCCCTCTTAGAGCTGCTTTTGCTGCATACCATAGGTTTTGGGTCATCGTGTGTCCATTGTCATTTGTTTCTAGGTATTTTTTGATTTCCTCTTTGATTTCTTCAGTGATCACTTCATCATTAAATAGTGTATTGTTTAGCCTCCATGTGTTTATATTTTTTACAGATGTATTCCTGTAGTTGATATCTAGTCTCATAGCGTTGTGGTTGGAAAAGATACTTGACATAATTTCAATTTTCTTAAATTTACCAAGGCTTGATTTGTGACCCAAGATATGATCTATCCTGGAGAATGTTCCATGAGCACTTGAGAAAAATGTGTATTCTGTTGTTTTTGGATGGAATGTCCTATAACTATCAATTAAGTCCATCTTGTCTAATGTATCATTTAAAGCTTGTCTTTCCTTATTTATTTTCATTTTGGACGGTCTGTCCATTGGTGAAAGTGCGGTGTTAAAGTCCCCTACTATGACTGTGTTACTGTCGATTTCCCCTTTTATAGCTGTTAGCATTTGCCTTATGTATTGAGGTGCTCCTATGTTGGGTGCATAAATATTTACAATTTTTATATCTTCTTCTTGGATCAATCCCTTGATCATTATGTGGTGTCCATCTTTGTCTCTTGTAATAGTCTTTATTTTAAAGTCTATTTTGTTTGATATGAGAATTGCTCCTCCAGCTTTCTTTTGGCTTCCATTTGCATGGAATATCTTTTTCCTTCCCCTTAGTTTCAGTCTGTATGTGTCTCTAGGTCTGAAGTGGGTCTCTTGTAGATAGCATATGTAGAGGTCTTGCTGTTATATCCATTCATCCAGTCTGTGTCATCTGGTGGGAGCATTTAATCAATTTACATTTAAGGATATTATCGATATGTTTGTTCCTTTTCCCATTTTCTTAATTTTTTTTTGTGTTTTTTATTGTGGGTCTTTTCCTTCTCTTGTGTTTCTTGCCTAGAGAAGTTCCTTTAGCATTTGTTTTAAAGCTGGTTTGGTGGTGCTGAACTCTCTCAGCTTTTGCTTGTCCTTAAAGGTTTTAATTTCTCCATCAAATCTGAATGAGATCCTTGCTGGGTAGAGTAATCTTGGTTGTAGATTTTTCTCCTTCATCACTTTAAATATATCCTGCCAGTCCCTTCTGCCTTGCAGAGTTTCTGCTGAAAGATCAGCTATTAACTTTATGGGGATTCTCTTGTGAATTATTTGTTGCTTTTCCGTTGCTGCTTTTAATATGTTTTCTTTGTATTTAATTTTTGACAGTTTCATTAATATGTGTCTTGGCGTGTTTTTCCTTGGTTTCATCCTGTATGGGACTCTCTGTTCTTCCTGGACTTGATTAACTATTTCCTTTCCCATATTAGGGAAGTTTTCAACTATAATCTCTTCAAATATTTTCTCAATCCCTTTCTTTTTCTCTTCTTCTTCTGGAATCCCTATAATTTGAATGTTGGTGTGTTTAATGTTGTCCCAGAGGTCTCTGAGACTGTCCTCAGTTCTTTTCATTCTTTTTTCTTTATTCTTCTCTGTAGTAGTTATTTCCACTACTTTATCTTCCAGGTCACTTATCCGTTCTTCTGCCTCAGTTTTTCTGCTATTGAACCCATCTAGAGTATTTTTCATTTCATTTATTGTGTTGTTCATCATTGCTTGTTTCATCTTTAGTTCTTCTAGGTCTTTGTTAAATGTTTCTTGCATTTTCTCTATTCTATTTCCAAGATTTTGCATCATCTTTACTCTCATTATTCTGAATTCTTTTTCAGGTAGACTGCCTATTTCCTCTTCATTAGTTAAGTCTGGTGGGTTTTTATCTTGCTCCTTCATCTGCTGTGTGTTTTTCTGTCTTCTCATTTTGCTTATCTTACTGTTTTGGGGGTCTCCTTTTTGTAGGCTGCAGGTTCGTAGTTCCCGTTGTTTTTGGTGTCTGTCCCCAGTGGCTAAAGTTGGTTCAGTAGGTTGTGTAGGCTTCCTGGTGGAGGGGACTAGTGCCTATGTTCTGGTGGATGAACCTCTATCTTGTCCTTCTGGTGGGCAGGTCCCCGTCTGATGGTGTGTTTTGGGGTGTCTGTGGACTTATTATGATTTTACGCAGCCTCTCTGCTAATGGTTGGGTTTGTGTTCCTGCCTTGCTAGTTGTTTGGCATAGAGTGTCCAGCACTGTAACTTGCTGGTCGTTGAGTGAAGCTGGGTGCTGGTGTTGAGATGGAGATCTCTGGGAGATTTTTGCCATTTGATATTATGTGGAGCTGGGAGGTCTCTTGTGGACCAGTGTCCTGAAGTTGGGTCTCTCACCTCAGAGGCACAGCACTGACTCCTGGCTGGAGCACCAAGAGCCTTTCATCCACACGGCTCAGAATAAAAGGGAGAAAAAGAAGAAAGATAGAAAGAAAGAAGGAAGATAAAATAAAATAAAATTATTAAAATAAAAAATAATTATTAAGAAATAAATTTTTTTAAAGAAAAAATAAAATAAACGGACGGATAGAACCCTAGGACAAATGGTGAAAGCAAAGCTATACAGAGAAAATCTCACACAGAAGCATACACATACACACTCACAAAAAGAGGAAAAGGGGAAAAATAATAAATCTTGCTCTCAAAGTCCGCCTCCTTAATTTGGGATGATTCCTTGTCTATTCAGGTATTCCGCAGATGCAGGGTACATCAAGTTGATTGTGGAGCTTTAATCCACGGCTTCTGAGGCTGCTGGGAGAGATTTCCCTTTCTCTTCTTTGTTCACACAGCTCTCGGGGCTCAGCTTTGGATTTGGCCCTACCTCTGCATGTAGATCGCAGGATGGCGTCTGTTCTTCGCTCAGACAGGACGGGGTTAAAGGAGCAGCTGCTTCAGGGTCTCTGGCTCACTCAGGCCGGAGGGAGGGAGGGGTGCGGATGCAGGGCTAGCCTGCTGCAGCAGAGGCCTGTGGGACATTGCACCAGCCTGAGGCGTGCCATGCTTTTTACCGGGGAAATTGTCCCTGGATTCCGGGACCCTGGCAGTGGCGGGCTGCACAGGCTCCCCGGAAGGGATGTGTGGATAGTGACCTGTGCTCGCACACAGGCTTCTTGGTGGCGGCAGCAGCAGCCTTAGAGTCTCATGCCCGTCTCTGAGGTCCGTGCTGTTAGCCGCGGCTCGCACCCGTCTCTGGAGCTCCTTTAAGCAGCGCTCTTAATCCCCTCTCCTCGCGCACCAGGAAGCAAAGAGGGAAGAAAAAGTCTCTTGCCTCTTCGGCAGGTCCAGACTTTTCCCCGGACTGCCTCTCGGCTAGACGTGGTGCACTAACCCTCTTCAGGCTGTGTTCCTGAAGTGGGTATTTTTATTAGATTTAATATGTAAAACTAAGGCACAGAGAAGTTAAATAGCATGCCCAATGTCATACAGCAGGTCATAGGAGAAGCTGATATTTGAACCAGCCAATGGGATTCCCAATCCCATGCTTTTAATTCATGAAAATGCAGTACACAATTTCATGCTTTATTTGCCATAAGGTAGAACTTTTTTTCTACCTTATCAGATCAGATTAAATGAAAGTCCAACAAAATTTGGATTTTTCCCATAAAGAAAAGCTTCATGTCTTTTTTGAACTCTATGATGTCAAACTATTCCAAAAATATTTTTGGTGCCCCTACTTTGCAGTCTCACTATATACTGAGCAATCAGCATTGCTGGACCCAGCATCCCTCTTACTCCCCCAGTTCATATCCTTGACAGCTGCATTAGCCCCCTAACTGGTTTTTGTATCTTTATCACTTCCAATCCAACTTTCAGTGTTGCTAGAATAATGTCTTGTAAACACAGACCTGATACATTATTTCTCTTCAAATCCTTCTATGGTTACCATTATCATCAATGTTTCTTCTCCTTTCCCTTAGCCACAAAGGAATTCTCAGAAAATAACCTGCTTGTAGTTCTTCCATTAATTGAAATGGAAACCATAAAACCAGAAAATCACATAAATAAATAAAACCTATCCTTTTTAAATTACAAGAAGATGTCTTAAGATTTCAGCCTTATTTTTGAAATTAAGAGTTTTACCTGTCACAGCACCCACGTTTGACCATGCAAGAGAAAGGCATTGTTTCTGCCAAAGAATAGACCACTGAGAATGACTGTTTGGAAAGCGTTTTGTTAATATATTAGTAGTAAAACGTTTATAGCTTTATCAGAGTTAATGTATATGCTATAAAGGAAAACAATAAAAAGATCTCTTAGAAACTGAGACTCTCATAATTGAGAAAAACATTTTAAGCACTTCTATATTATTAAAACAGACAACAAAAAGAAGGAAACAAATTTGGATGATACCATATTCTCTGTTTACAATACAATTAAATTTTAAATAATGAAGAGATAATTTTAAAAGACTCACACATTTGGGGAGTCTAAAACTTCTAAATAACTCATAGGTCAAAAAGAAATTATGACGGAACTTAGAAAATATGTAGAACTAATGGTAAAGAAAATATTGCATATCAAACTTTGCAAGACGAAATCAAACTGGTTCTTAGAAGGAAATTGTAAGCATATTTCTGCAATTACTTAAGACAAATTTGAAAAACACCTAACAAATTAAACAGTTCAAGAAATTATAAAAATAAAGTAGGCCAAAAGAAAATAGAAGCAGAGATATAATAAAGCATAAAGATTAATATATAGAAAGTAAAGGAACAAAATAAAGATAATGAAATAGGAAAAAATAGGTGATAGGACAGACAAAATGAAAATCTGTGTTTATTTTTTATTGATTAATAAAATTCACAAACCTCTGCCAAGGCTAATCAAGTAAAAACAGAGATAACATTAATTAACAGTATTAGAAAAAAAGTATAAGAAAACTACAAATATGGCAATATTTTTAAAAATCTTAAATTAATTCCATATACAATTTTATGTCAATAAATTTGAACATTTCAATGAGGGACAATTTTCTTGAAGAATAAACCCTAAATTAATACAGAAAGAAATGATTATCTGAGTAAACCCATCTTTTCTTTAAAATAATTAGATAGATAAATATTTCTGCAAAAAGAAATTTGCACAAGCTTTAGAAATGCATTCTCACACATATTTGAAGGACAGATCATTCCAATCTTATGCTGACTGTTCCTTGTGGAAAAGCCTAATTATCCCCAATATCTATCATCCCCCTCAAATTTTAGCTGACTATGGACACCCAACTATAGATCACATTTTCCAGTGACCTTTGCAGTTTGTGTGGCTCTATGACCAAATTATGGCTAATGAGATCTGAATGGAAGTGATGTGTGAGATTTCCAGGTCACATCCTTTCAGGTTGATATAACCTGCCATCAATTTACTCTTTTACCCCATCCCCATGAGCTGAAATGTCCAGGCCTGGTGTGGATAAATCAGCTTTCATCTTTCAGATGGTGGCAAAAGCTTAGGAGATGGGAGAGCCACAAAATAGAAGAAAGAACCTTGGTCCTTGGGTAATCTTGTGAAGCTGAGAAGCCTGCTTACTGCCGCTCTTTCGTTTGTGCCACTCTGATTTTTACTTTATTTTTAGAACATCTTGTTCTGCATGTTCATTAGTATACTTAGTAACTTATTTTATGAAGCTAGAATAACCTTGATTTTAAAATCAGATTAGAAGAGTAAAAGAAAGAAAGATTCTAGACTTTTCTGACTTACTATAGACTCAGAAGTCTGAGATAAAATGTACACTATCTGAGCCCAGCAATATTTTTAAAAATATTGATCCATTCATTAATAACAACTATGTGAGGTCTGCTTCAAGAACACAGGGATAATTCAATAGTAGAAAATTTATTAAAGCAGTTCACGTAGATTAAAGGAAAAATGTGCAAAATCATCTCAATGGATATAGAAATATTTGCATTTGATAATATTCAGCATCACTTTGTTAAGAAAACTATAATCAAACTGGAATAAATGAGAAAGTTTTTAACCTGATAAAGGATATGGATCAAAATTGTACAGAAAATGACAAATTTTTGTGTAAAATATTAGAAACCGTTTCCTCTAAAGTAAGAAACAAGATAAAGATTCCCATTGTCTTTTCCTACTGAACAGTGAATAAATACATTTTCAAGGAAAAGAAACGCATGTTATAAGAAACAGAAATAAATTCAGAACTATTAGTATTTACATTTAATATGAATACTTATTACATAAATAAATGTTGATGTATTAAAAATGGAACAATATACTACAGTTAAAAGGGAGATATCAGCATTCTGTGTATTCAACATAGATTAATTTTAAAAATCCATTCATTATTTGATCAAAAAAGTTTACATATTCTATTGCATGATTTAGGTGCTGAGAAAAGGTCAATGCAGAATGATATTTGAAAATTTGAAAAGCAATACTACATTTTGCTTATGAATACACCCGTGAATAGTAAACGTATAGAAATTCCTGAGAATTACAAACACCAAACAAATGAGGTGGAGGTTACTATCCTGAGGTGAGTGGGAATGTGGGTGGATACTTCACTGAGATGAAGCATATACAAATATCTACATCTATATGATCTAAATCATAAATATACATATGTAAAACTGTTAAGATTTAACATGGCTGAGGGCAAGTACATTGATTATCAATATTTTTATTTTTTTAAAGTTTATGAAAGTTAAAATATATCATTATAAATGTATAGAAAAAAAATCAAAGACTGATGGCATGATTGTGCATCTCAGGATGTTCAGGATGGTAATGCTACCCTAGGACACCCATCACCACCCAGCCAAACAGCCAGATATCAGCTGCCTCCTGCCTTGTTCTTGAACTGTTTTTGAGACTTAAGGTATGGGGCTTCCGTAATGAACCCTGAAATTTTCCTCTACTACTGAATCATTGGAGTGTATTTAAATAGTAACTCCGTCACTTCCTAGTTACGTAATTTATTTGAAACTTCATTAAATTAATTAACTCTCTGGGCTTCAGCTCTTTTCTCTGAAAATGTGGTTAAAAGTAATACCTGTGCCACAGCGTTTTTACATTGATTGAGGGCTTTCTTTTTCTTTTCTTTTCTTTTTTTTTTTTTTTTTGGTGGTACGCGGGCCTCTCACTGCTGTGGCCTCTCCCGTTGTGGAGCACAGGCTCCAGACGTGCAGGCTCAGCAGCCATGGCTCACGGGCCTAGCTGCTCTGCAGCATGTGGGATCTTCCCGGACCCGGGCAAGAACCCGTGTCCCCTGAATCAGCAGGCAGACTCTCAACAACTGCGCCACTAGGGAAGCCCTATTGAGTGCTTTCTTTATGCTTGTTACTACATCATACATTTTGTTTTCTTTTTTTTTATTATTGGAGTATAATAGCTTTACAATGGTGTGTTAGTTTCTGCTTTATAACAGTGTATCAGTTATACATATACATATGTTCCCATATCTCTTCCCTCTTGCGTCTCTCTCCCTCCCACCCTCCATATCCCACCCCTCCAGATGGTCACAAAGCACCGAGCTGATCTCACTGTGCTATGCGGCTGCTTCCCATTAACTATCTACCTTACGTTTGATAGTGTATATATGTCCATGCCTCTCTCTCGCTTTGTCACATCTTACCCTTCCCCCTCCCCATATCTTCAAGTCCATTCTCTAGTAGATCTGTGTCTTTATTCCTGTCTTACCCCTAGGTTCTTCATGACATTTTTTTTTCTTAAATTCCATATATATGTGCTAGTATATGGTATTTGTCTTTCTCTTTCTGACTTACTTCACTCTGTATGACAGACTCTAGGTCTATCCACCTCATTACAAATAGCTCAATTTCATTTCTTTTTATGGCTGAGTAATATTCCATTGTATATATGTGCCACATCTTCTTTATCCATTCATCAGATGATGGGCACTTAGGTTGTTTCCATCTCCGGGCTATTGTAAATAGAGCTGCAATGAACATTTTGGTACATGACTCTTTTTGAATTATGGTTTTCTCAGGGTATATGCCCAGTAGTGGGATTGCTGGGTCATATGGTAGTTCTATTTGTAGTTTTTTAAGGAACCTCCATACTGTTCTCCACAGTGGCTGTATCAATTTACATTCCCACCAACAGTGCAAGAGGGTTCCCTTTTCTCCACACCCTCTCCAGCATTTATTGTTTCTAGACTTTTTGATGATGGCCATCCTGACTGGTGTGAGATGATATCTCATTGTAGTTTTGATTTACATTTCTCTAATGATTAATGATGTTGAGCATTCTTTCATGTGTTTGTTGGCAGTCTGTATATCTTCTTTGGAGAAATGTCTATTTAGGTCTTCTGCCCATTTTTGGATTGGGTTGTTTGTTTTTTTGTTATTGAGCTGCATAATACATTTTTATTATTAATACAGATTAGAACTGTGCCTGGTACATAAAAACTGCTCTGTGATGGTTGACTATGAGTTTTAAAATAGAGAATAGTATGGCAGTTAAGTGGAAAGCCTATGACAATTAGGTTGCTAGGTTGAGACCTTGGCTCTGTCTCTCCCTAACTCTGTGAACTGGGGCAAATTACTTACCTCTCTGGGTTCTTCATATATAATAGGGAGATAGTAATGGCTTCCTTAATATTGTTCTTTGACTAAATGCACTAGTATATGTAAAGCTATACAGTGAGGCTATATAGGGTTACTTTCATTTATTATTATTTTAACACACACTCATGTGTCCATACATATTCATGTATACACACACATACACATACACATATATTTTCTGAGATTCTGTTATTAACAACTTAACAGGGAGCTAGAAGTTCACTTCACCCTGGTCTGTGTCCTCTACCAGCATACTCATTATATCCTTTCTGAGTTAATTTATTCCTAAGGCTAATGTTCTTGCCTTCCACTCTGCAGCTCCCCTGGTTATATTGAATAGTATTCTAGCCCGTGTCCAGGATTGGGCACATTTAATATCTAGCATTGAACTGCTTGTCATGGACAGACACATCATTTTGTGACCACAGATTTCTGTCATGTGACAAGATTTCTAGGACCTGAGAGTGGCTTGCTTGTCAAAATCCCATGAAGCTATCTGAGTAATTGGATAGGTTTGTGTTTAGTACAGGCGCCATCATTCATGATGTCTGCGGCATTACCTGGATCCAATCTTGCCTCTGCCATTATGACTGCGGACCTTGGACAAGTCTCTGGCCCTCTTGGTACCTCAGTTTTTTCATTGATAAATGGTGAAATAGTGGCACATTTGTGTGTTGTGAAGATTAACAAGTTGATGCGTGTAATGTGCTAGAATCTAGCATAAAGAAGGTAGTGATTAATACTGTGTCTCCTCTCTCTACTACTATTAATGTATTCGTGTAATAAATGTATTCATCATGTCCTTGGCACTAGGTTAGTTACCAAGAATGCAACATTAATAAGACACATCCATGTTCTCATGGAGCCAAATTGTAGCTGTACGCAGTGGGGAAGAAGAGGTGCAACATTGGAATAAACAGCACTCTTTAGCAACTCACAGCCAGAGGGGGCAGTTTACTTCCCTTCTCCCTGGGAGAGAAGAAGAGGGACCAATGAAGACTTCACAGAGAGGGTGACCTTTGAGCTAGTATTTGAAGGATAGACCTTCAAGAAGAGAATCTAGGCATAGACTTGAAAGTGGAGAATGAATTTGCCTCCCAAGCTTCCAAGATGCTACCTAAGATTTTCAGCCTGGCCCACCCTAGGACCTTCCAAACACCCCAGATTTTCTCACAATCCAGCAACTAAAGTGTTGGGTCTTCATGACTAACACCTGTGCCTCTTCTGATTGGTCAGTATTATCCTATGGACTATTGAATAGTTGAATATCATCCTTGAGTATAGGTTGTTGGAATGTGCTATTTTACTTTCTGACTTCTAATATTTGACATGTAAATTGACATCAGATGTAAACCTGGGTTTATCCCTATACAGTAAAAGTCCCCTACATACAAACCTTCAAGTTGTGAACTTTCAAAGATGCGAACGTGCATTCGCATGTCCAATCATTTAAGTAAGTTCACATGTCTGGCGTACATTGTCACATACATGCATCCTTTACAAATGGTTGTGCTTTTGTGTAATTTACTGTACAGTACTGTATAGAGTACAATAGTACAGTATCTTTATTTCAAGAGCAGGATGTCTGGAAGCAAGAGTAAAAGTAGCAGTGATGTAGCTGTTACTGCTAAGAAGCACCAAGCAATAACAGTGGAAACAAAAGTGAAAATAACTGAGAGAGTGGAGCGAGGTGAAAAGATGGTAGATGCTGCTCATTCTTATAACATGAATAGTTCAACCATCAGCATGATTCTAAAGAACAAGGACAAGATCATGGAACATGTGAAGTCTGCTGTGCCGATGATGTCAACAATAATATGGAAGAAGCGTGGAAAAGTGATGGAGGAGATGGAGAAACTTCTCAGTGTGCAGATGCAGGATCAACATCAGTGCTGAGTCCTGCTCAGCTTGATGCTGATTCAAGAGAAAACTAAAAGCCTTTATGAAGACTTGAAGAAGAAACATGGTGAAAAATCAGAGGGAGCATCTTTTAATGTCAGCCATGGCTGGTTTCATCAGTTCAAAGCTAGAACCAACATTCACAACGTAAAAGTAAGTGGTGAGGCAGCAAGTGCAGATACGGTAGCTGCCCGGAAATTTCCTGAAACACTTTGAGAAATTCTTGATGAAGGCATGTATTTACCCAAGGAGCTTTTTAATGTGGATGAGACAGGGCTGTACTGGAAGAGGATTCCAGACTGAAGTTACACCATTAAAGAGGAAATGTTGATGCCAGGCTATAAAGCAGCAAAGATAGGCTAACTGTGTTGTTTGGTGGCAATGCTTCTGACAATATGAAGCTGAAGCCTTTCTTGGTTTATTATTCAGAGAACCAAAGATCCCTAAAAACATAGTCAAGGACTCTCTTCCTGTTGTGTGGAAGAGTAACCCCAAAGCCTGGGTTACACTGGCCATTTTCCAGGACTGGTTTTTCCCACTTTATCACAAAGGTAGAGAAATATAGCTTGGAGAAGGATGTCCCATTCAATATTCTTTTGCTGCTTGACAATGCTCCAGGTCACACCCCATTCACGGACAACTTTCATCCCAATGTCAAAGTGGTACATCTGCCACCAAATACTATGTCACTTATTCAACCTATGGACCAGAGAGTTATAGCGACTTTCAAGAAATATTATTTATGTCACACTTTCACCAGGCAGTAAAGGCGAGTGATGAATCAGGAACAACCTTACGACAATTTTAGGAAGACTATAACATCTACAAGGCCATAAAAAACATTGACTTTGCTTGGTATGAGGTTACAGCTGTCACCATGAATCGTGTTTGGAAGAACCTTTGCCCACAGTTTGTTCACAATTCTCATGGATTTGAGAAGGTGGATGAGGAGTCCAAACAGGTTTTCAGCAATTTAATGACCCTCAGTGAGAAGCTGGAGCTAAATCTGCAAGAGGACGACTTCACTGAACTCCTTGCTGTGCAACACAAGGAGCTTACTAATGAAGATCTAACGGAATAGGAGGCCCAGAGAAAAGACAAGGGGAACAAAAGGAAGAATAAGTAACTGAAGAACTGAAGACATTCACAACACAGGAAATGACAGGGGATTTTCTTTATTTGAGAAGGCACTGTTCGTTTTTGAGGCAGAGGACCCAAATGTAGAACGATACACGAAGGTTGCAGCAGCCATTCAGAATGCAATCCAGTGCTACCATGTCATCTGTGATGAGAAAAGAAGGGCTACTACCCAGACATCACTGGATCATATTTTCAAGAGGGTAGATAGAATTGAATCCAGCAGGGAACCAGAACCTCTGCCATCAACATCAGGCATGAGTGAAATTGCAGCTTGCCCTCCATCTCCTATTGCCAACGATCTTCAGCTCTACCATCTCCCACCTCCTCTCCCTCCTCCAGTCAGTAACTCTTCTTGCCTGTTCACTCGATGTCAGCCCCTGTACGCCAGCTGTTGTACTGGACTACTGTACTTTTCAAGGTGCTGCACTATAAGATTAAAAATGTTTTCTTCAGTTTTTGTGTTTGTTTTTTATGCATTATTTGTGTGAAAAGTATTATAAACCTATTACAATACAGTACTATATAGCCAATTGTGTTAGTTGGGTGTCTAGGCTAACTTATGAACAAATTAGACTTACAAGCTTGCTCTTGGAATGGAACTCATTCATATGTAGGAGACTTACAGCAACCCTTCATTTGAATGACTACTTTTTTTCAATTGAAATATAGTTGATTTACAATGTTGTGTTAGTTTCTGGTGTACAGCAAAGTGATTAAGTTATATATGTATATGCATAGATATATTATTTTTCATATTCTTTTCCATTATGGTTTATTACAGGATATTGAATATGGTTCTCTGTGCTATGCAGTAGAATGTTGTTGTTTATCTCTTTTATATATAGTAATTTATATCTGTTAATCCCAAACTCCTAATTTATCCCTTCCCTTATGGTAACCTTAAGTTTGATTTCTGCGTCTGTGAGTCTGCTTCTGTTTTGTAAATAAATTTATTTGTATCACAGTTTAGATTTCATATAAATGACATCATACAATATTTGTCTTTCTCTTTCTGAGTTTCACTTCACTTAGTATGATAATATCTAGGTCCATCCATGTTGCTGCAAATGGCATTATTTCATTCTTTTTATGGCTGAGTAATATTCCATTGTATATATGTACCACATTTTCTTTTTTTTTTAACATCTTTATTTGAGTTTAATTGCTTTACAATTACACACAATGGTGTGTTAGTTTCTGCTTTATAACAAAGTGAATCAGTTATACATATAAATATGTTCCCATATCTCTTCCCTCTTGCATCTCCCTCCCTCCCTCCCACTCTCCCTATCCCACGGCTCTAGGTGGTCACAAACCACCGAGCTGATCTCCCTGTGCTATGCAGCTGCTTCCCACTAGCTATCTATTTTACGTTTGGTAGTGTATATATGTCCATGCCACTCTCACTTTGTCAAAGCTTACCCTTCCCCCTATCCAGATCCTCAAGTCCATTCTCTAGTAGGTCTGTGTCTTTATTCTGTCTTACCCCTAGGTTCTTCATGACCTTTTTTTTTTTTTCTTAGATTCCATATATATGTGTTAGCATACGCTATTTGTTTTTCTCTTTCTGACTTACTTCACTCTGTATGACAGACCCTAGGTCCATCCACCTCACTACAAATAACTCAATTTAGTTTCTTTTTATGGCTGAGTAATATTCCATTGTATATATGTACCACGTTTTCTTTATCTGTTCAACTGTTGATGGACATTTAGTTTGCTTCTATGTCTTGGCTGTTGTAAGTAGTGCTGCTGTGAACATTGAGGTGCATGTATCTTTTCAAATTAAAGTTTTCTCCAAATATATGCCCAGGAGTGGAATTGCAGGATCATACAGCAACTCTACTTTTAGGTTTTTAAGGAACTTCTGTACTGTTCTCTATAGTGGCCGTACCAATTTACATTCCCACCAACAATGTAGTAGGGTTCCCTTTTCTCCACACCCTCTCCAGCATTTATTGTTTGTAGGCTTTTTAATGATGGCCTTTCTGACCAGTGTGAGGTGTTACCTCGTTGTAGTTTCTGTTTGCATTTCTCTAATAATTAGCGAAGCTGAGCATATTTTCATATACCTATTGGTCATCTGTATGTCTTCTTCAACTACTTTTTAACCTAGACAAAAAGGTGATTCTTTTATTTTGCTTTTAATATTAATTTCTAGAAGTTCAAATGCAAGGAGAAGCCACACATAACTTGGAAAACACAGGAGTGACTTTATTGTTTTCAGTCAATAAATATGTGATCATTGTAAAAATGCTATAAAATACTTAAAATTATCCCTGAATTAGCCACTGTTAACATTTTCTTAGGAATCCTTCCAGGTAATTTTAATATCACTAGTGGTATAATGTGTGAGTGTATGTGTGTGTATACACATATAGTTACATGATCTGTATTTATTGTTCACATGAATTGCTTTCCCACTAAATATTCTGCTCCATAATTCTGCAATTTTTCCACATAACAATGTATCTGGGACATTTTTCTACATCAATACATATAAATATACTCCATCAAAAAAAATCGTTTAGGATTCTACCTAGAATGTGTTTCATAATTTATGATGGATATTTAAGTAATTTTCAGACTTTCACTATTGTTAACAGCATTGCAGTTAATATGCCTGAATACATATCTTCACACCATTATAAAGGTTTTTCTGTGAAATTGATTTTTTGAATATACAAGTAACTCATGCTAATTGTTTTCAAATATAAATTGTCATTAATGTGTAAAAAAATACAACTTTAATTATCTGAACCCTTAATAACCTTTTCTGAAAGCTTTATATATCTCTCAAGCAGAAGATATAAGTAGATGATATAATTGTCCCCTGTCTAGACTGAGGCAACGATGGTGACACTTGTTCTAAATTATTAATTAAACACACATGAAACCCTTTAGATGAACAGGTGATATGGTTATTATTAGACATGTTGCTTATTTACAACAAGGGCATATTTAGAGCCTGAGATCAAAGTTCTAAAGCTGATTTCAAAACAGTAGCATTAATCATGCTAAGGCCTGGGACTCCTGAAGCAATTGGGAGAGAATGAAAGATATCTAAATTACAACAAAGTCACATAACTCCATCATTGCTCTAAATCCACTACTTCAGACCATTGTATTTGTGTTGGTGGGAGTCCAAAAAAACAAAAACAAAACAACAAAAAATTCTATGCTGTCATATGCATGTGAAAGGGTTAAACATCATTTATCCATTAATTCTTCTACTTAAAAAACACTTATTCACCACCCACTGTATGCCAAGCTCAGTGCTAAGCAGTGAGCACACAGTGTTGAACAAAATCAACATTATCCCTGAACTCACAGTGCTCTTCTTGAACTCGCCATTTAGCCATCATAGTAATTTTTTTGGAATGATTTGGCATATATTCCTTCCCACTATTTCCACTACCATTATTCTAGCCCCAAATTATTATTTCTTTTTTTTGAATTTTATTTTCTTTACTTTTCATACAGCAGTTTCTTCTCAGTTATCCATTTTATACATATTAGTGTATATACGTCAATCCCAGTCTCCCAATTCATCACACCACTACCCACCATGCCAATTTCCCCCATTGGTGTCCACATGTTTGTTCTCTACATGTGTGTCTCTATTTCTGCCCTTCCAACCAGTTCACCTGTACCATTTTTCTAGGTTTCACATATATGTGCTTGTATATGATATTTGTTTTTCTCTTTCTGACTTACTTCACTCTGTATGACAGTCTCTAGATCCATCCACATCTCTACAAATGACCCAAGTTCATTCCTTTTTGTGGCTGAGTAATATTCCATTGTATATATATACCACATCTTCTTTATCCATTCGTCTGTCGATGGATATTTAGGTTGCTTCCATGACCTGACTATTGTAAGTAGCGCTGCAATGAACATTGGCATGCATCTGTCTTTTTGAATTATGGGTATATGCCCAGTAGTAGGATTGCTGAGTCATATGGTAATTCTATTTCTAGTTTTATAAGGAACCTCCAAACTGTCCGCCATAGTGGCTGTATCACTTTACATTCCCACCAACAGTGCAAGAGGGTTGCCTTTTCTCCATACCCTCTACAGCATTTGTTGATTGTCTGAAAGTGGATTTGCTCAAGAAATTGCAGGAAGTGGAAGAAATGTGATCTGATGGCAGAACTTTGAGGAATATCAACGTTTAAGAAGTAAAGAATGACAGCAAAATGCATAGAAATGGCTAAGAAAGAGTGCCCAGAGATGCATAAACTGATTAAAGACAGAGGGGCAGAATGGTGTAATGGAAACCTATAGTCGAAAATTTCAAGACAAAGGGAGTAATGGACCATGTCAGACAAAACAGAGACATCTGTCCAATTATGTCCACTGAACATTACAATTAGGATTGTTCTTCAACAGTGTTTCAGTGGGGTGTTAACAGTAAAAGCCAGACTTGAGTCCATGAAGAAATGCGTAAGGCTAAGTAGCAATAACTCAATCCCAAGAAATAAGAATTACAAGGAAGAGGAGAGAAGGGCTGATATAAGAACGGGGTGTGGGGCTTCCCTGGTGGCACAGTGGTTGGGAGTCTGCCTGCCGATGCGGGGGACATGGGTTCGTGCCCCGGTCCGGGAAGATCCCACATGCCACGGAGCGGCTGGGCCCGTGAGCCATGGCCGCTGGGCCTGTGTGTCCGGAGCCCGTGCTCCGCAACACGAGAGGGCAGAACAGTGAATGGCCCGCGTACCGCAAAAAAAAAAAAAAAAAAAAAGAATGGGGTGTGGTCAAGGTAGGAATTTTATTTAAGATGCAGAATATTTATTTATTTATGTTTCTAAGCTATTATGTTACTCTAATAGAAAAATGAGGTTGAAGGCCCAGGACAGAGAAGATAATTGATGGAGGAAATCATAAAAACAGGTAGAAGGGAATTGATTCAATGCAGCAATTGGAAGGGACAGGACCATTTTACTCTGTAAGACTAACAAGAAGAGGAGAGATTAATTCTGTACATGTAAATAAGTTGGTAGATAAAGAGGACAAGGTTGAGAGAGAGCATACATATGAGCTCATCTCTCTCTTCAAAGTAGGAAACTTTCTCTAAAAATAGTCCCAAGAGCTCTCTTTATCTCCATTTGTACTCCTATGGAACTATTTTTCAATGATTTCTTAAAAATGCTCTAGATTGCCTTTTATTTCTACACAAAACACACACATAATTTTTAATCAAACTATTTACTTCCTTGAAAATTTAACTTGAGTACACATTGTCCAGCACATATACATAAAGTGGGCTCACTCTATGGCTGAAGAATAAATATAGATTCAGTAGTAAATTCAAGCACTCTAGAATATCACATAGCAATATACATGATTAGAAAATTACAAGAAAAGTTAAATTAAAAGAATAAATAATAGAAAGAAATGAAGAATCATTGACTGTTTTCAGCTCATCAGGAAAAGACATGAGCAATTGGATAGGCTTTTAACTCTTTGAGATTTTCCTGTATTAACTAAAAAGAAAAAGGAAGAGAAGAAGAGAGAGAAGAGAGAAAAGAAAGATACAAATGTTGAAAAATAAATATTATTTTGCTACCTTTTGAATCCTCCATGACACCCAACATGGTGCTTGGTATATGACAGGCATCAGTAAATATATATCAATGGGTTGATAAAGGAGTCATATACGTGATACACAGAAAAATATGTAACTCCTTCACAATAGCACCACTTCTAATAGTGAAGAACCCCTGAGAATTAATTAAAATAAGAACTGGAGCAGCACTCTAGGGACATTGTGAACCCATGTGAAAGGTCACATGATAGCTCCTTCCTGCCCCAAGGCCTCTAGGTGTTTTGACAGGCTTTATAATTGTGTCACCAAGTGCTTTGCTGTGGATGATGGGCCTCTGCCTGCTCTCAGAGCCTGCTCAATGGTGCAGGGGCCCATGGGAAATACAGCCAGCCCTGTTTGGCTTTGGCTCAATTTCCACTTCTATAGATAGCCATAAAACTCAAAGACAATCTAAGGAAGCGAGATATTTTGTAAACAGGAAAACAGGATTGCCATTTGTCCTGGTTTCACCCCAATGATGGGAGCAAATATAGTGATCCCCTTGCAACAAAACAAAAATTTCCCCTAAAAGCTCCATTCCTCCCCTTCAGGGATCTGCCTGGAGCCTGGCTGAGAATGTGCAATTTGGCCAGAGCAGTCTTTGCTTTCTCCTCCCTTTCCTTCCCCATCCTGTATAAGGGACTGACAAATATTAACTTACAAGCTCAGGCAAAGATCTTGTTCCTGATTCAGTCCTGCTCACTAAAGCTGCAGTAAGGTACAATTCTGTATCATATACTTCAAAGTTGCTAAAAGACTAGATCTTAAATGTTCTTACCACAGAAAAAGAAATAATTATGTGACATGATAGAGATGTTAGCTGACACTATGATGGTGATCACATTGCATTTCAAAATGTATCAAATCAACACATTGTATACCTTAAACTTACATAATGTTACATGTCAATTATATCTCAATAAAATAAACAAACAAGCACAAAAAAAAGATTTGCTAGCAGTGCAGTTACATGAAGTCAGTTCTAAGAGTTTCAGACACCTCTCAGTCCATCAAACTATGGTGGTTTTCCTGGTTAAGTCCTTTTCTGTAGTTTCCAAATCCACAGGCATGGCTTTTGTCCAGATGTCTGATTCGCTCTCCATTTCTCCTCTGGGCTGTTCTTTGTGTTCTGATTACTGATTTACTATCAGCTTCCTTGGTCCTTCCCAACCCCTCCTCTCCACAGTTCCACCCCTGCCAGTACTTTTTCAAACACTGTTTTAGGGGAAAGGACTGGAATGTTGAAGACATATCCACTTAAGACACCTTCATCTGAGGAAGAAAGAATGTTTGCAAATTTATTTAACTAACAATTATTTAGCACCTGCTAAATTTTTAAGAAATTTTCTGAAGGTAGAAAAGTAACAGAAATTCTGTTTACAAAAGAACAGTTCTCCCTTTGCGTATATAACAGAATTAGTTTAATTAATGTGTGAAGAAAGTGGTCAAGGGAAAAAATATAAGATGGTGAAGCACTGCATCACAGTGGTCTTCATCAGAAAAATTCAAAAGAAAATACAATTTTAGAAATTTCCACTTCTAGAAATTGTCTACTGGAATAAAAACATAATAATATAAGAATATTTATCAAAGCAGAATTTGTCACAGCAAACCACTGGAAATGACCTTTGTACCCACCAGTGGAAAATGGTTGAATAAAATACATATTCACACCATGGAATATTACATAGATATTTGCAAGGTCTAGAAAGCTATTTAAGATATGATGTTAATTTTTTTAAAAAGGAGTTGAATAGTACCAGCTATAATTTAATCCTATTTCTCCTTTAAAAAGTGTGACCTTTGTCTGTATTTCTATCAGTGTGTCTATGATTTTTTATGCATTGGATAAAGTATAGAAGAACAGATACCAAATTGTTCACATTGGTTATGTCATGTAAGAGATTAGGAGGTTAACACATCTGTATTGTTGATGTTTTTAAACTTGCATTACATTTGTAATTTTAAAATTAAAACACCTAAAAATTTCAGAATACCTCAGCTCATCCAGAATTTTGACATCCCAATGGATTGTATGAGAAGGCTTAAGAATAAATAAAATATATGATTTTTGTGGCAGGAAATAGTTGTAAACTCATTTAACCTCTTCAAATTCTTGGAAATAGGACATGTAATTTTGTTCCATTTACAAAGGTATTTGTTCTACTACTCTATCTCTCTTACCACATTAGGAGACCTTAGCAGTGTTGATCCATTTTGAAGATCCACACAAATTTTAAATAAAGAAGTAGCATGCCTACTTACTTCCCTTCTGATCACTGTCCCTTCTTAACATTTTTTTTTTTTTTTTTTTTGCGATATGTGGGCCTCTCACTGTTGTGGCCTCTCCCGTTGCGGAGCACAGGCTCTGGACGCGCAGGCTCAGCGGCCATGGCTCACGGGCCCAGCCGCTCCGCGGCATGTGGGATCTTCCCGGACCGGGGCACGAACCCGTGTCCCCTGCATCG
Source organism: Phocoena phocoena (assembly GCF_963924675.1). NCBI lineage: Eukaryota > Metazoa > Chordata > Mammalia > Artiodactyla > Phocoenidae > Phocoena > Phocoena phocoena. The sequence goes on along the minus strand of NC_089235.1, from coordinate 37,919,292 downwards.
GCAGGCGGACTCTCAACCACTGCGCCATCGGGGAAGCCGCTTGTTAGCTTTTAAATCAAATGTTTTTTTTTTCTAGAAGGAACTGCATTCCCATTTTTAAGGGGAATGAACACAGATCCTTTATAGGAATGGTCTTGTCTGCTGGCCACTGGACATGTGTTAAATTCAAGCATGCTACCCTGACATGCAGAAAAATAAGGCCATTCTTCTATGCATTAATAATTTGTGAAATCTGAATCTTTTCTGTGTATCAAGTATTTCATTTCAAAATTTTTAATTGGGACAAAAACCTAAAAACATTGAAAATGATAGACCGCTTTTAGGCAGTAAAACAGTTCTTCATGATTTTCTCCTCTGTCATTTTCACGGTTGACTTGTCATTCTCATGAAATGGCAGGACTGCTCATAGATTGACTGCCATGGTTAGCATCTCATTGGAAGGTATGATTTAAAAGAGTTTCATATAAACTAAGAGATGTTTACTAAGATACTGGAATCTAGAACTGTAGAGGTTGAGAATTTTAAAAAATCTTAATTTCTATATATACAATTCAGTACTGCTTCCAAGGCAGTTTCCCTACACACACACACGCACACACACACACACACACACACACACACAAAACGTATTTTTTTGTAGCTAAATATTGTGAACTGGAAGCTTACTATCATCTTAGTCCTCATTTTCTAAAATTATATTCTAACTGTTAAACACCTCAGTTCAGGAACCTACTTTGTGCTCTAGTATGTTAATTCTTTATCACAATATTGTGTACATAGAAAGTGTTCAATAAATATTTGTTGAACGGATAAGAGAATTTAGTTATACAATTCTATAAAACTTGTTATGACTCAGGCATGGTATTTTTCTACTCAACTCAGTACAGCTGCAATACTAATGAATGATAGAAAAAAGTTCTGAAAATAGGTAAATGATTTTGATGCTAAAAATCTGATGTGTGTGTGCCCATATGCACACACACACACACACACATACCACACCTGTATAAAGCTTTGTATATAAAACAAAACCTATATAAAATATTAAATAATGCAATACCGTTTCTTTTAAATTAGCAGTTCTTGCTTCCAAAATAGGCTAAGTAATGCAAAAACTTTAGAGAGAATCAAAGTCAAATTAACTGGCACCAGGGACAAGTTTCATGGAAGACAATTTTTCCGTGCAAGTGGTAGGGGGGAATTGTTCAGGCGATAATGCCAGTGATGGGGATCCATGGAGAGCCATGGGGAATGGTACATGAAGCACCCCTTGCTCGCCCGCCACTCACCTTCTGCTGTGCGTCTCGGTTCCTAACAGGCCATGGACCAGTACCAGTCCGCAGTCCAGGGGTTGAGGACCCCTGCTCTAGGAGCAAAAAGGAAATCATATACAATTTAACATTTTCAGGAATATCCATTTTTCTTCTCCTTGTTTTTCTCTTTTACCCACTCGTTTTTTTTTCTCTCTTCACTGTGTATCTAATCATAAATAATCCTTTTCTTGGCTGCTAGAAACATTTCTTTTTAGCTCTTCTTTCTGCCCCTGATATGAGGAGCTGCCTTTTTTTCTCAGAACCAGAGACCAGGGCACAGACTGGTGAGTAAATCCAAGTTCTGCAAGCACCTACTCATGTCTGTGATTCTGAATTCATAACGTCTTTCATCCTTAGCAGTAAAACTGGGGGAAAATAGTTTCTCTCTTTTTGAGTCAGGCTGCATTGCTTACATGAATCCAGAACCTCTTTCAATTCTCTTGATTTGACCCTTGCTTGCCTCTCTGGCAGAATAGAGCTTTCCTACTTTTTTCAAGAAATTTGTCAGTCTCTGAAAGTGTCCCTAAACACCTCCCCCCACCAAAAAATGACAACAAAAAAACAGCCTGATCAGTTAATGGTAAATGAATCAGAAACATGCGGATTAAATTCCCCTTAAAAACACAAGGGTTTAAAAATTAAGCAGAAAATTACTGAGTGAAATATTTTTTTGCCAAATCCCAAATGTTTGAAAAATAGTTCAAGATGTTCGTTGAACCTGAAATGGGCTCTAGTTACCCCTCCATATTTAATTCAGGCAAAATTAATTCTTACCAGCTGAATGCTCTACTTAGTAGATTTGGTAAGAAAAAAACAAAACAAAACAATAACAATATAGAAGAAGCTTCTATTATAAATTTTTTAATTTAAAATTTGTCCAGCTTTATTGAGGTATAATTGACCTATAATATTGTGTAAATTTAAGGTGTACAATGTTGATTTCATACACTTATGTATTACAAACTGATTATCACCATAGCATTAGCTGACACTGTATCCTGTCACAAAATTGCCATTTCTTTTGTTTGGTGAGACCATTTAAGACCTATAATTTTTAGTATATAATCATTCAAATGGAAAACAAATTACTTTTGCTAAAGACTTTCTAGGAAGATGCGACGACTCCATTACAGCCTTTCCAAGCCACCTAAGTCACACCCCAAACTATATTTTGATAGGCTATTCATAAAGCCTACTATCTATCTCCTGTATCTTCTGATGATTTCAGTTTAGGTCTTTTCTTTGGTAATATGGCCAACAAATATTGTGGGATGATGGGAATAGGGAATAGCTGTGTCAAGAACGTGTTACTGGCCTTTAGTGATAATAAGGATTTCTATTTAGTTACTTCATCACCTGGCCTTGTAAGTATTGGTCTCCTCAATTTTTATTTTATTTTATTTTATTTTTCGATACGCGGGCCTCTCACTGTTGTGGCCTGTCCCGATGCGGAGCACAGGCTCTGGACGCGCAGGCTCAGCAGCCATGACTCACCGGCCCAGCCACTCTGCGGCATGTGGGATCTTCCCGCACTGGGGCACGAACCCGTGTCCCCTGAATCGGCAGGCGGACTCTCAACTACTGCGCCACCAGGGAAGCCCGGTCTCCTCAATTTTGATGAGAGATTCATCCTATCCTAACAGATAGGCCCAAGACTAGGTAACCAATAAATAAGTATGTTTACTAAAAATTTAAAGTTGATAATAAAGAATGGACATAAATGATATACTTTTCCCCAAATAAATACCGTTTCTAGGTATAGAAGTCTGATAAAGTCAAATGGATAAGGAGAATGAAAAAGAGAAATTGTTGGAGAGGGAAATAAAAGAAAGGGGATCCTTGACCACCCTCTGTCAAATCAAACACCTTATGATTTGGGGCCAGTTTAGTTGTAACAGCATACATTTTAATGGGAAGAAACTTGAATTTCTAGGCTAGAGCAGATTCCTCATTTTTCAACTTGCAGGTATTTCACTCAGTAGCTTTAGTTTAGAAATTTTTATGATAATAAGTGCAGTTTATTAATTTTCTATTACTGCCATACCAAATTACCACAAACCTAGTGGCTTAAAGCAATACATATTTATTATTTTACAGTTAGGCAGGTAAGAAGTTAAGCATGGGTCTCGATGTGCTAAAATCAAGGTGTCAGCATGTCTCCATTCCCTTTGGAGGCTCCAGGGGACACGCCATTTCCATGTTTTTTCTAGTTTCTAAAGGCTGCTCACATTCTTGGGTTTATGGCCTTATTCCTCCATCTTCAAAGCCAGCAATGCTACATCTCTTTGACCTTATATCTCTTTTTTTCTTCTCCCTCTTTCTTTTGTTTATAAGGATTCTTGTGATTAATTGGGCCCACCCAGATAATCCAAGATTATCTCTCTATTATAAGGTTATCTTATTAGCAACTTGAATTCCATCTGTAATCTTAATCTCCCTTTGCCATGTAACATGACATATTCACAGCTTCCAGGGATTAGGGCATAGACATCTTGGGGGATGGAGCATGGGCATTATTTTGCCTACTACACATTACAATCTCATTTCTAGATGGAAGTTCTATGGGAGAGAGGGATTGGACTACTGCCTTTATGGCAAACATTTTTTCTCCATGTTTCTGTGGGAGTGAAATGATATAATAATAATCTGCCACCTTTAGTAATTTTGCCCAGTGATTTCCAAAATAGAAATGTGTCTTATCTCCTGCTTAGAGTCCAAACATTGATTTACTATGGTCAGGCCAATACATGAACTAAAAGAGCCAATAAATCTTAAATTACTGAGTGACTAATGTGTGCTTAGAAGTAGACTCCTGACTAACATTTGTACAGTGTTTGGGAGATTTGGAAACCAAGACCCTAAAACAGACAAAAGTGGATCTACATTATAATTGAGTTGGAGACATTATCTCCTAGTGGTTCACAGTGTTTCCTTAACATAAGTTTAAAACATTTTGGCAATGAGAATAAGAAATACAGTAGAAAATAAACTTTTAAATAAGAATGGGAAAAGTATTGACCTTCATGTGAATGTTATAAAAACTAAGCATTGTAGTAAATCCTAATCTCCTGAATTCAGAAATATAAAGTTAGGAAGGAAAACAAAATATTTAATGAGTTTTTAGAGGCACAAATAGTACTAAAAAATGAAATATGGCAGAATTTTCTCACTATATTCAATACAACTGGAATGATACAATTTTCAATTCATTTTCAGACATTAACCACATCAAATGTACATTTGACTTTCTCATATGTATTAATATCATCTAATTTTCTTTCTGTCATCTCACCTTCTGTATTGTTTCTCTATATTATGAAATGCTTAGCAAAATGAGCACCAGCTCATAGGTCACTCATTCTTTCTTTACAGGAAGAATAAATAATAAATAAAAATTAAATGTATTTATAACTTATGAATATTAACATACTACATATAATATACGAAAATAAATTAAAAGGAATTAATCAGTAAATGAACAAATTTGTAAGAAAATATTAAAAATAGCTTTGAGTAAATATTTACCTCAATGTTCAGATTCTCAGTAAAACAATACTTTAAAAGTACTAAAAGAGAAAGCCAATCTGAATCAGTATCTAGCTACCCAGAGATTTTATAAAATCCTGTTTGGCCATACATGGCTATACATTGTGATTTCCAATTTTCTCTAAGTCCTGAGTGGGAACATCTAGCTGTCAGAGGGAGACAATGTATTAATATAAGTTTCCATAGTGGGAAGTATGGCCCAGTCTCTCACCTATTTTACGACTCTTTGCAAGTTATAAAAGTATTTACATGCTGGGAAGTCAAAATAAATGTCACTGAATTATGAAGGAGGTCTTATAGTGAAAGTTGTTTATTATTATTAGCTATAGGAATGTCTATTAATTTACTGAGAAAAAAATGACCGGCTGCTTTTTTAAGCCCATTATATACATCGTTTAATTTATCTCTTAAAAATACAAGGATATAGGTGTCATTATGTGAACTTCACAGTTGAGGTTCAAAGAAATGGGTAACTAGCCTGCCATAGGCTCTTACAGTTGATTCCAAACAACATGCCCTTCTGCTAGTCTCTAACTCTAACTACGTTAAAACCAACAAGACATCTCTTTTCAAAAATATTAAACTAATAAAATCCCTTCGATGGGCTTCAACAAAGCCCAAGGGAGTGTTGCACCTTCCTCTGTTCTGTTATAAAAATGGACAAGAAGTCTTTACACGCTAAATGAGTGCAGTTCAACTGGTTCATTTTTCCCCTTTCCCTGATGCACAATCCTACTGAAATCCTACACCAACTTTAAAATGATTTCTGGGGAAAGTGGAAAAGATGACATTTGGGTCACTTACTGTAGAAAAGAGAAGATGGAGTTAAAACTGAATACTGAGGTGCATAAGCAAAGAAAATGATCTTAAACCACTACCTTCTCCTTTGATATAACATAAAGGCCAGTAATTAGTTTCAAAAATCACTGGGCTTAGTTTCCAAAATATTGTGAGCTTTTTTGCCCTCTCCAGTTCTTTAAATCCAATAGTGTTCTAAAATTATTTAGGACCAGTTCCACCTGAGGAATGCCCTGGAAATTTTAACCTTAAAGAGTGTTTTTCTAATTATTTTGATTTGTTCTTGAGGGCACATATACAAAAACACAAGGAAGAAGTGAAACCTGACACCTTTGAAAAATTGAAATCATTATTCAAATATAAGGTATTATTTTTATCATCAACTTTTTTCCCAATAATTTCATCAGGATAGATTTTCAATGGAATTATATAATTCTCTTAGCAATATTGTTTTGTTCTTCCTAATATCTATCTATCTCACAAGCACAAAAGTATTTTGGTGAGTGTTTATGTTAATATGGTTACAACTTTTTAGTTTTTTGTTTGTTTGTTTTGCGGTACGCGGGCTTCTCACTGTTGTGGCCTCTCCCGTTGTGGAGCACAGGCTCCGGACGCGCAGGCTCAGCGGCCATGGCTCACGGGTCCAGCTGCTCCGCGGCATGTGGGATCTTCCCGGACCGGGGCACGAACCCGTGTCCGCTGCATTGGCAGGCGGACTCAACCACTGCGCCACCAGGGAGGCCCTGTAGTTTTTTTAATGTATATAATTTAAGGATTTGAGTTCAAATTCAAGAATAATCATATCGTACTTCTCTTCTATACTCTTTTTCTATATATTCTTTCATTTGATCTTCAAGGAATCAGGAAGCCCACAATATAGGCAGGACCTGCTGCTCCTTTCATGCCACAAGCTCTCCCCAAGTGCTATTATTAACAATCAAAATTCCAACGGCCTAATGCCCTTCTCTTATATGCTGCTTGCTGATGATTTCTTAATCACTCTTTTCAGCCCAGAAACCTCCCCTGAGTTTCTGACTGAAGCATCTGGTTTTCTGCTGGCATCTCTACCTGGATATCCCATAGGAACCTAAAACTCAACACACCTGAACACTTGTCACCTTTCCCATAACACCAACTTTGCTTCCACCATTCTTGGGTCAGATTTAGTGAGTCCTCAACCTTGTATCCTTGACTCATCTCTATTTTTGCAGATTTTACTTCCCAAGTATTTCTTGGCTGTTCTCAAACCTTTCTCCGAGCTCACCAGCAAGAGACTTCTAAAGGTCTCCTTTAAATCTACCCTTCACAGAGTCATTCAAGTGAATTATTTCAAACCTAAATATGACCATAGCACCTTCCACAAAGTTCTCCATTGTCTCCAGAATTAAGTTCAGTTCCTTAATGAGTGATATAGACTCTCTATGAGTCATCCTTTACCTTTCCAGCATTTTGTTTCCCTACTCAAGTTAGCCAGAGTCGAAGTTGATCAGTGTTGTTTTGTCTCATCACTTGTCACATTTTGTACTCTGGCAACATCGCATGGCTTGAGCCCTTAAAAGAGCCCTGTTTCCTAATGTTCTTTTTTCCCTTGAACTGCCTCAATCCCACTGTAAGAAGATTCTAAGACCTAGTTAATATGTCACATTTTCCCGGAAGCTTTCCTGAAGCCCCTTCCTGTATCCACATCCACATAAGATGAATTCTCTGTTCCCACAAACTTATATGCCTTTCATTACAAATGGGCACAGGGTCACGTTGAGCCTAAGCATTTCTTAAGGAGAATACCTGGAAATATCTGGGGTCTTTCAATTTCAGTGTCTTTGCATTCTTTAGTCCATGTGTAAATGTTTGCAGTTTGAATGAATAGATAGAAGATACTGGAACACAGGTATTTAAACCTTTTCCTTCTTTTTTTTTTTTGGTTATACCATGCCTTCTCTAACACTGATTCTAGCTACTTCAAAACCCAAATAAGTACTGCAATTTTGGTAAAACAGAAATCACTGGTATGAAATGTTACATTTTCGTAGTTTGATACCATATACAATAAGTAGAATTCTAAATGAAAATTGATTGATCTGGTAAAATGTTCATATTCTGCCCACTATTTTCACAGTTCTGGGTCCAAAATCATTATAATAAAGTTTCTACTTTAGCATTCATCAAAACTATAAAAGAAATGTTGCCATTCATGGATATATTAGTGCAACAGGGCCCAATGCTGCTTTCAAAGACTATTTTCTTATACAGAGACATTTTATAGTCAGGCAATCATCTTGATAAAGATTTCCTATAAAATTTAAAAAATCATTACCTGGGAGTCTATCAATTTGGCACTAATCACACCTCTACAATTAAGCTTATTTCAACCCTTTCACTGTAATCCTTTTTCTTTAATCAGGGGTTTATTTGGACTGTTAATGTGAAAGTTGAAATAAAAAATTGCAGCCCAGGAATGAATTCTAATAGCAGTTATAGAAAAGCTGAGAAATTCTAATATTTTTCTATGAGATTTATATTAGTATGTGGGTTTAATTCCCTGCCTCTCTGCCCCCAACATTTTTTTTTTCTCTTGAATGATTTGCCTTACTTAAGGGAGACTGAAGTTTTTCCTCATTCCTTTAAGGATATCCTTTATCTACTGCATCTAGATTTTCCCTGGTATGAATACAAAAGCACAATTAATTTATTAAGCTGGAGGGAGCAAATACAGTGGCCTAGGGATGTTTTCTGTCTTTTCTACATCACTAAGTAGAAGTGCAGTTTTGACTTCTGTAAGGAAAGAGGATCAGAATGTAAGTTTAACATGCCAAATGAATCAACCAGCTTTTATATCTCCCAAGAGTTTCACTAATGGAGAGGAGTTTTAAGTTCAAGGACAACATGTATCTTAATAAGTTAGTAAAATTCTGACTTTAAAATAAGTCAATTTGGTATAAAACTTTATAGTTTCACAGTGAATTCACACATATGATTGCATTAGCAACACAAAACTCCTATGAATAATCCAGGCCATCCTAAACCTCCTGACTACGTCCTGAGTCCATCTTCTCCCTGCCCCCCCCCCACCTCAGTTCAGAGCTCAGCCCTCTCTCGCCTTGATCAATATCTTTCTTACATCACTTCAGATCATCTCTTGTCCCCTCCAATCAATTTTCCCCCTGACAGCTGAGAGACATGTTTTAAAATGATGATGCATTTTTAAATTAGAACATTTACTGGCTTCCCTCATTTTGTTTTTTAAGATAAAGAATAAAACCCTTTACATGAGTGGCAGGCATAATTGTTTGCACCCCTACATCAGTCCCCATCTCAGTTCTCCCTGACCCATCCCCTCCAGAAAGCTGGAAAAGCTAAATACTCACTTCTCCAGACTTCCTTGCACTTACAGTTAGAGGCAGGCATGTGACAGATTTCTAACCAGTGAGGTATAACTGGAAATCTGCTGGGGACTGAGAAGACTTGCTTTTGCTTTTTCAGAAAGATGTAGCTGGTGCTGCCACCTTTTCTTCACTTCCTCCTGCTTTGAATATGGTTGTGATACCTGGGGCCTCAGCAGCTGTCTTATGACCATGAGATGGCAAGTGTGAGGATGAAGGACAACACACTAATTGTGGATGGAAGAAAAACAATAACTCTGGGTCTTCAGTGACATCAGTGGAAGGGTAAACCAATGCTGGTAATTGCTTACCTTTAAAATTTTTGTTATTGAACCCACATTTTTTAAACCCCTGTTAGTAGGATCTTCTATTACTTGAAATTGAGTATCCCTAATAGAAATACATGGCTTACAATGTTTTCCATAATCCTCCCATCTTCCAGAGACACTGGTATTCTCTGAGTTCCTAAAATGTTCCTCCCTGACTTGGTGATTTTCCTATTACATAATGCGATTGCCCACCCTGCACATTTCACCTAATTAAATCCTACTCAGCCTTCAAATCTCAATTAAAATGTGTCTTTCTCCAAGATAGTTTCTCTGATCCCTAAATTAGGTCATCTCCTCCAGTTATATACTGTTATAGCTTCCAGTGATTGTCTTTCTTGGCACATATTATATTGTGACTGCATATATATATTCATATGAGCATTTAATAATGTTACTTTTTCACAAGACTATAAGATCTGTTAGAGTAGAAAGCATTAAGTTACTTCAAAGAAGGAAGGAAGGAAGGAAGCTGATGAGAACTGAATCTCAAATTTGAAGTTAAACTTGGACTCTCCTTTGATTATATAGCTTTCTATTTCATATGTAAAAAAGAAGCAGCTTAAAGTGAGTGGTCCATGTTTTTTGAAACCTAATATAAAAGCATCATACTGCACTTGTTGCAAAAAGTCTTAAGAGAAACATATTTATTTATTTATTTTTAAAGTTCAACCTGATTTTTGTATTGCAGTATAATTGACATACACAATTATATTAGTTTCAGGTATAAAACATAATGGTTTGACATTCGTATACACTGCCAAAATAATCAGCGCAATAAGTCTAGTTACCATCTGTCACCACACAGTTATAATTTTTTTGTGTATGTGACGAGAACTTTTAAGATTTACCCTCTTAGCAGTTTTCAAATATGCAGTACAATATTATTGACTATAGCCACCATCCTGTACGTTAATTACATCCTCGTGACTTATTTATTATATATCTGGAAATTCATACCTTTTTTTTTTTTTTTTTTTTTTTTGCGGTATGCAGGCCTCTCACTGTTGTGACCTCTCCTGTTGCGGAGCACAGGCTCCGGACGCGCAGGCCCAGCGGCCATGGCTCACGGGCCCAGCCGCTCCACGACATGTGGGATCTTCCCGGACCGGGGTACGAACCCGTGTCCCCTGCATTGGCAAGCAGACTCTCAACCACTGCACCACCAGGGAAGCCCCTAGAAAGTCATACCTCTTGATTCTCTTCACCCATTTCGCCTAGTCCCAACGCCTATTAAAAACATATTTATTATTTCTTCTATTTTGGTTTTCTTTTTTATATATATAAATTTATTTATTTATTTTTGGCTATGTTGGGTCTTTGTTGCTGCACGCAGGCTTTCTCTAGTTGCGGTGAGCCGGGGCTGCTCTTCATTGTGGTCTGGGCGCTCTAGGCACTCGGGCTTCAGTAGTTGTGGCTCACAGGCTCTAGAGCGCTGGCTCAGTAGTTGTGGTGCACAGGCTTAGTTGCTCCGCGGCATGTAGGATCTTCCCAGAACAGGACTCGAAACCGTGTCCCCTGCATTAGCAGGTGGATTCTTAACCACTGTGCCACCAGGGAAGTCCCTATTTTGGTTTTCTTTTAGCTCATTTAATTTTATCTTTATTTTTTTAAAAAAATTGAGTTTATGATTCTGTTATAGGGTGGTGTTTGGTTTTCAACACAGCATTTTCAACAACAAGGAATGGGAAGAGTAATCAGTCTTGACATTGGATTTCACAACTTGCTTAGGGTCCAATAGATTCCCAGAAGTTCATTCATGGTCTGTAAGGGGCCATGAATTTCTCTGAAATTTTATACCAAATTTTGTATGTACATGTATTTTTCTAGAGAGGGAGTCAAGAGCTTTAATCAGATTTTCAGTCGGGTTTCAGTTCTAAAGTAGGTTAAGAAGCATTGGGTTAGGTTACTAAATACAGTGGTGGTATTAGAAATCAGATGTCATATCCTCTTAAAAAAGATTAACTTATAGGTGTTTACTAGATGTAAGTTTTGGAGAGGTACACTTGCAGTATAAATAAATCTATGTCATGATCAGCTGTGTTTTATGTGGTTTCTAAAAATCATTTGGCTAATTAATGTTTGTTAACCTGCCTCTTTGTGATGGGCTAAAAGAGTAACACTATATATATGCCAGACACTGTGCTAAGCTTGTTAAATGCACTATCTCATTTAATTTTTCTAGGAAATCTACAAGGCTATTATTATTATTGCCCTTTTCCAGATGAGAAAACTTTGTCTCTAAGATTTCCAATAACATATTCACTGTCAAAGCTGAATTCAGGCTCAGGGAGAAAGAAAAGAAAGACATGTTTTCAACCTTCAAGAAAACCAAGACTGTGTAAATGAGAAAAATAATGATCATTTGAAAGTAATGTGTGATAATGGCCAAAGATATAGTAAATATATAGTAAATAATAATAAGCATATTAAGATGTAAAAAAGATCCTTTGGGATTCTGTTTGGATCATGATCACTTGTTAAAAGCTGAGTCGAAGAGAAAGAAAAAGTTTTAATCAGCAGGAGTTATATGAGCAATGTCAGGATCAAGGCGAGTTCAAGGGGCTAAGGACTATGGCTGGACTAGAGGATATATTCGATTGAGAAGGATGTCTGGGTAGAGTTCGATGGTCTTATGTGCTAAACTAAAATGTTTGACCTTTACCCTTAGATAATGGGAACCACTTGAAGAGTGTTTTAAACTGAGAGGTGACATCATGTGAACTGTTTTTAGTTAGATTGATTTGGCACCAGTGCACTGAATGGACTGGGAATAGGGAAGATCAGAACAAGGCGGTCTAGCCAGGGAAGCATAGAGAACTGAGGGAAAAGGTGATGTGGATAGAGCTAGAAACTTTCAGTCAAGAAGGGAAGGATTTAAAAAGTCATTCCCATGGAGTTACTATGTTTAGTGTAACTTTGCCTCTTTAAAAACAAACTCTCCATGTAAAGGAGAGGGTGCTGAGGAGGCCCTACATTTCTGGGTTTCATCTCTGAAGGAAACTTTAGCTGTGTATACCTCATTTTCAACCTGTTCACTTCTAGTTTTTGTGTGTGTGCTCTGACTTAATATCTCTTTTTTCTTTCCATTTTTCATTCCTTCATTTATTCAACAAACTTATTCCTGTTAAAGACCAGTCACAGATCTAATGCTGTTTGAAATACAGCAGTAAATGAGAGAGTCAAGGCCTCAGCCATAATGGGGCTCATATCCTTGTGTTGATAGACAGTGACCAAATAAATGAACACATCCACAAGAAAAAGAGCAGATAATCACAATAAGGTGATGTGACAGATAATGACTGGGGGAAATTTAGGCAGAGTGTTAAAGTGGCCCTTCTGAGGAAATGACATTTAAACAGAGATTTAAATGACAGGAAGCAGACAGCCATACAAAATATTGGCAAAATATATTTTTTTTAGTGTTCTGCATATAGAACATAACTAGTGCAATGGCCCCAGGATAGAAATGAACTTGGCTTGTTCCAGGAACCAGAAAGAGCCAGTTAGGCTTGAATGTGGTAAGTCACAGTGGAAGTGGGAGAAAGGTAGGTAGAGACCGATGAGATAAGGTTATTTAGGTCACAGTAATAAGCTAGGGTGTCGCCACTGCTATGAATTAGGGTGCATATTTGGGAAAGGAAACAATTGGAAAGTTTTTAAGTTGAATGTGAGATGAGACCTAATTTCCATTTTGAAAAGATCACTCTGTCTACTCTCTTGACAATTAATTATAAGGGCAATCCCTTTCTCTTAATCATAAGAGGAGTTTATTGCTATAGTCCAGGTAAGAGATTATGATGGGGGGACTTGGCTAGGAGTTCAACAGTGAGTAGTAAGAAATGTTGAGAATTGGGATGTGTTTTGAGGGCAAAGTTGGTAGCATTTACTGATGGATTGGATGTGGATAAGGAAAGAGCAGAATCTAGAATAATCTCTAGATTTTTGACTTTAAGATGAATGATGGAACTAGGGATAGCTAAACTATTTAGACTAAAGTGGGGAAGAATGAAAGGATCCTCTTGGTGTGGTAAGTTCATCTATTCTGTTCCATTTCTTAGGTTTTAGGCACACTTGCTCCTCTTTGCATAGAAAGCTGACGACTTAATAACACCGCCACCCCTTTGACATATTTCCCCCAGATGGCCAGCTGCTCTTTATTAGACTTTGGGAAGCCTTGTCTGTGTGGGCTGACTTTGGAGATAGCGCTTGGTGACTGGAGGGGACTGGTGAGGCAAGGCAGCATGGGGGTTAGTGATATTAACAAGAACTCCAAGATGTTAAAATTGGGGTATTCTAAGGTTTAGGTTTGGAGAATGAAGTTGTAATTGACAGACATTTAGACATTGAGAAAAGTAGCTCTTTTTGACAAAAAAAGAAAAAGATCAAGGCAGCACATTTTCCTGATAATACTCTGCATGAGTTAGGGACATATCAATGTGTGGAGTCCTTTATTCCTAGATTTACAAATAAGCATATTATGGAGAGTTAGTCTGGCTGCTAGAGTCACTGATAAAGAAATCCACATAAGAATTTGAACTTTAAAAATAAATAACTTTTAGAAGTTTATTTGTGCCAATTTAATTCCTCGATGTTAGCTCCATTTATCAATAAGAAACTTTGTTTACAAAAGTATTCACCAGCAGGCTTTAAATAGGAAGCAATTAAATGGTGAGCCCACTTAGAAAAACACAGTGTTAATGTGACTTTTGAGGATCCCATCATCATAAATATCTAGGGAGTTGTATTGTTTTCTGAGGAATTTTGGACGAATGTTTCCAGATTTGTTTAGAAATTTGTAAAGGGGGAATGGTAGGTCACCCTCTGCATTCTCATGGGTAGATATTTTTTGTATCTTGGTTCTTGTATGTATTTTGTGTATTTTCTATTTTGTTTTTGTCAGGAAAATATTTTTTTTTAAATGTCGTTTTTAAAATTCAAAATCACTTTCTTCATCTCGGAAAGGAAGCATCGAGGAGTTGAGAAAACTTACCATAGTTGAAATTTACTTCATTTTTTTAACAGATTATTTTGAATCTGCTTTAAGAAATGCATGTGTCCTCTCTAAATATATTGTGGAAATGGTTCATTGAGTGCTGAGAAAAGAAAGTTTAGTCTCATTTTCTAGGCAGACTTTTTAACCTGACAATGCTAAATGGGAAGAATTCTTTAGGATTATGTGTGTTTTGATAAAGATCCTGAAACAGCTGGTTATTTTCAGTCATTTCCTCACTGGGGGAAGATACTGCTGCTGTGTGAAGTAAGGGAAATAGAACCTAGTGATCCATGCAAAATTAGGGGGAAAAAGGCACCGAAAATTTCAGGAGAAGGATTCCATTTTATTTTTTAAATACACACATTTTACTATTCTGTTCACAAAATGTGTATTTCAAAACGTGTGTTCATGTGACTAAAATAATCAATCTACTAGTAGTGACAGATCCTGAAGATCGAGAGAAAATCACTTTAAAGTCTCTGAATAGGTAGTTTGTGGCTTTCCTAGTCATTTTCATGACAGAGAGTCTGGATATTTAAGAGATCTTGAACCTGCCTTTTCTTAACAAATATGGCCCTGGACTCCTTGATGACTCTGATTTAAAACTCTCATCATTTCACGGTGAGGTTCCTGTGAATTCACTGTGTGGTTTGCTCTGAGGCCATGAGGATAACATCCATCAGGTACCATCTGATTGCACCCAGGTAGATGGCTGATAGACTGTTAGCCCTCACTGCTGGTTTACATTTGAGGAATTACTCTGCAAGAACAAGGCAGGTTCTATTTTTGACATTTCAGCAATGAGACCACTTGTACATTATGGCCTGATTTGATTTACTGTAAGAAAATGAGTGCTGTAATTTGTAAAAGACATTTATTACATGAGTCCAAAAATTAGAAAAAAACATGCTTAGTGTCTCTGTCCATCCCATCTGGTTTTATTTTAATCTCACTCTAGTCACATATGAAATTTTGCTTAGCTGTCTTCATTTTCTTAGTCAATCTTGATTAATGGTCTTCAAAGTAAAAATAATTGGCCTGCATCAGGGTTGTTTTATAACTCTTGTTCACAAAGAATGTGAAAGGCTGGAAAATGAGCCTAAACAGAAGGAATGCATTACGCTTGTCTTTGAGAAAGAGCAGTCCTTCACTTGTGTTTCACTGTGTATTTTTATAACAGGCGCCTCCTTGACCGTCCGCGATATTGCAGAGACATGGTGCCAAAAGCTTATGTATACTTCGTCAGACTGACCATGGCAGCTCGACATCTCCATGCAGCCGACACATGTGAAGGCAGGGCTTGGCTGGGCCAGCAGAACAGGCCTGAGAATTTCAAAAGTAAATTATCAGGAGAGCCGAGGCTATGAAACCCAGAGGTTAAAAATGGGCAGGGGGCTAATTGTCTCTGAAGTTTAAATGGCTTGTTTATAAAAGGCTTCTCCAGCATTTGTATTTTTTTCCCCTTTCTTGAAAAGTGTGTTCAACTTGAAAAGAGTTAGGGGAAATGCAGGCGCCAGGTGACCATTGTGGATTTGGAATTGAGCTCTGCTTCCCTTCAAGGCCCCCACTTTTGGGAGAGCTCGTCAGTGAAAGGGGGTCAGAAATACATTTCAGTTCACAAAAAAAGAAAACAACCCTCTGAGAAGATAATTTCTTTCTTAACGTAGAATTTTTGTAAATGGATATGTCTCCTAAAAAGCTAGTCATTTTATGATTGTACTGATTAGGAAATTAACAGCAAGAATTTCCAGCTTTTCAGTAATCTCATTACTATGCTCAATTAGCCAGTGGTTTTTTAGGAATTTCAGATGTTTTTATATTTGCTCTTTTAAAAACAATTAAAATTCCCTCTAACTTTCAATTCATGTTGGATATAACTCCAGACACCAATAGACCAATGTCCCGCACCAAGCTAATATCCCTTGTGGCAACCATCATTTTCTCTTTCACACAACCCCAGGAGGTGGGATGCTACCTCACAGAGGTAATCCAAAAGGTGGAAGGGGTGCAGGACAGTTTCCTGATGTGAAGAAAAACTCCTGGAGAGATTAGTGTAACTATAGTAGAGCCTTGATTGAAGACCTACTGTGTCCCAAGTGTTTTCATAGAAGGAAAATGAGTTCTTTTTCAATGGGAAAGATTAGATCCTTCTGACATCAAGGTTGTAGCCATAGATAAAATTGGTTTGAGAATTCCAACCCAGCCTCCTCCCATACTCCCACATGTATAATTTTTCCCAGTACTTTCTGGGACTCTCACTTTCACTCTGATTCCTCAAGCCCTGTCCCTTTGTTTTATTTTTTATTTATTTATTTGTTTTTTCTGTCCCTTTCTTTTTGTGTCCCCTGAGCCTTCTAGTGCTCTCACAGTGCTGCTTCCTTGTCCCCAGGGCTCACTGATCTCTCAAGAGATGTGACTGAGATTTGGCTGGTGAATCGAGTTCCCTTTTTTCACTTATCATCCAACAGTTTCATTTTCAGAACAATGGGGCAATCACAGATAATTTCCCATTCTAACACACCTACCCATCCACCGACCCCAACACACACCCCCCATAATCTAGTCAATGCTTTCTATTTCCAACTGCTTGTTTACTTATTTAGAAATGTATCACAATAGTTCTGACATTTCTTTGTTGCTTTCTGAGTGTATGTCACTGCACCAAGCACTTTAGAGTTTGTCCACCACCTGGTTTATGCTAAACTAAAAATAAATATTTGAATATATTATCTCAGTTAATATAATAAGTTAACCTCAGTTAATAAGTTAACCTCAGTTAATCCTTAGAACTAAGAAATGCATATTTTTATCTTTATTTTACAGGTGAGTGAACTTAACTTTGGTTAGGAAAACTATTCATGTAACTATTTTAATACAGAGCCCCCTTTTATTAACCTCTACATCAGGGTTTCTAAACTTGGAACTACTGACATCTGGGGCCAGATAATCCTTTATTGTGGGCACCTGTCTTGTGCACTGTAGAATGTTTAGCAGTATCCCTGACCTCTACCTACTAGATATCAGTGTCACTCTCCCTGTCCCCTTCCCAAAATGAGTATCAACTAAAGAATTCTCCAGACATTGCTGAATGCCCCCTAGAGGAGAAAACCACTGCTCTGCCTGTTTTCACTGACAGAGATCTTCTCAGTTATCTATGTAATTTAATTGATTGAGACAAAGCTTTATTAGGTCACCAAGGTTTGTTGGACACTGATACAATCTCAATCATGATCTGGGGAAGAGACAGCAATGGCTCCTCAGAGAGGCCCTGTGGAGAAGCCCATAAACATGAATGATTACCACCCTCCCCAGGAAGCTTGCAAAAGCCTGAAAGGATTCCTGAAAATGAAACTAATGGTGATGGCTACATAATTACACATTCAAGTTTATGAACCCAAGGAAGAGGTAAAACAACATATGACTGACTTTTTGAATCTTGAATAAACTGTGGATAAGACACTGTCCTCAATCTGCTCCCAGTCAGAGGCACATTAACCCTTAAGAATGCTAAGTCTTTCTCCATCAACCCAATCAGGCTATAAGCATCAGACGCCAAGCTAACATTTTTGTCAACATTTGAAACCCCATTGTTGTGGATTATCATTCCCTAATTTTAAGTCTTCCAATTCTCAGTTTTTACTTTCACAAATGCAAAAAGTGAGTCTACTTTCAAAGAGGGGTTCTCTCATCTGTTCCTCACACCCTGGTCAGGGACCTTGATCCACACGATTCTGACTCATGGAGCATCTTTTCCGTGACACTCTCAAAGACACATATCATAGCTCCTTAATTGTCCAATTGTCATAGGGTAGAAGGAACATCAGGCTTGCTACTGTGACACGCAAAATAGTACTGGACCTCTGGCTTAATTTGAAACT
Source organism: Phocoena phocoena (assembly GCF_963924675.1). NCBI lineage: Eukaryota > Metazoa > Chordata > Mammalia > Artiodactyla > Phocoenidae > Phocoena > Phocoena phocoena. The sequence goes on along the minus strand of NC_089235.1, from coordinate 37,901,055 downwards.
GCCACTTGACCCTGAGTTTAAAGCTGGGGAGATCTCTGGGAGGAAAGCTGATCTTAGCTGTGACCTGAATGATGACTAGTGCTATGGACTGAATTGTGTCCCTTCCAAATTTGTGTGTTGAAGCCCTAACCCTCAATGCGACTGTATTTGTACATAGGGTCTTCAGGGAGGTCTGGGGTTAAAATGGTCCTAAGGTAAAGCCCTGATATGATAGGACTGGTGTTCTAGTAAGAAGGGGAAGCGACACTAGAGAGATCTCTTTCTCCACATGTGCACAGAGGAAAGCCAGCAAGGAGGTTGTCGTCTATAATCCAGGGAGAGAGGCCTCTACAGAAACTAACTCTGATGGCACCTTGATCTTAGACTTCCAGCCTCCAGAACTGTGAGAAAATAAATTTCTGTTGTTTAAACTCCCCAGTGTGTGGTATTTTCGTATGGCAGCCCTGGAGGACTAACACAACTTGAAATGAGCCAGATAAAGTGGGAGAGGGAAGATTTAGGGTGGAGGGAGGAAGGAAGGGGAGAGAACAAGCACAAAGGCCTGGAGTGAGGAAGGAGACTTGTCCTCTCCCAATGAAGACAGCAAACACTGTCTGGCACATCATGTTAGTGCCTATGCCATATCTGCTCCTGGGCCCCACTTCTCAAATCCTACCCACCTTTTAACCTTATGATAGAATAGAAAGGGTCTTTTCTTGGATCAAAGCAGAAAGTCTGATGCATGTGGTGAATATTTGAAACTCTTCAAATCCATCCTAGTGTTGTCTCCAGCCCTAATGGTATACTGTGCATGATAAATAAGATTGGGTGACGCATTTAAAAAGGAAAAAGGTTTTACACAGAACAAGTGTTTAGTACAGGGCGAGGTGAGCAAATGAAAAACATCACCTAATTTATTTATTCTGAAACCCTGTAAATCAGATTCTAATGCTAATGAGTTTTAAATTTACAGAAATCAAATCTTCAAGCTGTTTGAGCTCTTATCATTTTAACTCTGTGTCAAATGGCATATTCCTTTAGGAGACTTTAAAAAAAAAAAAGCTTTAACAACATTATATTAAACAAAGAATAACTATTATAATTGTCTTCCTGTTTCAGAGTTAACAGCTTACTTGCTCCAGAAAAGAGAAAATAATGGAAGCAAAGGAAGACCATCTTCCTTGTTTTAATTATTTGCACTGCTGTATCTTCATAGGTAAAATAAAATAAATGGTTGATAGGTCCAATAATGTTGACAGCTATGGAATGTGAAGACAAATAATGGGACTAAAAATCTACTTCTTCAGCTGAGTTTTGCTTGTCCTTAGGGGCTTAAGTAAATTAGATATGTACTAGGCCCTTCCTTTTCTTATGCCCATTCTCTCTATGCTCCTTTCCAAACACCAATGAAGAAATCTGCCTTGATCTTTTCATATAATATGCAGCTATATGCACTTTCTTACATAAACATTTGCAATTCACCAAGGAGAATGTGAGATGCATGTTGCATGCTTATCGAGCGCCAGAAGAACTTTACAGATTACTGCCTGCCTCAGGATTCCAGTTCCCTGGTGCTTATGCATAAACAATGGATTTATGCAAACATTGTAACATTTTCAAACAGACTGTGACATGAGTCGTTCCTAGTTCATATAAGGTTCAGATATGCAGACTATTTTCTGCTAGTACTAGATCATTCATCTCATTGAGTTTAAAATATATCATCTCAGCTTATAATGTTGTCAGTATAAAATGTCATAATGTGGTACTCAATTTGAACAGCAAGATGGATATTAATCTCAAAGGTTCTGTGCACTGCTGGGTGGAATTGCACGAGGTGCAGCTGCATTAGTCTGTTTGTTTAGTAGTCTTTGTATCACACACAATATGCATAGGTGGTAAACATTTTGTTATATTATATACACTCTACAAATTCTCCTTGATAGCCCCAGTGGTATAATATGCATTATAACTTAAACTGGATGATTTATTTAGAAAGAAAAAAAGCCTTTACAAAGAACAGCCTCACCGAAGTATAATGATAACATGCCTATTTACATAATGATAATGCACATATTTACTGCCAAGCATGTTTGTTTTGCATTAGTGTTTGTGGCAAGGCATTGGGAATTAAAGAATTATGAAAGGGAGGTTTTCTAGTCTCCATTACCCTAGTAGGTTGGTTACTGGCAGTGAGCAAAGAAATGGAAACACTCATATTTGAAGTAGTGAAAAAAAATGAACAATGCTAGTTGTTAAGTTCACATTGTTTATGAGTACAAGTTAGCATGTGCCCAAACTCTTCACTTTTTTCCCAATTGTGAAACATGGGGTCTTCTAAAACAAGTAAAAACTCTAGCATGGATATTTTTTTGGCAGCAAGCATCAAAAATTAAATACATAAAAAAACTCTGTTGATCATATGCATTCTTAACAAACATGTGTTTAAGGAAAACCACCACTGGAATCATCTACTCCAAGATGTGAAAATCAGCATTTTTGCTTTTGCATCCAAAGCTGTGAATTTATTTATATGTCGATGAAAGCCCGGAACCTTGCACTTAAAAAAAAAAAAAAGTTAAGAGATGTTGTTTTGTGATCTGTCATATGTTTTTCTGAACTTTTTATAATAGAAAGGAGTCTCCGAAGAGCCTCACTCCTTTAACAAAGGCATGTCCCAGTTTATTAAAAAATCATACACAACAGGACTGCTTGCCAGGTTTTATAGTCCTAATGGAAATTTTGTCCAGAGCACAAAAATTATTTGGAAAAATGCCTGAAATTTCCCTGTCGCAGATGTTTCAACAGAAGGTGCTTGCATGCCATTCGTTAATACGGCGCCATACGGGACTCAGTGTGACCACTGCAATATAACCAGTAAGTAACACACGCAGCGTGCGCCGGGCGCGCCAAATTCTCCGTCTGTTGTGTGGGACTCGTATCCCATGGATTGAGACGTACCTTGATGAAACTGCATTGTCATGGAATGATAATATTTGTGGATCACCATGCACAGAAAACATCCTATTGAGAATGTGGGAGGTCCGTTGAAAGATTCAGAGCGTTTCCTGGCATTGTGGTTGGTTAGAATGGATGTGAATATTAGTGTTTAAAGAGTCCTTGTTCCCGTCATGTGCCAATTTACAGGGGTAACTCCATGGAGAGAAAATTGCTTTTTCAAAGAATATTAGTTTGGGGTAACATAATTAAAAGCCCATGTGGAAGTTGTTTCATCTGTATATATATGGAAGGCAAATGTACAGGCTGCCTTTGTTTATTCTTTGCTTTAAAACATGTATGAGGGAAGTGACTCAATGCACACTCTCTGAAATAAAAGAAATGTATTCATCCTTGCAGAGGCTGATAAAAATAGAGGCACGTCTAGGATGCTACTCACATATACTGAATTTTTCTACTGAACCCAGATCGTTCTTGCTGGATAAGACTGTCTGCAGCAACACTGTTATCCATTCTAAGGAGCAGATTTGCAGCTGCCCAGTACATATTCCATACTCAAAAACAGCTGCTACCTCATGAAAATAATGTGCTTAATTCCGGGTTACTACAGGATGGGGAGACAGTTGGAAAGAGGGCAGAAAAATCATTTATGCTGTACCTCTTGGTCATCGAGGGTGCTGAAGAGATGTAAACACATAGTCATTGTATTTTTTGTGGTTCTTAAAAGTATTACTTGGCTATTACATAAAGAGCTAAAATATATTACAATTTCTGTAACCCTGTTATGACACCCATATTCTCTTAATGTATCTGGAAGCCTCAAATCATCAGAGTGACCCAAGCTGCTCTCAAACTCTGAGAATCTCTATGCTTAAGTTGCATTGTTATTTTTGGAACAATTGTTAATGTATTTGACTATGCTACTTCATTCACACCTTAGGATGCTTTTGAGGGAAAGATGTTTACATGCTTTACTACAATATTTTCTTTTCTCTTTGTTGGGGAAAAAGAAAATAAATTTTACATATTTTACTATCTTAATTTAATATCTCCATAAAGAAAATAATGTTTATAGTCAGCAAAAAATTCTCAAAATTTTCCTTAGATTCTTTCTTCTCTTTGCAAAGATGTTGACATTAATACTAAGCATTTTTGCAATGAAGTAGGAGGTGGAGATATTCTTTTTACCACTTTCCTTAAATAAAATAAGTTATTACTTATTGTTAGCAATTAAAATAGTTATTTTTTTAGTGTGTTTTATACATACTTTTAATATATGGTTTTTTTTTGATCTTTGCATTAACCTATTAAATATTCCCAGTTATTGATAAGAAAACTGAGACTCAGTACTGTTAAGAGGCTTGCTCAGAACCGTACATCCTATTATTGGTGTTTCCAGGTCTTGGACATGGAGCTTCTAACTTCAGACTCTGGGCTTTTTTCACTGGATTATAAAATCATTCAACATAATTCATACTTCAAACCCTGATATCAGTTACTATCAAAGCACAGCCAATGCACAACTCAGCCACAAAACCAAGGATTTCTGCAGGTCCATTCAGAATGGCATTGTTATAATTTAAAGCTGTTGTCTATATTGACAACTTAGGGTGTAATTGTCTACATTTCTATTTCTGACATTTTATTTATAAGTCCATTGATGATACATTGAGGCACACTATTCTTCAAAATTACTTCACTATTTAAGTGTATATATTTGTATATTTTTAAGTATACAAATATTTGTATATTCTCGTATTTACTGAAATTTTTTTGAGAGAAAGTGATAAATGTGACCTACAAATCTTTTGACTTCATGGAAGATGCCCACAATCCAGGGTAGTCTGAGGGCCACTTGGCCAAACAAAAGTCAGTGAAAACCCAAGACATTAATTTGTAGCTATGAAATTCTGCCTCAATATGAGCTCATATCACCCATTTGTCTTTTTTATAAGGAAGAAAAAAAATTTTTTTTAAATCCCATAAATTTACTTTTATTTGGAAAGCTCTTATCTTCTCCAGATCACTCTGAAAATTCAAGTACTGGTGTACTGCGCTCCAATACAGAAAAGAACAAAGTTTCTCTGTGTGATCATCCTTCAGTTAGAAATACTTTGTATTGTACCCCAGGAAAACATTCCTCTTCCTGGGGTACAATAATACATACCATGTTATAACAGTGTTGGAAACTACTGGTTAGGAATAGCAAATTGTATGCTGGTGATCCTTATTAAGACCAACTTGAAAATTCTTCTTTCTGCAGTAGCTCTTCACAGGGAGGAAGGGAGATATTTCTCTGTTTGCAAGTGAAACTGAACCAAATGATAACATGCTGTTAGATAATATGCCCTTCCAGACACTGATCAAGTTAACTTTTTCCTCAATTCAAAATGGTATATTCTTTGAAGCTATGCTGCTATCACTCGATATTAATTTTAATGTACAATTTACTAATCTCCACAATTCAGCTCAGTCTCTGTCGGTTTTCTTTACGTTCAGGTAGATTAAAATATTACTAAATGCTGCCTCCTTGGAAGATTCCTGAAATATTCTAAGCCTTCCCAGAAGCTATTGGTCAATGTTAAACAATCAACAGAATTCTAAACTAATTCAACATAGTGATGCCCACTGGCTAAGCCCTTAAGTGAGAGTTGCTACCAGCTGTGTTTCTGATGGATGAGAGCTGTTTCATGTTTTTACTCCTAAGTGGATTTTTAAAATATTTTAACATTTTTATGGTAACATATTTTATTTCATTTTCTTTCTTCAATCTGCTGCTTTGTTCTTTCCTTCACCCCTCTCTCCTCTCCTCCCTCTAGCTGTCAGTCATCATGGTCAGCCTCTGTGCATTCCATTTGGGTTGGTTTGCCTGTTAAGTCAACTTCAGAATGTTAGCTGGCTCTCAAAACATTTCCTTTGCTACCAGAGAGTGGTTCAATCATCATCCTCTCAATTTGAAACTAGGTAAGATTTAAGTCCCTGGTGTTGATAACAGCATATCAGTGCCCACTAGAAAAGAGAAATTGAGTAAAAAATCCAAAGTTAACCTAGAAAAGGAAACATGACTCAAACTGTTGGCCCAAACCAAAGTTTAAAATAGTTACTGAGCCTCTTCATACATTTGACTCTGGTAATATGGCATGTCCTGCTTTTAGCAGAAAGAATTAACTGTACCCTCTCTGTTTCTTCACCTTTTTACTGCTTGTCCTTTTCCTGCTTCAGAAAGCCTAGACCTTCATTCTTATTCCATTGCCAAAAACACTGAGGCACAAGAAAAGAGAATGGACTCGCTTAATGTACCACACCTATACGTGGCTGTCATATACAATATTCTGACTTGAAACGCATCTGGTGCTACACAATAAGGACCCCTCTCTCTTGTACAAAGGACATGTCATGTTCAAATGTCTTTAGGTGCTGAATCTCATGCCAGTATCCCCCTTCCTCTGGGCTACCAACTGCTTTTAAAAGGCTGTTCGAATGTTCTGTGGCCTCTCCAGCACATACCAGAGAGTGAGAAAAAAAAAATGTATATGCTTGCTGAAGATTCTAGAGCATTTTGAGCAGATTAGGGGGTGTGGACTAGATGCAGTGAAAACAGAGGAAGCTGAAGGATTTTAAAAGGAAAAAAACAGTATGAGGGCATAAAATGTTGATTAGGGTGGTAAATGGATATCCAAGAGGATGGAAAGAGAAGCCCTTGGAAGAATAGTTGACAGGACGGAGAATGGATAAGGCTGCTCCTTGAAGGGAACAGGGTGCAGGAGAAAGAGGTGAGGGTTGAATTCTGACCACCTGGGATCCTGTTATAAGGTGAGAATTTCTTGATTGACACAAATGTCCTCTTGGTGATGACCTCATCCCTACTGTGGCAATTGAATGGCTTTCCTTTCTTGCTTATATTTTGTTGACTGTGTAAATGATATTTTGTTTCAGGTACAGGGGCATAGGGAAAAGCATTCGTTAGCTACTCTATTAATAATAAGCGTCAGTAGGTATAATGTGAACATGCAGATCTCCCATTTCTTCTTTACTTTTTATTTCTCTAAATAACATTTAAAGAAGTATATTAATGAGGCATTCCTCTAAGTATGTCCAATGTTTTTACAAATGCCGCCCCCAACACAGAAGGACTGATCAGAAGATTCAGGCTGTGATTGACATGAACACTCCTGAGCTGAAAGATCTTTTTTTTTCACTTGGAATCTCATGTGTTTCTCTTCACGGTTGAGCACTGCATGTTGTATTTCCCCATTAGGCTACAAAGTATATGATTATAATTATGAAAAGTAGTTCATAAAATATTTTAGTATTTCAAAACAAAAGATATTGAGAAATTCCCATGTTAACAAGTGGGGAAATGAATACCTTATATTTGAAATCTTCAGAAACAGGTGGGCAGACAAAATTTTTGACTTTTATAATTGATTTAAAGTTACATTTTGAAGATTACAGAAATTGCTAGTCCTTTGGTAACACAGTTTCCCTTTAGGAAAGTTTAAATCTAATTGCTCTGCAGATGTTTAAGAATGACTATCCATTGATAAATTGCTATCTTTGGTGAAAAAATAATGTAGGATTAAAATGTAGTGTGATGGCCCTGGATTGGCTTTCTTAATACTGATTTTTAATTTGACTTCGAGAACTCTGTTTCTTTGTTTCCTTCACACTCTTCTGAAAGAACATAGCTCATTAGAATTAACCACATGTGGTCTTTGCAGAGATTATTTTAGCAAGGGTGATTTAGTTCATTAACCCTTTGATTCTGATCACATCAGCAATAAGAGGGACTAGTTACATAAATGTTAATGAATGCATATTCATGGCAGAGAACTAAGGAATTGATAATGGCACTTAGATATAAGAATTAGCTTTCAGTTATCAGATTGATGCAAAATAAGACCATTTTTAGGGACTAAAGAAATGACAAAAGGTTTGGCCATTTTGTTTTCACAAGTCAGGATGGTGAGGCCCTTAGGCATTTTCTTCTGACTGTATATGTTTAAAGGAATGCATTTCAGTCATGCAGACTTCGGCACAAACCCCAGCTCTGTCATCCACTAACTTAGATATGCTGTTAGAACTCTATGTGCCTCAGTTACCTCATCTATAACAAAGAAATAAGATGCTATCCCACACAGATGTTGTACGGATTAAACAATATAAAATGAGGTATACAGTTAGGGACAGAAGGAATATTATTTCCTACTATCGCTTACTTTGCAATCTTATATATCCTTCTACCTCTTGGTGAGGGAGTAGCTTATCAGGTTGAAAAGATGTGGAAAAGTGCCAGGGACAGAACATCAGCCTGGAACATCTAGAGCAGTGTCACACAGCACTCACTAAAATTTGGTGAATAGGGCTTCCCTGGTGGCGCAGCGGTTGAGAGTCCCCATGTCGATGCAGGGGACGCGGGTTCGTGCCCCGGTCCTGGAGGATCCCACATGCCGCGGAGCGGCTGGGCCTGTGAGCCATGGCCGCTGAGCCTGCGCGTCCGGAGCCTGTGCTCCACAGCGGGAGAGGCCACAGCAGTGAGAGGCCCGAGTACCGCAAAAAAAAAAAAAAAATTTGGTGAATAAAACAGTTGACAAACAAGCAAACAGAAAAGTCTTATTCTCCTTACCTGTATAGTTGATCATTAATAATAAAACTTCATTTATAGGTAGTTGTTATATGGTATGTACTTTATTCTTTTTGTTACATTAATTCCTTCAAAACAACCTGATAGCATTTGTTTCCCATTTTACAGATGGGAAAACTGAGGGTAAGAGAGGCAAGCTTTTCCAGGACACAGAGTTAGTAAGGAGCAGAACTAATAATTATTTCAGCTGTGCTTGCTTCAGGGCACAAGCTCATAAACACTACACTACTCTGCATTTGCTTCTTGATTAAATAGCTGCTTTCAAGTCAGCTATTCTGGCCACACGACCCCCTTGGGATGCTTCCCTAATCCTCTGCAGGGAATCTGACCACCAGTTTAAGATACAATGCCAGAGGGGTTCCAATTTAAATGTCACAAATGTCAGAGCCTTCCACACTTGCCCACAGGTGACAGCATTTTGGAGGTGTTTTAAAGATAATCAAAAGATCTGTACTACTCAAAACTTTGTCTGTTATCTAATTTCCTCACCTTTTACCATTTCTAGTGTAACCAACAGAACATGCTCTCCCTTCTTAAAAGCTTGTATGATTCACCTAAGACCTTGCATCCACAGAAACGCCTTAGTTTTCTTCTAACAGGTGGCTGATCACAAATCCTGCTTTAGACAAACAAAACATTAGATGACTGTTATTCTTGGAAAACCATGTTAAAATCCAGAACTGTAATTGCCTTCCAGGTAACGTGGCATAGTAAAAATAACATAACAGTGTGCTTGCCTTGTTAAAGCATCCCTTGTAGACTCGATCCGAATCCACTGGTCTTGTTGCTGGTAAAGTATATAGCAGCAATAAAATGCTATCAATACCAATTATTGTGAAATGGACTCAGAAGGCTGAACACCAAGAGGACTTTCTAACTGGCTATTAATGATGTGATAATGAGTGCCAGCGCAATATATTAGACATGTGAATGTGTTCTTTTTTCTTTTTTTTTTTTTTTGGCTTAAACATTTTCCATTCCATTTGAGCAGCAAAGGTCTTAATTATATTTATAGCTTTTCCCTCCCTGGGTTTCACATCATTCCCTAAAATCGAATTCACTGGGTGTTTCATCTTTAAAAGTATAAACCGAAGAGATACTTGATTTCTTGTCAAGAATGGACTAATACAGCTCAAATCTGAGTCGATTTATGGACTCTCTTAAAAGAACATATATTTGTGTGTTGCTTTTTCTATTAAGTAATTTTATAGAACAAATTGAAAGTCATTTCAAACATAAACGCAATGTAGACAAATAAGTTGTTCATGTGTAAACAAAGAGAATGAATGCGTACAAAATATGCATTAGCTTAGTGGGGGGTATAGAATTTAGAAGACTTGAGGCCAAGTAATGCCTTTGAACTAGGGTTTTCAGGTAAAATACAGGATTCTGTAATTTATCTGGTAAACAGAAAATATTTTTAGAGCAAGTATGACCCAAATATTGCACAGGACATACTTATCCTACAAAATTATTCATTGTTTATCTGGTATTCACATTTAACCAGGCATCCCGTATTTTTATTTGCTAAACCTGGCAACCGTACTCTGAGCTTTAGTGTATTTTCACTGGTAAAATAAGATAATAATACGTAGATATCTCATCTGGCTGTTAAGATAATCAAGATAATTAAATGCGGTACAGTGAAAGCATATCATGAACCTTTTTTGACTTAAAACATATTCAGCTCTATGCCTATCCCCTGATATCTCCAAAAAAGAAGGAGAGAGGGAATCAAAGTCAGAGAAAGAGAGAGATAAACAGAGACTGCAACATGGAGAGGGAGATGTGAAATAGCATGGACCATCCACCCAGCCCTCCAGTGCCTGAGCACATGCCAGGGGTGAGAGTGACATGGGAGGCTGTTTCTGCTCGGTCCTCTGTCTCCCTGAGGCTGCTCCTCATAATGTGAGCACCTGATGGTGCAAGAGTGTGATTCTAGTGTTTAAAGATACTTATTTTTTATGCAACATGGTCCCTAAATGCAAGCCAACTGCTTCATCTGGAGCTCAACCAAAGAAACAGCGATCTGTTCCAATGGCAGAAGAAAAAGAAATCTTTGGACTTATTGGGAAATGGTATGTTGATATAGAATGTGGCACTTCCTAAGAGATTTTTAAAGGTAATTGCACAGTAGACAATCTTCATCTTACATATTGGTTTGAAAGCCCAATCTCCATGTAAGATGAAATTCCACTGTAATTGATGTAAAAAGTGTTTTGCACATGATAAGGTAGTAAACTGATATAAGGCATCACTATTTTTATATTCCTCTTCTTTTACTTCCTATTATTTTTATGTTTTTATTATCACCAAATAAAGTGATATTTAAGTTTTGAGAGTTTGCCACAGAACTTTAAATAAATGGGAGGCAATTTGAAGACAAAAAAAGATTCTAAGATAACTATGATTTGACTACTTAGGACTAATGTCTTAGAACAATGAAGGAGTAAATGCACGTGGTTTAACATCTTAAAGGAAAAAACAACTTAGAAGCAATGAGATGACTAACTATAAGTACTAGGCACAATTACTGCACAATGAGAATACGTCTTTATAATGAAATTATGGGATATAAGGGTTTGTTGAAATGATTGCAGAAAGAGTAAATCTTAGAAAAAGAAATTTCCTGGAACTTCTTGTACATCCCGTACATTGTAGAACAGTCCTTCATGGGATGTGATAAGAGCCGAAGAAGTTCAGTCATTTAAAAATAAACTAATTAAACACTTAAAACTATGCTATAGAGAATTACCCTGCCCTAGCAAGATGAAAGGTCAGCCAATCTAAATGACCTTGTTTTGTCTAATTATTATAAGAGTTTTTACTACGTATCTGCTAATGTATATGAACTGAATAATTCATTCAGATTAGAATGGTGCTGGGCAGGATAGTAAGTACTTGGAGGATGATGGTGATGATGATCATCATCACTTTCACAACTTATTACAGTTATTTGAATATTATTGCATATTCAATATATGCAATTAACTATAAGCTCCTGATTGAGGGATCGTTCAGCTCTTTATTCTCCCCAGTAGCCAGCTGAATGTTTTCATCCTCACTCTTATGGGGCAGTATTATTTTTATCTTTATTTTTAGAGCTGGGGAAATTGAGGCACTAAGAGGTTAAGTCACTCTTCGGGGTCTCATAGCTGGGATGTGATATAGACAATCTAGCTCCAGATACTAAGCAGTCCACCCCTTGTGCTATACGCCTTTTCCATAGTCATATAACGAATGTGCTCAGAGTTCTTGGACAGGGGGACAATAAATGCGCATCAAGAAGGATTGGGTAAGACTTCCTAAGAAGATGACCTAAGACTGGAAATATGAGCCACACTGTAGAGGTAGAATTCCACAGACAGGGTAGGAAGTAGAGAAGAAGAAATACTTTAGGTAAAAAGGAATAAGCCTGCTTGAGAAAGACAAATGGGCTCACAGAGCTGTAAGCTGTGAGGACAGCGTGGTGTTAGAGGAAAGGATCCGGGATGACTTTCTGTGACTATTTGATCATGAGTTGTGGGAGCATCACTGCTCAAGATGAGCTGAAGAAATAAGAGGATCCAGATGGTGAACATGGGAGGAAGAACTACTGGGATGGTTGGGGCGGGGGGTGGGTGGGGTTGAAGAGGTCACAGGAGGAACAGTAGAGGGTAGGGTGGACTTTAAGGCTCTAAAAGCACCCTTTCTTCTTCTAACAGCACTTCAGTCTGGATCATGTCAAGTTGAATTTGCTGAGAGGTCTTCTTATGTATGTGTGTGTATATGTATATATACATTGGAATGCAGGTCTCAAATCCAGAGAAATAGTCATAGCTGTGGAAGCAGATTTTTCAAGTCATACAAGAGCAAAAGACTCAGGAGAACATACATAGAGTTGCCTCAGAAGAGAAGGAGAGTGAGAGAGAAAGAGAGCTGAGAGTAGGACATTGGATTAAGCCTACATTTGAAGTGTGGGAATAGTAAAGAGAGGGAATGGTCAGGAAAGTGGCAAGTTTCTAGAAAGTCCAAGAAAGCCCCTTTTATTTGACATAAGTAAAAATGACGGGTTAAGAAATGATCACTTTGTTTTTTAAATAAAACTGTGTTCACTTCCCTTCCATTCTTCTACCTAAAGCCATGGATACACACACACACACACACACACACACACACACACACACACACACACACCACCTTTGCTAAAAGCATTCTGTTCTTCATTCTATTTAGGAAATAAATACTTCCAAGAGCTGTATAGAAAGACTGTTAGGAATGAAAAACCAAAATGGATTTCAAGAGCACATTTGGTCCATCTCCTTGCCAGTAGGGACATTTCCTAAATCATCCAAAGAAGAAAATTCTCAATTCTATTTTTAAAATATCTCCACAGATGGCAATTCCATAAGCTTTCCTGCTAATTTGCTCCAGTGTTTAATCAGCCTAGCACACAAAGTTCTTCTTTACATCTAACTCAATGCTTTCTTGCTATAATGTAGAATCTATTTCCTCCTCAGAGGTGGAATTGTAAAAGAATCTAATAACCCAGAAAATCCACAAGTCAAATGTTCTAAATCTTAATGGCTAGTAAGATGCATGTGATAATTTGTATCTGTCAATAGCATGTAGTTTAGTCCCAATGAAAAACGAAGGCATCTACTTTTAAATTTACTACTAGTAGACAATGATTAAATAAATATTTAAATGTCCTTTTGCTCTGAATATAAATAATATGTGGAGAAAACCTCTTTGGAGTTACTGAACCAAAGCGTTTCCTAAGAAAAAGTCTCCATCTGAGAATTTTAGTGAGTCTTTTAGGGGAACCTCTGTAAGGCTTTTATCTATGGTATGTGTGATAAAGTACAAAATCTTCAAATGCCCATAGGTTTTTGTTATAACATTATGAACATTATTTTTCAATTATTCTCCTTCCTACATAATGTCATTGGACAAGTTGCTTATTCTTCAAGCCAGAAACCTACATAAGAGTGAATTTGAACTTTCTAGAATAATACCCTCAGGCAGTGAGGAACGAGCTCTAATGAAAAAGCTAAAAAAGAGCAGCAAGAAGAAACTTTATTTTTTAAATTTTATTTCTGACATTGGTTTAGGGCCAACCATGTGTGTTCAATACTATGTAATACTACATTAACCGCAGAGATATGGCTAAGAAAGGAACAAACATCCTCATTAAGGATGTAGTTGCAATAAAGTTACAAAGCAAAGTTTTTAAAGCCTTCCCAGTTCTTTCTATTGCTCCAATAAACGCCCCCAGTGATTTCCTGGGAGTTGCGCTATGCTGGGCCCCCAGGATCACAGGGGCCAAAGGGGAGATGGCCACATCAAAGTCAGAGACACATGGTCAAGGAATAGTGCCAAGACCTTCTCTCATAGATGGAAACCAATCAAAGAGAATAAATACAAGGAAGCAAAACATTAGCTCAAATGTATTTGGAGATCAACTCCCAATATTTTTTTTTAAAAGAGCCATGAAGAGCACTACTTCAACGAATATTGAGAAGTATTCTCAGTTCTCACAAAGCTACAAAGAAAAATCTGTCCTCTCACTTTCATGAAGGATGCACAGCTATGCTATGCTAGTCTTCATGCACAGGTCTAATCTCTAGAAAACATGCTGTTGCATCTGCCTGGAATTTTCTTCCCATTCTCAGTTTTCTCTTCCCTTGCTTAACACTTTAGTTTTTTAAGACCCATCTTAGAAGACATCTACTCAGAGGAAGTTGTTCTTGACCTTCTTAACAGAGTGAGATGATCCTGCTCTTTATTCCCCAGCTACTGCCCATATTTAACGCATCCTGAGATGAATTACATTATATTTTAATTGTTCTATCCCTTGTTCATCTCTCCTACCTGATGTTAAGGGCAGGAGAGAGCCTTCCTCTTAATCAAGCCTGCATATCAAGTGGCTAGCACATTGTATTCATAAAGGATGTCAAATATGTGAGAATCAAATAAATGTATTTATGGCTGCCAGTGTCTTCCCTGCTACTCTATTTATTGATGTCTTTCAACTAGGTCAGTGCTATGGACTGAAGTATTCCCCCCCACCAAAATTCATAGATTGAAGCCTCAACCCCCCCAGTACCTCAGAATGTGACTGTATTTGAAGTCAGGGTCTTTAAAGAAGTGACTAAGTTACAATGAGGCCATTAGGGTGGGTACTAATCCTATCTGTCTGAAATCCTTATGAGAGATACCAGGGCACACATGTACTGAGACACAGCCACGTGAAGACATAGAAAGAAAGCAACCATCTGCAAGCCAGAGAGAGGCCTCAGAACCAACACCTTGGTCTTGAAGTTCTAGCCTCCAGAATTGGGATAAAATAAATTTCTGTCATTTAGGCCACCCAGTCTGTGTTATTTTGCTGTGGCAACCCTGCGAACTCATAAGCAACCAGCATATCCTCCTGTCTGGTCCATAGTAGCCCACACTTCCCCTTTTGTTCTGCTAATCACATTTATAATATCTTGATCAAAACTCTCTTCTCGGGCTTCCCTGGTGGCGCAGTGGTTGCGAGTCCACCTGCCGATGCAGGGGACACGGGTTCGTGCCCTGGTCCGGGAAGATCCCACATGCCATGGAGCGGCTGGGCCCGTGAGCCATGGCCTCTGAGCCTGCGCGTCTGGAGCCTGTGCTCCATGACGGGAGAGGCCACAACAGTGAGAGGCCCGTGTACCGCAAAAAAAAAAAAAAAAAGAGAGGGAATTTTATACAAAGATTTGGTCACACAGATTATGAAAAAGCGAAGTTAAATAGGAGGTGGTGAAGCAACCCAGAATAAGAGGCCACTCCCACTCAAGAGATGGAGAGACACAGGAGGAGGTGGTTTTACCAGAGCCCAGAAACAAGGAGTGTGTGTGTCAGGGCTTAGGATCATGAGTAGCAGAAGTTGGAGTCCATAGGAAAGGCAGCTATTGCCTGAGACCAAGAGAAAGAGAAAGAAGCAGAGCTGCCGGCAGCCTCCTTCAAAATTTAGCTAGTGCCTGCTCTTCGAAGAACCAGACAGAGGTCTTCTGACAAGTTTACCTAGGAGGTACAAGCTGAAGGGACTACCCCCCTTTGCCCTCCCACCTCCTGAGGAGCAAAGAAAGGGTAAGGAATGAATGTGACAGCAAAGAATTAAATGATAGCCACAGTCCACCAGAAAATAAGTAACATGAGTGCTGGAAGTAGGTCTGTCTGGTTCCTGCTTCATCCCCAGCCCACCATCTGACAACACTGTACAACATATATCAAGTATTTAACAAGGACTTTTGAAATCAGTTTTACCTGAGTGAACTTCCTATTTCTCCTTTACCAAATTCTTTAGCATAATTAATATAGATATTAATATATCTATAAATCCCTACTAGAGTTTAAAATTCCAGAGGCAGAGATTGTATTTCCTGTTCTGTTCACTGATGAAGTGCTGGCACTTAGAACGCTCCTGGACAGTAGTAGGCACTCTGTACATATAAGTTGGACCAATGAATAGAGGTTTTGTCTAGTGGAAAGCCCAGCTTATCATCTTCTTGATTAGAGTGTGATTCGTCAGATCATGTACCAGGTGCCTCTCAATGGACCTGGTTGCCATACAGGTAGGTTACAGAGACTTTCCTGCTCTGCCATGATCCTAACAAAGAGTGATGGCTGCTTGCGGCCCAAGGAAAGAAGCAACAGCATAAAACCCAAAGCCTTGCAAAGCTTCTTAATAAATTCGCATAAGGGATGGAATGCATGGGTGTAGCTGCTAATGTATAAAACCATATCTGAGGGGTGAGGTTCCAATTTGAGATGTAGGGGTTTATCTTAATAGACCAGAACTTCAAACTTAATAATAGTTATAAAGAATTATAAAGAATGCAGGTTAGATAGATGATTCTCCTAAAAAATATACATACCAATGTGATATAGCGTATACACTATATAAGATATACAAGCTGACCTATATTTAAACCTAAAACAACACACATTAGATGTTTTGCACAATTTCCGGGGGGGGGCGGTAATCTTATTAGTGAGAGGGAAACCCAGAGAAGAGATATCAGAATGAAGTCATAGGAGGTGAAAGGCTTAGAGACAAAAAGATTGTTTAGCCAACAGAGAAGACTGAGAAGAGAAAGGGAGAAAGTGCCCCTATGAAAAAAATGTTTAAAAGTATGAATATCCAATGAGAAGATGCTATAAATCCCTGCTCTATCATTCATTAACCATATGACCTCAGATTTATTCTTTGGACCTCAGTTTTCTCATCCGGAAATGAGGACAATAATGGCCTCCACCGCACAGGGCATTTATGAGGATCATGTTAGAGGTCTAGGACCACATTGCACGCAGTAAGCAACACTCAGGGAGGTTAACAGTGTGCGCAGGCAGTGTCTCCGATGAAGCTGGCAGGGAGAGAAATAAACGCATCATGAAAGTGTTAGGTCAGGTGTCAGAATCCCTCAAGGCCAGGTTTGCAGAAAAAATTTATGTAAAGATTTACATAAAGAATGTGTGAAATATCCTTGTAAGGTGGGGTTGTTCCAGTGTAGTTAGACTTGAAGGCAAGAAGGTAGACTAATTCTCCCCATTTCCCCCCAAATGACCTTTCAAGTTCTCCTTCAGCCTTTACTTCCATAAAACATATAATTGCCCTTTCTGGCAGTTCCTAGAAAAGTGCTTTTCCCAACCCTTCTGTGCTGCCCTGGATGGAAAATACACTGGGTTCTCAGAGACTTAACACCCAGCCTTGTGAACATGAGCAAGATTATTCTCTCCCAGCAGCTCTTTTCACGTGTGATAAGCTTGGCAATTTGCCCTGGTAAGTGTCAAGCCCTGAATGTTTTTGTTTTTGCCCTGGTGGTCCTGAGGAGTTACTGGAATCCTTCTGGGGATCTGTTTTGTATCAAACTGTTGGCCGATAGTGACATTGAGAAGAAACAGGTAGAGACAGAGAGGGAGCTCTGGACTGCATCGCATTTAATTCTGATAGCAGACTCCCTGTCTGCCCTGGCTGCCTCCAAGCTGCCTTTGGTCTCTCTTTGGTTCCTTCAGTTTGCGCTTCTCAGTAATACAGGGCAATCTTTTGTGTGCATGTTTCCCCCTTTCGCTCCTCAGAGAGGCTTGTCAGAACTCCTTATCTGCTGATGAATGAAAGGAATTTCTCCTGCGCGGGCGGGATCTGGCTAATGCAGCTCTGGCCAGCACGGCGGGTCACCAAGTTAAGGGAGCACCAAAAGGCAAAGTGCACTGAAAATATCAGAATGGCCGTCGTGCCAGGAAGTGCCATCAGCAGTCATTTTCCTGCAAGCAGAGGGAGGGACAAGAAGAAGAGGTGAGGCTGAAAGAATCAGTCTTGGGTGAGTTTACTCTGATGGGGAGATGCCGCACCAGCTAACATTGACTTTGGCTTTTGCAGCATTCATTCCACATGGATCTTTGAAAGCATGTGTTTAGGGAGCTTGGCTATATTTTAGAGCCAAATGAGAATCAGAGCTGCTTCTTCATACAGGACTTTTTCATTATT
This sequence comes from Phocoena phocoena, assembly GCF_963924675.1. Lineage (NCBI taxonomy): Eukaryota > Metazoa > Chordata > Mammalia > Artiodactyla > Phocoenidae > Phocoena > Phocoena phocoena. The sequence goes on along the minus strand of NC_089235.1, from coordinate 37,882,978 downwards.
TAAACTGAGATCCATGTTCTTAATTTCCTCCAAACCTCAACCATCTGAAACCTTTTCCAATTACAAAAAGCAAAGGCGATTAAACTGTTATATCCATTAACATAAACATTCTGTGATGCCCGGTTATGAACCTCTCACAAGGGCCTGCAAGGGGTGATTGCTCATTTAATACACAGGGAGAAACTGAATCAAGGAATCAATGAATGGATCCTCCTTCTTCGGGGAGCTCTGGTATAAACGCACCATTGTCAACACAAATCCTGAAAAGCAAACTACAAAAGAAGAAAAAAGAGAGAGAGAGAAGGAGGGAGAAAGGAAGGAAAAAGAGTCACATAATGTTTATGCTGAATGCGAAACAGGGATTGGAGAGGGGAGATGCAAGCACTGGAGGACAGGGATGGGTGGTCATCTGGTGATTCTGCCGAGATGTCCATTATGTCTGTTACATTCTCATGACTACTTTACTAAGCACATGCACGTTAAGGATGTGCAAGAATATGCCCTTCTAAATACATTGCAGTCTAGGTGAAAGCTGCTAGGAGTGTAGTATTAGGGCATAGGGCTTAAAGTCAAAAGAGCTAGGTTTAAGTCCCAGCTCAATTTCTTGCTCTGTGACCAGCTTCAATTCACTTAATCATTCTGAACCTTCATATCCTCATCTGCAAAATGTAACTAGGAATAATGGCTACTTTACTTTGTATAGAGGGGCTATATAATTTTTTTTAACTTTAAAGCTGTTCAATCCAATCACTCATTTTCCAGGACTTTAGCGTGCATATTCTTGATTCAAAAAAAGTTTATTAATTTATTTGAAAAATGCAAAAGGCTGTTCAATAAATCAAACTTCTGGAAGGTATAATCCTTACCAATTTTCATTTCAGGAAATAGAAAATTCTTTTCAAAAATTTGTTTAGAAAGAGTTGCTCTTCTAAAGCCAATCATTTTCAACCTCTTGATGTGTTGTCAACCAAACAGAATGGAGGAAATATACTTGTATTTCTTCTATTACCTAAATAGCATAATAGTCTCATCATGTGATTAAGAATATAATAAGTGAGAGGGAGTCTAACAGGTATCTTATCCTAAAATAAAGTCCATCTATTTCTGCTCATTACATTCAGAATTGTGCCCTTTTGGGGAGGAGGTGACAAAAAGACTGAAGACTCTGGGCTTGTGCTCCCTTCCATGCCCCACACCTTTAAATCTGACTCTGCATCCATTAGCAGACTTCGCAGTTACCTGTGTTTTTGTCTCACTGACCCTATACTCACAATCTGAGGGTATGTCTTATTAAAGAAAGAAAGCATCTTTCTGATGACCAAGCTGTAAATTTCTTTTTGCTCTTTTCTGTCAACTCTCTCCCTGAAGCCCTGATGCTGGCCCTGGCTCCTTTTGCTATTGTCTTCTGGGATGTCATAAAGATATTTCAACTTGCATCTTTGCCTGTGACTATCTATTTCAGTTCAGCTTTTAGCAGCTTTGAGTACTTTTGCTGCTTCTTAGTCTCCCAGCCAGGTCTGCTTCACTGAGACAAATACAGCTGTGACGCTAGAACTGGCCTGCTCTTCTTTTTCATGATCCACTTTTACAATTAACGTGCTGATAGCCAAAGTGCTCTGGACAAAAAGGTAGCCTATTCTATGGTAAATAATCCATAGTCAATTGAGGGGTACCAAAGAAGACAGATTTTCTTAGATGCATAGAGTCACATAATGTTTATGCTGAAACAGATCTTACAGATCTCTTCCAACCATCTCATTTTACAGACAAGGAAACTGAACTCTAAAGAGAGGAAGAGTCTGGCAGAGGTTGTAGATAAGAGTTATTTATGCTCTTTAGAAGTAAATTTGGTACTTAAACCACTAATTTGAGATAAAACAGATTTTTTTTTTACAGGGAAATGAACAGAGGGGAATAAAAAAATTTGGAACCCATATGGCTGAGGAGGAAGTGGAAAATCTTTGTGTGTGTGGTGGGAGGGAAGCATAAGAGGGTAGAAGCAAGGAATGCTCAGAAAGGAACTTCATCAGAAAACAGTTAAGAAGGTAAGAATGAAAGCTAAAGGGTTTCATAGATTAACCAGGGCAGGAACTGAAAGGAAAACTTTTAGAAATTGTGTTGGCTGAACACCTTGAAAAGCCAATGATGAAAAGGATATTTCTAGGGATAAGGAAAAGAAAGATCTAGAGAAAAGCTCAGGGTGTTAAGGATGGCTTAAAAGAATAATTTGGGTGAAATCTTGGAAATGGCTGCTCTTTCCTTAAGGGAATTAGAGGTATCAGAGACACAGCTTAACTTCCTAAAGAAATAGTGTGGGAATAAGCTGTAATCAGACTTCTTTAAACAAGGCAGAGATAACTATGCATGATTTGCTGACCTGTGACAATGTGGAATCCAAACTTCCACACTCACAGATTAAGGTAAATCTTACAGCCTAAATGACTGCTGAGTGTCAGATTTTGATGACCACACTCTTTTGTGTAGACTGTGTTTTTCACTCTATTGAGTTGTTGGAGTTTATAGTCAATAGCAAATTTGGCGACAATAAAGAATCATTCAAGTGTTTCCTGTAAGTGAAAACAACCTCAACAACTGGTGGTCTCAATCGGCTTTTAAATAATGTCAGAAACAAAGAACTATGGCAACTTCAAGGTCATGTTGACAATGCTGTTGCCTAGCCTGCTTCATAGGATATGTATGCTTTGGGGAAAGAATGTACAGAAATCAGCTATGCTTCTTATTGACTGTGGGGTTCTTAGATCTTATAAAACCTTCTCAAGAGTAGGTGTGTGAAGAAACCTATCTTTATTATCATGCAAACATCCAATAACTATTTCTGGAGTCTCTACATTTTATAGGGGACCACAGAGTATCTAAATATAATTAAGTAAACTTGGATGAGTTTACTGCTGCCTTATAGATTTTAGCTATATGTACCAAATAGCGGCTTAGAGAGCAGAGCTGCCTTCTACCTCAACATGGCAACCCTGGGGATTTTCGGATAAAGCAGGATCACCATGTAGGTGAGGTTGCTAATTTAGTCCTCAGATATCATTTCTAAAAATCAAAACAAAACAAAGAAAAAACAGAACTAAAGAATCTAATAGGTAAGATCATATCATCACAAATTATAGCCATAAGAAGCAATTTTTAGAAAGAAGAATTTCATCCATAATGATATGTTAAAATCTCTACCAAACAAGGGAAAAGATAGGCTAGAGATATGAAGATGAATTATTCAGATTTACCAAGTGTCACTCAAGCTGTTCTGTTTTGAATATTCACTCATTAATTTATTCATTTAGTTAATCTTATTAAATATCTGCAAGGTGTTTGACAGGACAATGTGTTTGGCCTCAAGAATGCTAAAAATATGGCAGCAAAAACTCTTTTCACATAAATATCTATGGTGCAATACATGCTGCAATGAGATTGTAATCAACACAGAGAAGAGGAAGTAAGGTGAGAGCCATCCCATAAGCAGGTAACATTTAAAGTGGGACTTAGAGAGCAGAATATTTGCAAGTCAAGAGAGGAAGGACATTCCAAACAGGTAATAGCTCCTACAAACTCATAAAGGTATAATAGCATATTTCCAACTTACATATACATGAAAACTTAAGATGACAGAGATTCCACTAAAAATTGATGGGGATAATGTGACTATTCAATAAATGCTGCTAAGAAATGAAATATCCCTGTGGAAAAAAATAAAATTTAACCCCTACACACACTATACACAAAAAAGTAAATTTCTGATGGATAAAAAAACATGAAAAGTTTAGAAGAAAGTATTTAAAAATATATTTATAACTTGAGATAGAGTAAAATACTAATGCACACACTATTGAAGAACATATAACACTGACTATATTCAAATTTAAACCAGTGTTACACAAAAGACACCATAAACACTGTGTCTCCACAGATACTCTACAGTGGGAGAAAGCTTTGGCAAAGTATATAACAAAACAAGTTACTATCCAAAAATGTTAAAGATGCTTACAAAAGAGAAAACCACACATGCACACACACACACACGCACACGCACACACACACACACACACACAGACACTCCTCAACAGAAAACTAAGTAGAGGGTATAAATAGGTAATTCACAGAAAAGGGAAAAAATTGTCCTAGAAACATATGAAAGTTTGCCTAGCCTCCCTCATAATCTGGGAAAACCACAATTAGATATAATTTCAGACACAGTTTGGCAAAACATAAAACGTTTGATAGCAGATGTGAGAAAGAATACAGAACAGTGGAACTCTCATACATTGTGATGAAAATAAAAATCATTTGGGGAGCAACCTGGCAATATCTAGAAAAACTGAAGATATATATCTTCTTTATCTCATTGACTACACCCCTCAACATGTAATACAGCAAGCTCTGGTGGCTACACCCAAGAAGATGTGTAAAGAATGCCGACTGAAGCATTTCTGGTTAAAATGAAAAGCTAAGACAAACAAGCAAAACATAAAACGTAAGTGTCCATTGACAATGGAAAGTGTATGCCATTAATAATTAATAAGCCAGACCTATGATTATCATGAATAAATCTTAAAAACATGCTAGTGACCAAAAATTAAGTTTCAGGTTGATGATGACATATATGAAGTGTAGAAAGATGAAACATAATATTTTTTCTTTATGGAACAAAAGTGTAAAAAGCATGCATGGCTGAAAATAATAAATAAATGTCAAATTAATGATCATGGTATATCTGTGATGTTTTCTTTCTTCAAGAAAAATATTGGAATCAAGGCAGTACTTATATTTGTTAGATGATCCTCTATGATTTTGTGTGTGTTCTGTATGCTATATAATGTGGAATCAATGTCCTCAATTATTCATATGAAGCTCAGGAATCATACAAATGGAAAATTTTCCAAAGACTGTGGTATTTGCAACAGTCCTGTGATCAGTAGAGAACATTACTCTGTCTACCACAGTGACTGGCTTCCGAGGATGAGCCCCGTGAGAGAGCCAGGTAGATGCTGTAGTGCCTCTTAAAATGTAGCCTCAAAACACATACAGCATCACTTCCCCCACACTGCTACTTATCACGGCAATCAAAATGCCCACATAGCTTCAAGACGAGGGAAAATAGACTCCATATCTTGATGAGGGAGTGCAAGATTCTGGAATCGGATTTGGGAACAGAAATATTGCTCTGAACATTTTTGTAAAATACAACCTTCCACAAACAGTGTCATGGATGAAAACACCAACTCTGATGTCCAAATGCCTGTGGTAAAATCCTGGCTCTTCTACTCAGTAGGAATAGCAGTGTGTCCTTGAGAAAAGCAGCTTTACCAATGTCAAGTTTTTTCATCTGTAAAATGAGGGTAACAATTGTATAATCCCAGAGGATAGTTTTGGGGATTAAACAACCTATGATAGATAAACTATGTAGAATACTTAGCACGATGCCTGGCTCATAGTAAGATCTCAAAAAATGTTACTGCCAACCAGTTGTATGAATTTAGGCAAGTTACTCAATCACTTAGAAACTCAGTTTTTTGATATGTGAAGTAGTGATGAGAGTACTTCTCAGGACTGTTTTGAAGATTAAATAAGCTTTATTATGGTTAAGAGATAGTAAGCATTAAAGAGCTACTACATATATATCTTCATAATTATATACAGTTATACTTAGAATTATATATATAACTGTATAAATAATTATAATAATTAAATATGATGGATTATAACTAATCACTCTCCCGAGAAAGCAATATCACACTACCAAAAAAAAAAGAATTAAAACAAATAGACTGTATGTGTAGAGCAATGGAGAATTTCAAAATTATTAGTTAAATTTAAGTTTTTAATTAGGTTTTCCCAATATGTACCACAATGGAAAGTATCAACTACAATAGTATTGTGAACATGGCAGTATAAACTTGTGCACTGATTCCTCAGAAGGGACACGGGGCTGCTGGATGTGGTCTGAGTAGCAATACTGATAATGGAACCACAAAGAAAAGAAGAAAAATGGTCACACTGAGGATTTGATGATTATTAATCCAGTCCAGCCTGTAAAGGACTCAGAGAACCATGTTTGTCTAAGCTCACTGAACCCAGCCAAGACTGCTTGGAACAATGCCTTAACTACATCCTGATTAGAATGACACTGCCTAGGAGCAGACTCTAAATTAAATCATTTTTGTTCTTCATCAAGGCCTTTTAATACTGCTGTATATGATGTATATAAGCACATAAAATAAATGATACACTGTCTTTAAAATTTCTAAAATGCCTTGTCTTTCTTTTCTAACTGAGGTAGAAAGTTCTTTTTCAAAAACAAGATTGTATATGTTGGATGAGAGCCAGAGTGGGTGGAGGTACACAGCTGCTTTAAGACTCTCCAGGGTCAGGGCACTGTGATGTCACCAGCAAATCCACTTCCCGTCAGGTCAGCTTCATGGGCATGTGACCATGGTCCTGGGCTCAGAAGGACCTGGGCTTCAGGATCCATGTTCAACAGTCACTGTCTTGGCATTATTAAAAATTTTATCTTTGTGTTTTGTAAGTGGAGTCTGATGGGACAATGGAGCATGGGGTGGGCGGTGGGGGGCTTAGAGCCTCAGCTAACACGTGGTGCAGCCTACTGTTGCCTCCCCACCTCCCTGGCAGGTGTTCTTGGAAGCCCACTCCCCACCCTCTGGGCCTTGAGTCTACCATACTTCACCCTCCTGTCCTGCTACCATTGCCACCCTCAACCAGCGGCAGTGTCGGTAAGTGGGGGAAGGCCCACATTCCATCTGCGCCCTTCACCCCTGGCAGGGGCCTGGGCATGAACATGGGGAGGTTTGGGATTAGGTGTGCCTGCACCTCACAGAGCCTCAGGGCAGAGTATGGAAGTGGCTGTCCTCGCCCAGGCTTATCAGCACCACGGGGCATTTGACAAGTGACTTGTTGCAGACGAGGGGGTCTCATCCACTCCTGGTCAATGTACCCAGCATGTCCTGCCATGAAGGTTGGAGTCTCTTAGGGTCACCTGTCCCTCGTGGCTGGGGCGCTGGCATGGAAAAGGGAGATTGACAAGTTGGTCTGGTGACTCAGGCTGAGGCCTCAGCTGCCTGTGAAGGTCTGCACTGACCCTGTTTTGCATTCACCTGCCTGAGGGAGTTTAACTTAACATTAAAAAGTTAATGAAAACACCATAAGAGGTTGAGAGAGAAACCTTGGTGGAAAAGAAAAAATTTAGTACTTTTAGCAGCAGTGACTTTTGAACAAGAAACCCCAAACTTCTGTTTTGCACTGGGCCCTGCAAACTATTTAGCCAGCCCTACTTCCCATAGATGATAGAATTTTCTGAGCAGTGGTGGAAGCGAATAACACAGCACAGGGAGCTTGTTCTCCCTACCTTAGAGGAGGAGGTTTCACTGGGATGAATGGTAATAATTCCTGAGTTAAATCAAATATGGCTTCAATACTGATCTCTACCAGCTTTCTCAAGAGTCCTTTCAATGGCCGCTGGCCAACAGTCTTCAATTAAATTTCCATTCTGATTCATTTCTGTGGTTGGCTCTTGGCACTTTTTTAACTGAAAGCAAACCTGTAATTGGTTATAACTGTATTATGATTTTATGGATTTTTAAGAGTGCTGCTTACTTTTGACTGTTTCTCTTAATTTTTTTCCTTTTTAGTAGCTTGTGTTTATCTTATTGCAGCAGTGATAATGATATAGTCCATCTCATATGTAGGAGAAGGAGTTAAATTTGAAGAATTCCACAAAGTAATCCAGCATCTCCCCCCAAATATTCTACTATTCCTCCATTAAGGGCCTGGATCTTTGATTACAGAGTGGTCGGTCCCTGGTTATCATGAATGGTCTCCTCCTTTAGACTTCAAATGATAGAGTGTCACATGAGTTGACTTTCTACAGGATTTTCACCTCAAAACCTATGACCCAGCTGAGTAATAGTGAAATTCCCCTAAAAGGAATTTTCTCCCAGATGTATTATTTTTTGCTCTGCTTGGATTTCCACAAATCAATAAATATCATGGGTTATTAAATACCATTCCTTCCACTTGTATTTTAGGTTCTTAAAAGATCTCAGCAAGGTTTGCTTATTAAATCACATGTATTCCTTTTTCTTCTTCATTTCTTCACCATATTAGCCATAGGCTTTAATGACGGGGTTGCAAAGAAGTCATACACTTGAACTAAACTTGCTGGCAAACTTTATTATTAAACTGCAAATTTTATTTTCAATAACCAATCAGTGGTTGCAATGGAAATGTTAGCAAGCTGCTGGAATAGAAGAAGGAAATCAAGCTGACAGGATTTGCTGGTAGATTAGACATGAGGGATAAGAGAAACACATGGACATGAGGAAGACTCATAAGTGTTCAGCCTGAGCAGCTGAGCTGATGACTGTGCCATTCACTCAGGTGGAGAAAACTGGTAGGAGCTGGTTTGGTGTAGGGCTCTGCTTTAGACTTGATGAGCTTGAGATGTCTGTTAATACTAAGTGGAGAAGTCAAGGACGCAATTAGGATGCAAAAGTCTGAATCAAAATGGAAATCACACTTGAATACATAAATCTGTAGCTAATAGCATATAGCTTCTATGCTATTTTAGCTAATAGCGTATAGGTTTTATGTAAAGTCCTGAGAGCTGATGAGATCACCTGGGGCCAGATTGCTCTAGAAGAGAACAGTGGGTCTGAACCTGTGCTCTGAGGTATCCTAACAACAAGGAGACTGTCAGGTGGCCCAAACCAACAGAAGAGGGTATTCTAAAGAGGATATGCTCAATTGTGTCAAATCTGAATAGGAGCCAAGAAAGCAGAGGGAAGACAAGGGACCATGGGATGAACTGTATGGCTGTCAGTGCTGACCCTAATGAAAGAAATAGTGGAATGGTGGAAAAGGACCTTGACTGGAAAGGTTGGGAAGAAAATATACAGAACTCTTTAAAAAAGTTTTTCTGTTAAGGGGACAAGAAAGTTAATGTTAACTGACATTGAATTCAAATTGCTTTATCTCATTATACATACTACAAATAAAGGTAGATTTTATGGACTGAGCTGTGTTCCCCAAATTCATATGTTGAAGTACTAAACTCCAATATGAGTGTATTTGGAAATGGGGTCTTTTAAGGAGTAATTAAGGTTAAATGAGGTCGCAAGAGTGAGGCTCTTATCCTATAGGAATGGTGTCCTCGTCTTCATAAGAGGAAGAAGAGATTCGAGAGTTTTCTCTCCCTCTGTGCACACATGAAGGATAGGCCATGAGGACACAGTAGAAGGTGAGAATTCTGCAAGCCAGGAAGAGAGGGCTCACCAGAACTCAACAATGATGGCACCTTGGTCTTGGACTTCTAGCTTCCAGAACTGTAAGAAAATAAATGTTTTTTATGCCACCCAGTCTGTAGCCCAAACTGACTAATATATTAGCTCACACAGTATACTTACAAAGCCTCATTCAAAATTATTTTTAATGGTTTAATATTGCTAAAATATTTTTCACATTTCTGTTGATCAGTTTCAACCAACTCATCCTCTAGATACCCTCTATTTCTGCAAATGTACCAATATTTAGCCATTTATTCAGGTCAACATTTTCAGAGCCATCCTTGGTTACTCTTTTTCTCTTATAAACCACTTCAAATCCATTTTAAAAAATCACACTGGCTCTACCTTCAAAATCTAACCACTTCTTTTCTCCACCACTTCCATTTCTTTAGTTTTAGCTCCTATTATCTGTCAGCTGTGAAATCCTTTTAACTAGTCTCCCATATTCCACTTAAGCACCTTTGCAGTCTGTTCTCCTATAGGAGCCCAAGCATATCACCTAAAATATGAACCAAGTCTTGCCTTACTTCTGCTCTCAACATTTAAATGGATTTTCCTTCTCACAGAATAAAATCCAAAGTTCCTATCATAGACACGAGGCTGCCATAATCTGCCCCTTGGCTATTTCTCTATATCACGTAACTATTTTTATATAACAAACAACCTGAAAACTCAGGGACTTAAAACAACACTTATTATTACTTATGTGTCTGTGGCTTGGCCAAGAGTTGACCCGTCCAGGCTGGACTCAACTGGAATTGCTTGACTGGGTGGCTCTTCCCTTCTAGGGACTGGAAGGCCATCCCAAAGCTGCTCTTCTCATAGCACTAGCAGATGTGCAAGAGGAAAAAACAGGCAAAGACTCGGAAGGCTTGAATTCAGAACTAGCATATTGTCACTTCTACTTTGTTCTATTGATATGGCTAAATGCATAGTCAAAGGTACTCCCCTTTAGAGGAAGAAATTACAATACCACACAGCACAGGACATGCATACAGGGAGGAGTAGAGTATCGTGACCAAAAATGCCATCTACCACACACTCTGATTCAAATTTCCTGGATTTTTTCTTTTGCTCACTTGACGTCAAGGCTCGCAATTGCCAATCATGCTACTGTCTCAAGGCCTCTGAACTTGTGCTTTCTTCTGCTTGGTATACTCTGTCTCTAGATTATCATATGACTTTTGTTCATTTAATTCAGGTCTCTGCTAAAATATCATATTCTCAGTTTCCCATGACTAAGGGTCAGCAAACTATGACCCACAGGCCAATTCTTGCCCACTGTCTATTTTTATAATTAAGTTTTATTGAAACACAGCCATGCCATTCATTGACGTATTATCAATGACTGCTTACACATCATAATGACAGAGGTGAGTAGTTAGTTGTGTCAGGAACTATGCCAGAAAGCTTAAAATACTTACTATCTGGCTCTTTCCAGAAAAAGTTTGCCAAATCCCTGCTCCATCCCATTAGCTTGCTTTATTTTTCTTCTTGATGATTATCACATGACATTAATTTATATTTATTTACCTGTTTATGATTGAGCTCCTTCGCTAGCCTATAAGCTTCTCTAGGGAAGAAATTTTTCATATTTACTGCTGTATCTCTAATTCTAGAAGTGTACCAGGTACTCAAGACTCGTATTCTCATCTCCTTTAAGTCTTTGTGTGAATTCACTTCCCAACGAGGTCTCTCCTGACAACATGTCACTACTAGACCCTCTTCCCCTGCCCTATATATTGTCTTTATTTCATGGAACTTATTGCCTTCCTATATATTGCCTATCTTTCTTTTTTTTTTTTTTTTTTTTTTTTTTTTTTTTTTTTAACATCTTTATTGGGGTATAATTGCTTTACAATGGTGTGTTAGTTTCTGATTTATAACAAAGTGAATCAGCTATACATATACATGTGCTCCCATGTGTCTTCCCTCCTGCATCTCCCTCCCTCCCACTCTCCCCCTCCCACCCCTCCAGGCTGTCCCAAAGCCCCGAGCTAATATCCCTGTGCCTTGCGGCTGCTTCCCCCCAGCTATCCACCCCACCACGTTTGTTAGTGTGTATATGTCCATGACTCTCTCTCGCCCTGTCAAAACTCACCCTTCCCCCTCCCCATATCCCCAAGTCCGCTCTCCAGTAGGTCTGCGCCTCCATTCCTGTCTTATCCCTAGGTTCTTCATGACATTTTTTCCCCTCAAATTCCATATATATGTGTTAGCATACGGTATCTGTCTTTGTCTTTCTGACTTACTTCACTCTGTATGACAGACTCTAGGTCTATCCATCTCATTACAAATATCTCAATTTCATTTCTTTTTAAGGCTGAGTAATATTCCATTGTGTATATGTGCCACATCTTCTTTATCCATTCGTCCGATGATGGGCGCTTAGGTTCTTTCCATCTCCGGGCTATTGTAAATAGAGCTGCAATGAACATTTTGGTACATGACTCCTTTTGAATTTTGGTTTTCTCAGGGTATATGCCCAGTAGTGGGATTGCTGGGTCATATGGTAGTTCTATTTGTAGTTTTTTAAGGAACCTCCATACTGTTCTCCATAGCGGCTGAACCAATTCACATTCCCACCAGCAGTGCAAGAGTGTCCCCTTTTCTCCACACCCTCTCCAGCATTTATTGTTTCTAGATTTTTTGATGATGGCCATTCTGACTGGTGTGAGATGATATCTCATTGTAGTTTTGATTTGCATTTCTCTAATGATTAATGAGGTTGAGCATTCTTTCATGTGTTTGTTGGCATTCTGTATATCTTCTTTGGAGAAATGTCTGTTTAGGTCTTCTGCCCATTTTTGGATGGGGTTGTTTGTTTTTTTGTTATTGAGCTGCATGAGCTGCTTGTAAATTTTGGAGATTAATCCTTTGTCAGTTGCTTCATTTGCAAATGTTTTCTCCCATTCTGAGGGTTGTCTTTTGGTCTTGATTATGGTTTCCTTTGCTGTGCAAAAGCTTTGAAGTTTCATTAGGTCCCATTTGTTTATTTTTGTTTTTATTTCCATTACTCTAGGAGGTGGGTCAGAAAGGATCTTGCTGTGATTTATGTCATAGAGTGTTCTTCCTATGTTTTCCTCTAAGAGTTTGATAGTTTCTGGCCTTACATTTAGGTCTTTAATCCATTTTGAGCTTATTTTTGTGTATGGTGTTAGGGAGTGATCTAATCTCATACTTTTACATGTACCTGTCCAGTTTTCCCAGCACCATTTATTGAAGAGGCTGTCCTTTCTCCACTGCACATTCCTGCCTCCTTTATCAAAGATAAGGTGTCCATATGTGCATGGGTTTATCTCTGGGCTTTCTATCCTGTTCCACTGATCTATCTTTCTGTTTTTGTGCCAGTACCATACTGTCTTGATTACTGTTGCTTTGTAGTATAGTCTGAAGTCAGGGAGCCTGATTCCTCCAGCTCCTTTTTTCGTTCTCAAAATTGCTTTGGCTATTCGGGGTCTTTTGTGTTTCCATACAAATTGCGAAATTTTTTGTTCTAGTTCTGTGAAAAATGCCAGTGGTAGTTTAATAGGGATTGCATTGAATCTGTAGATTGCTTTGGGTAGTAGAGTCATTTTCACAATGTTGATTCTTCCCATCCAAGAACATGGTATATCTCTCCATCTATTTGTATCATCTTTAATTTCTTTCATCAGTGTCTTATAATTTTCTGCATACAGGTCTTTCGTATCCTTAGGTAGGTTTATTCCTAGATATTTTATTCGTTTTGTTGCAATGGTAAATGGGAGTGTTTTCTTGATTTCACTTTCAGATTTTTCATCATTAGTATATAGGAATGCCAGAGATTTCTGTGCATTAATTTTGTATCCTGCTACTTTACCAAATTCATTGATTAGCTCTAGTAGTTTTCTGGTAGCATCTTTAGGATTCTCTATGTATAGTATCATGTCATCTGCAAACAGTGACAGCTTTACTTCTTCTTTTCCGATGTGGATTCCTTTTATTTCCTTTTCTTCTCTGATTGCTGTGGCTAAAACTTCCAAAACTATGTTGAATAAGAGTGGTGAGAGTGGGCAACCTTGTCTTGTTCCTGATCTTAGTGGAAATGCTTTCAGTTTTTCACCATTGAGGATGATGTTTGCTGTGGGCTTGTCATATATGGCCTTTATTATGTTGAGGAAAGTTCCCTCTATGCCCACTTTCTGGAGGGTTTTTATCATAAATGGGTGTTGAATTTTGTCAAAAGCTTTCTCTGCATCTATTGAGATGATCATATGGTTTTTCTCCTTCAATTTGTTAATATGGTTTATCACATTGATAGATTTGCGTATATTGAAGAATCCTTGCATTCCTGGAATAAACCCCACTTGATCATGGTGTATGATCCTTTTAATGTGCTGTTGGATTCTGTTTGCTAGTATTTTGTTGAGGATTTTTGCATCTATGTTCATCAGTGATATTGGCCTGTAGTTTTCTTTCTTTGTGACATCCTTGTCTGGTTTTGGTATCAAGGTGATGGTGGCCTCGTAGAAGGAATTTGGGAGTGTTCCTCCCTCTGCTATATTTTGGAAGAGTTCGAGAAGGATAGGTGTTAGCTCTTCTCTAAACGTTTGATAGAATTCACCTGTGAAGCCATCTGGTCCTGGGCTTTTGTTTGTTGGAAGATTTTTAATCACACTTTCAATTTCAGTGCTTGTGATTGGTCTGTTCATATTTTCTATTTCTTCCTGATTCAGTCTTGGCAGGTTGTGCATTTCTAAGAATTTGTCCATTTCTTCCAGATTGTCCATTTTATTGGCATAGAGTTGCTTGTAGTAATCTCTCATGATTTTTTTTATTTCTGCAGTGTCAGTTGTTATTTCTCCTTTCTCATTTCTAATTCTATTGATTTGAGTCTTCTCCCTTTTTTTCTTGATGAGTCTAGCTAGTGGTTTATCTATTTTGTTTATCTTCTCAAAGAACCAGCTTTTAGTTTTATTGATCTTTGCTATCGTTTCCTTCATTTCTTTTTCATTTATTTCTGATCTGATTTTTATGATTTCTTTCCTTCTGCTAGCTTTGGGGCTTTTTTGTTCTTCTTTCTCTAATTGCTTGAGGTGCAAGGTTAGGTTGTTTATTCGAGATGTTTCCTGCTTCTTAAGGTGGGCTTGTATTGCTATAAACTTCCCCCTTAGAACTGCTTTTGCTGCATCCCATAGGTTTTGGGTCGTTGTGTCTCCATTGTCATTTGTTTCTAGGTATTTTTTTATTTCCTCTTTAATTTCTTCAGTGATCACTTCATTATTAAGTAGTGTATTGTTTAGCCTCCATGTGCTTGTATATTTTACAGATCTTTTCCTGTAATTGATATCTAGTCTCATGGCGTTGTGGTCAGAAAAGATACTTGATACAATTTCAATTTTCTTAAATTTACCAAGGCTTGATTTGTGACCCAAGATATGATCTATCCTGGAGAATGTTCCATGAGCACTTGAGAAAAATGTGTAATCTGTTGTTTTTGGATGGAGTGTCCTATAAATATCAATTAAGTCCATCTTGTTTAATGTATCATTTAAAGCTTGTGTTTCCTTATTTATTTTCATTTTGGATGATCTGTCCATGGGTGAAAGTGGGGTGTTAAAGTCCCCTACTATGAATGTGTTACTGTCTATTTCCCCTTTTATGGCTGTTAGTATTTGCCTTACGTATTGAGGTGCTCCTATGTTGGGTGCATAAATATTTACAATTGTTATATCTTCTTCTTGGATCGATCCCTTGATCATTATGTAGTGTCCTTCTTTATCCCTTTTAATAGTCCTTATTTTAAAGTCTATTTTGTCTGATATGAGAATTGCTACTCCAGCTTTCTTTTGGTTTCCATTTGCATGGAATATCTTTTTCCATCCCCTTACTTTCAGTCTGTATGTGTCTCTAGGTCTGAGGTGGGTCTCTTGTAGACAGCATATATAAGGGTCTTGTTTTTGTATCCATTCAGCCAATCTGTGTCTTTTGGCGGGAGCATTTAGTCCATTTACATTTAAGGTAATTATCGATATGTATGTTCCTTTTCCCATTTTCTATATTGTTTTGGGTTCGTTATTATAGGTCGTTTCCTTCTTTTGCATTTCTTATCTAGAGGAGTTCCTTTAGCATTTGTTGTAAAGCTGGTTTGGTGGTGCTGAACTCTCTCAGCTTTTGCTTGTCTGTAAAGGTTTTAATTTCTCCATCAAATCTGAATGAGATCCTTGCTGGGTAGAGTAGTCTTGGTTGCAGGTTTTTCTCCTTCATCACTTTCAGTATGTCCTGCCACTCCCTTCTGGCTTGTAGGGTTTCTGCTGAGAGATCAGCTGTTAACCTTATGGGGATTCCTTTGTGTGTTATTTGTTGTTTTTCCCTTGCTGCTTTTAATATGCTTTCTTTGTATTTAATTTTTGATAGTTTGATTAATATGTGTCTTGGCGTATTTCTCCTTGTATTTATCCTGTATGGGACTCTCTGTGCTTCCTGGACTTGATTAACTATTTCCTTTCCCATATTAGGGAAGTTTTCAACTATAATCTCTTCAAATATTTTCTCAGTCCCTTTCTTTTTTTCTTCTTCTTCTGGAACCCCTATAATTCGAATGTTGGTGCGTTTAATGTTGTCCCAGAGCTCTCTGAGACTGTCCTCAGTTCTTTTCATTCTTTTTTCTTTATTCTGCTCTGCAGTAGTTATTTCCACTACTTTATCTTCCAGGTCACTTATCCGTTCTTCTGCCTCAGTTATTCTGCTATTGATCCTATCTAGAGTACTTTTAATTTCATTTATTGCGTTGTTCATCGTTGCTTGTTTCATCTTTATGTCTTCTAGGTCCTTGTTAACTGTTTCTTGCATTTTGTCTATTCTACTTCCAAGATTTCGGATCATCCTTACTATCATTATTCTGAATTCTTTTTCAGGTAGATTGCCTATTTCCTCTTCATTTGTTAGGTCTGGTGGGTTTTTATCTTGCTCCTTCATCTGCTGTGTGTTTTTCTGTCTTCTCATTTTGCTTATCTTACTGTGTTTGGGGTCTCCTTTTTGCAGGCTGCACGCTCGTAGTTCCCGTTGTTTTTGATGTCTGTCTCCAGTGGCTAAGGTTGTTTCAGCGGGTTGTGTAGGCTTCCTGGTGGAGGGGACTAGTGCCTGTGTTGTGCTGGATGAGGCTCGGTCTTGTCTCTCTAGTGGGCAGATTCACGTCTGGTGGTGTGTTTTGGGGTGTCTGTGGCCTTGTTATGATTTTAGGCAGCCTCTCTGCTAATGGGTGGGGTTGTGTTCCTGTTTTGCTAGTTGTTTGGCATAGGTTGTCCAGCACTGTGGCTTGCTGGTCGTTGAGTGAAGCTGGGTGCTGGTGTTAAGATGGAGGTCTCTGGGAGATGTCCACCGTTTAATATTATGTGGAGCTGGGAGGTCTCTTGTTGATCAGTTTCCTGAAGTTGGCTCTCCTACCTCAGAGGCAGAGCCCTGCCTCCTGGGCTGGAGCACCAAGAGCCTTTCATCCACACGGCTCAGAATAAAAGGGAGGAAAAGTAGAGAGAATTATTAGAAGTATGAGGAAAGAAAGAAGGAAAGGAGGAAAGGAAGGAAGGAAGAAAGAAGCAAAGAAGGAAAGAAAGGAGGGAGGGAGGGAGGAAGGAAGGAAGGAAGGAGGGAAAGAAGGGGAAAATGTAGAGAGAATTATTAGAAGTTTGAGGAAAGAAAGAGGGAAAGGAGGAAAGGAAGGAAGGAAGAAAGAAGCAAAGAAGGAAAGAAAGGAGGGAGGGAGGGAGGGAGGAAGGAAGGAAAGAAGGAGGGAAAGAAGGAGAAAATGTAGAGAGAATTAGTAGAAGTTTGAGGAAAGAGAGAAGGAAAGGAGGAAAGGAAGGAAGGAAGAAAGAAGCAAAGAAGGAAAGAAAGGAGGGAGGGAGGGAGGAAGGAAGGAAGGTAGGAGGGAAAGAAGGAGAAAATGTAGAGAGAATTAGTAGAAGTTTGAGGAAAGAAAGAAGGAAAGGAGGAAAGGAGGAAAGGAAGGAAGGAAGAAAGAAGCAAAGAAGGAAAGAAAGGAGGGAGGGAGGGAGGAAGGGAGGAAGGAAGGAAGGAAAGAAGGAAAAAAGACAGAAAGAAAGAAGATACAGTAAAAATAAAATAAAGTATAATATAGTTATTGTACTAAAAAATATTTAGAACAAAAAAAAAAAAAAAAAAAAAAAAAAAGAACAGATAGAACCCTAGGACAAATGCTGGAAACAAAGCTATACAGAGAAAATCTTACACAGAAGCATACACATACGTGTTCACAAAGAGAGGCAAAGTGGGAAAAATCATAAATCCTGCTCCCAGAGACCACCTCCTCAACCTGGGGTGATTCGCTGTCTAAAGGAGGGAAGGAAGGAAGGAAAGAAAGAAAGAACGAAGGTAAAGTACAATAAAGTTATTACAATTAAAATTAATTATTAAGAAAAAAAAATTTTTTTTTTTTTTTTTAAAAAAAAAACATGGACGGATAGAGCCCTAGGACAAATGTTGGAAGCAAAGCTATACAGAGAAAATCTTACACAGAAGCATACACATACACGTTCACAAAGATAGGCAAAGGGGGAAAAATCCTAAATCCTGCTCCCAGAGACCACCTCCTCAACCTGGGGTGATTTGCTGTCTAAAGGAGGGAAGGAAGGAAGGAAAGAAAGAAAGAAAGAACGAAGGTAAAGTACAATAAAGTTATTGCAATTAAAATTAATTATTAAGAAAGAAAAAAAAAATTTTTTTTTTTTTAAAAAAAAAAAACCATGGACGGATAGAGCCCTAGGACAAATGTTGGAAGCAAAGCTATACAGAGAAAATCTTACACAGAAGCATACACATACACGTTCACAAAGAGAGGCAAAGGGGGAAAAATCCTAAATCCTGCTCCCAGAGACCACCTCCTCAACCTGGGGTGATTTGCTGTCTAAAGGAGGGAAGGAAGGAAGGAAAGAAAGAAAGAAAGAACGAAGGTAAAGTACAATAAAGTTATTGCAATTAAAATTAATTATTAAGAAAGAAAAAAAATTTTTTTTTTTTTTTAAAAAACCATGGAAGGATAGAGCCCTAGGACAACTATTGGGAGCAAAGCTATACAGAGAAAATCTTACACAGAAGCATACACCTACACGTTCACAAAGAGAGGCAAAGGGGGAAAAATCATAAATCCTGCTCCCAGAGACCACCTCCTCAATTTGGGGTGATTAGTTGTCTAAAGGAGGGAAGGAAGGAAGGAAAGAAAGAAAGAAAGAACGAAGGTAAAGTTCAATAAAGTTATTACAATTAAAATTAATTATTAAAAAAAAATTTTTTTTTTTTTTAAAAAAAAAAAACCCATGGACGGATAGAGCCCTAGGACAAATGGTGGAAACAAGAGTATACAGACAAAATCTCACACAGAAGCATACATGCCCACATTCACAAAAAGAGGAAACGGGAAAAAAAATCACCGATCTCGCTCCTAAATTCCCCCTCTTCAATTTGGGCTCACTCCCTGTCTATTCAGGTATTCCACAATGCAGGGCACATCAAGTTGATTGTGGAGCTTCAATCCGCCGCCTCCGCGGCTGCCGGGAGAGACCTCCCCCTCTCCTCCCTGCTCTCACAGCTCACAGGAGCTCAGCTTTGTACCCGGCCCTGCCCCTGCGCGCTGATCGCTGGAGGGCGTCTGTTTTTTTTGCTCAGACAGGACGGGGTTAAAGGAGCCGCTGATTCGGGAGCTCCGGCTCACTCAGGCCGGGGGTTGGGGGATGGGGGAAGGCGGGGCACTGCGTGCGGGGCGGGCCTGCGGCGGCAGAGGCGGCGTGACGCTGCGGCAGAGGCCGGCGTGACGCTGCACCAGCCTGAGACCCGCCGTGCGGGAAGCTGTCCCCAGATCCCGGGAACCCGGCAGTGGCGGCCTGCACAGGCTCCGCGGAAGAGGGGCGCGGAGAGTGACCTGTGCTCGCACACAGCCCCCCTGGTGGCGGCAGCAGCAGCCCCAGCGTCTCCCGCCCGTCTCTGGGCTCCGCAGTTTCAGCCGCGGCTCGCGCCCGTCTCTGGGGCTCGCGCTTCCCGCCGCGGCTCGCGCCCGTCTCGGGGGCTCGCGCTTCCCGCCGCGGCTCGCGCCCTTCTCGGGGGCTCGCGCCCTCAGCCGAGGCTCGCGCCCGTCTCTGGGGTTTGCGCTTTTTAGCCGCGGCTCGCGCCCTTCTCTGGAGTTCCTTTAAGCAGCGCTCTTAAACCCCTCTCCTCGCGCGCCAGGAAACAAAGAGGGAAGAAAAAGTCTCTTGCCTCTTCGGCCGGTGCAGGCTTTTCCCCGAGCTCCCTCCCGGCTAGTCGTGGCGCACCAACCCCTCCAGGCTATGCTCAAGCCGCCAACCCCAGTCCTCTCCCCGCGCTCCGTCCAAAACCGAAACCCGAGCCTCAGCTCGCAGCCCCGCCCGCCCCGGCGGGTAAGCAGACAAGCCTCTCGGGTTGGTGAGTGCCGGTCGGCACCGATCGTCTGTGCAGGAATCCCCCCGCTTTGCCCTCCGCACCCGTCGCTGTGCTCCACTCCGCGGTCCCGAAGCTCCCCCCTCCGCCTCCCGCAGTCTCCGCCCGCGGAGGGGCTTCCTAGTGTGTGGAAACTTTTCCTCCTTTACAGCTCCCTCCCACTGGTGCAGGTGCCGTCCTTATTCTTTTGTCTCTGTTTTTTCTTTTTTCTTTTGCCCTACCCAGGTACGTGGGGAGTTTCTTGCCTTTTGGGAGCTCTGAGGTCTTCTGCCAGCCTTCAGTAGGTGTTCGGTAGGAGTTGTTCCACGTGTATATGTATTTCTGGTGTATCCGTGAGGAGGAAGGCGATCTCCACGTCTTACTCTTCCGCCATCTTCCCGCCCCTTGCCTATCTTTCTTAATAACTTTATTGTTATTGTTTCCCCTCAGGAAAATGTAAACATTTTAGGGGAAGAAAGCTGTATCTGAAATATTTCCTTGGTTCAGTGCCAGGCATACAAGAACTGCTCAACAAATATCTGTTGAATAACTGAGCAAATGAAGATAACTTATTAGGAATCAAGTTAAACTTTTTTAATTTTAGAGAATAAAATAAATGATATCAGGTAATTTTATTCAGAGTTTAGGGGGGAATCCTTGAAACTCAAGTAAGTCCTCCAGCATTCCCGTGTAATAAAGCTTCTTTGTCGTAGAACAGATGAGCCTAACAGCATGTGGACCTGGCATGTCTAAGTTGTTAGGACCTTTTTGGAAAGGCATGCTGCCCATCAGCAACAAAGGAGAGTGGAAAACAAGCAAATACCCCGTTTAAAGCCCTTCTACTCAGATATCCTTCTTACTAGCTCTCCTCAATTGGCATATTTCAATAAAGAAGAAGACTTCCTTTTGTACTCCAAGGTAAAGGAAAATTCTAATTGAATTTCACCCAAGATTTATGTCTCCAGGGGAATAATAAGAAAAAATGGGGGAGGTCAGAACACTCCTCTGCCCTTACTAGAATGTAGATAATTATGAGAGTAACTTTTCTGCATCCTCTGTGGTCTCATTCCTCATTCTCAGAGTGAGGAAAGCCAGCTGTGGAGTGAGGACCGTTCAGAAAATGAAGATTATTACCTTCAGGAGGCTGGAAGCAGTTCGGGTAATACCCATATATGCGCAGATGAGTTGGAATGAAAGGAGGGTTGTCATTCATTTGCAGAGGCTGCAGGGGGGCAATTTCCAGGAGTAGCTGCTTGGCGTCTGGATGCCCAATGGATTCTGCCCATTTCCCAAAGGTGAGACGAGGAGGAGGATATACAAAGTCTTGGGTCACACAGTCTAGTGGAATAAATAGCCATTAGGTGGGGAAAATATTGACAGCATTTTTATCATTGCTGCTATAGCAGATGCTTCCCATGCCCTGCCACATCCACTTGCCCTTAATGCTTGGAGGTGCAACAACCCAACTGCCAACTGCCAGCCAGCACCTGTTCTTCTTTGCCTGAGGGGTTTCTCTAGCTGCAGGAGTCTGCTCGGCCACTGGCACAGACCAGAGGTACATGGGAATTAACAATCCCCAGGAGCAACCCTTAACCAATGGCTGACGGGAGCTGGTGCATAAATATCCCAGCTCCCTCACCCCCCCCACCCCACCTCAGTGGGTTAACACTGGGCTGTGTGTTTGACAAGGACCTCCAGAGTTTTCCCAGTGAGATCAAGAAACAGTCACCCACGTTGGTGACATTTATTGGCTGTCTTCACTTCCCTGTCTTACCTCCTCTGCACCTACCCACTCACCTCCCAGATAAACTACTTGCTCTCAAGTTTTGTGTCAAGGTCTGCTTCTGGGGAAATCCAAATTCAGAAACATGCCTACCCAATTCATACTTACCTTTGAATCCCTAGCCTAACTTAAATGTGTGTGATGATCTTTTGTTTCAGATATTGGGGGAACATGTTCACCTTAAAAAACCACATCCTCTCCTTTAGTAGATAAACCTTTGGGAAAATTTAGTATTAACCTTTTAGTAACTTTCTTATTCTTGGGTACAAGTGGACGTGTTATTGCAACCTGAAAGAACTAACAAAATATTCATAGGTACGTTAACATTTAGATTTTTATATAATAAAATATTTTGAGATCTGATACTCCTTTCATAAAACCCAAGCCCTTTATTTCATACATGGAAACACCTTAGATGGTATAAAGTTTGGGAAGTGACGTATCCAAGGTTTCACTGCTATTTGGCTTTACAGCTGAAACCACAGGTTAAATTCAGATATTACTTTAAAATTAATTACTTAATGCCTAGGCAAGTGCCCTGTGTTCCTCCTTTCTTCTAGGCTTTCCCAGTTGCACCTGTTTTGACGGTCTTGTAAAGTGTGTATCTCTGCATGGTTTGGGAGAGGGAAGTCTGTCTTGATTTCTGTGGTCTCCGTTCTCCTCCTTACAAACAGGAGGGTACTAGCCCCTTACCATGGAACAGGCTTCTTTTTGTAATTTCTATGTTTACCTGAATACGCAGGGTTATTCCTTTCAGGGAAGAGGAGATGTTCTTACTTTCTCTCCCTGCCAATTTCTGCAGCCACCAGCTATGGAAACGGCCACCCTCATGTTGTAGCAGAGCTAATAATCGGCCTCCTGGGACTCTTGAGACACCCCTCTTGCCACCCTAGATGAGTGCATATGGCTGGTGTACTTGTGTAGTTTTGCTCTATCCCTGTATCAGACCCAGTTTTTACACCTCTCCAGAGAAAATCAAGCCCACCTGTCCTGTGGCAGCTCTCACCATAAGTGTGGGTGTGGGTGTGCCCTTTGCTGGCACCAGAAAGCCTGTGCATCTGCTGTGGCCTCATCTTGTAACACCCCAGGCTGCCTCAGCCTCCTGCAGGGGCCAGGGCTGGGCTTCATCCAGCAAGACCCGACCACCATCACGTCTGCCTCAATGGGAGACTCAGAAATTTCCGCACAACAGTCTGACCTCCTGAGCTCACAGGGTTTCTGGCTTCCCAGAGGGCTGGTTAACACAATCCAAAGTACCACTCCTATGAGTTTTGAATAAAAAGAGGTTTTTTGTTGGCAGTCCTCTGAATGAGGGATCTAGCACCAGCATTTTGCTCATTCTAGAGTCTGGGCATCAAAACAGAGAAAGCTTAATGACTTTCCTAGAATTAATTATTTTGCCATGAGTAAATTTGAAAAATATAAAAGCTAACCTCTTTATTTCATTTTACCTTGACTTTTTTTACTCCCATGTCCCTTTCTGTTTGCTTTTTGCCCAAGTTTATCTGTAGGGAGATGTATAATGGTTAATTTCTTCCTAAAGAATAATTCCTTTAGGACAGTAGATGCTGCATACATCTGTGAAGATTTTAAGTATCTCATGCATTATGTGGCCCAAATGGCTACCTTAGAAAAAAAATCCCAATTAGTGAAATTTAAATATGGAATTTCTTTGAATTGCATTTCTCCTTTCATATGTTAGAACATTCTGATCAATGGCACCAAAAAGCAAGAGGTTTCTCTTATTGCTATATATTTTTATTTTCCTCCAAATATCAATGCCACATCAACTGTTAATCTGAAAAACCTCATTTAATGTCAGCTTGCTCACAGTTATGAAAATTCAGGTAATGTATTCCTGTTACTAATTGTATTTGAGAAAGTGTTATTAATTTCATATATCAAGTTCGTAGTGGCCATCTGTTCCCTCCGAACTGCTGCATCTCCCTCCATCTGCCCTGTTTTTCTTCTGCTAATCGGGTGGCAAGGGCTCAGATGATCGGGAAGTTTCTCTCTGACTTTTGATTTGTCACTCATCATCAAGCCAGCTGTGCATTTGTAACAGACTCCTCCGATGGGTGGTGGTGAATTTAAATCTGTCTGGTTTTCTTTTTTTTTTTTTAATAAAACTTTTTTGTCAAAAAATGTTTAAAGGAAGCCAGATTGTATTTTCTCCACTGTAAAATGTGCTTTGCTGCCACTAATTTGGCTGCATCTGCACCCTCATGAATATAGATGAAGGTACATGGCCAGGATATTATTAGGGACGGCAGCTCGCAGGGAAGAATTTTAAATGCGGCAAGATACCATAGTTTCGATTTCTGAGAACATTGGGACAAACTAGCAAGAAACTGCTGACATTTGCTAGCTTTAAGTTCAAGATGAGCTTTTGAATCGTAACCACAAAGATTCTTCTTTGAATATTTTTGCTTGTGTGCAGCTGGGCCAGGGAGAGAGGTTACGAGAAGGATTCTAGGAGAATACTATTAAATTAGAAAAGTTTTCATTTCAAATTTCTTCACTTCTGTCTTATAAATCATAGACTAGAGTCAGTATGCAAGTGACTTGTTTGAGTTAATGTCTCATAACTGAGCAAGCTGGGCGGGACATGAGCTAACACCATGACTTTCAAGTAACTTGGACACCCTGGGGGTAAGATATTAAGCTTCCAGACTTGGAGACTTAAAGACAAACTTGAAATACCAATTACTTATTGTTTGTGAGTATTTATTGTATATTTTAGTGCTAATAACAGGTTATACATAATAAATGTTTATGAAAATCTCATTCAACTCTCCTGATAAGCATTTTTCCCAAAGTCCAATAGATAATAGCAGCAGTCAGATGTTAATGATGATTAAGCAAGTGCTATTTTGCCTTCAAAATAATTCAGTATAACTTGATATAAGAAACATTCAATCCATATTCAATAAACATGTACCAAGGGTGCATTGTTAGGAACAGAGAGGAAATCAAACCAATGGGACAATATCTGTCCTCAAGAAACCTACAATCTATTAACTATACAGTGTATAATGCACTCTATTACATTTCCAGACATAGCTAGCAGTAAAGGAACAACTGCCAAATAAAAACACAAACAAATCTTAAGAATAAATATTTTAAATTGCATTGGCTCTAAAACAAAGGCTTCTAATATCTATTACATGTCTAATTAGTTAATATTTTTTACATTAAAAATGAAACTTCTTCAACTGTTTTCCTCTTCATAGCACTTCAGTATCAAAAAGGACTGTCACCCTTACTTTATTAAAAACAAAACAAAGGGCTTCCCTGGTGGCGCAGTGGTTGAGAGTCCGCCTGCCGATGCAGGGGATGCGGATTCGTGCCCCGGTCAGGGAGGATCCCACGTGCCGCGGAGCGGCTGGGCCCGTGAGCCATGGCCGCTGAGCCTGCGCGTCCAGAGACTGTGCTCCGCAACGGGAGAAGTCACAACAGTGAGAGGCCTGCGTACCACAAAAAAACAAAAACAAAACAAAAAAAAAGTAGGAATTTACATTGTAAAGTGCAAAGAGTCTATGCTATAATACTTGTTATGGGAATTTTATCCCCCAAAAAGATATGTTGAAGTCCTAATCTCCATACCTGTGAATGTGGTCTTATTTGGAAATAGGGTCTTTCCAGATGTAATCAAGTTAAAGTGAGGTCATACTGAATTAGGGTGGGCCCTAATCCAGTGTAACTGGTGTCTTTATAAGAAGAGAAGAGACACATGGAGAAAACACTGTGTGACAGTGGAGTCAGAGACTGGATGGTGCATCTAAAGCCAAGGAATACCCAGGATTGCCATCAGCTACCAGAAGCTAGGAAGAGGAGAAGGATTCTTCTCTAGACCCTTGCAGACTTCTAGCTCACAAAACTGTGAGAGAGTTCGTTTCTGTTGTTGTAAGCCACTAAGTTTATGGTAATTTGTTACCGCAGTCCCAGAAAACTAATGCAACATCATAATGCAATTTAAACAATAAAAACAAGAATGACCAGTTTCTTATTTTTAACTTCCAGAATTCATGTTTAATTTTAACATAGGGAGTCAAAGTTTTCATGTTTCTCAGCATCGTGAAGGAGAGCACCTACAGATATTTAAGTTTTTCAAAATTTTTTCTCTCTTAAAACTATTATTGTTATAAGAATAACATAATTGCATAACTGTCAAGTATTTTCAAGCTCCCATAGTTAGTGGCATGAGATGTAAATTATTTCAAGGAGCAATGCAAAACTAATTTTTTGCATTACCATAACTTCTTAAATCATCTTCTGTTGGATAAATTATTTTCTCATTTTTTCCCCCAGGTATTTTACTAGGAATGCTGCTACCAAGCCAGAATCTAATTCCAATTCTGTTTTTTTACATATCTTTTGATATCCATTATGAAAAACCACTTTGCACCTCTGCTTCTCTACTTTAAAAAAATGAGATGCCAATATATACCTCCTCAAAAGAATTTTGAGGGTTTCCAGACCTGCCCAGATCTGTAAGAATAAAAAAAATGAAAAGTTAACCTAAGCATCCTCCTTGCCTCTTGTTATGCCTGTTCCCCAGATCTTTCTCTTTATGCCCATCAAAGAGTCCCCAGAGATCCTGTGATAGCCCCTTCCCTTTACCATCATCTAGGTCTAGATGTTTTCCAACTCAATCAGATCAGTTTTTTTAAAACCATTTTTTTTTTAAATTGAAGTATAGTTAATTTACAGTGTTGTGTGAGTTTCAGGTGTACGGCAAAGTGATTCAGTTATATATGTATCATATATATATTCTTTTTTCAGATTCTTTTTTAACATAGGTTATTACAAGATATTGAATATAGTTCACTGTGCTATATAGTAGGTCCTTGTTGTTTATCTATTTTATATACAGTAGTGTATATCCATGAATCCCAAACTCCTAATTGATATCAGTCCTTAGGAGCTCAGCCAGTGGATGACCTATATTCGTCAACATTTTCTAAATGTTGCTCTTTCTCTACAACCTTACTAGTCAAAGTGTGGTCCTAGGACCGGCAGCAGTAGCATCACATGGAAGCTTGTTAATAATGACTAACATGCCAGACCCTCAGGCCCCAGAATCAGCAACAGCATTTCTAATAGGTTCTCCATGTGATTCCAACGTACCTTAAAGTTTGAGAAGTAGTGCTACACAACACGTTATTGTTTTCCCTGTAAATCTCCAAAGTGGTATCTTACACAACCTCTTCCTAGTTTGATAACAGTATTCTTCCCCTTTATTTATGTAAATCAAAATCTTGTAACGTTTACAGAATTTGTGTGTGAGCAAAAAGCGTGGAAAAAGACTCCAAACCGTAGGTATGTGCTACAGTGTTACCGTCTATGCTTTCCTAACCTACCGTGTTCATCCATACCAAGACCTTGGACTATCCTCAATGATAATAATAGAATATATATTTACACGGAAGGGAAGACAGACCCACTTAAGTGATAGTTCTGTTTCCTTTCCTTAGGTAGATAACGAAGTAGAGTCCCTTTTCCCATGACACTAGGCTGCCTGATATTTTGCTGTTACATGACGTGCTTCAGCATGACTAATACAGCCCAGCTGGTCTCAACAGCAGGAAAATGTGTCGTGGGGGGCGGGGTGGGGTGGCGGTGACATGATTAGGAAGCTACGCATGCGCAGGCAGAGGAAGTGCTGTTGTGTCTGTGATTAGAATTGGGGGTGGGGTGGGAAGAAAGGATGAATGAAAAGGCTGAAAATGAGGAAATCCCAGGAGTTTCTGGAGCCTTGGAATTCTTCAAGCAGTCATTTACCTTTGCAAAGTTGTGGTGGGTGACTGTTTACAGGCTGTGGATCTGTAAACAGCACATGTGCAAACCGTTAGCTATTGTTTTGAAAATGACAGTATGGCCAATAATTTCAATTTCAGTGTTTGAGCGTGAACCAGATGACGCTATGTTTTATTTAAAACTAGGCCTGTACATGGAGGGTGGAAACATGTACCTCTTAAACACTTTTAAATTGTGTAGTGTGCCATATGTTGCCTGCTGTCAGGTTTTTAAAGTGATGCCTACTGCCTAAAGGTAGTTTGTCTCAGGATTATAATCCGCATCTTGCTTGAGGGCAGAAATGAACCCATTAATTTAACAGTACACTAAATGGGATTGGTATAAAGGTGTTAATTCTGTGCAATATTCCTTAAGGATTAGGTTGAATGATAGTTTGGTAAGAGAGAAAGGGGTAGAGAATCAACATGAAAAGTTTGAGGCCATACAAAATATGTGATCAATATATTTTCAAGTGGTCTCCTTCCCACACAAAAAATAAATAAATAAAAGCCAGTCTTGATAGCTAAATGAAGTCATTTCTAACTTAAAATTCTTTTTAAAATCATAAATTACAAAATAAACCTTCCTTATTTTACAACTTTGGATGGAAACACGATTCTTGTTCCCTATTGATTTTCAGCAAAGACAAGTATACATGCTAACATTTACTCTGAGTTATCCGGGGTATATATTCAAGAAAGTGGCTGGATGCATATTCCAGCTGAGTATTTAACTTTTGATGAGATTTGGGTTGGCCATAAAAGATCCTGGCCATCTCAGAATGCTTTTAGGAATACTTATCCGATCAAGAAGGCACCTAACTCTGAAATGACATCCACTTGTTGAAGGCTATTCAATTGCCTTGGTCCTTGACCCTTTTGGAATGTGAGGCCATGTTCTGTGTATTGAAGATCTGGACAGGGGGACAGAAGCAAGTGTGGGTGAAGCCCACACCATGATTGGATAAAGGTCATACAAATTCCTGGTTTTACTTAGAGAATTGTTTCTCTAATCTTCAAGACTCCAAGACCTAAACTCCTACACAATTGTTGATCCTGGGCTTGTTTCCCAAGCATTTTACTCCTGACATCTAGTTCTATCTCCCTCAGAGGAGGCAGACCCTTAGCCCCCTTGCAATATCTCCACCTCACTAAGTAGTCATCCAAATACTATTACCACTTAATTGGCTTAATGTTAGTATCCATGTTAAACCAATATCTTCCTTTTTCAAAAAAATTGGCAGTTTATAACAGGATTTCTTATCAGGTAATAACTATCTAGGTTTATTTGAAAAGGCCTTTCTTGTTAGCAAAGAAATAAAACCCAGCAATGACAGAAGATTAGGTTTCCCCCAGGCGGAGTTCAGACAGTTTCTTCTTTGTGTTTGCCTCTCTTCTTTTGTAAGACGTGATCAGCAGCCTGTCTTGGGAGGCCTGTGGGGGAAGAGATTAAGTTCTCCTCCGATGGCCGTCCGAGGGTGTGGCTCTTTAACATTTTGGCTAACAGATGGTGACAAACCAACAGGTGCACCCAGAGCACTGCACCAAGCTTTTTACATCTGCCGGGTACACAAACAGTGTGCTCACTGCAACGCCCCCAAGCCAGCTGGGGCCTTGGCTGCTACCAAGCCTGGGCCAGACAAGGTGCAGAGAGATGGAGGCCCGTGACCTTCAGCTATTAACCTACTGATATGATGTGCTTTAGAGGATAAGCGGGGCAAGAATGCTTTGATCTGAATGGTATGCAGTGAAAAGAGAAACAAAGGGTGTGGACCCTGAGGTGAAGTGAAGAAGTGACAAGCAGTTTTGCTAACAAAATCCTCTTTTCAGGATTTGACAGCTTCTCTCATCAGGGCCAGAGATCTCACTTGTAGCAAGGACATTGGCCTGTGTTTATTGCCACTCTGGGAAAATGCTGTTGGAGGACAATAACTGTTGAATGGAAACAACCCAGAGAATCACTGAGACAATTAATTCTCTTTGCGACAGCATCAACTAACCTTTCGTGCACTCTCTGTGCGCAGTGTTCTGACTGCATTATTTCATCGCACCCTTATAACAACTCTGCAAGGTGGGCACTGTTTTGATTCCCATTTTACAGTGGAGAAACCAAGGCACAGAGAGGCTAAGTGATTTACAATTGGAGAAGAGCAGAGTCAGGGCTGATGGAGTCAACATTATTTAAACACATATTTATTGAGTTTACTGAGTGCCAGGCATAGGCCTATGAGCAGCTCTCCAAATCAAGCTGGCCTGACCCCAAGCCCCTGCATTTAACAGCTGTGTGGGGCAGTCAAGGATCAACTGGCTTTAGAGATCTATCTACTTGAAGGTGGATAGGAAGGAAAAAACGTACTTGGGGTAAATACAAGTCACCACTTCACATGTTAAATCCATCTTGAAAGGATTAGTTTTTGTTTTATTTTGTTTTGGTTTTGGTCTGATTATCAAGGTCCTTACTTCAAATAAAAGAAAGCCATGTCCCCATGCTGTTTTACTAATCCTCATTATTAACCTTATTTAAAGCCTGGGGTTTTGTTAGAATTCTCTCACCTCATCTTTTTTTTTTTTTTTTTTTTTTTAACAGAAGAGGAAAATTACTCACCGAGCTATCTCCTGGGTCATGTGATTCTTTACTACAAAACAGGGACTGGGACTCCAATTTCTTGACTTCCTACCCTTGATTCAAAACCATTTTTCCACACTGGATTGTCTCGTTTCCATACATTTCATGCTCATCTCTCTAAAGGATTTGGGGAAGTGGTTGTAACAGGCTGGCTGCCACCTCCAGCTTCAGCTGTCCGTGCAAACTTGTGCCTGCTGAGTAAGGAGAAAACACAGTAGGGACACATTTAATCATCCTGGTTTCCACCCTTCATCATGTGATGAAACACGCAAAGGGCAGATTGCTTGATTTAAAAGTAGGGAGGAGCAGATGAACTGAAGAACACCGTCTTTCACACAAGGCTCCACGAGGGTCCCCAGCGCTCCTCTGGACGTGTGATACATGGTCTTACAAGAACCAGAAAAGAAAAATTTGTCCCATATCTTTATTCTCAATTAGTGTTCACATGCAGAATGCTATAGTGACTGTTCGTTGAAAACTTACAGGTAGTTTTCACTACCTATATGTCAGGCACTGTGTTGTGTCTTATATGCATTTTATCCTTTCATTTCCCTACAAAACACTATAATGTTGACACTATTATTGACACATTTTACAGATGAGGAAATTGAACCTTAGTATGCTTGAGTAATTGGTACAAGATCTCACAGCTGGTAATTATATATTTGTATGGTGTGGTTATTGGACAATCATCCCTTTGGACTGTAACTTGTATAAGGACAGAATTGTATCTGTTGATGTCTCTGTCCACCCCAGAGTGCTTAAACTATTTAACAGGGTCTTCATACACATATGTTTAATAAATATTTGTTCAACCATTGAATAAAAGAATAAATGAATGAAGTTGGAGAAGTGGAATTCAAACTTATTCCTGTCTGCATCCAGAGTCTGTCTTTTTAACCACTGTGCACATGACCCCATATCGCTCAGCCTGTCTATATTCTGCTTACTTGTTAGGTACTGTTATAGACTGAATTGTATCTCCCCAAAATTCAGATGCTGCAGTGCTATCCCACAATTTGACTGTATTTGGAGATAGGGTCTTAAAAGAAGTAACTAAGATTAAATGAGGTCATACGGTTCGGGTCCTAATCCAATAGCGCTGTTGTCCTTATAAAAAGAGGAAAACACACCAGAGCTCTCTCTTTGTACTTACTTAGAGGAAAGGCCATGTAAGGAGAAGGTAGCCATCTGCAAGCCAGGAAGAGAGCCCTCACTAGAAACCAATGCTGACAGAATTTTGATCTTGGACTTCTGGCCTCCAGAACTGTGAGAAAATACATTTCTGTCATTTAACTCACCCAGTCTGATATTTTGTCATAGCAGCCTGAGCAAAAACTAATACAGCCACCACGACTTTCATCTGCTTTCATTCCTTGTTTCTCTTATTCCCCCTTCAGCCAAGGTATCATTTATTGGATAGCTTCTGGTTGTTTCTTTTTCTTGGTCTTCAAAAACTAGCCAGACAGAATTGCCTTCTTCCTCTATACACACTCTTTTTCTTATACTTTTCAGCAAAGAAAATTTTTTCAGTGTTAGTAAATTTTTTCTGCCTATGTGATCATCCTTTTCCTTAGGAGGAATGAAACACTGTGACAACTTAAAGCCTGCTTGAAGAATATAAAGGAGATGGGTTCCCTGTACTTAGAATTAACTTTCTGCCGTGAACCTTCCCAGCTCCAGAAAAGCTTTCTCCCACCCCATCTCCCACCAGGTCTGGATGGCAGGTATAGATTATTATGGTCAGCATAGACCAGCACCAGTCAAAAAGGAAGAGAAGGGAGTTGAAAGCTAACAATGAGACCAAAGCTTAGGACAAAACTCTGGGCTGGGGAGTCTGTTCCAGCTTTTCTTTTTTTTGCGGTACGCAGGCCTCTCACTGTTGTGGCCTCTCCCGTTGTGGAGCACAGTCTCTGGACGTGCAGGCTCAGCGGCCATGGCTCACGGGCCCAGCCACTCCGCGGCACGTGCGACCCTCCCGGACCGAGGTACGAACCCGTGTCCACTGCATTGGCAGGCGGACTCTCAACCACTGCGCCACCAGGGAAGCCCTCTGTTCCAGCTTTTGAGTCTGACTTTTAGTGGTCAAGTTCAAAAGTCTAGAACAATTGAAGTCATAATTCACTTTATAGTTCATACCAAGGTTTGAAATCAGGAGGCTCCTAATCAGCAGATAGTCCAGTTGGTGGTCAGCTGGTAAGGACCTATGCCTCAAAAGGGGTGGAGTTACTAACCTGAGCAACCTAGCAGATCTGAACTAGAGGAATGTCAAATGATACAACAGTTTGGGTTGACATGACAAGAGGAAGAGTGACTTGAAGGGGGTAATCCAGGAACCTAGGAGTTATTTGTAAAAATGTCTATACTCTGGGTCTCACTGACAACAATAAGCCAGAAAGGACCAGGGTCAAAGCCTATGAAAATAAAAGAAGTACCACAAGCTCCTAAAATAATTCCACCCATGGCAAGAAGAATACTGAGAAAAATGATGTACTCCTGCCTCAGTCATAATCATATACTCCTGACATAATCATAACGGCTGAGGAATTGGGGAAGGTGTGAGTCAGTGAAGCGGGATGTGAGCTATCATGTTCTGAGGACTTGGGGAGCAGGAAGCCAGGGAAAGCTGAGGCCAGTAGCAGCAGTGGTCACAGTCCCTCCATAGTCATACCCTGGAGCAAACAACTTCAAGATGTTAATTGGAAGCCTGAGTTTGGGATCCTTGTCTATTGTGCTCCCTACTTATTCCCATAGGACCATCAGAGTTCTCAGCACAAAATGGAGGCTCAATATAGATGTTAAATTAATAAATGAATAATATAATGCAGCAAGAAATGCAGAACTTTCAACTCCAAACATTTAAGTCCTATAGTGTTTTCAACAGTGACCGTAGTTGCAAGCTGATTAAAGTTTACAGCGTCAATATCTGCTGCTCAGGAATCATCGGAAGTGTGGCTCTTAGTATTCAAGAAACCAATGCTAGTAAACATCATGGGTCCTTCAGTAAGAAAACGTTTCCTGAGTAAAATCTGGTTGCTTTTTTTGCTGCTTTCATTTGAGAGGATTAAGGAGTTGTAAATAATCATTCAAATGATTTATAAAATGAAGTCTGAGGCTAAGAAAGAAAAGTTAGTTTGAACCTCACATGTTGAATTTCTTGATTACTCCTTTATCACAGCCCAGATATTAGTAAAAACACACTTGCAATTTCTTTTTAATTTTTAATACAATTTTAAAGGTTCATTTCTATTTACAGTTATTACAAAGTACTGGCTATGTTCCCGGTGGTGTACAATACACCCTTGATCCGATCTTACACCCAGTAGTTTGTATCTCTCACTCCCCCATCGGTATATTGCCCCGCCCCCACAGACAACCCCTAGTTAACACACTTGTGATTGTAATTTCCCTTTCTATGAACAAACATACACACACACAATGCCAAAAGTGATTGATCCCATCAGAGACCACACTGGTATTTGGTATTTCCGCCCTTTATTCCTGGGCTCCCTGGGCTGAGATGCCCGCGCTGGGCACACAGACGTCCCCGCAGCTCGGCGATGCCGCGGGGTTGGCGCTCGCTCACGAATGCTGCTCTAACAGCCTGGTGGGTTTTTCACGTGTAGCGGGATGGAAAGCTCAGTTACTCTTGAAACACACTAAATAGTTATCTATCAAACTGTGAGTCCCTTTCCGCTCTGTGGGCGGATTTAAAATTAGGAAGAGCAGAGCAGCCGGTGTCTCGGTGAACGCAGCCGCTCTCCTCGGGCTACACGGAGCAGCCGGGCGCGCTGCCAGCTCTGGCGACGGCGGCTCCGGGGCGCAGACTCCGGGAGCCTCATTCTGAGTGTTAGATGGATCTCTGAGCAGCGCACGTCTGCAGAAACTTCAGAAAGATCCCTACAACAGTGTAAAACCTACGGCTAAGATTAGCTCAGACTGTTTTTCGATCTCCACAGTCATAATCTGCTCCTCAGGTGAAAGCTGAGCACCGAGTGCCAGGGCACTGTGAGAACAGGTGTACCAACCTCCACCTGGGACTTGGGGAAGGGAAGCAATGAGCTAAGAATGGCCGAATCAGAAGTTCCTAGGTAAGCGAGCTCTTAAACGAGTGCGCCTGAACTTATGGAGCTTGAAAATGCCCTCTCTGGCACGCCGCCTACGACGCAGCTTCACATAAAGAAGCGCTTCATAAAGTGTGTTTCATGGAACACAGTCCTGCAAGATGCTCGATGCAGAAGTTGCATCCCTTATCCCACACCAGCAAGTGAGCCTGCGAAAGGCTCGGAAACATCCTGTAGTAAAACACTCCGTTTAGCACAAAGCTCTCACTTATTTGACCGTAATGCTATTTTTATGCAGTTACCAATTATCATCTTTCGAAATAGTTTTCAGTTGTACACACTTTGCAAAACACTGATCTAAAAGACCATTCAAATATGGTTGGTATCTGTCAGGAACCAAAGGTGGCATTTCTGAGACTTCCAAAAGTATACTTAAACAGAGGTTCTGGCCTCCTGGGAGGCAGTGAAATTTGATATTCCTCCTTCCCATTCCACCATCCTTCAAATCTGAGG
This sequence comes from Phocoena phocoena, assembly GCF_963924675.1. NCBI lineage: Eukaryota > Metazoa > Chordata > Mammalia > Artiodactyla > Phocoenidae > Phocoena > Phocoena phocoena. Next base: position 37,848,470 of record NC_089235.1, on the reverse strand, counting down.
CATCGCTTTTGTTGATATTAGCTTGGATCCTATATGTACATAAATCAATTGAGGTTTTTACCCATTTCACTGAGATCACTGCAATAAAAATACCTTTGTTGAAGCACTTGAATTTCTACTTCCCTAACATTAAGGGAAGGCAGGGATCTACCCAGTAAACTACTATAGCCTACTTGTGTAAGAACTGAGAGTAAGACATTAAAGATTCTTTCTGCTTGAGAAAGTATTACTGGATCCAACTTCTCAGAAAGGTGCTGACCTGGGCAGGAGATGTTCTCTACCAAGGTCCTTTTGATTGCTACTCTACAACCCAGGTGTTCCACTTCACGTGGCCCAGTTGTGGCGCCATCTTCATGGATGTGCCACCTGACGGGGCCCTAAGGGCCCTACACTTAGAAAATCCCTGTGCTTTGTTTTAATGTTCTGCTGTTACCCTACTGAAATTCTTAATACTTTTTAAAAAGGGTCCTACATTAATTTTGCAAATTAAATAGCTGATCCTGCCCACCTGGGGAAGATGAGTCTGTCTTTTGGTCCCATTCTTCAGAAGGACTACTCGCTTGGCCTGCCCCAGTGTATTAACTACAGTTATCACTTCCATTGATCATTCAGATACTTTTTGTAGTAAAATCTGAAGCTACTTGATGTCATCATGTAGTAGTGAAAATGCAGAATTTGGATTCAGAGAAAAGTGTGTTCAAACCATAGCATCCACATTTACTAAGGTTTGGACCTGAGCATGGTTACCTCACTTCTTTGGGCTTCAGCTTTGGGGACATTTGTGGGCAGCTGTGCAGCTCCTGCTCTGCACAGGTCCAAATGTAGATGCAGCCAAGGGACAAAGTGGGGCTGCTCTTGCAAAGCCATCTGGCAAACTCACGTAATTTGCACAAAGGTGCTACATAGGCTACTGATGCCCTGCCCGGCTTTCTCATTTTTGAAAACGGGAACAATGCTTGCTGGCCACGAAGACTGAGATAACCCATGAAGTACCTGGTATAGGAGTTGCTCGATACACGTTTAATCCCCTTCCTAAAAATAAATGTTTACACTCAGAACTTTGAAAAGCTGATACTTAACGTCATACTATGTTCTAATATGAATCAACTAGTTAAGCATACATGTGTCTGTTTATACTTATTTACTCAGGAACAACACACACACATCATGCATAATAATGTAGCTGAAGTGCTTTCTGGTGCTAAATTGCCATTTCTCTTGACTAACAAACTTGTGAAAACCCCATGGTTGTTACGTTTTGCATTGTTCTTGTTCTGCACTAAAGGCTCCTCTATAAGTCTCGCTGGGACCGGCATGCATCAGAACGAACATTTCTTTTGTAGAGTTTCTGTGATAATTTCACTTAATACTCAATTCTCTTATCTGTATTCATCTAAAGTCCAGGTTTTAAGTAGTTTTTATTCAATGTAGTATTTCGGCCAAAGTTTGCACTCCTAAGAGCCAGGTTTGAGTTTCCGCTTTTATTAGTTTCCCAGAGCTGCCATAACAAATTGCCACAAACCAGGCGGCTTAAAACAACAGAAACTTGTTCTCTCACAGTTCTTAGGCCAGAGTGTCAGCAGGGTTGGTTCCTTCTGGAAACTCTGAGGAAAAGTTCATTCCACGCCTTTCTCCTAGCTTCTGGCGGCTGCCAGCAAACCTTGGCGCTCCTTGGCTTGTACTAGCTGTATTGCTCCAATTTCTGCCTCCATCTTCCCATCACCTTCTCCTCTGTGTCTGTAACTCAAATCGTCCTCTGCCTTTCTGTTATAAAGATACCTGCCATTGGATTTAGAAATCCTAAATCCAGGATGATCTCATCTTCAAATGTTTAACCTAATTACATCTGCAAAAAACCTTTTTCCAAATAAGGTCTTGCTCACAGGTTTTGGGGGTTAGGACATGGACATATCTTTGTGGGGACACCATTCAACCCACTACTACCCATGTGGGCTTGAGTAGTCACATAACACTGATCAACCTCAGTTTGTTTTCACCATCTGTAGAAAGGAGATTAAAGTGCCTATTGTTGAACTGTTACGAGGATTAGAATACCTTAGGTAAAATGCACAATGCCTACCATGTAATAGATCCTAAATGAATGGTAGCTGCTATTATTATTATGCAGAATTTTTGTTCCTTTTTCTTTTAGTGTCTACTACACAGATCATACTTATATTAATGAAATAACTAAATGTGGGTCTTTTCTGATGTGTGCTCTACACTGTTGGCAAATTCAGCTAAGGAGGGTATCATCCCTTCCCAGATGAAGGGGGCAGAGTTTTATAGACCACTTTGGCTCCAGAAAGGAAAAGAACAATTTTGAGTCTGAGAGCTACTTCAAAATGTGCATCCCCAATACTATGAAATCACTATCGATGGCTACTTCCCATGTGCTACTTTCACACTATCAAGGAACCATTTAACAACATGCAGCAAGTATTAATTCAACAACCTTTTCTGTGCCTGTTTGATGAAAGAGAAGACTGTAAAATCATGAGTTTTGGGAGAGCAAAAAAGTAATCACAGTAAGGATGTCTATCAGTTTGGGATTTATAGTATGTAAGAGAAAACTTAAATCTTTATCAGGCTAAACAATAAAGGGTATTTATTGCCTAATGTAACCTGAAGATATGGAGGTAAGTAAGGTGAACCTCAGCACTGAATGATTCAGCAGCTCGAAAATATAAGGGATCTGAGTTCATTCATTCTCTATCTATTCAATCTTCCATGGTGCTATCCTCATGCAGATGTAGTATGGCATGGCAGGAAAGTGGCTAAAGCAATCTAGACTTTATACCTGTAATTCATATCAAGATGGAGAGGGAGAAGGTGAGAGTGAGGTCCTAGTTGCTCTGTGAAATGAGTGAGAAACCACATGAAATCTCTCCTTATATCTAATCCACTTTCATTGGATTTCAGGCCCATCCCTGAACCAGCCCCATTAGGCTATGTTCATACTGTTTGACTTTGGCCTGAGTTACCTAAACTGGTCCACCATGGTAAGAGAAGGATGGAACCTCTGCAGCTAGTGTGAGTTGGCACTGTTGAATACTAGTTTGATTTTTTTTCCTGAAGTTAAAGTCAGTCTAGTGGTATGTTAGTCTCCAGTAATGTTCAGAAACCCTGTTAGGTACTTGGGTTTATCCAAGGTTGGAACTTGGCCTGATGGAAAAGGGAGAGAGAATAAAAGGAGTTAGCAGTGTTTGCAAGGAGATGAGTATAAAGACAGACCATGGACTCTTAGCTGAGTAAGGAGGAAAGTGATAATATGATAGACTGAGGATGGTGATGAGACAGTCATTTTTATGAATTGAAAGTCTCAGAGAAGCCAAAGAAATGATATCTCAAAGACTAGGATGCATACAGTTGAGATTTCAGTTTTGGTGTGGCTGTTCATGATGACCAGGTCCAGTGGCCATGATGAGGTGCAGGAAAAATCCCTGGATGCAAGCGGGTCACGTGGTGGGTGGCCTGGATTCCACTGCTCAGCTCCATGTGGCTCTCAGGACTGCAGCGTGGTGAGGGGGAGGGGCAGTCCCACCTGAAGCACAAGAAGTTGAGATGGTCTCCTCTCTCCCTTCTTTCCCAGCCGTGAGGTATGCAGGAGCAGAAAACCTTGAAATTGTCTATTTATGTCCACTTCCCCAGGGATGTGACCAACAAAAACTGGTGGCTTTTCCCGAGTTAGAGCCAAGTGTGCTCAATCAGAACATGGCATAACTTAAATAGTTAGGTCATGATGTTTCAAAAGTTCCAGAGTGCATTTTTTTTTCCTGGACGCTGAAGGCTGGTGCATGACTGATTAGAGAATGAAAATTAAAGAGCTAATTTGATTAACAACTCATAAATACCAGGGATTGTTGGAAGCACTGAAATTTCCTTGGTGGATTCTGCATATTTTATTTCTAGTGGAGAAAGGAGTGGGGCAGAGAAGGTGAGGAGAGAGACAGAGACAGAGACAGAGGGGGAGGGAGACGCTCAGAGAAAATGAAGACAACATTTCCATCTGGGGTTTGTGCTTTTCTGAGTGCCGACTCATTTTGACAGATTATTAGAAAACTCATATTTGCTCATAAATGTGAAAAAAGTAGCAAATGTAAAATTTGCAAATTTATTCCTAAATGTAGTTAAATTCATAAATATTTAGACATTTTCTGTAAAGCTTCTAATTTATAACCTTTACATGAATCTATAATTTGGTATAAAAGCTTCTAAATGCAGTAGTAATGTCACAAACGTCTATAAATATTCACATCTCATTTACAAGTGTTCTACAAACCATGAGATGAAGAAATTGTGAATGCAAACCATTTTTCAGGTGGATTTCTGCCTAGGTAAGTCAGGACAATGCACAACGAAAACCTTCAAGAGATCATTTCATGACCATGATTTTAGTCGATTGCTTGTGTAATCTAAAAATTCTTCGTTAAGAATAATTAGAAAAAGTTATAGATGCAGCTAAGAATGAATGAACAGATTCAATTATAAAAATTGAAAATCAAGATCTGAGAAGTTGGAATAAAACTTCTAGAGATCAGACAGTACCGGGTAGAATAGTGAGTCCTTGAATGAACCTTTCTAAGGCAGTTTTTTCATCTGTAAAATGGTAATACTACATTCTTTATAAAGTTTTTTTTAATAGTCAGGACTATGCAAGTAACAGACATTCAACTCAAAAGTGCTTAAGAAAGCTGAAACAAAAATTCAGAGGCTGACATTCTAGTAAACTTCAAGCTTATCTAGATGCAGGGCTGAAATCAGGGCTCAGCCTTTTCTTTGTCTATCTCACTGTCTCTCTTTTTCACACATACACACACATACACACACACACACACACACACACACACACACGCATGAAGCTCTCAATTTTGCTCTCCTCACTGTCATTCTTCCTCTTCCAGCCTCCAGCTCTGTTTTTCTAGGCTCATATCACCCCTAACATACTGACCTCAATAGAATGAGAGCCTTTCTTTCCCAATTATTTTACCAAACCTCCCCTGACAAATTATCATGAGATTGAGCTGGAACATTTGCCTGTCTCTGAGCCTGTCACCAGGCTCAGAAGAATGGGATTCTACCTAGCTGTGTCTGGGACTCATTCTCACCTGGGAAGCCAGGGGGACTTGGGGTCCTATAAATAGAGTGGAAAACCTTGGGTCTGATATGGGTGCTGTCACCAGAAGAAGAGGCAGCTGGATGCTGAACATTCAAAAGCTAGAAAGCCTCTTTACATGTGGACAGTGGACGAAAAGAAGCAATGTATGAAAAGCCTTAGCCCAGTGTTCAGCACATAATAGACAGTCAGTCATTTCCTCCATTAGCCATTACTTACCGCTGTTACTGTAGAGAGAAGAAGAGAAGGATTAAAGTACGAAATAGAGAAGTCTAGGACAAGTGTTCCTGATCAAAACCATATTCAGAGTCTCAGGAAACCAGATTCTCCATGCTAATATCATCCACCGTGATTACTCAAGACCTCTCCCATCAACACAAGTCCCTATCACGTCCATGGTGCCAGGGAGTCAGGGAGAAATCATCCTCAGCTTGGTGAACACTGTCAGTATTATCAGTACACAGCCATAGAGCAAAGTCTTTGTCTCTGTAGTTTGTTTCTGTCATAAATCCCCTTTGTGGAATCAAGTTCCATATTTCTTGGGTTTGGAGATGCTGTCACAGCTATGTGGCAGGAAATTTTGATACTTCGTGAGGTTAACTGCAGAAAATTAGGGAAATATTCTTATAACTTCTCTAAAATGTGCTCAGCTGGAAGCTAGATCATTCTGCCAAACCCTTTTGGACTCATTTGTTTTTTCTTTGATGCTCTCTAATAATAAGCACTTTATGCTTATTTATTGGATATATTAGCACCATAAGTGCTTCCACCTTTTTTCTAAACGTACTTTTTTTTTCAAATTTCAAGGAGGTCCTTCTACAGCCAATACTACAGAATTTGGTAAATTCTTTACCCACCGAATCCACATTCTCCATTTTATCGTTTTTTTAAAAATCCCTGCTTTGCCTTTAGCTCTTCACACTGAAAGTCTATGATCTCTTTAGTCTATTTCCTGAGAAAGCTTCTAGTCCTTTAATCATTTTAGCTGCCTTTCCCTGACTTCTCTGCTGCTGGTCCATTTTTATTAAGTGTGGTGAGCAGACTACATGCATGTACTTGTATTGCTTTTATCACTGGAATTATTCACCCACAGTCATGCTGTAGGTTTACCTGCTCACTCCCAAACCAAAATTGTCTTCAATACCCTAAGCTCAACTGCTATTTCTAATATATATTCTTGCTTTCACTTTTTGTTCTCAGTGTTCCCAGTATTTCTTCGGAAAATAGGGTTATGGTTGGCACCTACCGTACAGGGTCATGTGGAGAAATTCTTGCATAGCATGTAGAGAATGTTGAATGGTTTCTTGGCACCTAGAAAATTCTCAGTAAATATTCACTAATGTTATAATTTTGACTATTACTATCATAATAGCTCAGTTGAAGTTTGAGAACCCTCTAATGAAATCATTGTCTGACTTGGACACTGGCCCTTTACTTGAGTGATTGTCTCTTAGATTATAACCTTAAAAAATGGAGGATTTTGATGTGTGAAGCATCTGTATATAAAAGTAATAAGGAGTTTTTCGCAGACGTTAATTTGGCTAAAAAAGTGGCACATAATAAGAGTAAAGAGTTGAATTTTACTGATCTCAAAGGAGTAAGTAATTCAAAGAAAATAAATATGGAAGCAACTAGTTCAAGGTCAGTTGAAAAGTTGGCACAGACTACAAAACATGGGTCTTGCCTTCAGGTTTTTAGTTTCTTTCATAATATAAAAGTTGTCCTTAGTCACGGTGTAGTCTTTCTTGGAATCCTTATTTTAATTCTGTAACATTTATATTCCAGGAGCAACAGCAAATCTGCTGATTACTTATGAAAGCAAAGGGAAAAAAAAACATTTGCAATTACAGTCAAAATTAAAGTTATTTTCTAATCTTCTCATCCTTTTTAAGGAATGAGAAACTTTAAATATGGTCAACGTAGCACATTTTAAGCACAAACTTACTGAATTTTTCTATGCCAATTGAATAATAATCTCCTGTAAAAACAGTGAGCATTCTGTGGAATTTTTATCATTTGACCTGTTTAATATAAGTTGAAAAATTCCCCTTGTGTAAGTACCATTGCATAATGCTGTATGCTGAGCTATTAAGATATATTTAGTAATTCCATTAGAACTGCACCATCGAGCAGGGCAGAGCATATGGAAAGAAGTTGGTGAAAAACTGATTAAACATTTATATCAAGTACATTTTGATTTAACTCACATAGATAATTCATTTTTATGTTTTCTTTCTTTCAAAATAAACCTTTTTGACACCTGCTGTGCTAAAAATAATGCTAGCATGGCTGTAATAAAGAAACTCTTAAAGCTCACAGCAATGACATCATCTGGCACTCATGCAGATACTAAACTGTCAGCACATAAGTGTAGTAAAGTAAGAGTTGGCATTATTTATTAGTTATTTAGTGCCTCAAAAATATACCATGCTTAGTGGCAAGTAAAACACTTGGAAGAATTTGAAAATAGAGTTTGTCTCAAGAAAATCTAAAATTTAAAGGGCTTACAGAGACACACAAGAAAATGTATGAGAAAGCCATAAAGATACTGAATCCCATTCCTTCCCTTGAGCATGAGAACACAACTGAGATAAGAGTGAGTGAGCTAAAGCAAAGACCCTGAGAGATGTTAGGTAAGATGGTAGTTAGTGACTACATATGGTCACAGCAGCATCCTTCTAGAATAGTAATTCCTAAAGTAGGAGACAAATACCATTGAAAGCACAAAGGTTGTTGTTGGGTGGTCCACAGGCCTGGTATTGAATAGCATTGAATCATAACATCAAAAGATTATTCCCCTTTAATTCTCTTTCAATATTTCAGGGTAAGTTTAGGAAAAAGTCTTAGAGCTATTCTACCACTAACGTTCCTGTAACACTATCCAATCTCCCTTTTTTACAAAGTGACAAGGACTAATGACCCGAGCCTTTCTGGGCAGTGGTGTAGTGGATGACATCACCTAACCAAACTTTGGTGAGGTGCCTTTATTCTAATTTTACCTCCGCCCGGCAATTGATATGTTTTCCATACATGACATGATATTAAAATATCTTTAAAAACATTTCAGCAAAACACATATATGTTTAACAAAAATTGTTATGTAAACAAGAGTGAATCACAGAGGCAGTCCAGAAAGGGGATACTTTTAGGCAGAATTATAACAATAGTTGCAAATCCAGCCCAAAAAGCTGGCTGATACTGGCAGGTTCTACCAAAAAGAGAGCTTTAGAGTGAGCATAAGAGGCACTCCTCTGCCTTTGCCTCAGTGTGGATTAAGAGTGTAAGATGAAGCAATGGATAGTCTGGCAGACTCCCTTTAAGGCAATCCTTCTCACACATGCCAAAAAGGCATAACTGATTGCTTATTGGTAAGACCCTATTAAAGAAAATTTATTTGTTCTGGGAGAAAACACATCAAAGCACCACAATTGATATTGGAAAAGGACACCACCTATTTGACACTTGCAAACTCAGATAGCACCTGCTTAACCAAACATTTGTGGGAGCTAATTTTGTTGTAAGAGTTTCACTTGGAGAATTATTTTTCTTTATAATGTACTCTTTCAAAATTTCAAAAATAAAATTCTGTATAATCATTATCGTGACTCTTATAACATGGTATTGGCATGCCTTTCCCTGGACTACATTAATTCATCTGAAAAGGAGAGTCCTAGGATTAGGGCCACAGAAACATTGCAAATATTTTCCTTTTTGTTCCTAAGAGCACTTGGCAGGAATGACCGTCAGGAAAAGAGTGGCAATATCATATTTGAAGTAGTGCTAGACTTTGAAAATAAAAGAATTATTACACTTATTATTTAAAATAATTTTTTCCATGATTACAAAGTTAATATATTTTTGTTTTCAAAAATTTGCAAACTTGGGCTTCCCTGGTGGTGCAGTGGTTGAGAGTCTGCCTGCCGATGCAGGGGACACGGGTTCTTGCCCCGGTCCGGGAAGATTCTGCATGCCGCGGAGCAGCTGGGCCCGTGAGCCATGGCCACTAAGCCTGCGCGTCCGGAGCCTGTGCTCCGCAACGGGGGAGGCCACAACACTGAGAGGCCTGTGTACCGCAAAAAAAAAAAAAAAAAAAAAAAAAAAAAAAAATTGCAAACTATAAAAGAGCAGAAAAAGTAAATGAACTAAAATCCCATTGTTCAGAAATAAACACTGATAATATTTTGTTATATATTTTAAGATGAGATTGTCTTCCCATATTTCCTGTAGGATTTTATAACAGACTATTTGTTTGTTTTTTTTTTAATTTCACATCAATTATTCTTCCTAAGCAGTAGTTTTTGAACTGTGAGCTGTGTTTAGGCAGTGGAAGTCGGTGGCATTGAGTTCCCTGGGCCATTGTAATCAGTTTAACTTCCATATTCTTTCAATATTAGGATTTCACATACAATTTCATTTGGTTTAAAACATGAGAAAATGTCTTCCTTGATCGTGGTTTTCATGACTTCATAATTTCCGTAATTTAATCAATTTTCTATTTTTCAAATTGTGGTTGTCCCCAATTTTTTATGGTTATAGATAAAAACTTTGATAAACATTTGATCTACAAATATTTAGGAATATAAATACTACATTTAAATGAAATTTCTTGGTTAAAGAGTATGAACATATTAAGATTAATTTCCTTAGAAATGAAATATCAATTTTCTTTTCTACCAGTGTTATTTGAGTGTGTGTTTACTACAACTTTATCTTCATTAAGTATTATTTCTCTGTTAAATTTTTCAGGTACATTTTAAATAAGAAACATTCTGTTTATTTAAAATGTTCACATGTGAATAAGAATATTCAGAAAATAACTTTAAAGGAGCTTAATATTATTCACTAATTAATTATATTTGAATGGGATCTAGAGAACAAAATTACAATGATGCAGAAATTGTGCTTTCCTAATTATTACTTCTATTTAATTATATATGGTTTTTTATATGATGCCTTCTTCTTCTGGAATATAAAATAGAAGTTCAGGTTGGTGTTCCATTCTCTGATGTATATACCAAATGTAAAACCTAGGTATTCTGCATCAGTCATCAGTAAGTTAGTGGATTACACACTGTCTATGGACCTCTACTCAGGCTAATGAGTGTTTATAAATAGAATCATTCTGTCTTCATTAGTGACTAGAATTAATCACCCACTCCACAAATAATACTTCCTTAGTTACTTGTATATCCACTGTGATATCGATGACATTCTGCTTTACAATACATTTATTTTTGTACATCTTATCTCTTCTTCTAAATTCCATCTGTGAATCCCTCACCGTGGTTAGCAAAAAACTTGATTTATATTTCAATAATCATTTATTTATTCAATAAGTATTTACTGAGCACCTACTATGTACCAGAATTATGATAGTCACATTATAGTCACAGCAACAAGTAAGAGGAATGTCATTCCTGCCATGTGCGCTTTCAGTTCTGTGGAGTAAGCAAAGATTAATTACCTATATAAATATTTTTAGAATTCCAATGGACTTTAGTGCCATAAAGTTACTGAATGCAAGGAGAACGTAGAGGAGGGCAGGTGTGTGGCAACAGTGATTGTGGTCGGGGAGAGACAGAGAGAAGAAAGAGCATGTGTAGAGGCTGTATTGAATTAAAATGAACACAGTGATATTAATACAAAAAAAGTAATCAATTATGCTACAGTGTTTCTAATAAGAGCAATCACATAAATATTTCCATTAAAACAGAGTTATCAGTAAGATAGTGTTACCTGATTTGCTTTTCATCAATAGCATTTTACTAGCATATAGATTTTACTTGTGTAGTATTTGTTATGTATCAGTTACTTTGGCACATACACACACACACACACACACACACACACACACATACAGGTACACAACTGTTACTCTTCAAAGCCCTACTCAACTAGGAGGGTGGCTCTGTTTTGACAGGAATGAGAAACTCATCTTCATAAGTTTTCTCTGGATTCAGAGGTTTCACCACATTCTGATCTGCATTCTCCTGGTGAAAGGATGAAGGTAATGGCTGATCAAATGTCCATTTTGTTGGGATTCCTCAAAACCATTCTCAAGAAGATCAGAATATTTGAGTGGGGAGGAGACTGGAAGCTGTGCACCATCCCCAGAATTCTTCCTGGGTTTCATTCTTACTTCTTGGTAGCTTCTACTGAAGGAGAACTCTAAACTGTGCTGGAATAGACTGGTATCTCCCCAACTCCTTCCCACTCAGTTGATGCAATGACTACCATGGACTAGAAAGCAACAGAAATTCATTTTCAAGAATTTTATCATACTGTTCTGTTTCTAAACAATTTCTCCCTTAATGCTCCACGAGTGCATCGTTCTGTGATATGTGCTCTGTCTTAGCCTTAGACATAAACCTTTTCTTGATTTTAACTCATGGAAGAAAATGATGACAATTTGAGATAGCATCATAATTCTGATATTTCAGTCAGATGATCTTTCTTCACATTTTTCTGTGTTACACTCTTAGGCTATCATCACTAGGTGTTTCTTTCCTTTACAAAGTAAAACATGTTTTTTTTAAAATCATATACAGAATATACCTTTGTCCTGAGTCCTTATGCATGTTTATTTTATTGCACAATATGTTTTCGTAGTGAAACACACAGGGGAATACTGCTAAATTGGGATATTAGATTTTATAAAGTTCATTAAATGAGAATGAGTAGAAAATCAGGAAAGAGAAAATTTATCAGACTTCTTACTATAGTGGCTAAAATTGATCTCCAGCTCTACAGAGAGAGTCTTGCTAGTAGTTAATTTTATCTTGAGCAATATATTGGTCACTGACTGAACAATCTTATTTTTCCCTCATTATTAATACATGTAAAAGTATATTTACACATCAATGCATCAGTACATATTTTGTAGAGGAAAATTCTATCAGATCTTTTTATATAACCACAGATAAAAATTTGATGCTAGCAGGTAGCAGACATTTATAGATTAATCTTTACTCTCTGTCCAAGAATTCTATGCATATTGATATATCACACCAAATCAAAGAATTAACTGCCCAAATCTCAACCTTTTGTGAAAGATGTTTCAGTTCTAGCTCGTTTTCTTTTTCTTTTTGCATGTACAGTAAATCGATAAAAATTAGTTTTAGTAAAAGAAAAATTCAAGACATCAGTGCCTTAAATAGTATTGACATTTATTTTTCTGTTTCAGTGACTTTAAATTACAATTCAACATTATTTGGATTACTTTCATATTCATTATTTTCTTGATTTCTACAACAATTCTGGGATGGAAGCAAAGTAGACATTAGAAAGTGAATAAGCTGAAGCTCAGAGGACTTCAGTATTGTCTCCACTGTGTAAAACTTCACCAGCCCCAAAGAAGAGTCTAGACCTAAATGAAGGCATTGGGAGCATGGTGTCCTTCTGTCTGCCGGTCTACTGAACCATTAGGAGACTTCTGAGCCATCAACATGTAGATCTTGCAAGACCTTGATATGACCCACACAGAGGAGGAGGTAGAATGAATATGAGTTCACAATCCCTCAAAGTTGTCCGTAAATAAAGATATATTCAGTGAGTATTTAATTAAATATCGTGCTGCCAGTCTTGACCAACAGTGATTTCCAAAGAAGATTTAGAAGATTATTGATACTGATATGGGCATGTATGAAAGAGTTTATAACTGCTGAGCTCCTTACTATTAGTCCAGTCTCTAGAGGGAGTGACATAGAAAGAGGACAAGAGTATAGAATGGATGCCAACAGAATTAAGTCTGGACTATGACTTACTTGCTGTGTGACCTTAGACAAATTACTTAACCATTCTGGCCTTTGGCTCACAGGATCGGTATGCTCATCTGATGAGATAACATCTGTGAATGCATGTAGGACAGTGCCTGGCAGTGTGAAGGCACTCTCTAAATGGTAATTATTATTATTTAAAGGAGGTTAAGGAAGAGTCTAACCACTGTGTCTCTTTTGTTGAACTCAAATCTAGAAACAGACAAAAAGGGGTCAAAGCAGTTAAGGGATTCCAGATGTAGTCAAAGCCACAGGGTGGCTGAAGTTTGTCTGAGAGCCTAGATGCCAGAAGGAAAGTGGGAACCAGAAAAAGAAAAACTACCACCTCCCTGCCCTGCTGCTACTTGGTCCTCTTTGTCAATCTTTGAACTACTTAATAAACACTAATTAACCCTGTGCCCTGTGAGACAGACTTGCCTAAAGCAACATGCTTTTAAGAACTATACACATCTCCTGTAATTGACTTGATTATCCTTATTGCCTGAGACATCAGAAAAGATTTCTTCAATCGGTATCTTATTACCATAGAGAAAAACTTGCATGAGTGTACCTATATCTGACTTCTTGAAATTAAAGGTTTAGTCCAAGTGCAGCAGGGAAAATATACTATCCTTCTGGAACAAAATGTTCCTGACTTAAATAAATAGAAGATGGTTCAAGCCAAAATTATTCATTGTGTTATTACAAAAATTTTAAACAAGTAAAAACTATCAATTAAAAAAATCATAACCATGGTACATTCATAAGTGTAATAGATGTGTTTGATCATACGTACATACATAGGTATCCCAGGCTCAAAAGAGCATATTATTGTAAAAGTATCTTTTCTCCCCCTGTGGGCAAAGCAACAGTAAAGAATCTTTTCAAGCTCAAACTGTATAGTGATAAAATTTTACTTTCAGTGGTAAGTCCCTTCTGCCAAGCACCTGCAATTCCCAGAGTCTTCTTGTATATGTCTGATTTATAAGGATCCCTGTTTATTTTTATCTACTTATGCACCTCAGTAGATTGCCTTCTCCTTGAAGGCAGGAGCCTGGTGGTCCATGATGTGATTCCTCCTAATTGCTTGTCCTGGGAAAGGTGCACAGGGCGTCGTTCAGCCCTCTGAATCCTGACTGGCTCCCGTCCTCTTTGGCACACACCTTCCCCATCTATCTGGTCATTCTCCTGGCTTTCTCTGTCCTGTTTGTGGCTTCTGCTCTCACTTTCTCCATAACTTTGACTCCTCTTTCTCATCCATTTCTACTGTCCAACAATACCTGAAGGCCCAATTCTAACATCAACTCCTTTGTCACCTGTGGCCTGAGGTTTCTGTCCTCTGAATCATTCCTTTTCCTGGATTCTGACTCTGCGGCCCAGCATAACATTCAATTATCCCCAGTTGCTCCATGGTTTCTGGCTTTATCTCTACAACTAAGTGCCTTAAGGAGAAAGGTTCCTGTCTGAAATTTCTTTCATTGATCGATTCAGCAAACATATTCTTTTGTTTTCTATCCCCAGTTGCCTAACCTGTACATGATAGAAATATAGTAGACACTCAGTAAGGACTGGTTATTTGTTCAGACCAGCTACAATGTTCAACATAGGTCTAATCTCTAGCAAAAGCCTTCTCTTGGATTTTACTAGGAAAGTGATTCTAACTTTAGGTTGCACTTGCTTTATATATCTGTACAAAAATTTTACCATCTATTTCTTATTAAAATAGAAGAGACTTTTTTTTTGACCACTAAACAGGGGAGAGGCTGTATATTCCGCCATTGTTGTTTTTATAGTTATTGCTGTTGTACGTTTTGTGTTTCTGTCCCGTTGTTTAATATTCCTTCTCTGATCTACCCACTGCCTATCTCTGCAGCCCCTTCCCCCACCACTTCGGCCCTTGCCCACTATTTTCCAGTCATTCTGACTTCTTTAAATTCTTATAACTTGCCATGCCCTCTCTGATTTTTACATCTTTTTACATAAGCTATAGAATATATAAGAATTATCTCCTAACTCCAGCCCTCCCTGTCTCCTTTCTCTTCTCTAGCTCTGACTGATCTTTCAGGATTCAGTTTTAATGTCATTTTTTCTGGAATGCCTTCCTGGTGCTGCAGCATAAGGAGACATAAACTCCCAGAACATGCCATACTTCTTGAGTGGTAATATGTCACCCATTGTCAATGCCTGGATTCTAAGCTTAAGGAGTCAAGGACAATGTCTGTTTTGTCCACCCTTAATATCATCAGTGCTCACCCCAGTGCCAGACACAGATGAGGTGCTCATCACCTTGTAGTAAATGAATGCAATCCTCCTGTAGGGGATCTTTGGGAGGGGGTATGAAACTTCACCTCCCCCGACTGGCCCAAATATCAGGTTCCTGTTCGTTTTTTTATTCCCTAAATTATCCATATACTCCAGTTTACTTATTTTAATTTCATTTTTTGAAAGTTTTGAAACTTCCCAGTATATAAAAATTAGATTAATCATATTCTTTGTTTCATTTTGAATTGCTTAATTGAAAAAATTCTGGCTTTTTTCTAGACCAACATAGTTTTTGTAGGATGACAAGTTCTCTCTGAACATTTTCCAAGTGTGTGCCCATTTAAATATTTACTTGGAAGTTTCTTTTGTTTTCAAGACACTTATTTGGAAATTCTGAGTGCAAATTATGGCTATGTAATCCATATGGACAAAAGCAAGCTGGTTGCCAGGTTACCATTTTAAATGTGCTCATAAAATACTGCTTGGTAATATCACTTTAATCCAGTGTTTACTGTACCTGGCAACTGTTCTCGTGGTATACTTCAAAAGTATTCAGATAGGATGTAGTTTCTAATGATCAAGGGACTACCACTGCTCGGTAAATAGGATTAGAGGCAAGACTGAGATATTTTGCTACTCATCACATGCATTTAAGTATATGAGAGTTAAATTTGACAAACTGAGTAAAGTTTCTTTTTTATAAATGAGTGCTTTTCTTTCCTGAAATATTTTATTTGTCAGAGTCATAGAAGGGCTATTTAACACTTTAGGAAATGCTGTCATATTTGGTTCTGCTTCTTTTAACTTTCAGCTAAGAGGACCAGAAACACAGTGAAAAGCTGGGCCAAACACGGCGGAAAGCTGGGCCGCACACGGCTGGGCTTGCAGGTGGGTGGACAGCCTGTGTGCTCCTGCAGCTGCGTCTCCCTGGCAGGGTTCTAGGGCTCCTCAGCTGTGCTTAGAACCCCAAAATAGATGCTTTTCCCTTCACTTCTTTCCCTGACTCACCTCAAATAGAACTAGACTTTCCACTTACAAAAAGCACAGCTTTCTTTATTTTTATGCTCACAAAATCACCTGATAACATTAGAATGCAAATGACTAAATGCAGACAGTGTGATTCCTTCTCCACTGGGCTCTGCAAGCATGGCCTGTGTGCTTATTCTGTGCCACATTCTTACAGGCTCAGTATTCTCTGCGTGTTCTTCTTAAAGAAATAGCTGCCTTTCCTGCGTCCTTTTTAAAAGGTGAAGAGTATCTATTCAAAAGTTCTTGCAAATCGTTTTGTGGGGTAAAGAAGAACCATTCCCTGTTTCTGCTTATAGCAGCATCTACCGTGGTAATCACCAACTCCGCCTTTTCCTTCTGGACACACAGCTAGTCCACATGCCCCAGCCTCTCTTGGGGTTAGGAGTGGCGCTGGTGTTGAATTTGGCTAATGCCATGCCGGCAGAAGTGACATGCATATCTCCAGGCCTGGCAAAAATCTCTCCTGCTTCCCACTCTACCTGCTGCCTGCAGGAACGGTGTTTGGGATCTCCAAGGCTTTGTATAGAAGGAGCCAGAGCAGAGTGTCCTGCTCACCATCAATGCACTGTGACATGAGCAAGAAATCAACTCGTACTGTGTAAAGCCATTGAGGTTTGGGGTGGTTGCTGGAGCAGTTAACCCAACCCGCCGACAATTGCAACGCTCTTTAACTCCTGTGACCTTCACATACTCATAAAAACACATGAAGGGGCTTCTCTGGTAGCGCAGTGGTTGGGAGTCTGCCTGCCAATGCAGGGGACGTGGGTTCGAGCCCTGGTCCAGGAAGATCCCACATGCCACAGAGCAACTGGGCCCGTGAGCCGCAACTGCTGAGCCCACGCACCACGGCTACTGAGGTCCGCGTGCCTGGAGCCGGTGCTCCTCAGGGGAGAGGTCACCACAGTGAGAGGCCCGGGCACCCCAGCCAGGAGTGGTCCCCGCTCACCACAGCTGGAAAGGGCCCGTGCGTAGCAGCAAAGACCCAACGCAGCCAAAATTAAAATAAATAAATTAAATAAATAAATTAATTTTTTTTAAAAAAAGAAAACACATGAAAATGGCCACCATGAAAGAAAAGCAGCATCAACCGTGAAGCTAGTGAAGCTAACATGCAGCCTGAATGGAGAGGGTGGTGCTTAGCTAGTTGCTCCTGCCCCTCCCTCGCCAGACCCTGTCCCTTTGAAATGGCTGTGGTAGGACACGAAGTCCACGTCACTTTCTCGCTGCTTTATTTTGCCAATACAGCTCCTACAAACTGTTGTACCCTTCAAAATCCACATGCACATTTATACTTCTGACTTATGCCACAGAGGCAGTTTTACTCCTGTCCTTTTCTTCCTCTCTTCCATACAAGAATATTTTCTTTAATGCTGAGTATAGATATATTTGGCCTTGGGACCTCAGGATCATCACAAGCTTTTGGAGTCACAAATGTGCTTGAAAAAATTGTATATCCTGAGTTGTATTCATTGGACATGCTTATAATTCTTTGCTTAAGTTTAAAAATATGCCCAAGAAACAAAAAAAGTCAAGTGTTAGATTTGGCAATGATTCAGTTAATCTGATCACCATAGGCAGAGAAACCCAGGTAATTCAAGCTGAAAAAGAAAACTCACTTAGATAAGGTATTTTCAGTTAGGGCCACACAGGAACATCTGCCAGCTTGTAGGCTGTCAAGTTTTTAAAGAAGTGTTTTATTTTCTTGGGACGTACAAGTGTAGAAGAAATACTCAAGTACTTGAAAAAGACTTTTCTCTCCCTGGGTAGCCTTGGGCGATCAGATCCCTGAAAGGAAGCAGGCATTTCCCCTCTGAAAAGGGATGGCTTTAACGTCTAGCAGATAAGCTTTCTCTCAGGAAGGGGAAAATCCTTATATATATATTTTCTTCCCAGCTATACTACAGCCCTAAAAATATCTCAGCCACAGTGGAGTTGGTTACCTTTTAGCACCTGCATTGGTGAATCTCTCAAGGCCTCTAAATTCAATTCTTAAAAATTGACTCTAAAATTTTCAAAGGGCTATGCGATGGGGAAAATTAGAGATTAGAATCCAAAACGGCCTGTGGAGGAAACAGTGGAAATTTAAACTGCCTTCTGTGTGCACAGCTGCCCTGTTAATAATGCTTTCACCGAGGAACATCTGCCTGGGGCCTCACCACACACCCAGGGTGCAGGCTGAGGGTTCAGTAATGTATATCCTGATGGGGGATTAGCCTTGTGAGCGTTCTCTCTTGCAACTGTGGCTGGTTCCAAATGGAACTGTTGGTGATCCAGAAACAAAGTGGACTCCCTTCCAGGAAGCTGAAATAAGGAGATTAAGAAACTAGGGAGTCCTACGAACGTTTTCCATGTTACTTAGAACTTAACCAGACTTAGCTTTAATCAAAGTTAATCAACCCATCTGAGGCAGATCAGAGAGAAAATCCAAATGAGGATGAATGCTAATGCAGCAGGGCACCAAGGGCCTTACTGGTAATAGGCAAGAAAGCCTCTTTCTCCAAATGAGAGAGATGTTCAACTGTGCAGGGCCATATGTCTGCTGCAATCTGTGGCCTTATGGATGAAGAACTCTCTCGACCCCAAGGCACTATGTTGAACAAGGAACAATCTTGACAGCGCCAAAGGGTGAAAGGAATTCGTTGTGTTTCAAACACAATAGAAATATTTTAGTAACAAAGGTGTTCGTAAAAAAATATGTCACTGGTGTTGATTGTTTTCTACATTATTTGATTAAAGGAGAAAGAAGAGAGAATCTTTGAAATTTTCTAAAATTAACAACTATAATATTAAGGGTTCCATTTTCTTTTTAAACAGAAGAATATTGACATATCCAAATATTTAACATTCTTTACAAAGTTGACATTTGGGGAGACTATACACACACCTCAATAAAAATTACCATTTTTCAAATAACATTTGGAACTTTTCCTCAGCAGTGCCTTTAAAAACTGTGGCATGTTTTATTAAATGCTCAGGAGTGGCCACTCTGTATATACTGTGAATTTCATATTTTTCTAAATAGTTAAAAGTTATAAAGCTTACCTGTAATGATTAAGATTTGTGATCAGAGTGTTACATTTAGGTGAAAGGAGCCTTTTTAACTCTAAAAGTAACAAAATTAAACTTTGTAAGTAAAAAGTAATCAAAGTTAATTTTTGGCTAATTTACAAAGTGACTCTAAAAACAGTGACCTAAGAGGAATTTTTGAAATGGCTTTGCACAATGGCAAAATTCTACAATACATGGCTAGCTCCCAAGGGTGATTTGACAGGCAAGTATTTATTTGGGTGTTTACATCCTGGCACAATTGTTTAAAAGGTCAGTGTGGCAGAGTTTAAAGGCAGTTTTTTGACATCAACTTTCAGTGATGAAGGACTAGGTAATCTGGACAACCTCCTGCTGAGGACAACTAAGAAAGCACAGAAATATTTTTTTAATGGCACAAAGGCATTGGAAAGTCAATAAGGCATGGGAGGACTATAGGGTCAAGATTTTGAAGAAGGTAAACATTCAAAGAGAAGAATGTTGCATTGCGGGGCCGCCCTCCCCCTGGCAGCGTCTGCCCAGTCCAGAATAGTCGGCTAAGCAGCCAAGAAGCCGCAGTGCTCACAGAGAGTCTTGTGGAATTAGGAGGACAAAAGCTGGAATAGATGTGTTCCTGGTAGTGCTGGTAAAACACCAATATTTTGTGTTAAAATACAAAGATCTCTAGGAGTAAGGATTCTAAAAGTAAGGGTGAACCAGTAGTAGACATCTCAAAGGAATTGAAGTCCAGATTTAAATTTCTAAAGTCCTTGAAAACAGATCAATGTGTGCCTGTGTTGCTAGTGTACATAGCTGCCTGCAAAAAATCACCATAAATCATCTCTAGTTGAGGGTAACATCAGTATAGGGCTTATCTCTATAATTTTTATATGCAATATTCAGCAAGTAATCAAAAATAATCAGGCATGTGAAGGAAAAACATAAGGGAAAAAACATATTAAAGAAACAAACATTCTAAACTACAGATAAAGACTTTAGAAGAGCTATGTTTGCTGTATTTTAGGAGATAACAGATATCATTGAAAAGTTAACCAGGTATATGGAAACTATTTTAAAAATTATATAGAAATTAAGAGCTCACTAGGAGTAACAGCATATTAGAAACAATTAAAGAATCAATAAGTAAATCAAAAGATAGATTAGAAGAAAATGTCCAAAGTGAATAATGGAGAGTAAAAAGAATCTAAAGTTAAAAGAGAGGGTAAGAAACATAGAGGATAGTGTGAGGATGTGCAGTGGACAACGGTCCTAGGCAAAAAGATGAGGAAAAAATGGGGCATTAGTGATCAATGCTAAAATGACAATAGCTGAGGATTTTCCCAAAATGAAGAAAACATCAAGCCACATATTCAAGAAGCATCATAAACTCCAAGAAGGATTTTTAAAAAATCACATCTAGATGCATCATAGTAAAACTGAAAATAATCCAACTGGGAAACATTTTTAAAAGAACATCCTAAAAACAAAAAGGATAGGAAGAAAACATACACTGAAGAAATAATTAGCCTGACAACTATCTTTTGAAAAAAAAGTATGGAAACCAGGTAAAAATACAGTAACAACTTTCAAAGAAAGCAAGCAAATAACTGCCAACCTAGCATTCTATACCCAGAGAAAATATCCTTCAAAAATAAAGGTAAAATAGACTTAAAATTTTTTTTTTAATTGCAAAAATTCATCACTGACTGACTTGAACTAAAATACTAAAGGATGTTTTGCAGGTAGAAGGATAGTGATCCCAGATAGAAAGTTGTAGATTTAAGATGAATTAAATAACAAAAACACCACCCACAACAACATAAAGCAAATATATGGGCAAATCTAAATTGATGTTAACTGTAATAAACAATATTAATAATGTCATTTAGATACACAAAATCAATGGTCAATGGTGTCCAAGTGTTCGAAAGTCCTCACATTGTCAGAGGTAAAATTAATAATTTATACAACAGCTTGGATTAAATCTAGGGTGACCATGGCAATCTCTAGTATAAAGAGTGAAAGAATAGGAAAAGCTAATAGAGGTAAAGACCTCATATAAGTTGAATCATGCAGTATTTGTCCTTAGTTGTCTGGCTTATCTCACTTAGCTTAATGGCCTCAAGGTTGATTTATGTTGTTCCATATTGCCAATTTTTCTCCTTTCTTAAAGTTAAATAGTATTTCATTGTGTGTGTGTGTGTGTGTGTGTGTGTATACACACAAAGAATATACTAGTTATAGATAATATACAAGATATAGTCTTTGTCCATTCATCTGTTGATAGACCTCTGGCTTGTTTCCATGTCTTCACTATTGTGAGTAATGCTGCAATGATCATGGGAGTATAGATATCTCTTTAAGATAGTTATTTTACTTCCTTGGATGCATACCCAGAAGTATGGATCAGATGATAGTTCTAGTTTTAATTTTTTGAGGAATTTCCATACTGTTTTTCAAGGCCCTATACCATTTTGTATTCCCACCAACTAAAATAGTGAAATTCATAGAATCAAAGAGTAGAATGGCAGTTGCCAGGGCATAGGGGGGCAGAGAAGGAAATCTAATCAACAGGTACGAAGTTTCAATCAAATGCGATTAATATGCTCTAGAGATCTATTGAACAACATTGTACCTATAGGTCACATTAATGTATTGTACACTGAAAAATTTATTAATAGGGTAGATTTCATTTTAAGTGTTCTTACCACAATAAAATAAAATATAAAATGATAGAAATGGAATAATTTTTAAATATAGAAAATAATTCCAAAAGAAAGCAGAGGAGGAAAGGTAAGATACAGAGAGCAGACAGGACAAATAAAAGGAAAATATTTAGATGATTGATTTAAACCAAAATATATTAGTAATTACATTAATGTAAATAAGATAAACAATATTGAACAGGAGATCCTAGCTAGTTAAGTATGAGTAGAAAATGAATAGGATAATGTTTGGAAAGGAAGAAATAAAGCTACTATTATCATCAATATATAATATATATGTCAAAAATCCAAAGAATCTCCAGATAAATTATGGTAATAATAGATGAATTTGGCAAGATTGCTGAATACAAAAATAATTTTAAAATCAGTTTGTTTGATTTTTTTTCCTTTTGGATGTCACTTTTCAAACAAAAAGACTGGCTTTTACCTTGGGAATTCTTTCCTAGGCACTTGGAAAAGTGTCTACCTGTCTCTTATTTTCTCTTTGGTTGCTTCTGATTCTAGGGGAATCAGAAGCCATGTCATGAGGCAGCCCTGTGGACAGGTTCATGTAACAAAAGTCTGCCAACATGAGTCAACTTAGAAGTGGAATTTTATTTTTATACATTAACAAAAATAATTTGACATACAAATTTTTTTTAAAAACTACATAAAATGTCATTAAAAAAAAAAAAGCTATTAACTAGAAATAAATCAAATAAGAAACGTGCAGGACCCAAACTCCAAACAACCCAACTACTTATGAACAGTTAGAATTGAAATTCATGAATGCATATATACACATATACATGTATATATACACTCACACACATGGACACACATATGTATGTATATGTATATTCATATACAATGGAATTCTATACAACAATGAAAAGGAATGAATCACAACCACACATAAAAAAAATGGATTAATGGGCTTCCCTGGTGGCTCAGTGGTTGAGAGTCCGCCTGCCGATGCCACGGAGTGGCTGGGTCTGTGAGCCATGGCTGCTGAGCCTGCATGCCTGGAGCCTGTGCTCCTCAATGGGAGAAGCCACAACAGTGAGAGGCCCGCGTACCGCAAAAAAAAAAAGATTAATGTTACTAATGTAACATTGAAAGAAACAAGACTCAAAGTTTCCATTTATATAAATTCTATAAACAGACAATACTAAGCTATAATATTAGAATTCAGGAGAGTGGTAACTTTTGAGGTATAGGTAGCACTTGTGAAGGTACATAAAGGAAATTCTGAGATGCTGGCAAAGTTTTATTTCTTCAGTTGGTTTGAAGTACCTGGTCAGAAAGTGGGCAGGCTTGGAGGTTGCATCCATCATGGCTGGCATGGATCCTGGGTCTTCAGGGGCAGAATAGTCACAAGGGACCAATGGCATGGGCCTGGTATCTGTGTCTGTGGCAGATGACCTGCTATTGGGGCAGGCCAGGAATCTAGGTTTATAAGAACCTCCTGGCGATGGTGTGGGTCTGGTTCTGGGGTCCATGGTAAGGCTGGGCCCTCACTTCAATCTTCTTCTCACATGAGAAGGGAGTCTCTCTCCATGCTGGGCTTCATAGGCTTGAGAGAGGGGTGATGGGGGTAATGTGAAACTGTCTTTACTACCCTCTTCAATGCATCTTTTCTTATTTCCGTGTTCCACCCAGGTGCTGTAACCCCTATCCTGGAATGCTTAGCTCTTGTGAAGGTATTTTTGTGTGGAGGTTGTTGTTCAAATTGATGTTTCTGGGAGGCCATGAGCAGTAGGAATTTCTATCCCACCATCTTGCTAATGTCACCTCCATAACTCACTACATGATGAAAGTGATTTGAATGACTATCAATTTTTGAGGAAAAATTCTAGAAACTTTAGCCTGTAAGCATAGAGTTTTAAAAATAACATTAACATCTTTTCAAATAAATTGCACAACTAATTATATTAAAAAACAAGATACATTAAAATAACTAAAAATCTTTCTTCCCCATGGATCAACATTATGACCAACTATTACCCTATAAACTTTGTCGTCAGTCAGTCAGTCTTCAGGTAGGCAAGTTTTAATTTATTCATTCAACAATCAATATTTAGCAAATATTGGTCTCTCTTAGAGGCTGCACGTTGAACACAAAGATAATAAGACTGAGCAATTCACATTCAAGGTAAGAAAAATAGTCAAGAAATTCATAAAGTCCTCCACTTGAAATTTATTGAGCACTACTAGATGATGGATAGTCAAACATAAATGGTTTTATGGCCTCTCCTCTTGAAGAGCACTCTAGAGAGCATGACAAATTCCAACAACATGTTCTAAGATTTATGATAAAGGGCAGATGAGGAAATAGTTATATCCCCCTGGGCAAGGCAGTGGTCAAGAGGAAGTGACAGTGACATCCTTCAGTGTCCTGAAGGATGAGTAGAAACAAGATCATGGACAAAGAGGTACATCAGCTGGTTTGGAGAACTGGAAATAGTTCACAGACACTAGAACCTAAGTGGATGGAGACAATGAAGGAAGAAGAGGCTGAAAAATAAAGAGGGGGCCTGACAGCAAATGACCTTTTATCATCATAATAAACATATTGGATTTTTGGCAAGGTATGATTATTAAATGGTTTTAAGTATCAATAGAATAGTGACATGTTCATACTGCATTTTAGAAATATAACTTCAATGGCAGTATGGAGAATATTCACGAAAATGAGACAGCCTAGAGACCATGAACATGACAGAAGGGATGGTGGTGTGTGTAGGAGAATTCAGATGTGGAGCTAAAGACATTGCTGACTGCTTGGGTGTGGTGAGGAAAAGCGATGGATGTTTAGTGGTGCCCTTCCAGCTATGGGACAGGCAACAAGACTGGGGGAAGACCTTAAGTTCAGTTTCCACTTGCTGAGTTTTAAGTGCCTAAGGAATAAACAATAAGGATGACCTTCATGGCAAGGATCACATTTAAATCTCTATAGACCTTTGATATAAATCCATAACCTTTTTCTTCTATATGATAAATGACAATGAGAATGTCTTTAGAGTTATAAACTAATGCGTTTATGTTAATAATTACACTTTTCTAGTGGAAGCATGATAAACCCTTTAGAGCAGGAACAAATTCCTTGGCCTCTCTGGGTAGTGTATCATTAGTCGTCTATACATAGCTCTGTATCAAAAGCTCCTTTCTCCTCCCGGAAAGTCATAATTTTTCGCCTCCTCTAAGCATCCTACTCTTAACACTGACCTCAAAACAATTCTCCAAAAAAGATTTTAGGTTGTATCTGTAAATAAAATGAGCCTATAATTTTGATAAAATGAGCCTATAATTTTGGTCCACTGGTAAAGAATCTGCCTTCCAATGCAGGGAAAGAGGGTTCAATCCCTGCTGGGGAAACTAAGATCCCACACGCCAGGAAGCAACTAAGCCCGCATGCCACAACTACTGAGCTCGCGTGCCTCAAGGAGAGAGCCTGTGCACCACAACTAGAGAAGAGAAAACCCGCGTGCTGCAACTAGAGAAAAGCCCACACGCTGCAACGAAAGATCCTGCATGCCTCAACGAAGATCCCGCGTGCCACAACTAAGCCCCAACGCAGCCAAAAAAATTAAATAAATTAAATAAATAAATAAATATTTCTTTAAAAATTTTGATATTTTAATGAACCTTGAGAGCTGAATCAATCTCCTCCCAGTGTGCCATCCTTAGTAAAAGATAGTCTTGTTTAAATTTTAAGTTTGTGACCTTATTTTCCAAAACAAATGCACTCGTTATCATTATTTTTTTCTTGAGTAGTCACTTAATTTGTCCTCCTGTGTATACATTATTTCCCTAATTATATCAATTCACTGAGGGTATGTCTTAAGTGTCTTTGGATCTTCTGATGCCCTCCTCATAGCACCAGGCACATAGTCTGTGCTCAGGAAGATTTGCTGATGGTTATTTGGTATGTTATTTGAATTAATCAAATGATGTCATTAACTATTTTTAATAAGTCAAAGTTTAAACTTAAATTGCAAGTCTTGGAGTGGATGAATACAATTCTGGATTTTCAAACTGTTGCTTACTTTCTTGGAAACTGTGTCATGCCCTTACACAATCAACTTTCCTAATTCCTTGTTGACACATTCTCTGAATCATAAAAGGAAAATAAATTTGATTCATAAAAAGAGTTAACTCATGTTTTGATACTCAGAGTGGTATTTTTCCCCTGCTACTGAACTTGATGATTTGCTAAGAAAAAAACAAAAGCTACAAATCCCACAGTGACCTCATTCATGTCCTGTTAACCAAACACTTGTCATAGTAATCACGTGGACAGCTAGAACATTTATAAAGGCCACAGGGCCTTTGCAAAGAGTTGGAAACTGCTCTGTTTTAGTGAATCTTGGAACAGGTATGCTCCTGCATGCACATTGCTATTGTCAAAGGACTTTCCACAATCTCCTTGTGTTTTATGAATTATAATTGAAGTGTGCCACCAAGTTAAGGAGGGACAAAGGTAATTTTTGGAATTAACCAGATCTCTTCCCTGAATATTGACTCTTGTGAAATCTACTGCAGTTCCTGTATGCATGAAACCTTGCTTCTGTAGAGGAGACTGGACTTTCTCCCCCAAGAGCTAATCTCCTTGTCAATGACCAGTGGCTCATGAACAACCTACTCATCAAACAATGGTGGTGCCTTACATTGAGACATTTATGGCCTGGGAGGTGTCTACCCATTGAACATGAACTGCAAAGGTGGTAAAACTGATAGGGTTTTAAGGTAGCTCTCTAGGCAAAATAACACAAGAGCAGCACTACCTT
The DNA here is from genome assembly GCF_963924675.1 of Phocoena phocoena. Taxonomy (NCBI): domain Eukaryota; kingdom Metazoa; phylum Chordata; class Mammalia; order Artiodactyla; family Phocoenidae; genus Phocoena; species Phocoena phocoena. The sequence goes on along the minus strand of NC_089235.1, from coordinate 37,821,790 downwards.
CATTCAAACTGAGTATTAAAATAGAACCATTTCTCACTCAGAGAGTTCCCTCAACAGTAACTGAATATGGGTTAGTGCAGAAAATGCTATGAATCACTGAGCCTCAGAGGTCTGTCTGTCTTTATGTAGACAGATGGATTGATTCTTTTATTGTATGTTGGCTAGAGTAACATTTGAAGTCCTAGAATAGTCAGGACAGTTAATTAAATGTTTCATACTTTATTTACTCCATGTTTAAAAGATTTTTTAAAGTACCAGTCATCCATTAAATCCATAAAACTGATGTGTCAATTGGTCCAATTCTTTGGTTGCTGTTAAGTGTTTATTGAATAAACCACAATGTATCAAACATAAGTATAGACAAGCCCATTCTAAGCTTACAAGCTAAATTAGCTTAAGCATTACTCATAAAAAAAAAAAAACCCACAAATCCTAAACAAGCATGTATTGATCAAATTTTAAAGGTAGTTTGTGAACAATGGACCAGTGAATACCGTGGGGGAAACAGTTGCTAAAAAGGAATTTTCAAGAACTGAGTCTTATTTGACTCAGCTTTTCTGAGAAGATTTCACATGTAAGATGTAATTTGATGAAGAGTCAAATGTTGGATGTCAGTGAGCTTCGCAGGTCCAAGTTAGGGAAAAAATCCAAAACAAATTACCTCAAACCTAAATCTGAAGCAGATTTTTCAATTAAAATAGAAAACAAATTTCAAAATTGGGCAAGATTGGCAATTATCTGGTCACTTTGATCAGTATTAATGATGTGAGCAAATCTGGAATTGAGCCAAGACAGTGTTTTCTTCCTCTTTTGTTTGCTTACATGCTGGGTAATTGAATTAAGCATATACTGGCACTCACACTTCTGAAGGAGTGGCTATCAGTTCAACCAAGTCTCAACCTCCAAACCTCACACAAACAGTGTGATGCCCAATTCTTTCTGCTTTGAGGACCTGGAAGCAAATTTATAAGGTTTGGTTTCGGGGAAAGAGAAGGTGATGCACGATGTGATTTATTCCTCTTGAATAAATGTGGAACTTTCTACAAATCTCAGACTCAGGGGTTCTACTATCGCTTCCTGGAACCCATCAGTGTATACCACCTCTTTTCTGAAACAGAACAAAAAACTCAAATCATTAGTTATGGTTCAGAAGAAGCTGCTTGTTTTACTATGCTTAAAAAGCTTATTTTAGAAATAATGATATTACTGCATAGTCATTATATTTACATTGGCTAATGTTATAGCCAAGATCCTGTTCCTAAGGCCTTTGACTGTTTACAAAACCCTTTTTTATTTATTATCTCATTAGACCCTCCTATTTACCTTTTCAGGTGACTCTTACTGTCTGTATTTAACGGATGGAGAAAACAAAGCTCAGGAGATTGACTATCCCAACCTCATAAGTTCATACAGAGGCAGAACTTAAATCCAAGAGTCCTGACATCTAGTGTTTTTTGTTTGTTTGTTTGTTTGTTTAAATTATATTAGGATATCTGTTAGAAGCCAGAGAATAATTATGCTATGGAATATTTCCAGAACCTCAGAGATCAACCCATTAAATTCTAAACAGCAATCTTAAGAATAGGCTTAAGCAGAGATGGTTCTAATGGGCTTTGTAACGAAAGGGATTTATCGTGGGATTCAGGAAGGTTCTGTTCTTTTTCTCATTCATTTATTCCTCTTCTCTAACTTCTTTGGATATTGGCCATGAAGTTGATGAAGGGACAGGGACAACTGTAGTCTGACCTTTGGTCAGTACTGAGCCCAGAATTTTTCTCAGTGGAAATAGTGGAAAAATAAAAGAAATACAACCTACAGGGGAAAAATTAAATTCTTCCATTGTAATGACAGTAGTTTATCAAGATGAAAGCCAGAGTGGGTCAGAGTCATCTTTATTCCAAAAGGCCATGCCAGTGGCTGAACTGATAATGCAAATCCTTCTCAGCTTAGTGCCATTTGGCTGAAATATTCCAGTTTTTTTGAACTGTGAATGATAAAGTACGATCACTGTGTAGAATTGGGGTGAGGGAGAGGGAACAAGAGAAATTTGTTTACACAAATTTACTCCTGGATGTCCTAAATTATGCCTCAGAAATAATCGTTTAATCTGTTCCACACAAAGAATTTGTAAACAAACACATTTTCAGTATTGCTCCTTAAATGGAAGAGTTAGTTAGGGGGGAAGAAGATAGACATTAAATCTTAAGCACTGAATAGTGGCTTTACAGCTCTGCTCTCAAAGTATCAGATACTTTTACAAAGAGAAGCTTCACACAAAGGAGGATGGACCAATGATTTACTAATGTAGTCCAGCCTCAGATTCTGTGCACCCTTACAAGTTGATCTTCATTATTTGCAGATTCCATACTTGCAAATTTGCCTACTTGCTAAAATTTATCTGTGACTCCAAAATCAATACTTATGGTGCTTTTGAGATCATTCACAGGTAAGTGCAGAGGAGGGAAGAGTTTGAATCAGCCATTGCGTACATTCCCAGCTGAGGCAGAACTTGGCCTTCTTGTTTCAGCTCCATACTGTACACAAGTGTCCTTTTCTTGGTCTATTTAGTGCCACATTTTCCACATTTTTGTAGTTTTTCTTGGTAATTTTGCTGTTTAAAATGTGCCCCAGCCATAATGCTGAAGTGTTGTCTATTGTACCTAAGCCCAAGAAGGTTGTGTCATGCTTTATGAAGAAAATATGCATTTAGATAAGCTTTGCTCAGGCATGAGTTAAATCAACAATATATAGTAAGTAAGGTGTCTTTATACAGAAACACACATAAAACAAGGTTATGTATTAATCACCTGATGACAATGTTGTGACCAGGGGCTTGTAGGAACCTCCCCCTTTATTTCCCCTAGTAGCAATGATTCAATATTTGCTAACGCACTGTTTGCAGTGACTTTTTAGAACATATAACTACAGCAAATAATGAAATTCCACTATAGTGCTTGTTTCTAGTACCCAGAATTATCAATCAGATAAAAGGTAACAAAAAAGAATTTATACTACCGCTTAGAATTACAGAAATTATAGACTACAAATCCAAAATTTTAAATGTAGTTGTTGGTTTTTAAAAAATGCATATTTCAAATGTATGTAACCTTGAGTAAATATATGCATATCTATTTTCAGGCATACTTTGCTCCTCTTAAGAGATATACAACAGTTTGGAAAGTAATTCAAGTGGAGCACAGGCTCTGGGCGCGCAGGCTCAGCGGCCATGGCTCATGGGCCTAGCCGCTCTGCGGCATGTGGGATCTTCCCGGACCGGGGCACGAACTCGTGTCCCCTGCATCGGCAGGCGGACTCTCAACTACTGTGCCACCAGGGAAGCCCAAACCATGTCTTTTGAAAGGAATCTGTATCAGAAGCAGAGTTGGTGTTATTGAAATATAAACCTCACATGAGTATGTTTTAGGTACATTGATTTTTTATTGTTGAATAATAATAATACTTTGCATTTGTACAGCTTGCTCTGGTCTTAACCCCGCTCATGTGCATTCGATCATTTTGATTCTTTAGGAAGGTAAAGACATTCAGGTATTACCACCACAAATTAGCTGATGGGAACTGTGAGTCTACCAGTTAAGTGACTTGCCCATTGTAACAAGTCACTTACATGTCATTTTTGGGATTAAAATTCAGAAGACTTCAGATAGTGTCCTATATTTTACCCTGTGTTGCCATGCTAAGGCTCATTTTTAGCCTTGAGAAATTTTTAGCACACTTTGTCTATCAGTAAATCCAAATCCAAAGACCAGTTGAAAGTGTTCTAAATGTAAAGTTGTTACATGTTTTCCATTTATAATTCCACTTACCTATATTTGAAGCACTGCTTTTTAAATAACATATTTTATTTTACACTTTCTTCTGATTTATGTCTGTGATATAAGAAGTATCTACTGAGAGACAAGCTGAATTTGTAACCTGTGTCATATGACTCCAAGCTAAAAGTACATTCTTTACTTACATAGTAAATCCTGGATTGGACAGTGAATGTTTAAGTTTGGGAAACATGTAAGTCTGGTTTATATCTCATACCAAAGAACACTCAGTATTATGTTGAACAGAAAAGAAGCTTCAAGATAAGGCAAATGTAGCTACCAAAAGTAATGATCTTTTTGAAAAATTGCTATCATGTCACCCTCGAACTGATAAAACATTTGCAACTGTTGTTTTTTTGGTAGCCATAATGTTGCAAAAATTGGGAGAGAGGCATTTCTTTTTGCAGGGGTGTGTGGTGGCACATATTTACTTACACTTGGCAGATTATCTTATTTTAAATGGATTCAACAGTCTGTGAGGGGGCAGATGTTCATGACAACAAAAGGAGGACAAATTAGACTGAGTTAAAAAGGGAGCATACGGGAATAAATACAATGAATGGTTATTAGCCTACAGAAGTGCTATAAGAAATAAAAACTTGACGTGAATGGGAAAGCAGGGTGATGGTATATAGCAGGGAAATAAAGAAGGAAGACCAAGTGGCAAGATTTTGTCAAGTTAAAAAATTATCTGTCAAAATTTCAACATCTCATAAAATACGTTTTAGAATTCCATTCTCACCCACCATCCTCACCCCACCCCATATAAAAGAAGCCTTAAGACTGTAAAAATTCAAAAGCTCAGTGTTCAGACTTTAAAATTTTAACATTTTCAAGGGACAACACAAATTTAGCTCAGCCGGTAAAGCTTATTTTTGCTACACCGATGTTGACATCCTTATTACAGACCTTTCTATCAGAATGTTGAAGAGATGGAGGGATGCCTAACTTGCTGTGAGTTTGCTGGGACACGAAAGAACTTTGCTTCAGGAGTATTTTTAATGGTCCAGTCAGGGCTAGAGATGGCCCTGCTCAAAAACTCAGTGTGGTGCCAAAAGGGTAACCAAATGAAGTATGCAATTAGGATGCTTTTAGAGGCACTCTGCGATATTGCTGTGCTGTAATAGTCATTGTGTTGTAATTACTGCTGATTTGTTGTGTTGTTTTGAGCCTTTAAATCCCTTGAAGTATCCTGCCAAAAATTAAAGTATTAAAAGGGTGACTCAAACACACTTAAGATTATAAACAGCTTAGATCAGATCTATCGTACATGAAACTGATATTGTTAAGGAACATTGAGTCATTTGAACCAAAAAGAGGACATAAAAGAAAGAAAGGACTGTCTCCAGCCTTTGAAAGAAAAGTAGAAGTGAAACATTTTCAGTAACACAATGATTTAGTTTTTCTGGATTAAGATGAAATAGGCTTCATCAGTGAGGCAGGTAAGACTTTGCTCCAAACACTCTATTGACAATTAATGATCAATCTCCTGATCTCCAGATGAGATACCTCATCTGTGAATGTATATTTACCTCATGGATTAAAAAGAGTATAGGGCTCATTTGGGAAACATAGCTTTTCCCCCCAACTCCTCCAGGGCACTAGAGGATATTCTTCATTTTAGAAGTATGTAGCTTTACCCAGTAGACACATTCCTGAAGAGTTATTTGGAAAAAAAAGTTTTTTGTTAATAAAAGCATTTTTGTAAGCATTAAAAGAGGCTGTGCTGAATGTAAAACTACAGTAAATTCTAATTGCCTTTTTGATAGAGCCAGATTTTCAGATACTGCATTTACATGAAGTGGAGTGGGCCTCTGCAGAACTCTTAGTAAAAGAGTTAATCCTGTTTTCTCAAGTGCCCAATTTATCACAGAGTTACCTTAGGCACTGGGAGCATCTGGCTCAACACGTACATATTTCTCAAGTACAAATTAAGGACTGAGAATGAGGCCAGGAACGCGCTTTTATGTGAGGCAATAGGATGGACTCACTGAGAGGGAGAGGCATAAATATTGCTTCAGCTTTTAATAAGGATGAAACTCCATATATCATTAACTATTCTTCCTTCAATGTCTTGAAAGCCCTCAGTCATTACGCTAGATCCCTGCTTAATATTCTGCATGTGTGAACCAATTTGGGTTGAAGTTGCATTAAGCAGGTGGGGCATTAAAAATGAATCCTCTTTTATTGTTAAGATATTTTTAAAGAAAGCCTGCTTTGTGTGACTTATCCTGCAATTTGTGCTGAGATATGTATCTGCATACCACTTCTGTCTACCCTGTATGATCTTAGATGGACGACTAAACGGTCATTTTGCATACTATTACCTAATCATAATGATTGTCTCTCTTCATTTCTCTTTATTTTTTAAAAATCAGGCTTAGTTATGGCCAATTTGGGGAAAAAACTGAACACATCTTTTTTACTTGCTTTATTTCTTCATGGATTCTCAAAAGTGTCATGGGTAGGGTGAGAGTGTAGTATTACACTTGAAACTTTAAAAAAATTTTTAATGTCTTTATTGGAGTATAATTGCTTTTCAATGGTGTGTTAGTTTCTGCTTTATAATAAAGTGAATCAGCTATACACATACATATGTCCCCATATCTCTTCCCTCTTGGGTCTCCCTCCCTCCCACCCTCCCTATAGCACCCCTTTAGGTGGTCACAAAGCACCGAGCTGATCTTCCTGTACACTTGAAACTTTGATGGGCAAGAAAACAACGACACTGCTTATAGAATCCAGTTTTCCTGATGTCACATTGTCTATATGGGTGATATATGTTGCCTTAAATTGGAAATAATCTGTTCCGTGGACTGAAAGTCTCAGTCTGCTCTAAGCAGTTTCTAGGCACATGCTCAGTTGTCTTGGGAGTGTGGGAGATGCCTGTGCATCGATGACTGGATGCAGAGCACGTTAAAGTGCATAAAACTTGGATGGAAAGGGTCCATGTGGAGAATGACAATGCCATGACCCTGCAGTAGCTACTGTTGAAATTTGAGCTGAAATCATAGCCAAACCTCTGTTGAAACCCTGACATGAAGAGAATCTCACTTTGGGAAAAGAAACCCCAATATCTCATTAAACACATTTGTCCTTGCTCTGAAGTCATAAAATAAGGACCTCATGGAGAAACCCAAGACAAACTGTTTTTCAAGGGAGAGAAAGAAAGGAAAGACAACCCTGCCTCTTCCTCTGCATCACAAAAGTATCCAGCCTCCAAGGTGACCAGTTTGACCTTTCTCTTAAGCACTGTTTAATTTTTTTTAAAGCCTTTCAAAATGCCAACATGCAAATTGTACATAAAATATTTAAAACATGAGTCCTCACTTTGAAAAGATGAATTAATGAATTCATCAATCAAAACCGTGAAGTTCTGAAAACCTCTAATTTACTCTTGTTGTAATTTAGTGGAAGAAAGGTAGCCTTCCACTAGATAGTTCCACAGAAATGTAATTAACCTTTGCTTTCGACGGAACAGTGGGACAATTGGTAAAGAAAGAGGGTAAATAAAATACACACACACACACACACACGCTTCGGAGCACAACCTTACAGGTCTCTTCCTCCACGAGTTACTGTGAGGATCAATATTTGAAACAGCCTGTGAATTATAAATTACTCCATAAATATGAGGAGTTGCAATAGTTGTTTTTAGACAGTTGATAGATAGATAGATAGATAATAGAGGCAGACAGACATCAAAATGTTAACACAATATTGTATAATTATTTCTATTATAGAAATGAGGTACAGTCTAATGATTACTTACTGCATTTTCTAATGATTTTTTCAATTAACATGTATTACTATGAAATAAACCAAAATGAAATACCAATGTTACATTATTTTATTAGCAGTCATGACTACTGGTCCACACATATCATGGCAATGGTGGCGTATATTCAAACATAAAAATTGTAGCATACGGTCCAACAAATTAAAGTGCTTTCATAGGTACAATGGGTCAGAATACTTGGAACTGAGACTGCCAATAAAATAGGTTTGATTCAGTTCAAGTAAGCAGGGATGGTAATCTTCTTGTAAGACTGAAGTATGGAGATTAAAACAGGACACTACCAGCTCCTCCCTGCCTCCCAACTCTCATCTTCTTCTGATTCAGGACAGAGTGAACCTATTTCTTTCAATATTTCTCACTAAACCTCCAATTCTTTCTCTCCTTTGCTTAATTACCTCAGAGTTCATTTAAATCTGATTCTAGCCTATGTTAAGGCTTGACAAGAGTTTAAGAGAAGGGCAGATGTATTTTGTATCACACGGAACCTGTGATCTATTTACAGAGAAGAAAGACTAACTCTTCCAATTTTTACAGGTTTTTGCTCATTTAATTAATTTTACTTCCACAGGTGAAAATGGATGGACCATTTCTGGGAAAAGAAAAGAGCCCAATTAAAATTGGGGTATGTCATTACCCTGAGAAGAAATGAATATGCCTTTTTAATATAAAGAACCCCTATATTCCTGTGACTCTGATTTATTCTTTGGTTTCTTGTCTCACACATTAAGGAATTTTCTAGGTCACCACTGTTTGTGTACGTATATGTGTGTGCATGCCCACGTGTGTCCCAGAATAAAAATATGAAGCATTTAATATCCTTTTTTTCAGTACTAATATAGTTTATATTTTAATATAAAACCTAATTGACTAAGTAACCAGGATTCATGCATTATCTAAATTCTTTTTCTTTAGTAGGAATAATTAAATTCAGGTTGGAGTTTTAACATGTTCCTCTTTCTATGAATATTTCTCCAAACGATTATGTGCTTAGTAAAAATATATGTGTACTGGGGGACATGGATATATTTTAATAAATGACAGAATCAAAAGTTAAAAAAAATCCAGAAGAAGCCCAAGAAATGTCTGTTCTTTGAGGGATCTGACTGTATTAAAAAAGAAAATAAAAAGACTATATAAATATGTACGTATATAGAAAGACTTAAAAGATTATATATATACATATATATGTGTGTATGTAATATACGCATATAAACATAATCAGGGATAGTTGTGTGTGCATGTGTGTTTGAATATGTGTGAGTGTATAATTGTATGACAGATTACACATCAGAAAGGTCCTAGAACCATTCTCATTTCTCTCCCATCCACATATATTTTATTCTCTAATTTTTTGTTTTGGGATCAAGTATTTCATGGGAGACCTTGTCATTTCTGCCTTGTGTTGATTAATACTTTTATTTTTTTGTTTTTAATTGATTCCTATACATAAACTATGAGACTCAAAAAGTGATCCAACTTTTTCTCGAAGCAGTGAGACTGTGTATGTTACCCTTTATGGTTTCCTTCTTACAAAAATAAACAAAAACGTAAATTTTTAGTTTTTATACCTTCTAATAGCTCAAACAAAAATGGTCTGAGTGCCATGAGTGGTAGGTTTGGCTAGTAAGACAGTTTCATCCAGCAATGAAATTTCCTGCTGCAGGAGGGCTATGAACTGCTAATTAGCATCTATGACCTAATATTCTCTAGCAACCAAGAGTAATAGCAGTAATTTCCAGTTTTATGCAGAGTACGAGTCTCCAATATTACCAGCACTTCTGTTTCATTTGTAATTAACTGTAAGCAATAATTACAGTCAAGAAAGTATATCCTAATGCTCCTCGGTAATAAAATAAAAAGAAATTATGTTTGTAAAACTTATATACGTGTCATGCTGACTGACTGGAGTTCTTTAAAAGCCTTGAGGTTATATATGTATCAATTAAATTTTTCATTTTGTCTACACTGGTATCACTCTTAATTTTAATTTGTAACTTTTAGTTCACTACTTAATTATTTGTTCTTTGCTTGAAAATGAATATTTATTAGATTTGGTTTTGAGTTCATGGATAAAAGGAAACATTTAAAAGCTAGTAACTAGGGGGAGATATGATACTACATGACAATATATTTTAAGAGACTGGTAATGCATAATTCTTTCTTTTTTCTTGGCCATCACTCCAAATAAACTTTTATTTTTTTAAATATTAAACTTTTAAAATAAGCTTTTAATCACAAGGTAATACACACAATGTAATACACATTGATTAATTTTCATAAAGTGAATGCACCCATGTAACCATATCCAGATCAAGAAATATACTATAAGAACACAAGGTTGGTTTAATACTCAGAATTCAAATTAACAGAAAAAAGAGAGAAAAACCATATCATCTCAATAGATTTTGTCAAATACAAGCATTTAATAAATTTACTCAGTCATGAATTTATTAAATGTTTATACCAAACTGTCAGTACAACAGAACTTCCTTAACCAGGTACAGAGAAGATTGCCTCATGTTATGCCCCTATCAAAACCCTTCTTCCTAAAGTAACAACCCTCCTGTCTTCTAACAAAATAAATCACTTTTTCCTGTTTTTAAATTTTATATAACTGGAATGATATAAAATGTATACTCTTCTTTTTTTTGTCTAGCATCTTTATTAGAGTATAATTGCTTAACAATGGTGCATCAGTTTCTGCTTTATAACAAAGTGAATCAGTTATACATATGCATATGTCCCCATATCTCTTCCCTCTTGCATCTCCCTCCCTCCCACCCTCCCTATCCCACCCCTCTAGGTGGTCACAAAGCACAGAGCTGATCTCCCTGTGCTATGGGACTTCTTCCCATAGCTATCTATTTTACGTTTGGTAGTGTATATATGTCCATGCCACTCTCTCACTTTGTCGCAGCTTACCGTCCCCCTCCCCATATCCTTAACTGCACTCTCTAGTAGGTCTGCATCGTTATTCCTGTCTTGCCCCTAGGTTCTTCTGACCTTTTTTTCTTTTTTAGATTTCATATATATGTGTTAGCATACAGTATTTGTTTTTCTCTTTCTGACATACTTCACTCTGTAAGAGAGTCTCGAGGTCCATCCACCTCACTACAAATAACTCAGTTTCGTTCCTTCTTATAGCTGAGTAATATTCCATTGTATATATGTGCCACATCTTCTTTATTCAATCATCTGTCGATGGACACTTAGGTTGCTTCCATGTTTTGGCTATTTTAAATAGAGCTGCAATGAACATTGTGGTACATGTCTCTTTTTGAATTATGGTTTTCTCAAGGTGTATGCCCAATAGTGGGATTGCTGGGTCATATGGTAGTTCTATTTTTAGTTTTTTAAGGAACCTCCATACTGCTCTCAAATAGTGGCTGTATCAAACTACATTCCCACCAACGGAGCAGGAGGGTTCCCTTTTCTCCACACCCTCTCCAGCATTTATGGTTTGTAAATTTTTTGATGACGGCCATTGTGACCACTGTGAGATGATATTTCATGGTAGTATTCATTTGCATTTCTCTAATGATTAATGATGTTGAGCATTCTTTCATGTGTTTGTTGACAATCTGTATATCTTCTTTGAGAATTGTCTATTTAGGTCTTCTGCCCATATTTGGATTGGGTTGTTTGTTTTTTAGATATTGATCTGCATGAGATGCTTGTATGTTTTGGAGACTAATCCTTTGTCAGTTGCTTCATTTGCAAATATTTTCTCCCATTCTGAGGGTTGTCTTTTGGTCTTGTTTATGGTTTCCTTAGCTGTGCAAAAGCTTTGAAGTTTCATTCGTTCCCATTTGTTTATTTTTGTTTTTATTTCCATTTCTCTAGGAGGTAGGTCAAAAAGGATCTTGCTGAGATTTTTGTCATAGTGTGTTCCGCTTATGTTTTCCTCTAAGAGTTCGATGGTGTCTGGCCTTACATTTTGGTCTTTAATCCATTTTGAGTTTATTTTTGTGTATGGTGTTAGGGAGTGTTCTAATTTCATTCTTTTACATGTAGCTGTCCAGTTTTCCCAGCATCACTTATTGAAGAGGCTGTGTTTTCTCCGTTGTATATTCTTGCCTCCTTTATAAAAAATAAGGTGACCATATGTGTGTGGGTTTATCTCTGGGCTTTCTATCCTATTCCATTGATCTATATTTCTGTTTTTGTGCCAGTACCCTACTGTCTTGATTACTGTAGCTTTGTAGTATAGTCTGAAGTAAGGGAGCCTGATTCCTCCAGCTCTGTTTTTCTTTCTCAAGATTGCTTTGGCTATTCAGGGTCTTTTGTGTTTCCATACAAATTGTGAATTTTTTTGTTGTAGTTCTGTGAAAAATGCCAGTGGTAGTTTGATAGGGATTGCATTTAATCTGTAGATTGCTTTGGGTAGTAGAGTCATTTTCACATTGATTCTTCCAATCCAAGAACATGATATATCTCTCCATTGATTTGAATCATCTTTAATATCTTTCATCAATGTTGTATAGTTTTCTGCATAAGGCTCTTTTGTCTCCTTAGGTAGGCTTATTGCTGGATATTTTATTCTTTTTGTTGCAATGGTAAATAGGAGTGTATTCCTAATTTCACTTTCAGATTTTTCATCATTAGTGAATAGGAATGCCAGAGATTTCTGTGCATTAATTTTGTATCCTGCTACTTACCAAATTCATTGATTAGCTCTAGTAGTTTTCTGTAGCATCTTTAGGATTCTCTACGTATAGTATCATGTCATCTGCAAATAGTTACAGCTTTACTTCTTCTTTTCTAATTTGGATTCCTTTTATTTATTTTTCTTCTCTGATAGCTGTGGTAAAAACTTCCACAAGTATGTTGAATAATAGTGGTGAGAGTGGAAAACCTTGTCTTGTTCCTCATCTTAGCAGAAAAGGTTTCAGGGTTTTATCACTGAGGACGATGTTGGTTGTGGGCTTGTCATATATGGCCTTTATTGTGTTGAGAAAAGTTCCCTCTATGCCTACATTCTGGAGGGTTTTTATCATAAATGGGTGTTGAATTTTATCGAAAGCTTTCTCTGCATCTATTGAGATGATCATATGTTTTTTCTCCTTCAATTTGTTAATATGGTGCATCATGTTAATTGATATGCATATATTGAAGAATCCTTGCATTCCTGGGTTAAACCCCACTTGATCATAATGTATGACCCCTTTAGTGTGCTGTTGGATTCTATTTGCTAGTATTTTGTTGAGAATTTCTGCATCTATGTTCATCAGTGATATTGGCCTGTAGTTTTCTTTCTTTGTGACATCTTCTCTGGTTTTGGTATCAGAGTGATGGTAGCCTCGTAGAATGAGTTTAAGAGTGTTCCTCCCTCTGCTATATTTTGGAAGAGTTTGAGAAGGATAGGAGTTAGCTCTTCTCTAAATGTTTGATAGAATTCGCCTGTGAAGCCATCTGGTCCTGGGCTTTTGTTTGTTGGAAGATTTTTAATCAGAGTTTCAATTTCAGTGCTTGTAATTGATCTGTTCATATTATCTATTTTTTCCTGGTTCAGTCTTGGCAGGTTGTGCATTTCTAAGAATTTGTCCATTTCTTCCAGATTGTCCATTTTATTGGCATAGAGTTGCTTGTAGTAATCTCTCATGATCCTTTGTGTTTCTGCACTGCCAGTTGTTACTTCTCCTTTTTCATTTCTAATTCTATTGATTTGAGTCTTCTCCCTTTTTTTCTTGATAAGTCTGGTTAATGGTTTATCAATTTTGTTTATCTTATCAAAGAACCAGCTTTTAGTTTTATTGATCTTTGCTATTGTTTCCTTCATTTGTTTTTCATTTATTTCTGATCTGATATTTATGATTTCTTTCCTTCTGCTAACTTTGGGATTTTTTTGTTCTTCTTTCTCTAATTGTTTTAGGTGTAAGGTTAGGTTGTCTATTTGAGATGTTTCTTGTTTCTTAAGGTAGGCTTGTATAGCTATAAACTTCCCTCTTTGAACTGCTTTTGCTGCATCCCATAGGTTTTGAGTCATTGTGTTTTCATTGTCATTTGTTTCTAGGTACTTTTTGATTTCCTCTTTGATTTCTTCAGTGATCTGTTGGTTATTAAGTAGTGTGTTGTTTAGCCTCCATGTGTTTGTATTTTTTACAGAATTTTTCCTGTAGTTGATATCTAGTCTCATAGCATTGTGGTCAGAAAAGATCCTTGATACGATTTCAATTTTCTTAAATTTACCAAGGCTTGATTTGTGACCCATGATATAATCTATCCTGGAGAATGTCCCATTAGCACTTGAGAAGAATGTATATTCTGTTGTTTTTGGATGGAATGTCCTATAAATATCAATTAAGTCCATCTTGTTTAATATATCATTTAATGCTGTGTTTCCTTATTTATTTTCACTTTGGATGATCTGTCCATTGGTGAAAGTGGTGTGTTAAAGTCCCCTACTATGATTGTGTTACTGTCAATTTCCCCTTTTATGGCTGTTAGTATTTGCCTTATGTATTGAGGTGCTCCTATGTTGGGTGCATAAATATTTACAATGGTTATATCTTCTTCTTGGATTGATCCCTTGATCATTATGTAGTGTCCTTCTTTGTCTCTTGTAATAGTCTCTGTTTTAAAGTCTATTTTGTTTGATATGAGAATTGCTACTCCAGCTTTCTTTTGATTTCCATTTGCATGGATTATCTTTTTCCATTCTCTCACTTTCAGTCTGTATGTGTCCCTAGGTCTTAAGTGGGTTCCTTGTAGACAGCATATACACAGGTCTTGTTTTTGTATCCATTCAGCCAGTCTATGTCTTTTGGTTGGAACATGTAATCCATTTACATTTAAGGTAATTATCAATATGTATGTTCCTATTACATTTTATTCATTGTTTTGGGTTTGTTTTTGTAGGTGTTTTCCTTCTCGTGTTTGCTGCCTAGAGACGTTCATTTAGCATTTGCTGTAAAGCTGGTTTGGTGGTACTGAATTCTCTTAGCTTTTGCTTGTCTGTAAAGCTTTCAATTTCTCCCTCAAATCTGAGTGAGATCCTTGCTGTGTAGAGTAATCTTGGTTGCGGGATTTTCTCTTTCATCACTTTAAATATGTCCTGCCACTCCCTTCTGGCTTGCAGAGTTTCTGCTGAAAGATCAGCTGTTAACCTTATGGAAATTCCCTTATGTGTTACTTGTTGTTTTCCCCTTGTTGATTTTAATATTTGTTCTTTGTTTTTAATTTTTGATAGTTTGATTATTATGTGTCTTGGTGTGTTTCTCCTTCGATTTATCCTGTATAGGACTCTGCTTCCTGGATTGATTAACTATTTTCTTTCCCATATTAGGGAAGTTTTCATCTATAATCTCTTCAAATATTTTTTCAGTCCCTTTCTTTTTCTCTTTTTCTTCTGGAACCCCTATAATTCGAATGTTGGTGCGCTTAATATTGTCCCAGAGGTCTCTGAGGCTGTCCTCAATTCTTTTCATTCTTTTTTCTTTATTCTTCTCTGCAGTAGTTATTTCCACTATTTTACCTTCCAGGTCACTTATCTGTTCTTCTGCCTCTGTTATTCTGCTATTGATCTCTTCTAGAGAATTTTTAATTTCATTTATTGTGTTGTTCATCTCTGTTTGTTTGCTCTTTAGTTCTTCTAGTTCCTTGTTAAAGTGTCTTGTATTTTCTCCATTCTATTTCCAAGATTTTGGATCATCTTTACTATCATTATTCTGATTTTTTTTTTTTTCTGGTAGACTGCCTATTTCCTCTTCATATTTTAGGTGTGGTGGGTTTTTTCCTTCCTCCTTCATCTGCTGTGTGTTTTTCTGTCTTCTCATTTTGCTTAACTTACTGTGTTTGGGGTCTCCTTTTCACAGGTTGCAGGTTCATAGTTTCCATTGTTTTTGGTGTCTGTCTCCAGTGGCTAAGGTTGGTTCAGTGGGTTGTGTAGGCTTCCTGGTGGAGGGGACTAGTGTCTGTGTTCTCGTGGATGAGGCTGGATCTTGTCTTTCTGGTAGGCTGGTCCACGTCTGGTGGTGTGCTTTGGGGTGTTCTTGCCTTATTATGGTTTTAGGCAGCCTCTATGCTAATGGATGAAGTTGTGTTCCTGTCTTGCTGGTTTTTTGGCATAGGGTGTCCTGCACTGTAGCTTGCTGGTCATTGAGTGAGCTGGGTCTTGTCATTGAGATGGAGATCTCTGGGAGATTTTCGCCGTTTGATATTATATGGAGCTGGGAGGTATCTTGTGGACCAGTGTTCTGAACTTGGCCCTCCCACCTCAGAGGCACAGCCTTGACACCTGGCTGGAGCACCAAGAGCCTGTCCTCCACACAGCTGGGTAGCAACGGAGGGCAACAGGACCAGGTAGCACTCAGCAAGAGAAAGAGGTGGCAGAGAAGGGCTGCCCAGGCTTGCGTCTGCCTCAGCTCCAACCCCTCTGCGAGGAACGCATAATTCTTAAGTGGCGATACAGTATGCACAGGAAGCCTGGTTTATGTGGTGGAAATAAAAGAATTGTATTTGTGATTTTCCCATGAAGGTTATACTTTTGTGAATGCAAATAATGTTGTTCTATTAAAAATTTTAAATGACATTTAAGGTGATCTCTTACTCTAAAAAAAAGTAAAACTTTATTTATCTAGAACTGTGAAGGACTGCAGTATTCTATATGATTGACTGTTCTTCCTGGATAATTTACCCCTTAATGCACCAAAATTGTATTTTAAATGTTTTCGATGTGCATTTCCTGGAAGAAATGAATCCCATCATCATTGTCTAAGGGCCCTCCTGAAATTCTGGAGGACCCCCTCTTGTGCAACAAGTGTTTTAGGTTATGTGAGTGCAGTTGGAGTCTTAATCTTCACTCACCACAACAAGAGCAGCTCTGCTTGTCTGCCTCTGCATTGCCCTGGCTTCCATCTTCCATTCAATTCAATGAACATATTTTGTTGCTCAACCTTAGCCTTTAAAATTTTTCTACCTTAGAAAACAGAATATACACATAATTTAATCTTTTACTGATTAAGCAGGGTCATCATTATGCACATCAATTACCATACTGTGCAGAAATATAATAGTATAATTAACACTTGAAGGTTTGTGCTTTTCCTCTACACTGAATGGCTTCAGATGTCTGTGCTTTTCTTATTATTTCTTGTTCCTTCCTTTACTGACAGCTGCAACTTAAACCTGCTGTCACGGCTTTAAACCATCCCTACCTCTAATTCTCAGCTATTATAAAGGCAGGGAAGAAGTGAAGGTGGTCAAAGGAAACCATACGACTATGTTCAGTAAATCTTAATGTGGTGATGTAAAAGCACATTGTGAAACTGTCAAATACTCTAAAACCACTTGCTATTAAACAGAACTAGACTAACAGGTAGGGAATAGATTAGGGCAGATTTAAACTCAAACTATAGAAGAAATTATTCAAGCTTTAGTGGTAGTGATGATGATGATGATATTAATAGCAAAAAAATGTTTACCATTTATTCTGTGACAGGCACTGTGCTAGCCCATTTTATACAGCATTTAATTTAATGACATCTATAATGCTAATGGTTAATTATTATTAATATCAGCAATATTGTGATTATTTCATGTCAGAAAATTCAGATTTTGTTTTCATAACTTTAGAAAGAACATACAGATATTATGGAAAGGCATTTGGGATCACCCCCATGCCTGTTTGATTTCAAAACTTGTGAGTATAATTACCAAGTTTTTTTGCCTCCTAAGTGTAGTAGAGGATAAGAAAAGGAAGTATTTTCCACAAGCATCAAGTCCAGCCTTCTGATTTTATAGTTGAAGACACTGGAGATCATTGTGCTGAAAAGTGCTACTTCCTTGCATCCAATCTCCTCCCAGGGCAGGAACTTGTTTTTAATTACAAGTTAAAGTATGAAGACTTCACTCTCTATCTCCATTTGTCCTGCCATCAGTCTTCCCCTCCCACCTCATTGCTTGAAACTGCTTTCAGAGATCAGCGGAGCCCTGTTGGGTGCCAAATGCAAGAGATTCCCCTCAGTTCTCTGTTCTTTGCCTAATGTATATGGAGTAGTTCATATCGTTGACTATTCTTTTCTTGTACTTCTTGTTCTTCTTAGCCCTTGATGGCTTGCTTCCTTCTCTGTCTCATTCTCTGCATCAGTTCTTTTACTGATGATAAGCTCCCCCCAAAGTTAACAGCTTAAAACAACAACCATTTATTTTGTTCACAATTCTACAAGTCAGCAGGCTGGGTAGTGTTTAGCTTGGCAGTTCTTCTGGTCTCGGCTGGGCTCACTCGTGTATCTGTGGGTAGGTGGAGCATGCTTGATTGAGAATGGCTTCAACTGGAATGGTCTATCTCTGCCCCAGGAGGGCTGTCATTCTCCAACAGGCTAGCCTGAGCTTGTAGTCTCAGCAGTTGCTCAAGGTTATACCAGAGAACATGAAATCATGCAAGGCTTCTGGTGGCAAACTCACTTCTGCTGCATTCTGTTAGCAAAAGAAAGTCCAAAGGTCAATCAAGATTCAAATGAGGGGAAACAGATTGTACCTCTTGATGGGAGGAGCTTCAAAATCACATGGCATAGGCCACAGTGACAGGGAGGAGTGAAGGGAGAATTGTGGACATTTTTGCAATATACAACAATCTCCTTCACAAGTTCCATTTCTCTTACTTGCCCTTTTAAATATAAGTTCAACTCTCATGTTCACACTTGGTCTATTTCCTTATTCTTTTACCTTCACTCTTTCAACCATCATATCTATTCCTATAATTCAGCTATTACATTTTCATGGATGATTTACAAACCTCTCTATCCAACTCTTACCATGTTTGTGAACTCCAGACTGGAATTCTCAACTGGTTACTGGAAATGTACTTGGTTTCCCACATGTGCCTCAAATGCAACAAGTTCCAAACTAAACTCTATATTCTCCCACAAACCTGTTTCTTTTATAAACTTTGACTCTGTAATTTGTGTTATTTCTCATCAATCCTCCTAATCTAGAGACCTCAAAACAGGTTTTGATGATTCTCTCTCCTACAAACCCCATTGAATCAGTCAGTGGGTCCTGATCATTCAACCTAAGTGTTGCTCAGGCTCCTCTTTGTTTATTCCTCATATTACCCTGATTAGATACATTGTTGCTTACTAGATTATTTATTAATTGTCCTTTATCACTTTTTTTTTTTTTTTTTTTTCGGTGCGCGGGCCTCTCACTGTCGTGGCCTCTCCCGTTGTGGAGCACAGGCTCTGGACGCGCAGGCTCAGCGGCCCTGGCTCACGGGCCCAGCCGCTCCGGGGCATGTGGGATCCTCCCGGACCGGGGCACGAACCCGCGTCCCCTGCATCGGCAGGTGGACTCTCAACCACTGCGCCACCAGGGAAGCCCCTTTATCACTTTATACATAAAATTAAGTTTATCCTCTCCACTGTTATCAGAATAGTATGTCTAAAACATGTGACTATACATATACATTTCTATGTAAGTATCCTTTTATAGCTTCTCATTATCTGGAACAAAAAGAAAATCTGCTGACCCTTGTTCTTGGAGATTTGAAGTGTTCTTGGAGGTCTGTAAGGTCAAGAATCATACATATTTCGTATACGAATGCTATATCTCCCAGTGCCTAGCATCCTGCCTGACTCATAATAGTTGTTCATTAAATACTTGTTGAATGGGCAAATGAAAGAATGATAAGTCTACCTGCAAGGCAGAGGAACAGCAGTCAGAGAGTTCTTGTGTGTTGTGTTAGAGTAAGGAAACAGAGATCAACAGTGCTTGTTTTTTTTTTTTTGGTTTTGTTTTTGTTTTTTATTTTGCGGTACGCAGGCCTCTCACTGTTGTGGCCTCTCCGGTTGCGGAGCACAGGCTCCGGACGCGGAGCACAGGCTCCGGACGCACAGGCTCCGGACGCGCAGGCTCAGCGGCCATGGCTCACGGGCCCAGACGCTCCGCGGCATGTGGGATCTTCCCAGACCGGGGCATGAACCAGTGTCCCCTGCATCGGCAGGCGGACTCTCAACCACTGTGCCACCAGGGAAGCCCCCAACAGTCCTTGTTTTGATCCTAGATCTGCTACCTCCTAACCATGGACTTTGGGCAATTTATTTAATCCTTCTGATCCTAGGTTTCTTTGTCCTAAGATGGATATAATCATAGTTTACTTACAAAGGTCTTCTATGATTAGAGATAACATATGTGAAACTCATACACAAAACTCCTATTAATACATGGGTATATTATTAATCATCTCCAGCATCATCAGCCCAGGCAAAAGAACTCTCAGTTTCAGGTGTAACAATATGTGACAAAGACCCAACCATACAGTCTGTAATTTAAACTCAGGTGGGACTCAAAGGGTAAGATATTAGCCAAGTCCCAAACAAGCAAAACAAAACAAAGCTAGGGCTCAAGATAGAGAACCCCAGCAGGAATTCAGACACAGGGAAAGAAAAATTGGAACCAGCTTAGAAGATAAAGCTATAAGGAAAGAAGTTTAGACATTATTATAAGAAGCCTGGATAGAATATGAGAGGACAGGGCTGCTTGGTATTAAAGTGATGAGCTCCTATCTGTAATATATGAATCATAGGCTTATGTTCTAGAAAGTAAGCAAGACAAAAAAAGAACAACATATACACACACCGTATCATATATTTCCAAGTTTAAATAAAAACACTGGGGCTTCCGATGCAGGGGACACAGGTTTGTGCCCCGGTCCGGGAAGATCCCACATGCTGCAGAGCGGCTGGGCCAGTGAGCCATGGCCGCTGAGCCTGCGCGTCCAGAGCCTGTGCTCCGCAACGGGAGAGTCCACAACAGTGAGAGGCCTGTGTACCTCAAAACAAACAAACAAACAAAAAAAACATTGATTTCATTTCTTATTTTTTTCCCTTTGGCAGCCACAAGAAAAGTTCGTAGTAAGATTTACAACAAAAAGATGTACAAAACAAAAATGTACCTCTCCAGTTCTATTTAATTGTGCTACAAGTATGAAACCAAAATTACTTGCTTAAGAACAGAACATAGTCTTTGCAAACTGAAGAGAAGTTATTTTCTGTAAAAAGACCATTCTGATGAAAGCCTAATCATGCAGTAAAAACATTAGACCACCTTTTGAAATAAATTGTAAATGAAAATAGTAAAAGTAGCAAATCTCAGGATACAGTTGCTATTCTTGGGCCATTTCATTATAGATATTCCTTCTTGCAATGTCTTCATAGAAGACTCCTATTCCATTATACCAAGACTTCTAAACTTCTCTCTGAAGATCTTCAAAGAAATGAATAGAAATTTCTCTAATGGTGTTCCAGATCCATCAAATAATTCCATTTGAGATTACTGAGGAGGTTCTATGCCAGTATTTTTCATTCTTCTAATTTTTTTAGGATATGGTTTTTCAAAACTTCTAATTGGGCAGATTTCATTATATTAGACCAAGTCATTTATAATTATATGACTCCAAACAGTCACACATTCAGTAAAAATGGTCATCAAATGTAAAAACTAAATAAATAAAGTGACAAGCTCCTCACCTAGCTGTCCTATCTATCCCCAGAGTCTGAACAGGCATGAATCTAGGATCAGAATGATATGGCTCTATCTGCAAAGGAAAGAGATTTTGGAGGGCAGAGAACACAGCTGTTTCTTCTATCTGTAGGGTCTTTACTGAGTCATCACTGTGTATGTTTAAGAGATCATACATAGTACAATCTTGAAGTAGGGAAGTCGGGCATTTTTTTCTCTTCTTCATCTATCTTTTCAATCACTTTAAATATCTCCCACATCTGGAGGGCAGTTTGGTTTCACCTCATAGTCTTAATTTTGACTGATTGATAATGGCTGCCTAGAGCAGCGTGTTCAGGGGAATTAGAAGGCATTGTTCAGACATAGGAGCAAAGAGTGCTATGACTGGGTAGCAATGTCTGCTATGGGTAAGTGAAGGAGAGAGGGCAGAGCCACTGTAGTGTATCTGACAAACCTATTCTACATAACAATATAGTCATCATTTTCTACTATTATGTCAGTGGTTTTCAAATTGCTCCTAGCCTTATAGTTTTTCTCATATGAATCACAGACTATGGAAAAGAAATTGAGTAAGTGACTAATTTCTCAATACTTTCAAGGGTGGTACATAATTCGGACTATACCAGACTCATATAAGAGAAGTTAATTCTGTACAAACAATGGATAACTTAGGGCATTAGGGCTTAGTTGTCCCAGGTTGAGAAAGACTTAGGTGGTCCAATAAATACCACAAAGTGTACTGCACGTGTGAGGAGGAAACAAGAGGGAAGGATTCCAGTCTTCCATTTGTATGTCAACCAAACTGAGACATGTGTGTGCACGCTAATTTGTGTATTATATATATACACACAGCACACATACACAATTCAGAATTCATGTGGAAAAAAGCATTCTACAGTGTAAAAAAGTTTGAAACTAAAAAAGTTTGAAAACAACTGATATAGATTTTTTTCCTCCTGACTGTTGAAGTTCGTTCTCTTCTTTTTCATTTTATTATAATTTATCTTTATAATCTGAGATAAATTCAAATGTTGCTATGTTCTCCTATAACTTCTCTTTTCCACCATGGGGATACAAAAATTTTGTTTGATTGTCTAGGAAAATAATGTGGAAGATAGAAAAAATATCATCAACTCAAGATTGTGTAGTCAATAAGGAAACCAAGCCTGTTAGACTGCAATTAACAAAATTCTTGAATTAAAGGATTAGATGTAAATTTCCATTTTCACCTTAGCACCTGGATCCTGAAACAGCTGCCCTTTTAATCCTTTACAAATTTCTTCAAATAGTGTTTCCTCTTCCCTTGCTATGTGATAGCTAATGTAATTAACATCATTTCAGAAAACCTGTAAAAATCTGGGTGTAGATTTTGTGAATTGAGTCTAGAAGTGCCTTCAGATAGATGAAAGATATTCCAAGTAGAATCTTGCTTTTTGACAGATTATTTCAATGTCCTATAAGTAATTAATCACAAAACCCCCTACATTAGTGCAGCCCTTGGATCATAAATCGGGACCTAGAAGCTAAATGAATGCAAAGTTCACATTCTCCAAGAAATACTCATTTTCTCACATGGCTTATTTTACACAATTTATTTGTTTTATATTTAGAAGCCCAATTAGCAGCCCAATGTCATACATGCAGCATGGAATAACTCCTGTTATTATGAGCACCATGCATTGCATTCATTTATTCAATAGTTATTTACTGAGCATCTACTTCTCCCAGGCACTGGGCAAAGAGGATGCAAGAGTGTATGAGATGGACTTGGTTACAGGGACCCATAGTCCAGTGAAAGAGGCAAATTATTAAAAGTAAATTTAAAAATAGTCATCAGAATTTGTGATGAATGCTATGAAAGACACAAATAATGGGCTGAGCTAAAGACAAATGGGGCAGGCTCCTTTGTGCATAGTTGGGAAGTATTCCCTGAAGAAGTGACATTTACTCTGGACCTTGCATCTCAGTGTGTCTAAGGCACTCAGGGAAAACCTGTGAGCCTGAGCTCCAGCTGGAGAAGAGAAGAGTATGAGATAATGCTGCAGAAATGTGCTGAGACCTGATCATAGAGCCAGGGGAAGTCATTGATGGGGTAACTGAAATGACCTGATTCTCAGTTTTAAAAGATGACTTCAGCACAAGCATTGTGGGTAAGCAAGAGGAGAAAAAGGAAGATGTGCTAAGTGGCAATTGCAATAATTAATTAATTAATTACTAAAATAATATATTAATAAATAAATAAATTTTGGCCAGCAATGACTGAAACCTGGACACAGGAAGGCATAGAATGGACAGCTGTGGTGTTCATTTGAAAGGCAGAATTGATAGGACTTGCTGATGGATTGTGTGCTGATGGATGGGGTGACATGGAGAACATAATGAAGGAAAGAAAGGAACTAAGAGTAACTCTTAGGTTTCTGGCTTGAGAAAGTGAGTGGATGATGGTGCCATTTATTAAGATAGGAAAAAACAGGCAAAAGGGGACTCACTAGGAAAACTGAGACATCTACATAGAGGTAGAGGTAGTCAGATAGATGGGGAGTGCTGCAGGTTTGAAACACAAATTTGTGAGTCATCACCAGAGAGAGGTCATTTAAATCAGTAGAACTGAATAAGGTCACCTAGGGAAGGAATTGAGAGAGAAATAAGAGAAGTGGGCTCAGAACCTCACCCAAAGAACACCAGTTTTTAGAGATTTGTTAGAAAGAAGCATTTGCAAAGAAAATTGAGAGTGAGGAGCTAGTGACTTGGGATATGTCCCAGAAGGGTGTATTATCATGGAATACAGGCTAAGAGAGTGTTTAAAAAACAGGGTGAGGTTGAGCTATGGAGAATGGTGCTAAGAAGCAGATGGAGCTGATGACAGTGGAGTGCTTCTTGGGTCAGGCAGCATATGGGTTGTTCATGGTATTAAAACATGTGCTTGAACAGTGTCTGGTGGGCTAGTATTATGTGAGGGAAATGATTGAGTAAAGATGGAGGATCAGTGCACCAATATGATGTGAATAAGGGCAGCATGAGCAAATTATTTGAGAAGGTGGGATCCAAAAACAGGTTGGGGATTTGGCTTATGATGGAAAATTAGGAGAATCCCCATCCCCCTTCCCGTTGATTCTCTTTTCTCAATAAAGCAGGACATTTCAGCTGAGAAGAGTGAGTAATGTTGATGTCTGTGGTGAGAGTAGAGAATTTCTCTGAAAAGCTATATTTTCATATGGATACCCACAGAGATATGGACATTGTCAATGAAAGCCTGCCAGGCATGCTTATACTGCCAGACACCCACAGGACGACCAGGCAGAGGCGAGGAGGTGCTAAGTCTCATTCTCTAGATTCACTGACAGGCAGTGTCTTACATTTAAAATTAAAACAACAAAGATTTAGAAAATAACCCAATTAATGAATCTGTAAAGTGAAAAACTTCTTACTTTCAAATATCAGGTTTAGAAACTGGAGTCTGGAAAGGGTTTGTTTCTTGACTGGGTTATAAAGAAAGAACTAGTCTCTTCTATTTAAACAGTGAGTATTATTAGGCTTAAATTCAATTTCTAAGCCCTCTGGAAAAGTAACACAGATCTTTTAAGAAAGAAACAGGATTTTTCAAAAGAACTGAAATTCTGCTAGAATGGTTGAAAGTGATCTTAACCTTTTCAATGCAAATTAATTTCTATACCAGCTCTAGGCTTTGAAAGAAATGGGGACTGAGGAAAAAGAAGAGTGAAGGGAAAGAAAATAACGATCTCCTGACTAGAAATAGGTCATTATTAGATCACTGTGTGGTTTTACACGCCCCTGGGGCAGGGCTCCAACTCCTGCCTACATAAACGTGTGAGGAGCTGACAATCTTTCCATCTTATTACTTAAGCCAATCTATGTGGAGCAGAAAGATATATGGAGCCAAAATGTGATTTTTTTTTAATGCAAACAGTCAGAGAACCCCAGCAGAGGGAGAAACTGCGTATCATCACATGATCCAGAATTAGAGTTGAGAGTGAGTACGATTAAGGAGGAGATAAGACTTGAGGGTTTATAACACTTTGCTCAAAAGCATAATTGAGAAAGCAAGGTTAGATCATTCAATAATAAATCATTGATATTTGGTGCAGAAGTACCACATTTTACCATTGCTTTGAAACCTAATATTATGTAAATATGTAAAGTAATGTTATGAGTGATTGTCAACCTGGTTCATTTAAATAATAATTTTACATTTTTAAGAAAACATTGTTATAAAACACAATTATGTGAACTATTTGCTCTATTTTTTTGTACCTTATGAGAAATTTGGCTATATATATTATGCCAGAAACTGCAAAAACCACCTGTGATCCTCCTTGATATCAGCTGATATTTGAGAATTAGTAAATAGAACAAAACTCTCTTGTAAGTGTAAAAGATGTGATGCTTTTAATATGGAACTTTCTGAAGAAGTGATTCTGAGTCTTGAATGTAGTAGGTAAAGACTTGGCTTTAAACGTCTCACCTTCTATTCTCTAATGCTATCAGGTTACAGTTCTTATGAATTTGATTTTAAGACACCAATAAAAGCAACTTTTTCCAGTTTATTCTGCATGAGGCTCCATGCCCAAACTTCCACAATATAATTATAATAACTTTGAAAAATTAGCACCTGTATACGGGATCTGATGCTACTATGAATGAATATAGACAACACCTACAAGATTCTAAAGGTATGTCTGGCATCCCCATGGTGTGACTGAAACCACTTATGCATTTTTTCAAAGTATTTAATCCAGTGACTTCATGCTTTCATATATATATATATATAACTTGAAATAAAACAAAAAGACAGATTTTCAATTAAAGTCCCCTTTTAAAAAATGTCTAATATGTACCAAGCCCCAAAATAAGGGCTATAGGAAGCTCTTGCCTACAAGGAAATGACAATTTTCTGATATGCAAATGGGCCTAGCAGTGTCTTTCTTCTGCTAAAATTTTAAGGACCAAGGACAGTTACAGCACATCTATCTGGCTCCAAATTACAAATAAGCTTTGTGGTTTTTGTTAATATATATGAATAATTATTGCCCAGTGATAACAGCAGAAATTGAATTGAAAAGTAATCACTGCTTCTTGGAAAGAATAATTTCACATTTACTATATTCTCTAGAAAACAAAGCCTAAAATTAATTTTTTTTTTTTCCAGAATTGTTCCTTTGATCCAGGAGAGAATTAGAACATGATGCTATAAGCACTGGCTTCAGCCCTTTAGTGCACATGGGAAATGAAGTAGCATGAGAATAAAAAGTGAGAGTTGGAAATTGCAATGCTTTGGAAAGGCTGAGATTGAGGCTTAATATAGGACACCATCTGAACCTGGGTCTGTTTCTGGGTATGCACCAGTAACCTGGGCAGGAGAAAGGAGGGCTGGGCTCAACCCTGGGAAGCAAAGAATGGTATGGCCACAAAGGTACATATCACTTAAATGCTCAGGGTCAGAGGAGGGGTGTTTTGGGTATGGAGTGGGGAGGGAGGCAAGTTAATTTTTTCTCGCCAGATTTTATTTCATTATGAGCTAAGGAATATCAGAATCAAGGATGTATCCCTGGAAAATTACTTTCAGGATTTCAGGCTGCTGATGAGTATTCTAGATCTCAGCCAGGCTATTGGGCCACCTTGGTTTTGAAGACCCAGGGGTGGAGAGGTGGGGGACACAAATGGTCTGGCCAGAGGGAGGACACACAGGAAAACTCATTGAAGGAGAAAGGTAGTATTGAATCTCCATTAGAACTAATCTATGTGAGCCTCATATTACTTCTTTGATACAATGAGGAGAGTATTATCTACCTTATTGACTGCTATGAGGTTAGGCTGTGTATATAAAGTCCTTTGTGTATAAGAGATGTTCAGTCAAGAACAGCTATCAGTCTTAGAGAAGATGTCCTCTGGTGGTGTTTTTTTTTGTTTGTTTGTTTTGTTTTTTATTGAAGTATAGTTGATTTACAATGTTGTGTTAGTTTCAGGTTTACAGCAAAGTGATTCAGATATATATATATATATATATATATATACATATATATATATATATATACTTTTTCAGATTCTTTTCCATATAGGTTATTACAAGATATTGAATATAGTTCCCTGTGCTATACAGTAGGTCCTTGTTTTTAATCTAATTTATATATAGTGGTCTGTATCTGTAAATCCCAAACTCTTTAATCTTCCCCCCACCCTTTCCCCTCCTCCTTTTTCCCTTTTGGTAAACATAAGTTTGTTTGCTATGTCTGTGAGTCTATTTCTGTTTTGTAAATAAGTTCATTTGTACCATAGTTTAGATTCCACATATAAGTGATATCATATGTTATTTGTCTTTCTCTGATATACTTCATTTAGTATGATTATTTCTAGGTCCATCCATGTTGCTGCAAATAGCAATATTTCATTATTTTTATGGTTGAGTAATATTCCATTATATATATATATATAAACACACACACATATGCCACATTTTCTTTATCCTTTCCTCCGATGGACATTTATGTTGCTTCCATGTTTTGTCTATTGTAAATAGTGCTACTATGAAAACTGAGGTACATGTATCTTTTTGAATTAGAGTTTCCATCTTTTCTAGGTATATGCCCAGGAGTGGGATTGCTGGATCATATGGTAACTCTATTTTTAGTTTTTTTAAGGAATGTCCATACTGTTCTCCAGAGTGTCTGAACCCACTTGCATTCCCACAAACAGTGTAGGAGGGTCACTTTTTCTCTACACCCTCTGCAGAATTTATTATTTGTAGGCTTTTTCATGATGGCCATTCTAACCAGTGTGAGGTAACACCTCAGTGTAGTTTTGATTTGCATTCCTCTAATAATTAGCAATATTGAACATCTTTTCATGTCCCTGTTGGCAATCTGTATGTCTTCTTTGGAGAAATATTTATTTAGGTCTTATGACCATTTAAAAACATTTGTTTTATATTGAGCTGAATGAACTGTTTGTATATTTTAGAAATTAATTCCTTGTCAATCACATCATTTACAAATATTTTCTCCCATTCCATAGGTTGTTGTTCTAGTGGTGTTTAAATAGTTTAAAAATTGATTACTTCCACAAGCCTAACTTTTCTAGAATAGAGCAGTTAAAGATAACTTCGGAGCCCAAAACTCAAGAGGAGTCTCATTGAATTTAGGAAGAGAAGATAATTTGCAGATGACTGGGTGCTTGTGGCAAAGAATGGATGGATGGAAAAGACCTTCAAGATGGCAGAGGAATAAGATGTGGAGATCACCTTCCTCCCCACAAATACATCAAAAATACATCTACATGTGGACAGCTCCTAAAAATCACCTACTGAATGCTGGCAGAAGACCTCAGACTTCCCAAAAGACCTTGGTCCTCCAGCTGGCTGTCAGGCCTGAGTTTCTGAAGTGGGAGAGCCAAGTTGAGGATATTGGACCACCAGAGATCTCCCAGCCCCATGTAATATCAATTGGCAAGAGCTCTCCCAGAGATCTCTGTCTCAAAGCTAAGCCCCAGCTCCACTCAATGAACAGCAAACTCAAGTGCTGGATGCTCCAGGCCAAACAAGTACTAGGGAGATTGGGATTGACATATATACACTAATATGTATAAAATGGATAACTAATAAGAGCCTACTGTAGAAAAGAATAAATAAAATTAAATTTAAAAAAAAATCTAGTGATGGACACCCCACACCAAACAACTAGGAAGAGAGAAACACAACCCCACCCATTAGTAGAGAGGCTGCCTAAAATCATAATAAGGATACAGACAGCCTAAAACACATCATCGACATGGTCCTGCCCACAAGAAAGAAAATATCCAGCCTCATCCATCAGAAACAGGCACCAGTCCCCTCCACCAGGAAGCCTACACAACCCACTGTACCAACTGTACCCACTGGGGACAGACAACAAAAACAATAGAAACTATGAACCTGCAACCTGTGAAAAGGAGACCCCAAACAGTAAGTTAAGCAAAATGAGAAGACAGAGAAATATGCAGCAGATAAAGGAGCAAAATAAAAACCCACCAGACCAAACAACTGAATAGGAAACAGGCAGTCGACCTGAAAAAGAATTCAGAGTAATAATAGTAAAGATGATCCAAAATCTTGAATGGAGAAAATATAAGAAATGTTTAACAAGGACCGAGAATGACTAAAGAGCAAACAAACAATGATGAACAACACAATAAATGAAATTTAAAATTCTATAGAAAGAATCAATAGCAGAATAACTGAGGCAGAAGAAGGGATAAGTGACCTGGAAGATAAAATAGTGGAAATAACTACTGCAGAGCAGAATAAAGAAAAAGGAATGAAAAGAATTGAGGACAGTCTCAAAGACTGCTACACCAACATTCGAACTATAAGGGTGCCAGAACCAACATTCGAACTATAAGGGTACCAGAAAAAGAAGAGAAAAGAAAGGGTCTGAAAAAATATTTGAAGAGATTATAGTTGAAAACTTCATGATATGGGAAATGAAATAGTCAATCAAGTGAAGGAAGCACAGAGAATCCCATACAGGATAAATCCAAGGAGAAACATGCCAAGACACATGTAAATCAAAATATCAAAAGTTAGGGGCTTCCCTGGTGGCTCAGTGGTTGAGAGTCTGCCTGCCGGTGCAGGGGACATGGGTTCGTGCCCCGTTCTGGGAGGGTCTCACGTGCCGCGGAGCGGCTGGGCCTGTGGGCCATGGCCACTGGGCCTGCACATCTGGAGCCTGTGTTCCACAGTGGGAGAGGCCACAACAGTGAGAGGCACGAATACAGAAAAAAAAAAAAAATCAAAAGTTAAATACAAAGAAAAAAATATTAAAAGCAGCAAGGAAAAAGCAAGAAATAACATAAAAGTGAATCCCCATAAGGTTAATAAGAGCTGATCTTTCAGCAGAAACTCTGCAAGTCTGAAGGGAGTGACAGGACATATTTTAAAGTGACAAAAAGGAAAAATCTACAACTATGATTATGCTACCCAGCAAGGATCTCATTCAGATTCGATGGAGAAATTAAAACCTTTATGAACAGGCAAAAGATGACAGAATTCAGCACAACAAAGCCAGCTTTACAGGAAATGCTAAAGGAACTTCTCTGGGCAGGAAACACAAGAGAAGGAAAGCACCTACAAAAACAAACCCAAAACAATTAATAAAATGTAATAGGAACATACATATTGATAATTACCTTAAATGTAAATGGATTAAATGCTCCAACCAAAAGCCATAGACTGGCTGAATGGATACAAAAACAAGACCCGTATATATGCAGTCTACAAGAGACCCACTTAAGACCTAGGGACACATACAGACTGAAAGTGAGAGGGTGGAAAGAGATATTTCATGTCAACGGAAATCAAAAGAAAGCTGGAGCAGCAATTCTCATATCAGAAAAAATAGACTTTAAAACAAAGACTATTACAAGAGACCAACAAGGACACTACATAATAATCAAGGGATCAATCCAAGAAGATATAACAATTGTAAATATCTATGCATCCAGCTTAGGAGCACCTCAATACATACGGCAAATGTTAACAGCCATAAAAGGGGAAATTGACAGTAACATAATAATAGTAGGGGACTTTAACACTTCACTTTCACCAATGGACAGATCATCCAAAATGAAAATAAATAAAGAAACACAAGCTTTAAATGATACTTTAAACAAGATGGATTTAATGATATTTATAAGACATTCCATCCAAAAACAACAGAATAAACTTTCTTCTCAAGTACTCATGGAACATTCTCCAGGATAGATCATATCTTGGTTCACAAAAGAAGCCTTGGTAAATTTAAGAAAATTGAAATCATATCAGGCATATTTTCTGAGCAAAATGCTATGAGACTACATATCAATTATAGGAAAAAACCTGTAAAAGATATAGACACATGGAGGCTAAACAATACACTACTAAATAACCAAGAGATCACTGAAGAAATTAAAGAGGAAATCAAAAAATACCTAGAAACAAAAGACAATGAAAACACAATGACCCAAAACCTATGGGATGAAGCAAAAGCAGTTGTAAGAGGGAATTTTATAGCAAAAAAATCCTACCTTAAGAAAGAAGAGATTTCTCAGATAAACAACCTAAACTTACACCTAAAGAAATTAGAGAAAGAAGAACAAAAAAAACCCCAAAGTTAGCAGAAGGAAAGAAATCAAAAATATCAGATCAGAAATAAATGAAAAAGAAAGGAAATGATAGCAAAGGTCAATAAAACTAAAATCTGGTTCTTTGAGAAGGTAAACAAAATTGATAAACCATTAGGAAGACTCATAAAGAAAAAAAGGAAAAAAGAGTCAAATCAACAGAATTTGAAATGAAAATGGAGAAGTAAAAACTGACCTTGCAAAAATACAAAGGATCATGAGAGATTACTTCAAGCAACTATATGCCAGTAAAATGAATAACTTGGAAGAAATAGACAAATATTTAGAAAAGCACACACTTCTGAGACTGAACCAGGAAGAAATAGAAAATATAAACAGACAAATCACAAGCACTGAAATAAATTTTCCAACAAACAAAAACCCAGGACTAGAGGGCTTCAGAGGCTAATTCTATCAAACATTTAGAGAAGAGCTAACATCTAACCTTCTCAAACTCTTCCAAAATATAGCAGGAGGAACACTCACAAACTCATTCTACAAGGCCACCATCACTCTGATACCAAAACCAGACAAAGATGTCACAAAAAAAGAAAACTATAGGCCAATATCACTGATGACCACCACATATTAAAAGAATCATAAACCATGATCAATTGGGGTTTACCCCAGGAATGCAAGGATTCTCCAGTATATGCAAATCAATCAACGTGATGCACCATATTAAGAAACTGAAGGATAAAAATCATATGATCATCTCAATAGATGCAGAAAAAGCTTTTGACAAAATTCAACACACATTTATGATAAAAACCCTCCAGAAAGTAGGCACAAAGGGTACTTACCTCAACATAATAAAGGCCATATATGACAAACTCACAGCCAACGTAGCCCTCAATGGTGAAAAACTGAAACCATTTCCACTAAGATCAGTAACAAGACAAGGTTGCCCACTCTCACCACTATTATTCAACAGTTTTGCAAGTTTTAGCCACAGCAATCAGAGAAGAAAAAGAAATAAAAGGAATCCAAATCGGAAAAGAAAAGTAAAGCTGTCACTGTTTGCAGATGACATGATACTATACATAGAGAATCCTAAAGATGCTACCAGACAACTACTAGAGCTGATCAATGAATTTGGTAAATAAGGATACAAAATTAATGCACAGAAATCTCTTGCATTCCTATACAATAATGATGAAAAATCTGAAAGAGAAATTAAGGAAACACTCTCATTTACCATTGCAACAAAAAGAATAAAATACCTAGGAATAAACCTACCTAAGGAGACAAAATACCTGTATGCAGAAAACTATAAGACACTGACGAAAGAAATTAAAGATGATACAAACAGATGCAGAAATATACCATGTTCTTGGATTGGGAGATTCAACATTGTGGAAATGACTGTACTACCCAAAGCAACCTACGGATTCACTGTAATCCCTATCAAACTATCAATGGCATTTTTCACAGAACTAGAACAAAAAATTTCACAATTTGTATGGAAATACAAAAGATCCCGAATATCAAAAGCAATCTTGAGAAAGAAAAACAGAGCTGGAGGAATCAGGCTCCCTGACTTCAGACTATGCTACAAAGCTACAGTAATCAAGACAGTATGATACTGGTACAAAAACAGAAATATAGATCAATGGAACAGGATAGAAAACCAAAAGATAAATCTGTGCACATATGGTCACCTTATCTTTGATAAAGGAGGCAAGAATATACAATTGAGAAAAGACAGTCTCTTCAATAAGTGGTGCTGGGAAAACTGGACAGCTACATGTTAAAGAATGAAATTAGAACACTCCCTAACACCATACACAAAAATAAACTCAAAATGGATTAAACATCTAAATGTAAGTCCAGACACTATCAAACTCTTAGAGGAAAACATAGGTAGAACACTCTATGACATAAATCACAGCAAGATCCCTTTTGATCCACCTCTTACAGAAATGGAAATAAAAACAAAAATAAACAGATGGGACCTAATGAAATTCAAAAGCTTTTGCACAGCAAAGGCAACCATTAACAGGATGAAGAGACATCCCTCAGAATAAGAGAAAGTATTTGCGAACAAAGCAACTGACAAAGGATTACTCTACAAATATACAAGCAGCTCATGCAGCTCAATATCAAAAAAATAAACAACCCAATCCAAAATGGGCAGAGGACCTAAATAGACATTTCTCCAAAGAAGCCATACACATTGCCAACAAACACATGAAAGGATGCTCAACATCACTAATCATTAGAGAAGTGCAAATCAAAACTACAATGAGGTATCACCTCACAGGGGTCAGAATGGTCATCATCAAAAAAGTCTATAAACAATAAATGCTGGAGAAGGTGTGGAGAAAAGGGAACCCTCTTGCACTGTTGGTGGGAATATAAATTGATACAGCCACTATGGAGAACAGTATGGAGGCTCCTTAAAAAGCTAAAAATAGAACTACCATGTGCCCCAGTAATCCCACTACTGGGCATATATTCTGAGAAAACTGTAATTTAAAAAGAGTCATGTACCACAATATGCGTTGCAGCTCAATTTACAACAGCCAGGACATGGAAGCAACCTAAGTGTCCATAAACAGATGAATGGATAAAGAAGATATGGCACATATATACAATGGAATATTACTCAGCCTTAAAAAGAAACAAAATTGAGTTATTTGTAGTGAGGTAGATGGACCTAGAGTCTGTAATACAGAGTGAAGGCAGTCAGAAAGAGATAAACAAATACTGTATGTTAACACATATATATGGAATCTAAAAAAAAAAATAAAATTGTTCTGACAAACCTGGGTGCAGGATAGGAATAAAGGCTCATATGTAGAAAATGGACTTAAGGACATAGGGAGAGGGAAATGGAAGCTGGGACGAAGTAAGAGAGTGTCATTGAGAAATATACACCACCAAATGTAAATACATAGCTAGTGGGAAGCAGCCAAATAGCACAGGGAGATCAGCTCAGTGCATTGTGACCACCTAGAGGGGTGGGATAGGGAGGGTGGGAGGGAGCCACAAGAGGGAGGGGATAAGGGGATGTATGTATACGTATAGCTGATTTGCTTTGTTATACAACAGAAACTAACCAACTTTGTAAAGCAATTATACTCCAATAGAGTTTAAAAATTAAAAAAAAAAAAGAATTGTTGCATGGAGGACTAAAACTTCTATCCTTTTTAAGAAACAGTACTTCTCCATCAGTATGCTAAATTTGAACCATCTTGACTACATTAGAGTGAAAGTGAAGTGAATACTCTGGAAACGTCAACAAGTTTTAGCACAGCCACGTTAAGAACTTGGAAAGTAAACATATTTTTTTCTATGAAACTAATCTCACAGGGCCTAATAGCCCCATTTGCAACTGATAGTGTTGATTCACATGAATGTGAAAATAATGATTTGAATCTAAGAAACCAGAAGACAATGATTACTTTTCTAAAGTTAAAGTGATAATCAAAGGTCTTTTCAAAATGCTTCCTGGCTTTCTTGGTCAATTAATTGCAGAATTTTTTTTTTAAATAGCAGTTAAATTTGACATTTGAACATTGCTAAGTTTTTTGCATATGTGATGGCTTGTCTTTGTACCCAGGCCTTCTTCTATGTACAAAATAAGAGGTCATATCAGGTCTTATGTCTTTTGTCATCCTGCTCATTTTGAGTTCTTTACTTTATTGGAAGAGCAAATGCTGAAAGACCTGATATACAGGATTTTATTAGTAATATTTATAAACTGAGCATTTAAAATTAGTAGAAGTTATTCTCTGTCATAAAAGAATAAATATATCAAAGAATATAACTCCTAGGTATTGAAAAATCTGGCCATGTTTGAGGTTTAGAAAATGATTAAATACTAGTTTTTAAATGTTTTGGTTTTGGAAAGTTGCCAATTGGGTTTTGCCAAACACATTTTTCTGTCATTTCACAACCCATGTGTGTGTTTTAATGAATGTGTAATCCGTATGTTCTGATTCACTTAAACTTAACTTGACAAAATCTGTTTTAAGAATAATATGATTTCCAAGAAGACTTTAGAGCTGTCCTAAGAAGCCACATCTTTAATTTTAAAAAGGAAGTCATAGTTTATGATGAATAAGTGGAACTGATTTATAAATTTGGAATACAAATCTAAATCTGAGATCCACATTTTAACAGCTTTACTAACTCATGCTTAGTGAAATAAATAAGATTCAACTCTGTCATCATTATGCTGTATAAAATGGAAGGTAAAGAGAAACATGGCCCATCTTTCCACTTCTATTGAATGCACCAAGAAGAAAGATAGCAATGGTGAGAAGCCAGAAAGAAAATTTAAATTTATGTTTCTTTTACATGCCATACCCAACCCTTAAAATACCTCCCATGGTAATTTACAACAAACATTTTAAAAACAAAGTGAACTGAAAACAAGGCTGGTGGAAGGAAGCAATGAATAGTGATGTAAAAGCAATGTGTACCTAGGGAAAAATTCAGATCCCAGCTGGAATCATAAATGATTCTGTGCTCCACAAAGAAGGGGAGCTGAACCTGAGGTGGAGAATTGTGCTAAGATGGTTTCATAGGTTGGGAGCAGCCCTTAGACCATAAGTGAAGAAAACACAAGTTATCTGTAGATGAAAACATTTTCTACTTAGGTCCTCAATTTTTACAGAATAAGTTATGTGCTGTAGGAGTCAACTTACCTAGGAGATGAAACAAACCCAAAGTTATATGCAATATATGTTCATAACACAAAAATCAGCACACATACAACAACAACAACAAAAATGTCATAAGAAAGCAAGTTACTATAAGTGAAAGTCAACAGAAACAATAAATAACATATTACATTCCCAAGAACGTCAGATATTGGAAATATCAGATATAGAATAAATGTGTGTAAAGAGTTTAAAGAAATAAGAATATAATTTAAAAAATAAGCAATTAATAGATATTCTCAAAAATACCATAGCTTACTTGAAAAAGAACCAAATAGAACTTTTAGAAATGAAAAATAAAGTCAATGAAATAAAAGTACAATGGTTGTATAAAACAAATATAATTAAGAAAGAGCTTAACAGAATGCTGCATAGAGACACGAGGAGATGGGAAAAAATGAAAGAAAATTTAAAGGACGTAGAGAAAAGAAAGAGAAACCAATACAAATTTGTGTCAAAATGAGAACATTTTTTAAATGGAGAAGCAATAGTCAAAGAGATAACAACGATAATTTTCTAGAACAATAGGAGACATGAATTCAGAGAAACCAAAATGTATGACAAGCAGGATAAATTTAAAAAATTACTCACATTGTAGTGAAGCTTCAGAACATCAAACACAAAGGGAAGTTCTTTAAAGCATTCAAAATTAATTACTTGTAAACGAAACACCAATAGGCAACTTTTCAAAATCAAGGCCAAGAAAATAGAATATTTTTAAGGTATGGTGAGAAAATAACTGTCAACTCAGAACACTGTATGCAACATAACTATTTTTTAATGATGAGAATAAATAAAAACATTTTCAGAAAAAGAAAAACACTGCATTTACTTTCAAAAGAAATTTACTAAAGAAACTTCTGTGAAATATACTTCAGAGAAAAGAAAAAAAATCTCCAAAAATAAGGTCTAAGAAGCAAGAAGTAGAGATGATCAAATAAATGTTAACAGTTTGGCTAATTGATAATAAATCTAAACATACCATCTTTATAAAAATTAAAATAAAAACTAAGAGTTAAAGTACTGGAACATATTAGCCTGTGTCTATTCAATATTTTCTTGGAGGTCTGTTGTGGGTTGAATGATTTCTCCCTGAAAGAAATACCCCTGAAAATTGACCTTATTTGAAAATAGGGTCTTTGCAGATGCAGTTAGGGATCTGAAGATGAGACCACCCTAAATTTAAGATGGATTCTATATTCAAGGACCCTGTCCTTATAAGAGAAAGGAGAGGGAAATGAGAGACACAAACACAGATAGGGAAAGTCACATGAAACAGAAGGAGCGGTTGGAGTTATGCAGCTATAAACCAAGGAATGCCAAGGGTTGGCAACAGTCATCAGAAGCTAGCAGAGAGGCATGAAACAGTTTCTCCCTCAGAGCCTCAAGAAGGTACCAATGCTGCCAACATCTGGATTTCAGACTTCTGATGTCCAGAGCTGTGAGAGAATAAATTTCTGCTCTTTTAAGTCACCAAATTTGCTATAATTTGTGATGAAAGCCCTAGGATACTTTGTATTAAAGTCTTGACTAGTAAGAAAAGAAAAGAGACCAAGACCTATAAGGATTGTAAAGGAAATATAGGAACTATATTTCCTAATATATTTCCTAACTATATTTCCTAATATAGTCCTAAATATAGAACTATCACAGATGATATGATTGCCAACATTGGCAAAAATCTAAAAGAGTGTATGTAAATCATTAGAATTAGAGTGAGAGTTTAGCAAGGTGACCACATATTAAATTAACATAAGAAAGTCAATTGCCTATCCATATACTGAAGAATACAAATAAAGTTTTCCCATTTATAATAATGGTAAAAAAAATATTATACCTAAAAATAACAAAATATGAACAAGAGCTTCAGGGAATTTTTTACTTTATTGAAGACATTAGAGAAGACCTGAATAAATGGATATTACTCATGAGTAGGAAGATAGACTCATATATTAATTCTACCCAAACTGGACCATTGATTAAACATAATTTCAATCAAAATTCTAAAAAGATGTTTTGAGGAGCTGTTCAAGTTTTTCTAAAATCTGAAGAAAGAGAAAAGGTCTAAAGTTCATCAAAACAAACTAAAAAGAAAAATAAGGATAAGGACCTACACTACCAGGTATCTACATCTGTTGTAAAGCCATATACAGTGGTTTTCAACTGGCCATGTTATAAATGGAGTGTTTAAAATGGTGGGGGTGGGAAATGATTTTCTTACTCACAATGACTAGCAAAATGTTTTCTACCAAAACTAGCATCTTGCAATGTGTGAGGCAGTCTCATGTGACAAAGCCTCACATAATACTGCCCCAAATGCCAAGAGCCTCCTGATTAAGATATATTGAGCTCTTATCTAGTAATGCACTGTCTAGTAATTAAGACAATGTAAGACCCTTACATATGTGGAAATGGAAATATTAAATAAATAACATTGCAGATCATTGAGTAAAGGATGGTCTCTGCAACCAATGGTATTAGGACAATTCAGTATCCTTATGGAATAAAATGTCCTTTGACCCTTACTTCATATCACATTTTAAGTAAAATCTTTTAAACAGTTAGAAGAAAATTTATGAATATATTTGATGCCTTTGGAGTACAGAAGGGTTTATTAAAGAAGACCCCAAAGCACTAGCCATAAAATAGAAAAATATATGGCTACATTAAAACTAAATACTTCTGCTTAACAAGAGGCAATAGAGAAAATGAAAACAAATCACAAAATGAGAGAAGATATTTTCGAAAAAATAACTAAAAAAAATATTGTATCTATACCATGTAAAGTACTTGAATCAGGGCAATAAAGAAAAAGATAACCTAATAGCAATTGGGCAAAACATATAAGAAGTGTTTTACATAAAATGTATAGATGACAAATAAACATGAAAAAATACTCAACCTTACCAGTAATCAACAAAATTAAAATTAAAAACTCAATTAAATTTCATACCAAAATGGCAAAAACTAAGAAATCTGCCAATTTTAAGCATTAACAAGAATCTGGAACAAAGAAAACAATATCTATCATTATTGAAGATGTAAATTGGTACAATTACGTGGAAAGCAATTTGGCTTTATCTTCAGCTTTTCTACCCAGTACATTCAAAACATACAAATACAAAACCAAAAGTTTTATGAATACTCTTAAACTGATGGTTTTTTATTCAATTATTTCATTTATAAAAATTTCTGGCTAAGGCTTATTAAACTTATTTTATGATCTGATAATGACTTCTAATCCATAGTTTAAAAAATATTGTTCTAGAGAAACTTATAGGTTATCATGGAAACAAGATAATTCAAAATTTTCATAATGGCATTGTTTATAACAGCAAAAAAACTGGAAACTATTGAAATGTCCATCAGCAGAAAAACAATTAAATGGTGATACATTCAGAGGAAGGAATATTATATAACAATGAAAATGAGTGAACTCTTACAAAACATCAATGAATCTTAGAAATATTATTTTGAAAGATAAAAACAAGACATGGGTTAATACTTACAGTGTCATTTTTATAAAACTAAAACAGTAAAAATAAATCATCTAAATTTTAGATTGTATACATACAAATCTAAAAAGAAAAGAAAAAGCAAAGGAATGCTAAATCAAAAATTCAGAATAATTGTTACTTCTGGGTACTAAGCAATGGACTCAGAAAAGAGTATGCAGATGCCTGCAATGGAAATAGGTCTTGTAGGTAGTGGATTTATGTCCATTTATTTTATTATTTTACTCCCTCACAATTTCCCCAAATATATTATATATACATTAAATATTATATAAAGGAATCTAAAACAAACAAAAAAGCTGAAAAAGAACCCTTTAATAGTTTTGAAACCTGAGATGCTATTGAGGTAGATGCTAACACACACTTTTTAATTTCCATGAAATAAGTAATAGATGGCCAGGGAGAGGCATGCAAGAACTTTCTGGCAGCTTTATTGGATTCTGAATGAGTTACAGAGGGAGGGTGTGCCTCCTGAGACACTTTAGTGTGGCTTGACAGTCATATGTCTTCTGTGGCTTAGGAGTGGTCTTGTCTAAGGCCAGGATTGATGTTCAGGGGATGGATTAGATGACCTCTTTGACCCTCTTCAGCATACGATCCTTGGTCTTCCTGTCTTGTCCTTCTCTGGGCCTTGACAACAGCACAGCCTCACTCTCTGCCCATGTTTTCCCTGTCTACATTAAACAGTCTACCAGGGAACGCAGACTTTCTATTTTTAAATGAATGCTATCTCTTGGACAAAACATTCATCAGAGGTGGTAGATAAATCTAACAACCTAAACTATCAACTCTGGACTTTGAACTTTTTACCTTCCTCAAGGAATGTTAGTGTCCATAGGGACTAAAAGGAATACACACAAACATATCCATACTATGCATTTATTACATTTAAAAGTCTGTGTTTTTACCAACAAAAAAATTAGAAAAATTATGTATCTCAACAAATATATAGAATTAAATATATATACATATTATACATACACACAGAGATATACATGAAAATGAGATTTCTAAATAAGATCCTGCAACTAAAAACTATGGTTTTAGAGACTAAACAAAGTAATAATATGAATATTGCTTATCTCTTGGTGGCACCCTCAGCACTTCTTGATCGAGGAAGCCAACAACTCAGCATCCCCAGTTCCTGGGGAAGTTTCTGGATGCAGCCCAAGTTTGTTTCACTCCAGCCACATGAGGGAACTTCAGAACCCGAAATCAGGCAAGTAATTCTCACTTAGATCACAACTACAGTAATATATGCTACACTACCACACTTGATGAACCTCAAAGTAATTTGAGGTTCAGGTACACAAAGATATTCATACTGAAATTGTTAGGCTCATCAAACCAATTCAATAATCTCCATCCCCCTCCCCTTGCCTGGAGCAATGCCCATTGACATACACTTTTGCTTCTCATAGAGTATTTGCATTTTGTGATTTAGGGTGACTTAATAAAGTTATTTTTCTTTGGTTTCTTTCATTTGGAGATGTTTCGGAGGTCTTTGACTATCTGTTCATAGACAGAATATAAGACAGATTTGTTTCTTAAGGAGAGGAAATTCCAGCTTCCTAGAAAACATCTCATTTATTATTTGTGGT
Organism: Phocoena phocoena; assembly: GCF_963924675.1. NCBI lineage: Eukaryota > Metazoa > Chordata > Mammalia > Artiodactyla > Phocoenidae > Phocoena > Phocoena phocoena. Next base: position 37,780,768 of record NC_089235.1, on the reverse strand, counting down.
AGAGGAGGAAGGTGTGCTCAAGGAGAACTTTCTTTTTTTCTATTCCAATAGAAGACTTTTATAATAAGAATATACTTGTATATTACTTGTGTCCTTTAAAATAAAAAAATAAAATCAATTGAAAAAGAAATCATTGGAAGGAGATGAGACATGAGCAGAGTGTATGATCTAACACACATGACCGCAATTTGAGGTTTTCAAGGCAAAAGCCTGTGTTCAATTTGCCACTGGAGTCTTACAGCAAGCATTGTACTTCCCCTAGCATCCCCACCCTTAAAGCAGCATCCAGCTGCAGCACAGATTCCCACCCAGACAGAATGCAGGTGAAACATCAGTACAGCAGGATCCCAGTCAAAGGGGGACATGTGGAGTTTGGAGAGTTTTAGAAAATTTTATTGCAGGAACACATGTGTTAGTGGAGCAGATGGAAGCAATTATGGCAGGAAAACTTTGCCCCATCCTTAAGACCAAATTCCAATAGTGTGAGCTCAGGCTAATGACTATCCTTGAGGACAAGTAAAATCAGACCACAGTGATTTTTGAAGATCGACTTCACATTGCATCAGGTCATGATCTGCCTGCTAAAACTCATCAGAACTTGATATTATCTCTACCTCATTTCTCATTGGAAAGTGATGCGACCTCAAACTCACTCATCTAAGATTAATATGCTTTCCTGTAGTCTCTGTTATAAACCTCATCTGACACTGGCATTTTATACTCTGACTGGTAGGAAGTACAATTATGAATAGCTTGATTATTCCAGATAGGAGAAATTCGCTTTGTTTGGATATTTCTGTGCATGTAGTCCTTTCTGACATGTTCTTCTCTATGAAGGAGACAGGCAGATGCCTGCCATCTCTCTTAATAAATAGTATCACAGGAGTTAAGATGAAGAAAATGAAGAAGAATGAGGTTGAGTGCTAAATCTGTGACCTATAAAACAGAAGGTTTAGATATAAATCCACCTCCATGAACTCTCTTGTCTAAGGGTTTATTCTGCAGACTTGGGCACTAAAGTAATTTTTCTCCCTCTTTGGCATTGTCATATGATTGTCTCTCCTTACAGGTAACTCTTAAAAAACCTGGCTTGTAATGATTATGGATGTATAGGTGATGTTTGTTTCATAGTAATATAGTATCACTTGCCAGAAGAGTTCAACTTCTTTACTCTCATGGAAACCCTGGCTGAATAACTTACTGAAAAAGGAACAAAAGTACTAGAAAGCTATGAAAATTTAGGGTCCAGAGGAATAAAATAGATTTCTCAGTTTCTAAATTAGTCTTCTGTCAATATGCACAGTCTTCCTTCCCATCAAAAGATGAAATAATTTAGATACTTAAGATTTGACTTTTTAAATATTTTAGTACTCTAAGTAGAGGAATGAATGATAGTGTAAGTGTGTCTGTATAACATTGCTTTTGAGCTATTTCATTTAAGACACAATGCAAAATTCCAGAGGTAGTTCAAACAGTCATGCCAGCTCATTGCATATACACAACTGGGAGGAAATGTGCACACAGCATAGCAGAAATGGCACAGACCAAAAGTTAGAAAGTGCAGCTTCCATTCCTGCTTTTTCCAGAGATCAGGCTTGTTACTTTGGACAAGTGACTTAACTTTCCATTTCTCAGTGGCCTCATGCAAAATGGGAAGAATAAAACCTGCCCTATTTCCTTAGGTTAATTAAGTATGGAAATGAGAAAAATACATTTGAAAGTGTAAATGGAAGTGTGTTTGGCTAGGTGACCCAAACAATTATGGTCTCCCTTAAGTGACTAAATCTATAACTCTCATTTTCTAATCTACTTCATTAAGACCCCTAGATAATGATGTCTGTTTCATTTGGTTACACCAAATTGAGCTACCTCCTCTTAGCAAGATCTAAATAAATTATTTGGAAATGTATAAACTCATCAAATGCAATTGTTGGGAATAACCAAATCCTTACTGTGAAATTAACTACTATATTGAGTTTATTGGCAATTAACTTGTACATGCATTCGTTCAGCAAATAATCCAGAGCACCTGTGATTTGTCATACTTTGTGTTAGATTCTAAGGATACAGTGATGAGGAAAATAGGGTAACCATCGCTGAAGTCAGAACAGCTGCTCAACAGAAGCTGGGGGCGAGTAGGAGAAGGAGGTGAGCAGCATCAGGAAACTCCCCAGGCTTGGTTGCTAACCAATGGGCCTCAGATTAAAATCATGTGGTCCAAATGAAAAGGCAGAGACTGATTTCTTGATTAGCCAAATCTGAAACACTGAGAAGTTATCCCATCATCTCTTTTGTAACTAGCAACCCCATTGGCCAGCATCTGAAGCCCAAGGCTACAAGGATTATGCCTTATTATTTGCCAGCTGAGTTTGTCACTTCTAATTCAAGAAATATTTCAAATCCATTTAAGTCTCCCCAACTCCCCAGTACCAACTCTCTGGTGTATGGTGCCATTATGTATCCACAGGGTTACTGAAGGTCTTCCCATTTCATTTACTGTACTCATGGCCCACCTGATTCTTTTTTTTTTTTTTTACAAGAGCTAGACTAAGGTATTTAATCAAAAAAAAAAATCAAAACATATTACCCCTCTGCTTTAAATCCCTTTCATAGTTTTCTATTCCTTGAAAAATAAAATACAAATCCCACCATGGCTTCCAAAGCCCAGCTTTCTTTTTAGTTTTATCTCCTTCCACATCCCACACTTTAGTGAGCTGCTACCACATTGACCTTTATTTTCTGAGAATCCAGCATGCTCTTTCTAGTCTATCCTTCAGCCTACTTAGTCAGCCAGAACTATTCTTCCCCTTATTCTTCAAATAGTGGGCTTCTTCTCATCTTTCAGGTTTCAGCTCATGTTGCATCCTCAGAGAGGCCTGCCCTGAATACTCTATGTAAAGTAGCCTCTTATGCTACTCTCTGATGGGCTTCACTCTGCTGACTTGCTTGCTGGATGCAATATTATGACATATAAGATATATATAAATATATGTATAATTCAGATGACCAAATATATATTTCTCATATACATATTGTCTTCATCCGTGGTTCCTGGCTCAGAGCTCCTAAAACCCTAGGAATTCCCTCTAATAACAGCAATAAATGTGTCTTTTGTTATGTTAATGAGGTGACTTTTGGAAAGGCCTTAGGTAACCTAAACTGGGGAACTAATTGTCAAGAGAACCAACCTTGTGATTAGAGGGTTGGAATTTACAGTCCTCTCACTACTACCTCTGGGAAGCAGAGAGGGGCTAGAGATTGAGTTCATTTGCCAATGACCAATGATTTAATCAATCATGTCCATATAATGAAGCCTCCATTAAAACCCAAAAGGATGGGATTCAGAGAGCTTCCAGGTTGGTGAACACATGGAGATTTTGGGAGAGTGGCGACTGGAGAGAGCACGGACACTCTGAGTCCTTTCCCTACAACTTGCCCCTATGCACCTCTTTCAGCCGGCTGTTCCTGACTTATATCCTTTTATGAAAAACTAGTGATCTAGTAAGTAAAATGTTAGTCTGAGTTCTGTGAGCTGCTCTAACAAATTAATCAAACCCGAGGAGGCAGTGGTGGGAACCTCTGATTTATAACTAGTTGATCAGAAGCACTGGTAACTACGTGAGCTTGCAACTGACATCTGAAGTGGGGGAGGGCGGAGCAGTCTTGTAGGACTGAGCCCTTAACCCGTGGGCTCTACTGTTATCTCCAGGTAGATAGTGTCAGAATTGAATTGAATTTAGGACACCCAGCTGGCATCCTGAGAACTGCTGACTTTTGGTATGGGAAACCTCCCCTCCACATGTTGGATATTTGGTCTCAGAACACCAAAAGAATGGTATATGCCATAATCTGTCATTTGCTTATCTTTCATCTCCATCTCCCCCGTATTTTAGCTCCACGATGACACAGGCTTTGTCTATCTTCCACATTGTTTCATTCTCAATGTCTTGCACAGTGCTGTAAGCACTCAAAGACTGAAAGAATAACGTAAAACAAAATTTGTTCATAGTTTGTTATAAACAAGGGTGTAAGAATATAAAAGAAGGTGCAAGTAACAATGACTTGGAAATAGTAAGGACGTAAGGAGGCAAGGAAAGAAAGCTTCTTGAAGCAGGAAAATTAACGGCTGGGTGCAAAAAAATAAAATAACTGTTTCCAGATCAAAAAAAGATATAGATATAAGGGACTATTCCACATTGTAACAAAAATGAGTAATGACAAAATGTAAGTAACAAAATGTGAGTAATGACAAGGCCTTATTCCAAGGAATCATACATTTTAGGTTCAATATAAATAGAGCATAGAGTGGATTGATGGAGTGTGGTCTATGAGGCCAAAATTGATCATGAAGAGTTTAATGCGACATGTTAAGATGTTTATTTAATGGACAACAGGAATCAGCAAAATTAGAAAGCGAACATATAATTGCATGATTTTTAGGAAAATAGATGTGATAGAGGATGCAATGGAATGAGCAGAGACTGGAAAGAGGAAGATACTTGAGAAGTTTTCAGTGGAGCATGGAACAAGTGATGAGCACTTAAAGAAGGCAGTGGTGGCAGGAATCAAGAAGGGGGGTCACACAGAGAGAGAAAGAGAGAAATAGGGAGGGAGGAGGTGGGAGAGAGAAATAGAAGACCAACCAAATGGGGTAAAACGTTAACATAGGTGACCCTGAGCATAGAGAATATGAAGTTATTTATACTATTGCTACTTTCTATAAATTCTAAATTATCATCAAATAAAATGCTTTAAAAAGTTAAAAAAAAAAAAAAAAAAACGAAAGAAAAGGGGTCAGAAAAGGGACAAGTGATGGATGTGATGTCCTGTAGCGAGTGAGCCGAGAAGGAAAATCAGAGGCGAATTCTGGTTTCTAATTTATAAAATTTAGTGGATGGTGAGTTTAGGTGTAATCTCAAAAACAAAGAGAAAAAGCAAGTTTCAGCAAAAAGAACATGACATCAATTCTTTTTTCTATTTTATAAGAACTTTTTTTTCTCCAAATATGCAGAAAACTTGGAATACACAGGAGAAATGCAAAGGGAAAAAAACCAACTGGATTCCCATCTCCTAATTGCTATCATTAATAAAAGTTTGCTATGTGGCAGTATGTGCATGCAGACACATAGAAATTTTTGTTTGTTTTATGTAAATGGAAACATAGCTTGTTTTTTCATATCACAATATATTACACCATTTTAAAAAATAAAAAGAATGTTTACAAAGTGAATAAAATGTATTTCTACCCCATACATTTTTAATGGACTCTTAACATAATATATTGTCATATGGTTACACCAAATTTTACTTGACCAATTCCCCATTGCTGAACACTTAGTATTTTTCAATTTTTATTGTTGAAAATGTTACAGCAAACATTTTTTAAAAATTCACTTCGAAAATACTAAAATTAAAGAACCTAAAAGGTAACTATAATAAATAAATAACTTCTGTTTTTAAAGCACTATGTTCTAAATATTGCACTAAGTGCTTTACAAACATTATTTTATTCAATCCCCACTACTATTGTCAACCCCATTTCACAGGTGAGAAAACAAAGGCATAAAGGGGATAAGTAATTCGTGCAGGTTCACACAGTTAAGTCCCCAAACAAGGATTCCATTACAGCAGTGGTTCCCAACCGTTTTTTACACCAGGGACCAGTTTCGTGGAAGACAATTTTTCCACGGACTGAGGGTGGGTGGGGGGGTGGCAGGGAATGGTTTGGGGATGATTCAAGCACATTACATTTACTGTGCACTTTATTTCTGTTATTATTACACTGTAATATATAATGAAATAATTATACAACTCACCATAATGCAGAATCAGTGAGAGCCCTGAGCTTTTCCTGCAACTAGATGGTCCCATCTGGGGGTGATGGGAGACAGTGACACCAGAAGTGTGTTGCTCATGTCCAGTCTACTCTGTAATCTCATTTTGGTTGCTGTCACTGCAGAAAACCCTGCCTCAAAAAGATACGATGTTGGAAATGGAAGCAGGCTTTTCAGTGCTTTTGTGGCAATCTCAGGATATGCCGCCTTGACTTTAATCTAGAATGTATGGAGATTTGAAGTTTTCTCAAACATACTTTTAAGGGCACCGTCATTTGCGATCTCAAGCAGTTGATCTTCTTCCAGCACGGGCAAAGTCAATTCACCTGGCTTAGTCACAAATGGGTTGCGGATCCATTCCTTCCCAGTTGGGGGGTCTTTTGTGGTTGGGAAGTAATGCTCAAACTCTTTTGAAAGCTGAGATAGGTGATCATGCACCAGCTGGGAGAAAGAAGGCCCTGGCTCCATCTCTTTCACAATCTCTGCTAATGTTTGAAACATGACAAAAATCCCAATGTTCACTCGTTACCCCCATAATTCCAGTTTGGCTTTGAATGCCACCACTTTATCTGCTGACTTGAACACAGTTGTCATTCTCCTCTGAAGTGACAGATTGAGTTCGTTGAGCAGGTTGAATATATCATACAAGTAAGCAAGCTTTGTGACCCATTCTGTGTCACTGAAGTATGCTGCCAGTGGTGACTGTTTTTCTAAAAGAAATCTCTGGAGCGGCTCTCATAACTCAAAGACTCTGGTCAGCGATCTACATTTAGAAAACCATCTCACTTCTGTGTATAAGAGAAGACGTGTGTGCTCTGCGTCCATCTCCTCACAGAGCTGCGTGAACAGATGTGAGTATGGGCATGGGCTTAACGTGGTTGATAATTTTAATCACATCCTGCAAAATGTTGTTCAGATCAGGTGACATTTTTTGGCTAGCCAGCATTTCTCTATGGATGACACAGAAGCAACCTCTTTGAAATGAGTAGTGAAACCAGAAAGATGTCCAGTCGTGGCAGCCCCTCTGTCCGTGCATATCCTGACACAGAATGACCATTCAGTTTTCCTGATATGTAATCATTCAAATACTTGAATAGTTCTGCAGCTGTGATGTTGGTTGGCAACAAAAGTGCACCTAACATATCCTCATGCACATCCTCTTGAAAAATATATCGCACAAAAACAAGCATTGTTGCCTTGTTGTCAGCATTGATAGATTCATCAACCTGGATTGTATACCACGGTGACTCATTAATCTCTCTAATAATTGTGCCTCGATATCCTGCTATCTCATCAGTTCGTCTAGTTATGGTGCTAGCCAAAAGAGGAACACGTGCCACCTTTTGAACTGCAGCCTCTCCTAAAAGTTCACAACAAATGTCCTTAGCAGCAGGCAGGATCCACTCTTCACCAATAGTAAAGGGCTTCTTAGCTTTAGCAATGTGGTTAGTCACTGAGAATGATGCTCTCAGTGCAGACACATTTGATGAAGTGGTGGCCTTCAATAATTGCGTCTGTTCTTCGTATTCACATTTTTCTCTTTTGAAAAACTCCAAAGGCTTGTCTTTTAATGCAGGGTGCTTGGTCTCCATGCGGCGAAGCAGTTTCAGAGGTTTCATGGCTTCACTGGATAGCTGTTCCTTACATGTTATACAAAGCAGGCTTGGAGAATGTGAATCACCTGTTGCGATGAAACCACAATTTAAGTAGGACTCTTGGTATTGTCTTTTAAATGCACCTTTCTTTTTGTTGGTAGTCTTAGGGTCTTCTGCTGTCTCATCATTGAGACTTTCCCTCTTTTCAAAGAAGCTCTCTAGCGATGTTTGTTTTTTACTCATTTTGGCTAGGGTTAGCTCGTAGGTTTACCAAAACTGTGACTGAGACAAGTACGCAGTGTGGGAAAGAGGCACGGATGGAAGTGGTAAATAAAATATTGGGCAGGCCACGCATGGACTAGAATAAGTGTTGGATTCTGACTTGAAGCCTGCCGACAGATACAGCTTAATTGCCACTTGTCACTCACTGATAGGGCTTTGATATGAGTCTTCAAGCAATTGATTTATTATGGTCTCTATGCGGTCAAACCTCTCTGCTAACAATAATCTGTATTTGCAGCCGCTCCCCAGTGCTAGCATCACTGTCTCAGCTCCACCTCAGATCATCAGGCATTAGATTCTCATAAGGAGTGTGCAACCTAGATGCCTGGCATGCACAGTTCACAGTAGGTTTTGAGCTCTTATGAGAATCTAATGTCGCTGCTGATCTGACAGGAGGTGGAGCTCAGGAGGTAATGCGAGTGATGGGGAGCGGTTGTAAATACAGATGAAGCTTCCTTCCTTGCCCTCTGCTCCCCTCCTGCTGTGCAGCCCGGTTCCTAACAGGCCACAGACTGGTACTGGTCTGTGGCCTGGGGGTTGGGGCATTACAGTACAAAAACACACATTCTCAATCACTGCCCTATGCCACCTCACAGATAGCATTAGGAAATATGGATCTACAACTCAGTAGAAGGTAGAAAATAAATATTAAGTTTTGTGAGTCATCAGCAGCTACATGAATAGATTGCAATTCAGCGGTTGATTATCACCTGGGGAGATTTCAGATCACGTGGCTGGCCCCAGAACACTTCAATCAGAATCTCAGGTCTAGAGAGAGTAGAACCCAGGTATTAGTAGGTTTTAAAAGTTCCACAGGTGTTGCTAATATGCAGCCAGCACTGAGAATCGTTGATCTAAGGGAATTGAAGCCTGAAGCCAAGGACTGGATGAGATTGCCATGAGGCTACACCTAGAATGGAAAGTAAAGACACTACAGAACAATTATAATATATTTAAGAGGCAAACAAGGTTCCAAAACAAGGTTCCAGTCAGCAATAGCAGACAGAAGTAAGAAGCTCTCCAGAAGTGATTATTCTGGGGGTTATGGAAGAGAGAATTTTAACAATAATATATATATGAAATCTAACACATGCCCACAGCCGTCATTAAACAATTTCAAATAATTTGTTGTAGTGATCTAAGGGTGATATTGATGTAAACTGCCAATCTTCCTTGACTTGCCAACTAACCTTCACCAGGATAGTTCAGAGTATGAGTCCTTTGTCATCCTGTTTCTGCATTGCTCTGTGGTAGCTCTGGTTAGTTCATTTCTATATCCCATAATGGTCCACTCTGACAAGGTTGCTTATAGGTTGGTAGAAAATACTATATCTGAGTAAATAATTACTTTCAGCTCAATGCAGTGACTTTCTGCTACTTGCCTCAAATAACCATACATTTTGATATATTAAATCATTTATTATATTATATAAAGAATATATGTTATAGAATGGTATATATAACTTTTTAATGTAGTTATATAAGTAAATCATATATATGATATTGATATCACATATTTTATGTTAAATATTTTAATTAAACAATTATAAAATAATATGTTAATCTCCCCCTCTAACATTTCATGAAACAATTTTATTTCAGCTTTTCACCAGCATATTCAGCATCAGTCTTCATCATCATTAGGGACATTTTAGTCATCTAAAATATTCTTCAAAGTACAGCATGCTCATTTCTGTTTTTAAGTTAAAACAGAATGTATTCTGAAACTAGGTATAAGGCTGTGACTAGGAATTCCAAGCCATAAAATCTCTTTTCTATAACATCAATGCAACTACTTTATTTATCCTACTTCTAATTTTTTAAACTTGTATCTTATAATTTTTTATATATGTTTTTTATTTTGTTTGGATCCTCCTGCAGCCAGGGCTGAGACAAGGACTAGGGTATAGAAAGTTTACTGTGAAGGTGATTCCAGGAAGCAGGAGTGGGAGAGCAAGGAGATTGAGACAGGAAGGAGAAAAGATTTGGTGTTGCTATGGTGGACAACAGGAGTGGGACTAGAAGGTCAGTTCCAGCAGGATCTCCTGAGAAGTATCCAGAGTATCTCCAGAATTATCCCCTGAAGGCTGACTCCCAACCCCCATCCACTGACTCCCATCGCCCATCAATTGAGGGTAACCCTGGGGGTGTTTATTTCCCATTACTTGCTCTTCACAGATAGTCCTGTGCAGTGGTTCCAGTGGGCCCCAACAGCTTCTGAGAAGTCACTGGGGCAGAAAGTCTATGCTTGAGATTGGACCCTGTTGGCATCAGGTGTGTTTGCCCTCCCAAGAAATGGCCAAAATTAGAGTTGAGCTCATGTGATGATGTGATACAGGCCACCAGAGACCTCCATCCTCATTCTAAAATTCAAATAGTATTGCATGGTTTATTCTGAAAAGCAATGAGTACCCTGCCTCATACTTCCTGATCCCTCATTTCCTGTAACCCAGAAAATCATTTTCAACTCATTTGACTATTTATAATTTTATTTCCAATAAAATGCTTATTCTACTATTTATTGATTTGTCATCACTTTTTGATATTTTCTTGTGACTTCCTATTACAAGTAATATTTACCCTCTTCCCAACATATGCTCTCCACATGTAGAAAATCCATTGCTCATCCTCCTAATAGATTTAGATTACAATTTGAGGTATTATTATACATATTTTAAGTATCATTAAATATCAACATATATATATATATATTATTCACAGCTGAGTACCATAGTGCTATGATTACATATCCTTTCCTGTCCAACTTCTGTTTTCCTGGAGTTAGAGGGATTATTTTTTTTCCAATTGCCTTTTGCTATCAAAGATTTAGCCTTATAATTTCTATAGAACTAAAAATCTCCACCGCATGTTCTTTCAGATTTATTTTTCTTAGTTGGAAGCACTATTCCTGGAGTCCTCCATTCCTTCTTCCAGGCTGGAAAAGCTGTCCTAGTTGATCCCGAACTTTTCTGCACAGTCATCCTGAGTTTCTCTTTTCTTCTTATCTGGGTTCTGGGTTCTTTTTGCTTCATCTCTTGTTTCCTTGAACCCACATCTTCATCTTACTTGTGCTCTCTCTGAGAAAGAGCATACAAGAGTTTTTATTTTTTGAGTCTTGTGTAAAAATATCTTTATTTTACCTCACTGATACATGGTTTGGCTAGGTATAAAATTTTAAGTTGAAAATTCTCTTTGCTCAGCATTTGAAAGCCATCACATTCTAGATTTCAGTTTGGCTGTGATACTCTAGAGTCATCCGGATTTCTAATCCTTTGAATATATTCTGCTGATTTTTTACTTGCTTTCTTTTCTTACCCACAATAATTTACATGCAGATTTTCATACAATGTGCTGAGCATTTCATGGGTAATTTCAATCTGAAAATCCATGTCCTTCAATTCTCAGAAGTTTTCTTTTGTTATTGTTTAAGACCATACTTTTATTATTGTGTTTCTTAATTCAACATTGTTTTGTTTTCTTTTTATTAATTAATTTTATTTATTTTCGTCTGTGTTGCATCTTCCTTGTTGTGTGGGCTTTCTCTAGTTGCTGCGAGCGGGGGCTACTCTTTGTTGCAGTGCATGGGCTTCTCATTGTGGTGGCTTCTCTTGTTGTGGAGCATGGGCTCTAGGCACACGAGCTTCAGTAGTTACAGCATGCAAGCTCAGTAGTTGTGGCATGCAGGCCCTAGAGCACATGGGCTTCAGTAGCTGTGGTACATGGGCTCAGAAATTGCAGTGCACAAACCCTAGGGCACATGGGCTTCAGTAGTTGTGGCTTGTGGGCTCTAGAGCACAGGCTCAGTAGTTGTGGCACACAGGCTTATTTGATCCATAGCATGTGGGATCTTCCCAGACCACGGATTGAACCTGTGTCCCCTGCATTGGCAGGTGGATTCTCATCCACTGCGCCGTGAGGGAAGTCCCTGCTTTGTTTTCTTGATCTATTTCCAGGATGCTTTCTTTTTCCATTATTTAAATTTTTGTTTCAACTGAAACAAAAAACTGTTTTCTCAGTCTCAGATTTGTTCATTGTGCATTTTTGTTGCTATTTACTGACTTGTTTTTTAGTATCCTACACTTGTTCATCCTGCCTTGCCCTGAGGCTAATAGTGTCTTTTGTTAAGTCTTTAGTGCCTCCTGAATTGCTATACAAAAATTAATTCTCTAAGGTTGTACTTATGGATATTTTGGAAGTTTCCTTCTACTCTCTGCACTGTCTCTGTTTCATACAGATGTCCCTTACCTCTTTATTTAGGCTTGGATCTTTCTTGTTCGAAGCATTCCATGAATGTGTGGTGATCTTTGGCAATCCACTAATTCACAGTACCAAGTCAGTAAAAAGTTGATTGAAAGGGTGTGTGTGGGAGCAGCATTTGTCACTCAGCGAGCTTCATTGTAGGATGGTTAGAAGGAATTCTGGACATTTTGGTGGGGACTTTAAATGTTGGAATCTCAAAATCTTATTTGTCTAACAGTTTCTCCAGGGATATATTCTCTAATCCCCCGGCTTATATCTTGAGGCTTGACTGTCCAATTGCTAGGAGCAAAAAGAGGAGAGAAGGCTTGCAGTTTCACTGTTCAATGTCTACTTTCTCTTGCTATTTCTTTTTCCCTCTAGCACTTCAACTCCACTCTCCATTGTGCCAGGGATCCAGAGACTGGTAATTCTGTGGTTTAATTTCTCCAGAGAATATGGCTCTGCCTTCATAGCAGGATGAAGTAAGAGTTTCACTTTACTGGGGATGAGGCAAGGGGTGGAGGAGTGATAGGATCTGAGGGTCTGACTGCTTCTTATATAGATAATCAGACTTTCAGGTAACCTTCCTATTTTCACTTCACTTCTCACTCTCATCTTCTAGGGAAGAAAGCCAGTGCTTCAATCCTGGGTATTTCTGACTTTCTTTTACTTGAATAAATCTGCTTTCCATTGGTATCTGTTTCTGCGATGGTGCTTAGAGTTCAGCATTCTTTGGTCTCCTAAGTTAGATACTTCTCATCCATTCACTTCCCAACTCCATATATGTGCCAGCATCTCTCATCCACTTTCACCTCCTCTCCTGTTCCCTTTGTATTTGTGAGATTTTACTTTTTAAATTCCTTTACAGTAATTTTAAAAGGGTTTCAGACATACAAATACATGTGGTCATGCCACCACAGTTAGCTGAAAGTCCCAACTTGTGCTGCTTCTGTTTGTGCTGCTCACATTTTGTTGCTAATTGTTATTGAACAAATTCATAAAACAAAGGAGCTGTAGGGTGGGCAGTGGAAAAGAAATGACATTCATCAAGTTATGTCTCTATGACAAGCACAATGCTAGGTACTTCCCACATAAAGTCTTATCAGATCCTTCCAGTCTCCATGTCGTTCTATAATGGCCATTTTACAGATGGGAATCAAAGCTCATAAAAATTAAGTAATTTGGCGAAGATCACAAAGCTAGCCAGTGGAAGATCGAAGACTTCAATTCGAAGCCTATGTTCTTATCAGTGCATCAGCAATTGTCCTCCAAGTAATTTCTCTAAAATGCAAGGGAATGTCTCAGAATGTCAACTTATACCACCATTGTTGAACAAAATTATAAGCATCTGATATTTCATAAAGATTAAAAGCTATTTTTATGCTAAGAGCTGTCTTAAAGATTTTGTCTTAAAAATATTCCCCGTCTCTCTTTAGAAATTATTATTATTCTTTTGCATTTCGCGGGCTTCTCACTCTTGTGGCCTCTCCCGTTGCGGAGCACAGGCGCCGGATGCGCAGCGCAGGTTCAGCGGCCATGGCTCACGGGCCCAGCCACTCCGCAGCATGTGGGATCTTCCCGGACCGGGGCAGGAACACGTGTCCCCTGCATCGGCAGGCGGACCCTAAACCACTGCGCTACCAAGGAAGCCCTAGAAATTACTTTTGCTTGACTGATTGGTGGGGGAGGGCAAACCTTTCCTGGTTCTTTGCCCTGAGGTGTATAGTTTGGTTTTGTTGTTTAACTCTTTCATATCCACTGAGTTGCTGTATAATCATAAGGCATTCTTAGGAAACCAGGAAAGCAAGATGTTACCACCCTTAGGGATCTGGCTGAAGAACAAGAGCCTTCCTTAGATGAAATTCCAAGAAAGCAAAGCTTTAGTTGCTAATCCTCAAATCAGGGAGCCATAGTCTAAACCTGGAAATGAAGGGGACAGTGAGAACATCTAGTCCAGAGCCTGGGGGGCTGATAAGACAGAGCTGAGAACGGAAATGTGAGGGAGACTCACTTATAATCTTCTTCATTAGCTGCTTTTTGCCTGAGGCCATGAGGGGTGTAATGTGCTGGGTTTTATGTTTGTTCACTTTTTCAACTATGTTTATCCCACTGGTTCAGTGATTTGCCACACACACTTACTGAAGGGTAGAGCTTTTTTCTCTTGGTCCCCTCCAAGTATTGTCAGCTGCCTTAGGAATACAGAGTTAGTGCCAGCATCCATTTTAGCCATTCATGTAGAATCTCCTTTAATTTGATAACTCATTGCCCCTCTGAGGAACCCTTATAAACTTTATCTTTTTACAGGTGATGCATTCCTCTCGTGCATTTCTCTTTTTCTGTGTCTTACAATATCACCTCCTGACCTTATCCCTAACACATGTGAACACACACAAACTCACATATACAACAGAATGTGGATGTAAATCAAAAGCTTCATCCCCCAAGGCCCTAAATTATGCATAGGAAACAAGTTCCTTTCCCTAGTGGTAAACCTCCCATTTTCCTCAAGTAAAATCTCTTCTGAGTACAGCTATATGTCCTCATTTTCCTTCCATTCAAGGGAGACTTCATTCAGAATAGCCTTTTTTATCTTCAGTGAATATGCTGCTGGATTTGAAAATGCATTAGGGCACTATGATTTGTAAAGACACATGCACAAATATAGTTAATATATTAAATAAAGACTGTGATACACTTTTATAGACATTGTTATGGCATAGAGTTGAGAGGGCAATTTTATCTGACACTGTCTTTTAACAGAGCAGAAATAAGGTTACACTCAGCACTCCATGTGTAAAGAAACCAGGGTGGAGAAGATAAAAATACACAAGGGTAAGAATTTGTGACAGCATAGTCTCATGACATGTTGCTTTATTATTATTATTAATAAGAATATTAATAGGGTAGGAAATATTTCTGCACTGGAATATACATATAATTATTTCTCAGCTGCATTATATAAAGAAAACCAAGTATTTAATATGTTTCATATTGAAAATAAGAGGAGGAAAAAAAACAAAAGCAGCAAAATAAAATAAGATAAATGCCCTGACTGAAGGCATTATTTCACCAAGTGTTAAGTTGATGAGAAAGTCTAATGCAAAATTCCCAGTGCTAAAGGACTAGGGATGCTCTGGGGACAGAAAGTGATTATGGTCTTTTCACCTTTGTGTTGTTGACGTTAAATGCAGAAACTGCTTTGTAGTTTTATAAGTTAGAAACTGCTGATGCTGTGTGAGGCCAGTTGAATGGTCTCTGTGAAATGATTTATGGTGGTCTTAGGCCCGTTGTTTGTGGGCAAGAGCCACATTTCACGTGTGATTGGTGTAAGTAGTTCTTCATGACAGTACCTCTATTGGTTTGCCCCATTTTTGCATCATTATTCAACATTTTCTAAGAACAATTCTTTCACTTCCTGAGCAATAAAAGAAGCCGTTATTATGGATTGCCTATAATGTGCCAAGTTCTGTTTTTGACACTTGACTCCTGTTATTTCTAATCCTTAAGACAATCTTGCAAAATGGGCATTATTCCCATTTTACCCAAGAGGAGACTAAGGTTCAAAAGGATTAAACAATATCACTAATAAGTGATAGAAGCATATTTCAAACATGTTCACCACACTCAGAATCTTGCACAATTTCTAGTAAATTAACACATATTCTCATTTTAAATGCAACCTGGAAACTCACATTTCCTCACTTTCTATAATGATTTCTGTAAAATGCCATGATTTTGATCCTAGGGACCAGGGGACCAAGTATATCCAGATACCTCCCTCCACAGTGTAAGTAAAGATATTTGTACAACTCTAGCTGACCTCTTAAAGAAAATTAACTTTGGGTAAAAAAAAAAAAAAATGAGTAGAAGTAAAAGACACATACAAAAATATAGACAAACTGAAGCAAACTTAGAGAAGGGAAATCAAAACAGTGAGTGGCCCTAAAACCATGTAACAAGAGCAGTTAGTGAATAAATCAGGAGTGTTTAGTTTGGAAAAGAGTAACTTCAGATGGTGTTTTGTCATTTCTATCAATACTTGAAAGGCAGACATAAGGAAAAGAACGTTGACCTGTGCATATATGTCCAAAGGAGTAAGAATGGAGAACTTGGGAAGGTCTAGGTCAGCAATAAGGAGGAACTTTTTAAGAATCAGTTTTTAGATGAAACAGGCAGCCTAGAAAAGTAGCAAATTCTCAACTTTTAAAGGTGGATAGGAAAAAGCCAGGCTGTCAGCTAAAAGGAATTAAATACAAGGAATCCAAGGATCAGAATGGTGATTGAAATAGATTTCCTTTAAAGTTTTCTTTCAGTCTTGGATGAAAATTGGCAATCCTGATGCTTCTTGCCAAGTATGTGCCACAAACATTTTGAGACACTTAAACTGGCACATAACAGTGCACACAATAGTTTCTTCCTAATAAAATTGGATGGCCTTATCAAAGTGCTCTGTATTTCTTTCCTTTTTCTTTTTCATTCATTTTCAGATTCATGTGTCCTGCCACAGGTTTTCAGGGCAAAATGGTTAATTAATGCTCAGTCAACACAGCCCCTGTGTTGATTAGTTAATTCTATATTTGTGTCAGTGATGAAGAAAGTGACAGATTGAATAGAAAAATCTAGACAGGGTGTTAAAAATAAGGCAAGATGTGAGCCCTACACCTGGTTCAGTCGCTGGTCAGGACACACCCTTCTGCCTTCCATTCAGTGATTCCTTTTTACATGCTTTCTGTGCATTTCTGCTTTGCTACACACAGCCTTGAGCTAGAGAGAGTGGTGCATGCTAAAATGCTTGTCTGCTACAGGCATCGCCTGATTTCCTTCATGTGTGACTGCCAGCTCTTTTAAAAAAAGAGGCAAAGTTGGAGCACATCACAGAGTTCAAAACACGTTAGAGTGTTAGGTTCCTTTCTGTATCCTTGAAGGAGAAGGGCTAAGAATAAGAGAAAACAGAAGACCTAAGAATAGCTGAAACAAGGCAAACTAAAACTGGTCTACTTTTTAATGGGTCAGGTTAATTATGGTCATGAGCTGGATAGGCCCTGTTTTATGAAAGAATGAGGAACTTCTGCAGGTACCTTTTTTCCCCAATGCTGGGGACTGATAGAGTTGTTGGATCTACCTAAAATACATACTTCTGGTTTAGCACCACAGTGATACTGCTACAATATGTTTTTAAAATAAATTTATTGCTAGACATCAACACCTGTACTTAAATTCTTCTTAGGCAGGATATTTCTTTTCTGTGACTAAAAACTTTTCTAAAGCTGTTTCTGCCAGGGTGACTCTTGCATTTGTTTGTGATAATTCTGGATAATCCAGTAACTGTGTGCACATAAATACATATCAAAATCTATTTTTATGGAGAACACTTTGCACTTCACCCTGATCAACTCTCACACGTGCTCCATATATTTCTGAACATGTAAATACTGTCACGGGACCTGTAAACTGCTGTTCTTCTAGGTGAAGAGACATCAATTATTTTCTCCTATTGTGTTTTTCTTGGAGAGAGAAATACAGCTCATCCAGAATGCAATTTATTTTTTCTTGACAGTAAATGAATTTAATGAAAAATCTCAAAATATTTTGGCCCAATTTTTGTATTTGTTTAATTGCTTTAGGATGCATACAGATTAAAGACTGAATAAAACCATTAGCCAAAGAACAATAAAATGCTCTGGATTCTATAGGAATTGTTAAGAACCAACACATCCTCCTTTGTGTTTAAGAACTAGATGATGGGACCTTATGTTTGCTTAGATTGTGATCTCAGGGCTGATTCTTCACAGACAGAGAGGGAAAAAAATTATGTATTCAAAAGCATTACTGAAAAGGTAAAATTACAGAGATTATATTTTTCCCCAGGAGGAGTCATTTCTACAGAAATATCTCCTGTCTTCTCCCCTCCCCCTTTCCCAAGATTTGCAGCGTACTTTCAAATATGCTATCTTTTTGCTTCTGAGAGATCACCTCCATGTTTCTGTGTGAGCCTGTGCGTGCGTGCGTGCGTATGTGTATATAAACCTGTGTCTTAAAAAACTATCTACACTATCAAATGAAATACAGAATTTTAATCATAAATTAGACCCAGAGTTCCCACTTCATGAATGAGATGACCCTCCCTTGTGTGGTTGGTTAGGTACATGGTGAGATTCAATGAGACAAAGTAAATATTTATATGTGTACAGAGCTGTGTTTTGAACTGCTTTATTGAAAAACAACCGATATTTTAAACTATTCCTATCAGGACATCTGAACTTCGAATACACAGCAAACACTCAGAAGATCTTGAACACTACCCGCAAGATATCCTGCCCATTGGGAGTTAAGAAACAACAAGGTACTTCTAAAAAAAAATTGTGCTGTTTTGACAGCGAGAATCCTCCAGGTTCTTAATCCCCACACTACTTCTACCCAGCATAAACATAACCAAACTGCTGTTCAATTATATACTGGCCATTTGAAGTATTATTTTGTTTAAGTCAAAATGCATATGAGCTCCCATAAAGCTAATTTGTATCAGGAAGGTAAAACAGGGGAGCTCCAAAAGGCGAGCTTTCCTGCAATGCCACAAGGGTCTGAGTTTTAAGGTGGTCCTCTGTTTCTCCCTGGTCAATTGGCAGGTCTCTTACCATTTTATTTCAATTATTACCAAAATCCATCCATGCAGGAATAGTTCCATAAAACTGAAAATTGCAGTTAAGTTCACATCTTAACAGCATTTCAAGTGCACATTGTAACAGAGACTCCCAGTAATCAAGTTGCAGGAAGGCTGTTATAATAGTCTTTCTCTCTCTCTGAATTGCAGCAGGAAAGGCAGATGTGGAAATTATGAGTAATGTAATTGATGATCTTAAAGCTTTTAAATACCCAAGCTCTCAAGAATCAAGATCTATTTGAGTTCAGAATCTAATAAGAAGTAAATACAATAGGTTTCAATAAGACATTTTATCAAGAGCTCTGCAGCACTCTCACTCCTTCTGCTTTTATGGGCAACATTATCATCTCATCAGCAGACAAGCTGGAGAATTTTATTGTGACACATAGTCATTCTTAGTTCATCATATTTCTGCTTTTCCTTGTGTAGCTTTTTTAAAAAATAAAGCTTGTTTATACCTATTAGATTTAATAAGAAAGGAAGCAGAGTGTTGTTAAAACAAGCTGTTTATTGACAACTAATTTATTGTGTTCCACAGTAGGAGGCTCTATATAACACACCAATGTATTAAAAATAATGCCACTAAGATATCTTCTAGATACCTAGGTTCACAAAGCCTAGCTAGTAACAATTATTTCCAAATTCATCCTGCAATTTATTCACTACCCTGGCTCCAAAGAACTTGTATGCCATTAAGAGTTAATTCAAATGCCACATTAAATACACCTCAATATTATTTTCGTTAATATGCAAATCATTCATAATATCAGGGTGATCTTACATTCAGTGGGAACAGCAATAATGCCTGCTTAATGATGTATTCATCAGTGCTGTAGGTGTCTTCATACTATTACTATTATATATTGTTTTCAGAAACAGACTTGACTACAAAGAAAGTTGTATTGTCTCTGAAATAATGGTTTCGAACATCTTTTTTTTCCTCTTTTGGTGGAAAAATATCTCTGTTAAGCATGCAGAAGTACTGGTAATTTTTCCAGTGCTATCATTTTCACATCCAGATATATTGCTACCAACTAACCTGGCTTCTGAGATCTGCAATTATTATCATTACATTTTCACCATGTAGGGAACATACACACAAAAAAACTTTTTTTGTTTACTTAGGAGAAAAAATCATTTTACCTTTCCATCGTTTTTTTCTCCTGCATTTTCTAATAAGACAATAGGGAAATTGTTTATAGATGGTGGTTTTTCTAGGCTGAAACAAAACAAACAAATGTGTGTGTAAATGAATAAATAATTTCTTGTGAAATAATGTAAACTTTTTGTGACAACAATAGCTTAAATTATAAATTAACATTTATTTTTCTGAACACGTTTTGTCACTTTCCAATGGAGCAAAAAAGATAAAAATAGTTTATGGAGAGGAAAATGTGAAATTTGGTCGTGACTGCTCTATCTTCTAAAAACTTATATGTGTGGTAATCAGCAAAAACCTCAAGAAGGCTTTTACATAGCTCTCTCTCTTGCATTTATGACTTTATTTTATACAAAATTTAATAATTAAGTATTCCAAAATTCCAAAGTTTTCTAAATATATTTAAAAAAAAAACACTTCTTGTTATTGTAAGCCCCAGGTTAAACCATGAACCATGTCAAACCTTAATGCCTTTCATCACAATGTTAACTTTCGATCAAAAGCCTTCCTGCCTTGGTTGTGTACTCAGCTATAGATGACAGGAAGAGCACATCGATTGATTATAAATAACATTCAAATTAAATGTACAGTTATGAAAGAGAAAGATAAAAGAAATGGAAGAATCTCTCCCCTTCCCAAGCTCACCGTCCCAGGATTTCCCAAGGATAAGAATTAAAGCTAACCAAAGAATCTTTTGGAAACAGGATTGTTTCGCCATGGATGAGGGATTACTGATTGGCTTTTTAACTTCAGCTTTTCCAAATAGTTTTTCAGTTATTTAATTTACTCTACATGGAGTCTATTGATTATTCAAGTTGGCAGTCAATTTTATAGGGCGCCCCGCTGTTTCTTTGCTTAATGTAGTCAATGATTGTAATTGCTTGATCAGTGCAGCCCATGAAATAGGTTTTGTGTCTTTTTTACAATGCATTGATGGCTTTATCTGATGCAGCCTTGGCAGGGCCGGGTTTTACAGCACTACCCGGAACTCCCAGAGGTCTCTAGATTAATGGCTATGGTGAGCTGCTGATGCTACTCTCCAGAATGTATTCACACATCTGGCATGCCACACTTGGCGTCGGCGCCAGCTTTGTGTTGTGCAGCTACAGAATCTCTCACCAGTGCCTAGTTAACTGTTTTCACTAAGGGAATGAGATAAAAAGCCATCCAGAGAGCTGTTGGCACCCATTCTCTGTCACTGTAGTCACACATTAAAAAAATTTTTTTCAGTCTTTTTTTTAAGAGGCAAATGATGTATGGAAGCAACAAATTACGTGGAATGTTTATGTTTTGAACTCTGTTTGGATTCTGAAAAGCATCCCATGGGTGTTCAGATTTCCTGTAAACCAACAAGCGGCCCCCCTCCTTCCCTTCACCACCACCTTCCCTTGGATGAGAACATGATAGTATTAAACACATCCAAGTTTTCTGTACAAGCTGACAGGGGCTTTAGATATTGAGAGAAAGGTGGAGAGCAGAACCACAAATGTGAAAAAGCAGCCTGAACCACCCTCCACAGCTCATTACAATGAAGGTAATTCTCCTGTCCTTCAGTGAATCAGGTGAAATTGCCCAGGCATCATTTCCCTAGGCCTGGGTGTCAGTGTTTCATATTTGGTACAATCTGAATTGCATTATTAGACATGTAAAATGTAGTTTTAATAAGTAGAGCAAGCAAAAGTAATGAAATATGCAACAGAGTTGCATAAATCCATGGACAATATAATTATATAGTACACATGCACGATTTACAATGCCCAGGATGACTTCCACCAAAAAAAGCAAAAGTGTGATAGACTTTTCTAGACCAGCTGGGCTCTGAGTTGATTTTCTCGGCAGAGTCTGACATCGAAACAGGACAGGTACAGTTTCTTTATTAATACCTTTCTCTCTGAGTAATAAACTATAAATGAATAATGCATCTCTGAAAAGTCTACTTAGAAGGCAGAAAATAATACTTTAAATTCCTAGGTCTACATGGAACTGAAATTTCCATCAAAGTAAGCAACTGTATAAGAATACGGTATATATGTATGTGCAGTATTAATCTGCAGCCTGTAAAATATTGCACTTTCCTGAAAGTAACCATTCTCATGTTTAGACTTTACAGTCATTGTGTGATGTCATTGCTAGGATAATTTCACCATTAATTCAGATTTTAATGCCTTTACAATAGAAGTGTCTCCAGCAAATTTCCCCTCTCCATCTTTACTTTCTTGGCCTTTAGACACAGTCTAAATATATTTTATCTATGTCATGCATAGCCTTATATATTACACAGCTCTCCTTATACAGAATGTTATTATTTAATAAGCTGAACAGAAAGAAGCCAAGTCAGCAATTTATACCAGTTTACTGCCAGTCCAGGCTTTAAAATATGAAGAAATGTCTTTTTCTTAAGGACTGTGAAAAGCATCTTACTGCTCTTCCACTCCTAATTTCATTTTACCTTGAAATGTTATAAAAATGAAAGGCAGTCATTTTGAAATGGATGTCTGAGTCACTTTTCCATTGCTATATGCATCTAGGGTGTCTGCGTGACTGCAAGCCTGGCTCCCACCCCCAGTGTCCTCAACACACACACATACAATGAGTGACACCGCAAAGAATGACATAATAGCTAAACATAATACTCAGAGGAACTGAAGGACTCACTAATACGACAGCTGATGAAAAGCCTTGCTTCAAACTGATTGAAGATAAGTCATGATGGTGGATGAGTAAGGAGACTGGGCATACCTAAAATCTGAGGAGATTGTCACTGTCCAAGTTAGAATGGCCACATCCCATCCTCCACCATTGTTCCCTCACCGTGACAGAAGCTCAACTAGTCAGTCCCTGAGGGAGACCCCGTGTATTCATTCGGGACCATCCTGTGCTGGGACTAGCTTAATTCTGTGTCTCCAACCATTTCTCAGCCTGCCAAGCACTTATTTGAGGGCTGGGTCCCCCTTCCATACCTCTGGCCCATCTGTTATTGATTGTAAAGTTCCAGAGGGCAGGGCCGTTGTCATTTTCACTTGCATTTTATTGTTCCTTCTGGTAGCAAGGTGTTATGCAGATGTGGACACTTAATAAATACTACAGCACACAGCTTTCCCGTTCTAAACGAAAGGAAACACAGCCCAAGTGCAAGGCAAGTGAGCTTATTCATCCACCTGAAAAGATAGGGGAAGTGTTTGAACAACAGCGGATGTTAATGAGGATGACAAGGTTCCCTCTGTGGTTTTCTTCTTCCCGAGGTACAAACTGTGGAAGGGGCAGCCGGGATAGGCACAGTTTTGTTCAACAGAGGTAGATTCGAATTCCTGCTCTGGCAGTTGTTGCCTATGTGACCTTGGGCAAATTACTTCATCTCTCTGAACTTCAGTTTCCTTTGAGGTAAAGCACTCAGATTGCCCAGGGCTGCTGAGAAGATGAAACAGACATCACACTTCGCTCAGGTTCTGCCACATAAAGGTGTTCCATAATTGGTAGTTCCCCCCAAACTATGCTTAGGAAAGAATGAAGTCCAATTCCTTACTCTTCTAAGCCTGAGCGTCCGTGGTGTTCCTCCATCTGTGGTCTCCTCTATTTCCTTTTTGCCTTTGGTCTTTATTTTAATCCAACTTTCACTTTCATGCTTTGCTTATACCAATAGCTCCCTGAAGATATAATCTAAATGTAATTCAGAACAACAAATCTAATACAAAATGCGATAGGCAAATATCATCAGGTTTGGGAGAACATAACTGTTTCTCCTCTACTACATATATTTTAGAAAATATTTAAATACTTTTTTTTAGTTTACTGCAAATATTACCGTATTTTTATTTGTCTCATTTATAGATGTTCCTTTGTTACAGCGGCTGCTAGGGGAAAGAGGAAGAAAAAGGAGAAATTTTCTTCATAAACCACAAAGGTGGTGATGTTGACCGAAGATGGCAAAATTTTTCGATGTGCTCATGCCGGCTCAGGCCTGCCTGCGGTGAACCTTGAACAGAAGCGAATTCCGATGCCTGGAACCGGCCCAGCATGCGGAGTGAGGAATCCGTCCCCTTGCCAGTAGTCGTACCTCGCCCAGG
Organism: Phocoena phocoena; assembly: GCF_963924675.1. Lineage (NCBI taxonomy): Eukaryota > Metazoa > Chordata > Mammalia > Artiodactyla > Phocoenidae > Phocoena > Phocoena phocoena. The sequence goes on along the minus strand of NC_089235.1, from coordinate 37,756,934 downwards.
GACATTCAAGAAAAACGTTGCCGCGTCCCCGTTCCACGAGACGCGGCCCTGACTGAGCAGAGAAACGTGCCTGCCACCCAGCGATCCCGATGCATCCCACTCACTCGACTGCCGGTTGTCCTAGAAAATATTAAAATTTAATTGATTTTGTGCCAGTACCATACTATCTTGATTACTGTAGCTTTGTAGTATAGTCTGAAGTCAGGGAGCCTGATTCCTCCAGCTCCGTTTTTCGTTCTCAAGATTGCTTTGCCTATTCGGGGTCTTTTGTGTTTCCATACAAATTGTGAAATTTTTTGTTCTATTTCTGTGAAAAATGCCAGTGGTAGTTTGATAGGGATTGCACTGAATCTGTAGATTGCTTTGGGTAGTAGATTCATTTTCACAATGTTGATTCTTCCAATCAAAGAACATGGTATATCTCTCCATCTATTTGTATCATCTTTAATTTCTTTCATCAGTGTCATAATTTTCTGCATACAGGTCTTTTGTCTCCTTAGGTAGGTTTATTCCTAGATATTTTATTCTTTTTGTTGCAATGGTAAATGGGAGTGTTTTCTTGATTTCACTTTCAGATTTTTCATCATTAGTCTATAGGAATGCCAGAGATTTCTGTGCATTAATTTTGTATCCTGCTACTTTACCAAATTCATTGATTAGCTCTAGTAGTTTTCTGGTAGCATCTTTAGGATTCTCTATGTATAGTATCATGTCATCTGCAAATTGTGACAGATTTACTTCTTCTTTTCCAATTTGGATTACTTTTATTTCCTTTTCTTCTCTGATTGCTGTGGCTAAAACTTCCAAAACTATGTTGAATAAGAGTGGTGAGAGTGGGCAACCTTGTCTTGTTCCTGATCTTAGTGGAAATGCTTTCAGTTTTTCACCATTGAGGATGATGTTGGCTGTAGGTTTGTCATATATGGCCTTTATTATGCTGAGGAAAGTTCCCTCTATGCCTACTTTCTGCAGGGTTTGTGTCAGAAATGGGTGTTGAATTTTGTCAAATGCTTTCTCTGCATCTATTGAGATGATCATATGGTTTTTCTCCTTCAATTTGTTAATATGGTGTATCATGTTGATTGATTTACATATATTGAAGAATCCCTGCATTCCTGGAATAATCTCCACTTGATCACGGTGTATGATCCTTTTAATGTGCTGTTGGATTCTGTTTGCTAGTAATTTGTACAGCTACATATAAAAGTATGAGATTAGATCACTCCTTAACACCATACACAAAAATAAGCTCAAAATGGATTAAAAACCTAAATGTAAGGCCAGAAACTATCAAACTCTTAGAGGAAAACATAGGCAGGACACTCTATGATGTAAATCACAGCAAGGTCCTTTTTGACCCACCTCCTAGAGAAATGGAAATAAAAACAAAAATAAACAAATGCGACCTAATGAAACTTCAAAGATTTTGCACAGCAAAGGAAACCATAAACAAGACCAAAAAACAACTCTCAGAATGGGAGAAAATATTTGTAAATGAAGCAACTGACAAAGGATTAATCTCCAAAATTTATAAGCAGCTCATGCAGCTTCATAACAAAAAAACAAACAACCCAATCCAAAAATGGGCAGAAGACCTAAATAGACATTTCTCCAAAGAAGATATACAGAATGCCAACAAACACATGAAAGAATGCTCAACATCATTAATCATTAGAGAAATGCAAATCAAAACTACAATGAGATATCATCTCACACCAGTCAGAATGGCCATCATCAAAAATCTAGAAACAATAAATGCTGGAGAGGGTGTGGAGAAAAGGGAACACTGTTGCACTGCTGGGGGGAATGTGAATTGGTACAGCCACTATGGAGAACAGTATGGAGGTTCCTTAGAAAAGCTACAAATAGAAGTACCATATGACTCAGCAATCCCACTACTGGGCATATACCCTGAGAAAACCATAATTCAAAAAGAGTCATGTACCAAAATGTTCGTTGCAGCTCTATTTACAATAGCCCGGAGATGGAAACAACCTAAGTGTCCATCATTGGATGAATGGATAGAGAAGATGTGGCACATATATACAATGGAATATTACTCAGCCATAAAAAGAAATGAAACTGAGCTATTTGTAATGAAGTGGATAGACCTAGAGTCTGTCATACAGAGTGAAGTAAGTCAGAAAGAGAGACAAATACCATATGCTAACACATATATATGGAATTTAAGAAAAAAAAATTCATGAAGAACATAGGGGTAAAACAGGAATAAAGACACAGACTTACTAGAGAATGGACTTGAGGACATGGGGAGGGGGAAGGGTAAGCTGTGACAAAGCGAGAGAGAGACATGGACATATATACACTACCAAATGTAAGGTAGATAGCTAGTGGGAAGCAGCCGCATAGCACAGGGAAATCAGCTCGGTACTTTGTGACCGCCTAGAAGGGTGGGATAGGGAGGGTGGGAGGGAGGGAGACGCAAGCAGGAAAAGATATGGGAACATATGTATATATATATATATATATATATATATATATATATAACTGATTCATTTTGTTGTGAAGCAGAAACTAACACACCATTGTAAAGCAATTATACTCCAATAAAAAAATTAAAAAAAAATTAATTGATACTGTTTGTTGCCTGGATTTCTTTCATTGGGGCCCTCCCTGGGGTACCAGGCAGCAAACAGAGCTAAGAGATGAGAGCCAAGGGTCCAGACAAAGCATGGTGTACTGGCCAAAAGACTCTAACTTGAAGTGAAAAGAGCCACAGAGATGAGTCTTAACTACAATTAAAAAAATAATAAAAAAAAATTAAAAGCAAGGGAAGCCAAAAGCAAAGTCAAAGATATGAGATATGGGGGCTAATGTGCTGGTGGACATGGTAATGGGAAAGAAATGAGGCAGAGACTCCTGGATATTGAACTCTGAGTCAGACTGCATGTGACTCTGCCTTCATAGAAAGCAACTTGGATGTGGTCCTGGATGATGAGATTCCCTGTTTCCTATGCGGGTCAAAGAGGTCCTTCAGTGAAGGGAAGTGCCTGACCCTCTCATACCTTTTGACAATCCCAGGATCTAGCACAGATTCCATGGTAGTCAGAGAAGTAGTCTACTGTGTCTTTTATCGGGTCTTCTAGCTTCGTAGATGCTATGTATCTCCAAATTGAATGCCCATTACAGCAGTTTTCTGGAAGTCCATATTTCTTACTATTTCTCAGGAGAGTACACCTCTGTCCACAGAGAATTTTGGGGAAAACTCTTTAGATATTCTGACATCAATGGTTATAATATTCTTGTATACAGAGTAACACTGACCCCATTCTCCTAGATTTGTTGTAACCACTGGTGAATATCACAACATGAATGTTAAAGTGAGAATATATTTTTATATTTAATAGTAAACTGAAGTTTTACCCGTTTTCTGTGAATCACATTGTTGGTGGTATTTCCATCATTGAGTCAAGGGCATTCACGCTGCATCAGGAAAGGACAAATATCAACAAGGTCACAGAAGACAGGGGTGTAACAGGGCTACATCTGCAGTCATGATAAGTTACAAAAACTCTAATTGTAACCAGATACCATTTTTTAAATGGGGAAAGAGAGGTCATTGAGAGAAAACCACCGTAGTAAGGAATAAATTTTAAATTATTTGACTAAAAATTTATCAAAGGTGATTGTCATTTTAACTGCCCACTTTGTCATCATCCCACATCAAACAACATCAACCATTCCTCACACTAGCTACCCATTTCCACCACAACCAACAAGAACAGGGACTGAAGAACAGGAGAGGCAGACTCAAAAGTGAGGAACTTACTTTTCCCACAATTCTAAGTCATAGTGAATACACTTCATTTTTACAATAAAGACCAGTCAGTGAGAGATCTACAGAAAGAATGACCCTTTCTCTCTTACTTTAATTCTGGCCCTAATAGGATACTCTAGCTCATATTCTAACAGAAAGGAAGGGAAAGGATCTAAACCAGCATTTAATGATCACTTAGCATGTCCAAAAGATAAGTAAATATGCATATATGCTACACATACACCTATGTGTATGTATGTAGGTATATGTGTATATTCTCTGACTTAAGTTCCTTTCAAAACTATGAGATAGATGTTATTACATCCACATTATTGATGGGAAACTGAAGCTCAGAGGGAGGCTAAGTGACTTCCCTGAGGTTACACAGCTAGTAAGGGATAGATGCATGATTTATACCCAGGGTGGTTTACTTCAAAATCGTGTCTTTCACCCTTCTTCTTGCTGCCTTGTGTTACCAGTAAGTGGTGAAGGTGTGATTCAAAATGAGTGCTTGAGCTCTAGATCATTTGAGAACTTCTTTGTGGGTCTGATTCCTGAGTATGATAAATATGTCTGCTATGTAAGTCTTGGACATACTGGTGTGGACATGTCCTGAAAGGAGGTGCCTCAATTGTTCTCTGCTGTGACCTGCTCTCTGTGTTGTCATGTGGAACTCCCATCTTGACATGAATCAAGTACAGTTTGGACATTCTGGACTTTGAATATTTAGGGAAAAAATATCTATTTATAAAGAAGTTTTTTAAAATATTCTATATACAATTACAGAAGACCTAGTATTCAGATATTACTCAGAGAATAGTTTCATTCCAAACATGCTCACCTCAATTTTTAAATTTAAAAAGTTTATTATACATGGACATAACACATCTGATACAAACCACATATATTTAATGTGAATTAAATATTTTGAAATTCTTTGCACAATAACTTAAACATTGTCCCCAGTTCTTGAAAAATTTCTTCTCCCCTCAAATCAAAGAATTCAAACTTATTTTTAATCAAGATGATATGTTTTTTATTTGGGTTGTATGTTTTGATGGTGGTTTCAGCTTTCTGCAACCTGTGGGTTGAAAGAGTCATACTGTCTTCACGTTGGTGGTGAGAGTATTTGCTCACATTTTGGTTTCTGAAAACATCATGTCCTTGAGTCAGTTACCCTGGTGGCACATTCATCCCAACTGTGGAAACTTAACCTGACTGAAACTCAAACAGTCTTCATAAAGGGCTATTAAAAATATGTTGTCATGAAAAAAAAAAATATTGTCATGGCAGAGGAGACCTTCAAGATGGCAGAGGAGTAAGATGTGGAGATCACCTTCCTCCCCACAAACACATCAGAAATACATCTACATGTGGAACAACTTCTACAGAACACCTACTGAGCACTGGCAGAAGACCTCAGACTTCCCAAAAGGCAAGAAACAACCCACATACCTGGATAGTGCAAAGGAAAAAAGAGAGACAAAAGAATAAGGATGGGACCTGCACCTCTGGGAAGGAGTTGTGAAGGAGGAAAAGTTTCCACACACTAGGAAGTCCCTTCACTGGTGGATACACGGGATGGGGGGTGGCAGGGGGGAAGCTTCAGAGCCACAGAGGAGAGTGCAGCAACAGGTGTGCAGAGTACAAAGTGGAGAGATTCCCGCACAGAGAATCAGTGCCGACCTGCACTCACCAGCCTAAGAGGCTTGTCTGCTCACCTGCCGGGGCAGGCGAGGAGTGGGAGCTGATGCTCAGGCTCCGGAGGTCAGATCCCAGGGAGAGAACTGGGGTTGGCTGTGTGAACACAGTCTGAAGGGGGCTAGTGCACCACAGCTAGCCAGGAGGGAGTCCAGGAAAAAGTCTGGAACTGCCAAAGAAGCAAGAGACCACCATTGTTTCATGGTGTGCAAGGGGAGGGGATTCAGAGCACCACCTAAACAAGCTCCAGAGACAGGTGCAAGCCATGACTATTAGTGAGGACACCAGAGAAGGGCGTGAGACATTAAGGCTCCTGCCTCAGCCACCAAGAAGCCTGTAAGCAACAACAGGTTACTATCCACACCTACCCTCCCGGGAGCCTGTGCAACCCGCCACTGCCAGGGTCCTGTGATCCAGAGACCACTTCCACGGGAGAACACACAGTGCACCTGAGGCTGTTGCAATGTCATGCTGGCCTCTGTCACCACAGGCCTGCTCCGCATTCCATAACCCTCCCTCCCCCCTGGTCTGAGTGAGCCAGAGCCCCCTAATCAGCGGCTCCTTTAACCCCATCCTGTCTGAGTAAAGAACAGATGCCCTCAGGTGACCTACACGCAGAGGCAGGGTAAATTTAAAGCTGAACCCCAGGAGCTATGAGAACAAAGAAGAGAAAGGGAAATTTCTCCCAGCAGCCTCAGGAGCAGCAGATTAAATCTCCACAATCAACTTGATGTACCCTGCATCTGTGGAATACCTGAATAGACAGCAATTCATTCCAAAATTGAGGAGGTAGACTTTGTGTGATTATGTCTGTATAGCTTTGCTTTTACCTAGGGTCCTAGGGTTCTGTCTGTCCATTTTTTGTTTGTTTGTTTGTTTTAGTATAGTGTATAGTGATCATTTGTGGATTTGTTTTTTGGCTTGATGCTCTCTTCTTTCTTTCTTTCTTTTATTACTTTAAAAATATTTTATTAATTTCTTTTTTTATTTTTTAAATAAATTTCTTTCTTTCTTTGTCCCTTTTCTTCTGAGCTGTGTGCCCGACAGGGTCTTGGGGTTGTGGTCGGGTGTCAGGCCTCTGAGGTGGGAGACACGAGTTCAGGTCACTGGTCCAGAAGAGACCTCCTGGATCCATGAACTATCAAACAGCAAAAGGTATCCCAGAAATCTCCATCTCAATGCTAAGACCCAGCTCCACTCAATGACCAGCAAGCTACAGTGCTGGGCACCTTATCCCAAACAACTAGCAAGAGAGGAACACAACCTCACCCATTAGCAGAGAGGCTGCTAAAATCATAATAAGGTCACAGACACCCCAAAACACACCACCAGATGCGGTCCTGCCCACCAGATAGACAAGATCCAGCCTTATCCACCAGAACACAGGCACTAGTCCCCTCCACCAGAAAGCCTACACAACCAACAGAACAAAACTGACCAACTGTGGGCAGACACCAAAAACAATGGGAACTACAAACAAGCAGCCTGCGAAAAGGAGACCCCAAACACAGTAAGCTAAGCAAAATGAGAAAACAGAGAAACACACAGCAGATGAAGGAACAAGGTAAAAACCCAGAAGACCAAACAAATGAAGAAGAAATAGGCAGTCTACCTGAAAAAGAATTCAGAGTAATGATAGTAAAGATGATCCAAAATCTTGGAAATAGAATGGATAAAATACAAGAAACTATTAACAAGGAATTAGAAGAACTAAAGAGCAAACCAACAATAATGAACAACACAATAAATGAAATTGAAAATTCTCTAGAAGGAATCAATAGCAGAATAACTGAGGCAGAAGAACGTATAAGTGACCTGGAAGATAAAATAGTGGAAATAACTACTGCAAAGCAGAATAAAGGAAAAAGAATGAGAAGAATTGAATTGAATTGAGGACAGTGTCAGGGACCTCTGGGACAATATTACATGCACTGACATTCGAATTATAGGGGTCCCAGAAGAAGAAGAGAAAAAGAAAGGGACTGAGAAAATACTTGAAGAGATTATAGTTGAAAGTTTCCCTAATATGGGAGAGGAAATAGTAAATCAACTGCAGGAAGCACAAAGAGTCCCATAGAGGATAAATCCAAGGAGAAACATGCCAAGACACATATTAAGCGAACTATCAAAAATTAAATAAAAAGAACAAATATTAAAAGCAGCAAGGGAAAAATAACATATAACACACAAGGGAATCCCCATAAGGTTAACAGCTGATCTTTCAGCAGAAACTCTGCAAGCCAGAAGGGAGTGGCAGGACATACTTAGAGTGATGAAAGGGAAAAACCTACAACCAAAATAATTCTACCCAGCAAGGATCTCATTCACATTCAATGGAGAAAATAAAACCTTTACAAACAAGCAAAAGCTAAGATAATTCAGCATGACCAAACCAGCTTTACAACAAATGCTAAAGGAACTTCTCTAGGCAGGAAACACAAGAGGAGGAAAAGACCTACAATAACAACCCCCCCAAATTAAGAAAATGGTAATAGGAACATACATATTGATAACTACTTTAAGTGTAAATGGATTAAATGCTCCAACCAAAAGACATAGACTGGCTGAATGGATACAAAAACAAGACCCATGTATATGCTGTCTACAAGAGACCCACTTCATACCTATGAAATACAGACTGAAAGTGAGGGGATGGAAAAAGATATTCCATGCAAACGGAAATCAAAAGAAAGCTGGAGTAGCAATTCTCATACCAGACAAAATAGACTTTAAAATAAAGGCTATTATAACAGAAAAGAAGGACACTACATAATGATCAAGGGATCAATCCAAGAAAAAGATGTGACAATTGTAAATATATATGCACCCCATATAGAAGCACCACAATACATACAACAAATGCTAACAGCCATAAAATGGGAAATTGACAGTCACACGATCATAGAAAGAGACTTTAACACTCCACTTTCACCAAGGGACACACCATCCAAAATGAAAATAAATAAGGAAACACAAACTGTAAATGACACACTAAACAAAATGGACTTAATTGATATATATAGGACATTCTATCCAAAAAGAACAGAATACACTTTCTTCGTAAGTGCTCATGGAACATTCTTCAGGATAGATCATATATTGGGTCACAAATTAAGCATTGTTAAATTTTTAATAATTGAAGTCTTATCAAGTATCTTTTCCGACCACAACACTATGAGACTAGATATCAATTACAGGAAAATATCTGTAAAAATGCAAACACATGGAGGCTAAGCAATACACTACTAAATAACCAAGAGATCCCTGAAGAAATCAAAGAGGAAATAAATAAACACCTGGAAATGAATGACAATGAAAACACAACAACCCAAAACCTATGGGCTGCAGCAAAATCAGTTCTAAGAGGGAAATTTATAGCAATACAACCCTACCTCAAGAAACAAGAAACATCTCAAATAAACAACCTAAACATACACCTAAAGCAATTAGAGAAAGAACAACCCCCCTCCCAAAGTTAGCAGAAGGAAAGAAATCATAAACATCAGATCAGAAATAAATTAAAAAGTAACAAAGGAAACAATAGCAAAGAACAATAAAACTAAAATGTGGTTCTTTGAGAAGACAAACAAAATTGATAAACCATTAGCCAGACTCATCAAGAAAAAAGGGAGAAGACTCAAATCAATAGAATGAGAAATGAAATAGGAGAAGTAACAACTGACACTGCAGAAACACAAAGGATCATGAGACATTATTACAAACAATTATATGCCAATAAAATGGACCATCTGTTAGAAATGGACAAATGCTTAGAAAAGCACAACTTTCTGAGACTGTACCAGGAAGAAATAGAAAATATAAATAGACCAATCACAAGAACTGAAATTGAGACTGATTTAAATCTTCCAACAAACAAAAGCCCAGGACCAGGTTGCTTCAAAGGCAAATTCTATCAAATATTTAGAGAAGAGCTAACACCTGTCTTTCTCAAACTCTTCTAAAATATAGCAGAGGGAGGAACACTCCCAATCTCATTCTATGAAACCACCATCACCCTGACACCAAAACCAAATGAAGATGTCACAAAGAAAGAAAACAAGAGACCAATATCACTGATGAGCATAGATGCAAAAATCCTCCACAAAATACTAGCAAACAGAATCCAACAGCACATTAAAAGGCTCATACACCATGATCAAGTGAGGTTTATCCCAGGCATGCTAGGGTTCTTGAATATATGCAAATCAATCAATGTGATACACCATATTAACAGATTGAAGGATAAGAACCATATGATCATCTCAAGAGATGCAGAAGAAGCTGTGGAGAATTCAACACCCATTTATGATATAAACTCTCCAGAAAGTAGGCACAGAGGGGACTTACTTCAACATGATAAAGGCCATATATGACAAACCCACAGCCAAAATCATTCTCAATGGTGAAAAACTAAAACCATTTCTACTAAGATCAGGAACAACACAAGGTTGCTCACTCTCACCATTATTATTCAACATAGTTTCAGAAGTTTAGGCCACAGCAATCAGAGAAGATAAAGAAATAAAAGGAATCCAAATGGGAAAAGAAGAAATATATCTGTCACTCTTTGCAGATGACATGATACTATACATAGAGAATCCTAAGGATGCCACCAGAAAACTCCTAGAGCTAATCAGTGAATTTGGTAAAGTAGCAGGATACAAAATTAATGCACAGAAATCTCTTTCATTCCAATACAATAATGATGAGAAATCTGAAAATTAGGAAATGCTCCCATTTACCATTGGAACAAGAAGAATAAAATACCTAGGAATAAACCTACCTAAGGAGACAAAAGACCTGTATGCACAAAACTCTAAGGAACTGATAAAAGAAATTAAAAATGATACAGATTGAGAGATATACCATGTTCTTGGATTGGAAGAATCAACACTGTGAAAATGACTATACTACCAAAGCAATCTACAAATTCAATGTAAACCCTATCAAACTACCACTGGCATTTTTCACAGAACTAGAACCAAAAATTTCACAATTTGTATGGAAACACAAAAGACTTCGAATAGTGAAAGCAATCTTGAGAAAGAAAAACGGAGCTGGAGGAATCAGGCTCCCTGACTTCAGGCTATACTACAAAGCTACAGTAATCAAGACAGTATGGTACTGGCACAAAAACAGAAATATAGATCAGTGGAACAGGATAGAAAGCTTGCAGATGAACCCACGCACATATGGTCACCTTATTTTTGATAAAGAACATACAATGGAGAAAAGACAGCCCATTCAGTAAGTTGTGCTGGGAAAACTGGAGAGGTATATGTAAAGAATGAAAATAGAACACTCCTTAACACCATACACACAAATAAACTCGAAATGGTTTAAACACCTAAATGTAAAGCCAGACACTATAAAACTCTTAGAGGAAAACATAGGCAGAACACACTATGACATAAAGTACAGCAACATGCTTTTTCACCCACCTCATAGAGAAATGGAAATAAAAACAAAAATATACAAATGGGACCTAATGAAACTTAAAAACTTTTGCACCGCAAAGGAAACCATAAACAAGATGAAAAGACAACCCTCATATTGGGAGAAAATATTTGCAAATGAAGCAACTGACAAAGGATTAATCTCCAAAATTTACAAGCAGCTCATGCAGCTCAAGACCAAAAAATACAAACAAGCTTATCCAAAAATGGGCAGAAGACCTAAATAGATATTTCTCCAAAGAAGTTATACAGATTGCCAACAAACACATGAAAAGATGCTCAACATCACTAATCATTAGAGAAATGCAAGTTAAAACTACAATGAGGTATCACCTCACACCAGTCAGAATGGCCATCATCAAAAAATCTACAAACAATAAATACTGGAGAGGCTGGAATTTAAGAAAAAAAAAAAAAAGGTCATGAAGAACCTAGGGGTAAGACTGGAATAAAGACACAGACCTACTAGAGAATGGACTTGAGGATATGGGGAGGGGGAAGGGTAAGCTGTGACAAAGTGAGAGAGTGGCATGGACATATATACACTACCAAACATAAAATAGATACCTAGTGGGAAGCAGCCGCATAGCACAGGGAGATCAGCTCGGTGCTTTGTGACCACCTAGAGGAGTGGGATAGGGAGGGTGGGATGGAGGGAGACACAAAAGGGAAGAGATATGGGAACATATGTACATGTATAACTGATTCACTTTGTTATAAAGCAGAAACTAACACACCATTGTAAAGTAATTATACTCCAATAAAATATATATATATATATATATATATATATATATATAAAACTAAAAAAAAAAGAAAAAGAGGAACCTTCTTGCACTGTTGGTGGGAATGTAAATTGATACAGCCACTAGGAGAACAGTATGGAAGTTCCTTAAAAAACTCAAAATAAAACTACCATACAACCCAGCAATCCCACTACTGGGCATATACCCTTTGAATATGGGAAAATCATAATTCAAAAAGAGTCATGGGGCTTCCCTGGTGGCACAGTTTTTGGGGGTCCTCCTGCCGATGCAGGGGACGTGGGTTTGTGCCCTGGTCCGGGAGGATCCCGCATGCCGCTGAGCGGCTGAGCCCATGAGCCGTGGCAGCTGGGCCTGCACGTCTGGAGCCTGTGTTCCGCATCAGGAGAGGCTGCAGTGGTGAGACGCCCGTGTACTGCAAAAAAAAAAAAAAAAAAAAAATGGAGTCCTGTACCATAGTGTACATTGCAGCTCTATTTACAATAGCCAGGACATGGAAGCAACCTAAGTGTCCATTTACAGATGAATGGATAAAGAAGATTTTGCACATATATACAGTGGAATATTACCCAGCCATAAAAAGAAATGAAATTGAGTTATTTGTAGTGAGGTGCATGGACCTAGAGTCTATCATACAGAGTGTAGTAAGTCAGAAAGAGAAAAACAAATACCATATGCTAACACATATATATGGAATCTAAAAAAAAAGAAAAAAAAGTGGTTCTGAAGAACCTAGGAGCAGAACAGGAATAAAGATGCATATGTAGAGAATGGACTTGAGGATACGGAGAGAGGGTAGGGTAAGCTTGGGTGAAGTGAGAGTGTGTTGAACATATATACACTACCAAACGTAAAATAGATAGCAAGTGAGAAGCAGCCACATAGCACAGGGAGATCAACTCAGTGCTTTATGACCACCTACAGGAAGGGACTGGGAGTGTGGAAGGAGACGCAAGAAGGATGAGATATGTGGATATATGTATATGTATAGCTGATTCACTTTGTTATAAAGCGGAAACTAACACACCATTGTAAAGCAATTATACTCCAATAAAGATGTTAAAAAAAAGAGTATGTTTTCATGGCAATCTTAACCAATGCTTTCATAAACTAATTCATTCATAACTCAATGACCATTTTAATAAAACAGAATTTTTAAACAAAAATAATGTCTGTGATTGGGGGTAATTTGTTGGATAATTTAGAAATAAAAAGGAAAAGTTTGATTTATCTGCACTTGCATTTCAAGTAACTATTAGTATGTTAGCTCTATATTTCACTTACCTTATTTTATCAATGTCTAAAATGATACTTATATGCTTAAACTCATTTATTAGTGAGCAGCTCTCTGAAAAATACAGCCTTTATAGAAAAAATTCTATTTTTTAATACCAGTAGCATTTCTTTAAAAAATATCATAATTTAAAAAAATTTTTTATTTTATTTTTTTAAGATCTTTATTGGAGTATAATTGTTTTACAATGGTGTGTTAGTTTCTTCTTTATAATAAAGTGAATCCACTATACATAATACATATATCCCCATATCTCCTCCCTCTTCCGTCTCCCTGCCACCCTCCCTATCTCACCCCTCTAGGTGGTCAAAGCACTGAGCTGATTTCCCTGTGCTATGCAGCTGCTTCCCACTTGCTATCTGTTTTACATTTGGTTGTGTATATATGTCCATGCCACTCTTCACTTTGTCCCAGCTTACCCTTCCCCCTCCCTGTGTCCTCAAGTCCATTCTCTACATCTGTGTCTTTATTCCTGTCCTGCCCCTACGTTCTTCAGAACCTGTTGTTTGGTTGCTGTTTTTTTTGTAGACTCCATATATATGTGTTAGCATACAATATTTGTTTTTGTCTTTCTGACTTACTTCACTCTGTATGACAGACTCTAGGTCTATCCACCTCACTACAAATAACTCAATTTTGTTTCTTATTATGGCTGAGTAATATTCCATTGTATATATGTGCAAAATCTTCTTTATCCATTCATCTGTCAATGGACACTTAGGTTGCTTCCATGTCCTGGCTATTGTAAATAGAGCCTCAATGAACATCGTTGTGGTACATGACTTTTTTTGAATTACGGTTTTCCCAGGGTATATGCCCAGTAGTGGGATTGCTGGGGTGTATGATAGTTTTATTTTTAGTTTTTTAAGGAACCTCCTTACTGTTCTCCATAGTGACTGTATCAATTTACATTCCCACCAGTGTTTACTATTCTTTCAGTTTGCCAATCTGTCTTGTTTGTGCTAAGTCAGCAGTCTTTAATTGTAAGGATCATTTTTAAAGTATTTTCCCACATAGATTGGACTGAATCAAAAGTTGATAATTGTAAGTCTATGTGGACATCCCATATATTCTGACTTAAAGACCTGCGTTGACAATGAATCATGGAGTGTTGGCTGGGCATCAGTTATATCATCAGAGAAACTGTGCTCATATGGTCAATGTTCTCGTGGATTCTAGCCTTGTTAAATATACTCCCCCACATAGTTTGTGGTCCCGATTTGGGACTTTTCAATCAGTTTCAATTTCTATGTCCCTCTGCATGTCCAGATTCTGGATGTGCCTTACAGAGGAAGTGCCAAAATTCCATGAGGAAAACAATCCCTATGGAAATTTTGGCTTGACCAGAAACAGGAAGGACAGGAAACATTATTTTTAAAATCCCAGTTTTCACATTGTTGATGTCTGGAGAGTCAAGATAAGCTTTGAGCCTACTTCCAAATCTTTGGGTGCCCCTCCAAGCATGCTCTAAATGGGGTGTGAAACTTAGCTTGCTGGGGGGGGTGGGGAGGGAATTGGACAGCAAGCAAGATGAGAAAGAATTGGCAGTAGGTCTTTTCTCCGTTTAGTTTCCAGGATGATGGAGGTGAAGCTGGAGGTTTCCCATCCTTAATGCCTTATCTAGGAGACAGCTCTGTGAATACTGGCCCAAAATGCTACTTTTCTTTTTCGTAAATATTATACTTTGAGTTTTTGAGTTTTAGTGAGCCAGAGAGTACATAAATAGTCTTTATTCTTGAAATATTTATACATAGAAGCATTACTGAAATAAGAATGTATGATTCTTTGGATTGCATTACAAAGTTGTGGCATAATTACTTTATTTTTAGCTCTTAGTGCTTAATGGAAACACAACATGGAAGGGACTGTTGGGGCAGAAACCAAATTGTGGAAGTGACTGTGAATGGTTAAGAAACTGTTATTGACTTCCTCAAGGTTCTACATCCTTTTGCTTCATCAAATTATCAACTAGAGTCTTAATTTTACCTGTGAATTTGGAAAAGATGTAAATCATCGCATGTTTGGCAAGTGCCTGTGATAAAGTACTATAGTGGGCTCTACAGAGATTTTTATTTAATATGTGAGTGTTTCCAAACCTGAAACTATATTGTATATATCTTAGAGCTGTTAAAAATCTATCATATACACACACACACACACACACACACACACACACACACACACATATGAGGAGGGTAAAATGTACTTCCAAGTTTGGTAAAGAAAAGCATCGCATACATAGCTCAGTTTTAAATCGGAATATTATCCTTTATAACAGGACACATGTATTTACCTACTTTATAACCAATGTTCTTTAAGCAAAATGGAGAGAAGTACATTACTCCAGAAATGTACAATTCTGCAAATAATGCTGGAAGTGGTCATTTACTTTCTCTAAAAACATACTGGATTTATGAACATTTTATTTTCAGTTGTCTAGAAATTCATGAGAATAGAGAAGACTCAAGAAGGATTTGAGACATTGGACACTGTTGCATGGCAATAGTTAAGAACAAATTTCATCCACCTCTGCTAATATCCAATGCTACTCACAATTGAATTAGCAAGTGGAGTGATTGAGTAATTCAATGATAACATTTACTAAGCGGAATCCTCACAGATACCCATGCTTAGGGCTGAAATAAAGGACACTTTCTTACCATGAGCAATGTGAAATTGAATACTGTTTTTAATTTTCTCCTCATTTTTCTACTCTTCAATCAAAAGGATAGATTTCTTTAGTGTTTCCTTAGTATGTCCAGTCTCTGGGCTTTAACTTGGTTATCTGTAATACACTCTCTTATATTTTCTCTGAATTCTCAAGTCATATTATGATAGATGATAGATAGATAGATAGATAGATTGATGTGTGTGTGCGTGTGTGAGAGAGAAAGAGAGAGAGAAGGAGCTGATGATATTGCATCTTAATAAATCAGGAAACAATAAAACCCATAAGGTCAGTTTTCCTATGGATTTATTACCATAGTTGAAGAACATAGTTTCTGTAAGAGGCTTAAGTTTTATCTACTTAATGCTTTCACAATGAAGTCAGTTAGGAAGAGTCTGTATTGAGGTCACCTTGTCCATTACTTGAAAAGAAAAATTTTTAGAATCCAAGTAAAACTACAAAGTTTGCCTAAATATTTGATGGCAAGGTCCTGATTTTCAGAAGCAAGGAAATGCTAAAGGTACAGGTTATTGAGGAGGTCTCCTTCCCTGCAAATGCAATCACGTGAGCACCATCAGCCTGGTTTACTCAATGACTCACATAGCGTTTCCCTTCTTTGTGAATATTAAATGTACCAATGTTATTTAATAAACAAGTTTGTGATCATGGACAATATGCAAGATAGAGAATAATGAACACAGAATTAATTTCTTATAGGACAAAATGAGTGCATGAGAGGTCCTACTTCTGCAGCTGGACATTAGCATGGTGTATTTGGGAAGAAATCTTTCCAATCAACTATAACTTGAAATACCACGTGATTTGAGACATAAATACATAAATGCATAAACAAGATGGCCTTATAGTTTTTGAAGTGTTTTATAATTTTTAACATGCTTTCACATGCATGTGACTCAAATGTATGAAAGGGAAGAGTAAAGTTTATAGAAAACAGAGTCTGAGAAGTAATTAACAGAGCTGGGTCTAGAGTCAAATTTCTTTAACTCTCATTATTTTCCTGTTTCCATTTCACCATAGACCTTCTCATTTGAGAATGACTAGGATAAAAACATGATTCCGAATCTCTCAAGGGCAACAGAAATAGTATTAGCATAAGAACTGCATATATTTTTTTAAAAAAGAAATGATTGATTCCTTTGGTTTCATAGCAGTTCCATTTTTAGGTAAACCCACACAAGAGTGCACCCTTGAAGAGTTAAAAATGAGTTACTGCATTTATTCGCTTACCTTGGCATCAGTTGCAACATGACTTAAATGCAGTGACCCGTGGCAGAGAGAAATCAATAACTAGAAAGAGTTAGCTATGCCATGGCTTTAGTTTGAAAGGTCCATCATTTCATTTTTCTTTGGTATTTCATGGACTTTGTCACTCTAAATTAAAAGAAGAAATCAAAGTGGATCTTAAAGTTTAATATATATTTGAGAACTTCTTATTAGAGTAGCTAGCAGCCTTCCCTGTTTCTTGTTTTTAGTCTATTGTGTCCAGTTGTGAGTATCATGTACATTTCACAAGAACTAATTTCTGTGACTTAGGAAGAACTCTTAGGTTTATTTGCTTGGCCTTGATTAGATTAGACCTGGCCATAAAGGCTGGGTCATTGTGCTTAACTCCTTATACTTATGTTTTATAACATTATAATAAAAGAATGAGCACTGCCCATCAGTGCCTGTTCACAATCATTTATTCTTAATGTGCCTGAAAGAAACAGAGAGAAATGAAAGGAGACACTTTCTCATTCATGATTCTTTTAAAACCTGTTCTCTCGTCTTCCTCCCTCCCATCCTGATATCGCATGCATGGCTTGTTCTCAGCCTGCTCTGAGACAAGCTAGGGCAGACCCTGTAATATGATTCAAATTGCAATCTCATGTCTTGCATCCCCCAAACACCTCATCTCCGATGCAACCTGGAACCTTCATTCCAGTCCCCAATTAGACTAATATATCTGCCCAGCTCCGATTGGGGGTGATGGATCGGCTGGGAGAGTGGGGGGAGACAAGGAGATTTTCTCAGCTCCTCTGCATTCCCATAGGCACGCAGCATTTGACAGATTGAGCAGAACTGCCACGAAAGAGTCTGACACAGATGGTGTAATTAGAAAATGCGAAGTGCGAGTGTGAAATTTATCTTTGATCAGCACCTCCTTGCCAGATTGTCATCTATGTTAATATGATGATGGCTTCTTGGAGATGGATAGAAGGAAACAGCAGCCTTGAAGAGGAAAGGGAGACTGTTCACTCCATAGAGAAGATTTTATATTTACTTCTGAAATCCAATCAATTTCAACAGGCCAGAAAGAAATAGTACTTATTTAATTCATATGGAAAATGAGCCTAACCTGATTCGCACACTTTATTAAACCTATGATCAATGTGGTAAAACTTGAACTTTAGTTGGAAGGGAGACGTTAATTTTTTATGGAGTAATAAATAACAAAATACAATCTATAACTGTAGGAGCTGTTAAAGGCAATGTTCATCTCTGTTTATCAAGACTCTATGAAAAATGTATAGAAGAAAATCACTACACTCCATAGCATGAAAACTTCACACACTGCCAGCAAAGTTTTATTTTCCATCTTTCCTCTACTCATTCTGCTCCCAAAATAATACCTATGATTTTTATTCAGTGCAAAGTACACAAGCTTTATCTTCTCCAATGTTTTAGATTTTATACTTATTTTTTCTGTATTTAGCAATTTGAAAAAATTAATAAATTCATTGCTAGTCAGGACTTGAAGAAATTGCTTCCTTTGAATACTATTTTTCTGAAAAATCAGGATATTTACCCTGAGAGGGGCCAAGTGTAGCCATAACCCATTTCTTAAATTTGCTGTATCCAAGAACAGTAATATTCTCTTTGGATGGATCAGAAGGTTCAGGCTTACAAGCAAACTATGATAGACTACATTTTGCCATAATCTGCTCAAATGTTCACATTGATGGTGCTAATTTTCAGTAAGGTAAATTAGCATAATTAATGACCAGCCAAATTTGGGGGTAATACAGTATGTAATTAACATTAGAGAGTTCTGTTGTACCACCTGCCCTCACATTTCATTGTTGCAGGGATCGAACTGTACAGGAGGAAATTTTCCCCTTTGCTGCACTGAGCAGAAAGCAGCTTTCTTCATCAGAATAAGCCATTAGCTGTAATGGCATGTAGGTGTAATGGAATGTGCTCGAAACATCTGTGCTGAGAGCAGAGGAGAAATTGCTGCATGCAGTCGTAGGCCTTTGGGGAGCTTGATTAAGGGTTGCTTCAAAGAACTTGAGATTTGGCTTGGGATGAAAAAAAAAAAAGAGAGAGAGAGAGAGAAAGAAAGGGAAATAATGCTAATAGATTTACGGATGTACTGCAGGGAGAACAAAGGATTTTTAATTTTTTTCTTCCTTTATTGCTCTTACATTACATCTGTTCTGTGTTGGGTTTTCACTTATTGAAGTGATCTGGAAAAAATGTTAACTCTAAATGCAGTTTAGAGGGAAAGATCATAGCTGTAGAAATAAAATAGTTTGATTATTTTCCCTTTTGGGCAGCTAATGGAAAGTTTCTCAAAACCTGTGAAGACAAATTCTAAATATTATTTATGCTAAGTGTTATCTTAAAATTCATCTCAGAAAATGAAACGAAAATCCAGATTTAGGGTTGGGAATAAATTTTTGGTTTTCATCAGTCTACACACAGCAGTTCTTACACTGTATCAACTAACTGGCTGATTCATTTCAGTATTTCATAGAGTGCCCTGAAATGATTTTTTAACTAACCTTTTCCACAAAATTTTCATAAATATATGTACTATAGGTAATAACATTTTAACTTCTGAGGACAAAGAGGAAATTTTTTGAGTCATTTGTTTTTTTAGCAAATACTTATTGAGCACTTGTTATGTGAAAAACAGTTTCTGTACCTGGTGTTTGGTCACCATTGATGGGAATATAATAAATTACATTTGGCAACCAGCATGGTCAATTGTATCACCTCAGCCATCTCCTTATTCCATGCTGACTGCTGAAGTTAAATCCATCATGCAGTGATACACATTGACTGCTAAAATAACTCAACTGAATGCATTGATTCTGATAAGCTTTGACCATTTAGAAGTGTTTAAAAAAACAAACAAACAAAAAATTAAAAAACTAGCTTTTAACCACAGCCTTCATGGTAAAGATTAGCCAGAAGAGAGTTATATTTAGATAATGGGTAAGAAAAGGGTTAAACATTTGTAAGACTAATGCATCCAAAAGGGAATTAGCATTCTGCATGGGACAGATGTGAATGTATTGCTTAGAAAATTAGAAACAAACCTGAAAATATTGGGTGATTTTATGATTAGGTAAATCTTATACTTTCTAATTATAAATGACAATGAACCACTCTATTCGCTGGAAACTATCTTCCTTATGAAATAAGAAGCTTGCTGAGCTGGTGCCAAAAATCCTTACACTGAAGTTTAAAATATGTAGGGAGGCAAGAATGTAATAAAAATTCAAAAGCTAATAATATTATGGTGACTGGCATTGTTTACAATGTAGAGCACCTGCTGTTTGGGAAAAAAAAAAGGAAGAAGAAAAAGTGAAATCATCAAACTGTTCCTAAATGGAAAATCTGGGCTCTCTGCCAATTACACAATGTGTTTCAGGTGCACTGTAAACAGGAACAATAAAAGGTGCAGAGGAAAGAATATGAAATGTTAAATCTCAAAGACACGAGAATATTAATATGATGTTTCTTGAAAGAAAATCTTAGGGCTCTTCCAGTGTTCTCCTGTGGAAGGAGGGGGTTTAAAAATTTTACACAGCATTATGTAAAGTTCTAGAACTTTTAATTACCTGTATCTTAAAAAGAATATATATGAATGCAAGACCATTTGCTTCAGCAGCGTTGCCTTCAGTTGTTTTAGGCAGAAAGGTCCATCTAGACCTGCAAACATGAATTGCATTTCTTCCAACCTCTCTTTATTACTTTGCGTGTGTGTGTGTGTGGGTGTGTGTGTGTGTGCGTGTGTGTTTTGTGGTTGGCAGTGTGGAGAATTAAATCCTGAGAGTAAGAAGATAGGAAAAAGTAGCTTCTGTTGCTTATTGTTGAAAACCAACTTTCTACATCAAAATTAGCATTATGAGCCACAGAAAAATATCAGACACAAACGGTGGTGGGATGTTGTATTTCTATTTTCTCACTATGAAGCACTTAATAATGGATTCCTCCAGAATTAGACACCTATTTTTACCAGCTAACAACTCACACATGCCAAATTTCCCTTTCTAGTTCAAATGTTTTCCCTTTCTCAATGAGACATTTTAAAATCAAGTCATCTTTGGAATGTCTATTACATTTTCAAATGCCAATGCTTCACGAATCAAACTGAAACATCATCTTAATGCATATCTTTTAAAAATAATTTCTAAGGTGACACAATTGTCTTATGGTGATAACTGGAAACTAATCTTCAAGAACCAAACACCTTTCAAATATCCAATGTTTCAGAAACTAGAAATAAAATGTGTTTCTCAGACACTGAAAATTGCTAAGAACTAAACAGTTGCAGAATATTTGAAATAAATTTTGTTTCTTTTGAGTGGGGAAATAAATGAAACCGTGGGAGACCTCCCAAATGTCCCTAGCAGAGGTAACTATTAATACAAAGAGATGGGTTCTCCAATGAAACAAAACTTGTAAGAACAATCCTTGCCTTTTTACACAAGTTCCATATGGAAACATATTTACTTTTCACCATTTACTGTGTCATCCTGATGAATTTACTTAAACTAGGTTTCTCATCCTTAAAAATGGGTTAAAATAGTAACTAACTTGTGTGATTTTTATGAAGATTAACTGAGATAATTAAGGTAAAGCACTTAGTCTAATGACTTACATACAGTAAGGGTTTTAAAGATTTAACTAGTTTAGTCAGTGTTATTATTATTATTATTTCTTAAATATTCTGAGTTTTCTGTGTCACAGCTGTCAAGATAGAGCATTTGCAGTTGGCACTGTTTCAAAGATCTCCAGCAATGGAATATTATGAAGAAATAGAGATCAACTCTATAGAGAGTTCCTTGCAGAATATGAATCAGAACTGTTAAGAAGGTGAAGGAACTAGCAGAATAGGAAATGCACATACGGGCCACAAGAATCTGGAAGTGCACAGTGTAATATGGTAGAAGATTAGAAAGGAGAAAGATTAGAAAAAATTAGAAGGTTAGAAAGAAGATTAGAAAGTGAGCTTTGCTTCAGAGAGACTTGCATTTGATTCCTGATTCTATTTCTTCTATCTATGGGCCTTTGGGTAAGCGATTTATCTTCTTTTTAGCCTCAGTTTTTCATTTGTAAGATGGGGGCTTTGATACACAACTCACTGTGAGAACGAAAGGGCAAAATGGCTGGTAAATTGCATGACAAAATATGCATGTGAATATTCCTTCCTTTACCTTCAATTGTCTGTGACCACACCTTCTTTTCTAGATTTATTTTCACAACTCTACATGCATATACTACCTGCACAAATATGTACACAAAAGAACTTTTAATAAAGGGTCTTCAGCTCTTTTGATGAAAACCAATCAGGAAATTTATTTCAAAAATAGTTACATGACAAAGGTTTAAATTATCAGGCCTTCACCATGTTCAATCAATATATTCTGATTCTACAATCTACAACAATTACACTACATCTACATATTTCATCATGTGAAAATGTTAATATAACTTGACAATTTACTTCTTCCAGACTTGGAAATAGTAAAACAACAACAACAAAGAGATATTCAAGACAGCAATATTTTAAAAATATACAGTAACGACCATGGCATTAAACTTCTCACTATAGACTTCTAAGTGGGCACACATTTTTTTAAAAATTTTTATTGGAGTATGATTGCTTTACAATGGTGTATTGGTTTCTGCTTTATAACAAAGTGAATCAGCTATACATATACATATATCTCCTCTCTCTTGCATCTCCCTCCCACCCCTCTAGGTGGTCACAAAGAACCACGCTGATCTCCCTGTGCTATGTGGCTGCTTCCCACTAGCTACCTATTTTACATTTGGTAGTATATATAAATCCATGCCACTCTCTCACTTCATCCCAGCTTACCCTTCCCCTTCCCTGTGTCCTCAAGTCCATTCTCTACGTCTGCATCTTTATTCCTTCCTGTCCTGCCCCTAGGTTCTTCATGAACTTTTTTTATTTTTAGATTCCATATATATGTGTTAGCATATGGTATTTGTTTTTCTCTTTCTGACTTACTTCACTCTGTATGACAGACTCTAGGTCCATGCACCTCACTAAAAATAACTCAATTTCCTTTCTTTTTATTGCTGAGTAATATTCTATTGTATATGTGTGCCATATCTACTTTATCCATTCAACTGTGGATGGACACTTAGGTTGCATCCATGTCCTGGCTATTGTAAATAGAGCTGCAATGAACATTGTGGTACATGACTCTTTTTGAACTATGGTTTTCTCAGGGTATATGCCCAGCAGTGGGATTGCTGGGTCATATGGTAGTTCTATTTTTAGTTTCTTAAGGAATCTCCATACTGTTCTCCATAGTGGCTGTATCAATTTTCATTCCCACCAAAAGTGCAAGAATGTTCCCCTTTCTCCACACCTTCTCCAACATTTATTGTTTGTAGATTTTTTGATGACGGCCATTCTAATTGTTGTGAGGTGATACCTCAATGTAGTTTTGATTTGCATTTCTCTAATGATTAGTGGTGCTGAGCATTCTTTCATGTATTTGTTGGCAATCTGTATATCTTCTTGGAAAACTGTCTATTTAGGTCTTCTGCCCATTTTGGGATTGGGTTGTTTGTTTTTGTGATATTGAGCTGCAAGAGCTGCTTGTAAATTTTGGAGATTAATCTTTTGTCAGTTGCTTTGTTTGCAAATATTTTCTCCCATTTAGAGGGTTGTTTTTTCATCTGGTTTATGCTTTTCCTTGCTGTGCAAAAGCTTTTAAGTTTCATTAGGTCCATTTGTTTATTTCTGTTTTTGTTTTCATTTCTCTACTAGTAGGGTCAAAAAGAATCTTGTTGTGCTTTATGTCATAGAGTGTTCTGCCTATGTTTTTGTCTAAGAGCTTGATAGTGTCTGGCCTTACATTTAGGCCTTTAATCTATTTTGAGTTTATTTTGTGTATGGTATTAGGGGATGTTCTAATTTCATTCTTTTACATGTAGCTGTCCAGTTTTCCAAGCACAACTTATTGAAGAGCCTGTCTTTTGTCCATTGTATATTCTTGACTCCTTTATCAAAAATAAGGTGACCATATGTGCATGGGTTTATCTTTGGGCTTTCTATCCTGTTCCATTGATATATTTGTTCTGTTTTTCTGTCACTACCATACTTTCTTGATTACTGTAGCTTTGTAATATATTCTGAAGTCAGGGAGTCTGATTCCTCCAGCTCTGTTTTTCTTTCTCAAGATTGCTTTGGCTATTCCAGGTCTTTTGTGTTTCTGTACAAATTGTGAAATTTTTTGCTCTAGTTCTGTGAAAATTGACATTGGTAGTTTGATAGGGATTGCACTGAATCTGTAGATTGTTTTGGGTAGTATAGTCATTTTCACAATGTTGATTCTTCCAATCAAAGAACATGGTATATCTCTCCATCTGTTTGTATCATCTTTAATTTCTTTGATCAGTGTCTTATACTTTTCTGCATACAGTTATTTTTTTCTCCATAGGTAGGTTTATTCCTAGGTATTTTATTCTTTTTGTTGCAATGATAAATGGGAGTGTTTCCTTAATTTCTTTTTTTGGATTTTTAATCATTATTATAGAGGAATGCAAGAGATTTCTGTGCATTAATTTTGTATCCTGCTACTTTACCAAATTCATTGATTAGCTTTAGTAGCTTTCTGATAGCATCTTTAGGATTCTCTATGTATAGTATCATGTCACCTGCAAACAGTGACAGCTTTACTTCTTCTTTTCTGAATGGATTCCTTTTTTCTTTTTCTTCTCTGATTGCTGTGGCTAAAACTTCCAAAACTGTGTTGAATAATAGTGGTGAGAGTGGGCAGCCTTGTCTTGTTCCTGAGCTTATGGAAATGGTTTCAGTTTTTCACCATTGAAAACGATGTTGGCTGTGGTGTTGTCACATACGGCCTTTATTATGTTGAGGTAAGTTCCCTCTATGCCTACTTTCTGGAGAATGTCATAAATGGGTGTTGAATTTTCTCAACAGCTTTTTCTGCATCTCTTGAGATGACCATATGGTTTTTATCCATCAATTTGTTTAAATGGTGTATCACATTGATTGATTTGCATATATTAAAGAATGCTTGCATGCCTGGGATAAGCCCCACTTGATCATGGTGTATGATCCTTTAATGTGCTGTTGGATTCTGTTTGTTAGTATTTTGTTGAGGATTTTTGCATCTATATTCATCAGTGATATTGCTCTGTAGTTTTCTTTCTTTGTTACATCTTTGTCTATTTTGGTACAAGGGTGATGGTGGCCTCGTAAAATGAGTTTGGGAGTGTTTCTCTCTCTGCTATATTTTAGAAGAGTTTGAGAAAGATAGGTGTTAGCTCTTCTCTAAATGTTTGATAGAATTTGCCTTTGAAGCCACCTGGTCTTGGACTTTTGTTTGTTGGAAGAGTTTTAAGCAAAGTCTCAATTTCAGTGTTTGTGATTGGTCTGTTTGTATATTCTATTTCTTCCTGGTTCAGTCTCCGAAACTTGTGGTTTCCTAAGAATTTGTCCATTTCTTCCAGGGTCTCCATTTTATTGGCATATAGTTGCTTGTAGTAATCTCTCATGATCCTTTGTATTTCTGCAGTGTCAGTTGTTATTTCTCCTATTTCATTTCTCATTCTATTGATTTGAGTCTTCTCCCTTTTTTTCTTCATGAGTCTGGCAAATGGTTTATCAATATTGTTTATCTTCTCAAAGAACCAGCTTTTAATTTTATTGAATCTTGTTATTGTTTCCTTCATTTCTTTTCCATTTATTTCTGATCTCAACTTTATTTCTTTCCTTCTGCTAACTTTGGGGCTTTTTTTTCTTCTTTCTCTAATTGCTTTAGGTGCAATGTAGGTTTTTTATTTGAGATGTTTCTTGTTTCTTGAGGTAGGATTGTATTGCTATACACTTCCCTCTTAGAGCTGCTTTTGCTTCATCCCATAGGTTTTGGGTCATCGTGCTTTCATTGGCATTTGTTTCTAAGTATTTTTTGATTTCCTCTTTGATTTCTTCAGTAATCTCTTGGTTATTAAGTAGTGTATTGTTTAACCTCCATGTGTTTGTATTTTTTACAGATTATTTTCCTGTGATTGATATCTAGTGTCATAGTGTTGTGGTCAGAAAAGATACTTGATACAATTGTAATTTTCCTAAATTTAGCATGGCTTGATTTGTGACCCAAGATATGATGTATCCTGGAGAATGTTCCATGAGCACTTGAGAAGAAAGTGTATTCTGTTGTTTTTGGATGGAATGTCCTATAAATATCAATTAAGTCCCTCTTGTTTAATGTATCCTTTAAGGCTTGTGTTTCCTTATTTTTTTTATCATTTTGCATAATCTGTCCATTGGTGAAAGTAGTGTGGTAAAGTCCTCTTGTATGATTGTGTTACTGTCGATTTCCACTTTTATGGCTGTTAACATTTGCCTTATGTGCTCCTTAGGTGCTCCTATGTTGGGTGCATAAAAATTTACAATTGTTATATTGTCTTCTTGGATTGATCCCTTGATCATTATGTAGTGTCCTTCTTTTCCTCTTGTAACAGTCTTTATTTTAAAGTCTGTTTTTTCTGATATGAGAATTGCTACTCCAGCTTCCTTTTGATTTCATTTACATGGAATATCTTTTTCCATCCCCTCACTTTCAGCCTCTATGTGTCCCTAGATCTGAAGTGGGTCTCTTGTAGACAGCATATATAAGGGTCTTGTTTTTGTATCTATTCAACCAGTCTATGTCTTTTGGCTATAGCATTTAATCCATTTACATTTAAGGTAGTTTTCGATATGTATGTTCCTATTACCATTTACTGAATTGTTTTCGATTTGTTATTGTAGGTCTTTTCCTTATGTTGTGTTTCCTGACTAGAGAAGGTCCTTTAGCATTTGTTGTAAAGCTGTTTTGTTGGTACTGAATTCTCTTAGCTTTTGTTTGTCTATAAAGCTTTTAATTTCTCTGTCGAATCTGAGTGAGATCCTTGCTGGGTAGAGTAATCATGGTTGTAGTTTTTCCCCTTTCATCACTCTAAATATGTCCTGCCACTCCCTTCTGGCTTGCAGAGTTTCTGCTGAAAGATCAGCTGTTAATCTTATGGGGATTCCTTTTTATGTTATTTGTTGCTTTTCCCTTGTTGCTTTTAATATTTTTTCTTTGTATTTAATTTTTGATAGTTTGATTAATATGTGTCCTGGTGTATTTCTCCTTGGATTTATCCTGTATGGGGCTCTGTGCACTTCCTGCACTTGATTATTTCTTTTCCCACATTAGGGAATTTTCCACTATAATCTCTTCAAATATTTTCTCAGTCCCTTTCTTTTCCTCTTCTTCTTCTGGGACCCCTATAATTTGAATGTTGGTGCTTTTAATGTTGTTCCATATGTCTCTGAGACTGTCCTCAATTCTTTTCATTCTTTTTCTTTATTCTGCTCTGCAGTAATTATTTCCACTATTTTATCTTCCAGGTCACTTATCTGTTTTTCTGCCTCAGTTATTCTGCTATTGATTCCTTCTAGAGAATTTTAAATCTCAGTTATTTTGTTGTTCATCATTGTTGGCTTGCTCTTTAGTTCTTCTAGGTCCTTGTTAAATGTTTCTTGTATTTTCTCCATTCTATTTCCAAGATTTTGGATCATCTTTACTATCATTACTCTGAATTCTTTTTCAGGTAGACTACCTATTTCTTCTTCATTTGTTTGGTCTGTTGGGTTTTTACCTTGCTCTTTCAACTGCTATGTGTTTCCCTGTGTTCTCATTTTGCTTAACTTACTGTGTTTGGGGTCTCCTTTTCGCAGGTGCAGGTTCGTAGTTCCTGTTGTTTTTGGTCTCTGCCCCTAGTGGCTAAGGTTGGTTCAGTGGGCTATGTAGGCTTCCTGGTGGAGGGGACCAGTGCCTGTGTTCTGGTGGATGAGGCTGGATCTTGTCTTTTTGGTGGGGAAGACCACATCCGGTGGTGTGTTTTGGGGTGTCTGTGACATTATTATAATTTTAGCAGCCTCTCTGCTTATGGGTGGGGTTGTGTTCCTCTCTTGCTAGTTGTTTGGGATAGGGTGCCCAGCACTGTAGCTTGCTGGTCAATGAGTAGAACTGGGTCTTAGTGTTAAGATGTAGATCTCTGGGAGAGCTTTTGCCGCTTGATATTATGTGGACCTGGGAGGTCTCTGGTGCATCAGTGTACTGAACTCATCCCTTTCACCTCAGAGCTGCAGGCCTGACACCCGCCAGAGCACCAAGATCCTGTCAGCCACACAGCTCAGAGGAAAAGGGAGAAAGAAAGAAGAGAGAGAGAGAGAGAGAGAGAGAGAGAGAGAGAGAGAGAGAGAGAGAAGGAAGGAAGGAAGGAAGGAAGGAAGGAAGGAAAGAAAGAAAGAAAGAAAGAAAGAAAGAAAGAAAGAAAGAAAGAAAGAAAGAAGGAAGGAAGGAAAGAGAGAAAGAAAGAAAGAAGGAAAGAGAGAAAGAAAGAAAGAAAGAAGGAGAGAAAGAAAGAAAAAATCATTAGAATAAAAAATAATTATTAAAAATAAAAAAATTAAAACTAACAACAAAAAAATAAATGGACAGACAGAACCATTGGACAAATGGTAAAACAAAGCTATACAGACAAAATCACACAAAAAGATAAAAAGGAAAAAATATGTATATCATTTCTCCCAAAGTCCACCGCCTCAATTTTGGGATGATTTGTTGTCTATTCAGGTATTCCACAGATGCAGGGTACATCAAGTTGATTGTGGAGATTTAGTCTGCTGCTCCTGAGGCTGCTGGGAGAAATTTCCTTTTCTCTTCTTTGTTCACACAGCTCTTGGGGTTCAGCTTTGAATTTGGCCCCGCCTCTGCTTGTACGTCACCTGAGACTGTCTGTACCCTGCCCAGACAAGACGGGGTTAAAGGAGTAGCTGATTAAGGTGCTCTGGCTCACTCAGTCCAGGGGAAGGGAGGGGTACGGAATTCGGTTCAAGCATGAGGCGGCAGAGGTCGGCATGACGTCGCACCAGCCTGAGGTGCGGTGTGTGTTTTCCCGGGGAACCTGTCCCTGGATCACGGGACCCTGGCAGTGGCGGGTTGCACAGGCTCCCAAGAGGGGAGTTATGGAGAGTGACCTGTGCTTGCACACAGACTTCTCAGTGGCTGCAACAGCAGCCTTAGAGTGTCATGCCCGTCTCTGGTGTCTGGGCTGATAGCTGTAGCTCACGCCAGTCTTTGGAGCTCGTTTACGTCGTGCTCTGAATCCCCTCTCCTCGCACCCCGAAACAGCAGTCTCTTGCCTCTTAGGCAGTTCCAGACTTTTTCCTGACTCCCTCCTGGCTAGCTGTAACACACTAACTCTCTTCAGTCTGTGTTCACACAGCCAACCCCAAGCAGGGATCTGGTCTCCGAAGACTGAGCCTCAGCTCCCAGGCCCCACCTACCCAGGCGGGTGAGCAGACAAGCCTCTCGGGCTGGTGAGTGCTGGTCGGCACTGATCCTTTGTGCGGGAATCTCTCCGCTTTGCCCTCCGCGCCTCTGTTGCTGTGCTCTCCTCTGCGGCTCCGAAGCTCCCCCTCTCCACCACCCACAGTCTCCGCCCGCGAAGGGGCTACTAGTGTGTGGAAACTTTTCCTCCTTCCCAGCTCCCTCCTAATGGTGAAGATCCCATCCCTATTCTTTTGTCTCTGTTTTTTCTTTTTTCTTTTGCCCTACCCAGGTATGTGGGAGTTTCTTGTCTTTTGGGAAGTCTGAGGTCTTCTGTCAGCGTTCAGTAGGTGTTCTGTTGGAGTTGTTCCACGCGTAGACGTATTTATTTCTGATGTGTTTGTGGGGAGGAAGGTGATCTCCATGTCTTACTCTTCCGCTGTGTCTTGAAATGCCTTTCCTAAGTGGGCACATATTTTGGATCAAGTTTTTCATTTTGTCAAATCATTTAAACAAGTTGTGGCTTTAGACGCCACCTAAATACTTGGTAGGTATACTGGATGGGGTCCCAGTCATCTTAGACTCGATTATTAAAATTATATTCTTATTAGCTTTCATCCCCTTCTCCAAATACCTTTCAAAATCATCCTTAGAAGAGAGTGATGTTATAATTGTCCTCCCTCTTAAATGATCTTCCCTTTTAAATTCTGAAAGTCACCTCATTAATCATAATCACAAAGGATGAACACAGTTAAATATTTCTTTATTAATATGATGTATCATTTGACTACACTTTTCTACAGATATTAGCCCATTTACATTAGTGCAGCTTACTGAAATTATCCTCAGTATACAATATTGCTTTTTAAGTACACAGCATAAGTTCTCAGAAGGCAATGATAGCATTCAACACCTTGAGTGAATATGATCTCGTATTGATTATACAGATGGTGATTACTTTGATGATGGTACTAAGTATATTCCATGTGCAGAGTAGAGTAGGAACAAACATTCAGGATGAGTGAATGATGAACTCTGCCTGTGGTCAAAAGAAAACAGCTCTCTCAACTCTACAGCCTGGACCTATCCCTAAGTATTATTCCTGTTTTTGTTGGACTACCTTACTAATGACATTGGAATAAAGATTATTAGGACAACAAGCAATCATTAACGATTTATACCAATGATTATTGTGGTCATAGTAAGAGCCAAGGGATGTTTCTTTGGATTATAAAGGCATATCTGAGCCTATCTCCATTGAAAGACACTTGACACATCTTCTGCATACAGGAAACAATAAATATTTGCATTCATTAAAAAAAAAGCTTTTTGATTAAGAGTCAAAACTCTTTCAAGGTTTTCTTAACTATTCATGGCAATTTCCCTAGATTTTTGTGAATATAGGCATTGGAAAAATTATAGCTAATTTTAATTCCTTGCCAGATGCTTAAAGAAATGGCACAATCTACTACTTTTAACAATTTAAGTTAAACCTAAGTTAGTCCTAGTATTGGAACTCTGGGAATCAAATCACACACTTACAAAAATAACAAATCTGCTTAAGCAAATAAGGAAATTTATTGGATCATTAATGGAAAACCCCTGAGGCATTATTGGCTTCAGGTGTGACTTGGATCAGGGCCTCATACAGAAACTAGGGTGCAGGTTCTCTCTATCTTGTCATTCTTCTCTCCTTAATGTTGGCTTTATACTCAAATTTCACCTAGTGGCCCATTGGCAGCTTCAGGCTTAAAACCCCCCAAGTTCAAATCCAATGGAAAAGCAAAAAAGCCTTCCTGTGTCTCCATTATAAATCCTGGGTTTAGGCATGATTTTCTTGGCTTGGGTCCCATGCTCATCTTTGACTATCACTGCACCTAGGGGCATATGATGTCCCAGTTGTCCAATACTACTTCAATGCCTCCCACCTTCCAGAATCAGGTATGGAAAAAATTTACCCAAACATGTAGTCTAAAAGTAGATTTCCATCCCCCAGAGGAAAACATGATTGCCAAAGGAAAAGAAAAAGAATAATGCAGGCAATAGTACAAAAAAGCAGAAATCTTATTCACTGTTGTCACTCAGACTCTAGAACCCAGTCTGGCACATAGAAAGTTCACAATTCTTACATGTTGCCATTCCAGATAATCATGCATCAAAATAAGTACACGAATAAGACAGTGCTTTAATATTGATGTTTTTACTCAAATAACAATTATCAAATGCCTAGATTTTAATGAGGCATTTATCTTTTAATAATAATTAAAATAATTATTAAATGGGCTATAATAGTGGAATAAACAAGGGAGAGTGATGCGGATGACAATTCCATATAAAGCTTATGGTATAAGAGGAAATACCTTGTGTGAGAAGGTTGTGAAATTCTATCAGGCTCCATCACAGTTTGCATGGTTTTACTAAATTACAACAGTGAGATCCCAGAATACAGAAGGAGTAAGCATTGTATAGATAACAAAATGCCTACAAAAAATTGTATCATTTGCCTATATATTTATTCATTACTTCTCTGAAATCTTTCTGTGCTCATCATGTATCCCTTAATCACATCATCTAGAGTATGGATGGTCTTGAATGCCTTATTAAGGACCTTAGCTCTTCTCAGTAGGCAAAAAGGGACTTCAAAAAATTTAAAGAGGGTCAAATATAATCTGACTCAGAATTACTGTTGAAAAACAACAAAGTAAACTATGAGGAAGGGAGGGAGAAAAAAAATTTCAAAAGAGTGTTGAGGGCTTCCCTGGTGGCGCAGTGGTTGAGAGTCTGGCTGCCGATGCAGGGAACGTGGGTTCGTGCCCTGGTCCGGGAGGATCCCACATGCCGCGGAGTGGCTGGGCTCGTGGGCCATGGCCGCTGAGCCTGCGCGTCCGGAGCCTGTGCTCCACAATGGGAGAGGCCACAGCAGTAAGAGGCCCGCGTATCACAAAAAAAAAAAAAAAAGAGTGTTGAGAAGCTCATATTTAACTAGTTTTTTAAAAAATTTTTGCCAATATTATTGAAGAAAATGAAATTAAATTTTGATTTACTTTTCCCTGATTATCTCATTTAATCCTCATTATAGTCATGTGAGGTATGTATCATCATTCATCTCAACTTGCAGATTTGAAGACAAGATTCAAAGAAGCTTTTGTTTTGCTTCAGGTCATTTGGTTTTATGGCTTCTAGTGTTCAAAGGCTGGGGAAACTACTGCTCAAAATACATCTACAACTGATGGGGTAGGTCAGAAGAGATGGCAAGTTCAATGAAGAAAAATATTTTGTCAACTTTTCACTTAACTCTATTCTGTCTGCTGTGGTTGATGCCATTGAAGTTAAAAAAGCATTATTCTAAATCTTATATTTGGGTCTTCTTCACAACTACGAATAACTTGTGAGGCAACTTAGATAATTCTCTTGTGAGCCTAGGTGGGGAAAAGCCAGCTGTTGAGTTTTATCTCCCTCACAGGAGGCTCCTGAATATTAATGAAAGGCAATCACTAGTATTTTCATATTTTTAGCAATTTACAAAGTAATACCAATTAGAATGGATGTGTCAAGTGAACAGGTTAGATTAAAACACAACTAAAGAACTCGGGTTCTCCTAAGGAAATTGACACACACCTTGCGCAATTCCTGGGGTCCAGATTAAAAGAACAAGTGGTTTTCTCTGGCATTCCACCTGCCCGTGTTCCCAGATGTCATCCCCAGGCCCCATAAGCATGCCTTAATTGCCAATTAAAACACATGCCACCTTTAGATAAGTATGATAATAAGCCTTTTTAAAAATTTGATTGCAGAGATTCTATTTTGACTCCAGTTGGTAGTTACTGAAAATCATTTCTGGATTTTGAGTTAATTTCTTCTGCTTGGGTAACAGGCAATGCCCATTTCCTAAATGTGACTACATTCCTACCACCAAATGACTAAGCATGTCAGATACCTAACACTATACCTGTCACATATTAAACAATCAATATACGTATCAGTTCATCTTCCATTTGCCTTGCCTTTTCTCTTTCTAGAAAGTGAGCACAAAAACTAAATGGATCTTTGAAGCTTAACTGGGTTTTCACCTTTCTATCCTGTCCACATATGTTTAGGGCAGTCTGATAGAACAATATTCTAAATTTTTAGCTGCCGCTACCAGCATTACAACAAAAATAAGATCTAGATTCCAAGATGAGCTTCAACTTTATTTTTTCTGGTAAAGACATTTATTATGCTTTCTAATAATAAAATAATTCATGTTCATTGGACAAAATAAGGAAAATGTAGACTGCAATAGAATGCAATAAAACCTTTATATAACACCGCTGTACAAAGGAAACCATTGGGAACATTATAGAATATATCACAGTTATTATTTTCTAAAGAGGAATCAAACCACCACTATTTGTGTCTTTCTTTTGTTATATTCTCTTCATATCTATAAAATTATTATTCCTGCTTGTATATTGTTTAATTTAAACATTTTTCTAATCTTTAATTGAAGTACATTTTTCATATTTTTGATATTAAAAGCTAAGTTTAAGTTAAGAGACACTGACTACTATGTGTAAAATAAATAAGCAACAAGGATATATTGTATAGCACAGAGAAATATAGCCATTATTTTGTAATAACTTTAAATGAAGTATAATCTATAAAAATATTGAATCACTAAGTTGTTCACCTGAAGCTAATATAGTAATTGTAAATCAATTATACTTCAATGAAAAAAAGGTAAGTTTGATCAATATTCTTGTGCATATATTTTTGTTCACTTAACCAGTTATTTTTAGGTAAATTCCTATAAATCAAATTGCACAATCAAAGATTGATATGTCTTAATCTTTGATATGTAATGTCTAATTACCCTTAAGAGAGGTTGTATCAATTTACATGTCCACCAAAAGATTACAGCAATTGACAGTTGCTCGTACACAGGGCTATTGTCCCATTTGTTTATCTTTGTCAATTTGATAAATAAATATTACATCATTTGTAATATTTTTCCTGACTATATATTTTGCATATATATTTCATTATCTGACTATATATTTTGCATATTCTACTCCTCACATATTTCTGTTACCAACCAGGGTTCTTGGCCTCCTTAATCAATAGAAATTGATCAGAGGCAAGAAATTCAGGCAAGGCTTTATTGGGGTGCCTGCTGAAGCAGGGGGTAGCAAGAACAAACAACAGGTTCCCTTGCTTGCTCACTCCCTGAGTGGGGGCAAGCTTGTTCCTTATATGGGGTGAGGGTGGGAGTGTGTCCAGGGGTCACACCAGAGGGATGGCTTAGGTGGTTTGCCCACCCCTTAGGTGGCATTGTGTGCAGGGGGCATGCGCAGTACGCTGCCTTTCCTCCCGACCTCCTGCTTTTGCTCCAGGCTCTCCAAAATTGGCAGCTGGGTTTTTTGGTCTCTTTGAATCTTTTGTCCAGAATTTGTCGCAACTGTGCATGCACATAGTTAATTTTAGTGCCATATAGTTTCTCTGTATTTTGTTGCTCAAGGAGAGGTGTGTCCACGTGCAAGCATTTCAGCACTACAGCAAAGGGTCCCAGGTCCCAGCCTGTCTCATTTCTATTGTGATATACATGTTTTTCATATATGAGCTCTTTTTATCTTAAAGAGCATAGTCATATATGTTGAGTATTTACCAGCCTGTTGTTGTTTTATTGCTGAATGATTTTCATTAAACAAAAATTTTTGTTTTAATTCTTATGTGGTCAAATTTATCTGCTCTTTACCTTAAGACTCTTTAAGTTCTTTAAAGAACTTTCCCAGCCCAGAACAGCTATATTTAATTTTTAGAATTTTTGTCAAGTTTGTATATTTAATTCATCTGAAATATTTTTACAGTATAGAGTATGAGAGGAATATGATTAAAAATTTTTGCCAAATGCTTAATCATTTATCCCAACATCAGTTATTGAATAAGCCATCACCTCCAAATTAATTTTAGTGGCTCATTTATCATATATAAAATTTTATATATACTTGGCCTAGGAATCTGACATTTTCAAAAGCAATGAATTGACTTATTTTAGAAAGAAAACATAGAAACACTCTAATTCTCAATTTAAAAAATGTATACAGCATTGTGAACAAAGCATATAACAGGTGAGATTATGGATGGATTTTTTTCCCCATAAAAGTTACAAATTTCTTTTGAGGTTATTGTTACTTATGAATTACATTACATTGTGAATAACATTCAAGTCTAAATTGTTAACTTAATGAATGGATTATAGTGTCATTTATTGACACTGAGAATATAGAAAAAAGAGAAGATTAGATGGAGGGGAGATTTCATGTAACATGTGAGCATTTTTCTGAGCATGTAAGGCAACTGTGGGTGTAAGAATGGAACTCGGGAGAAAGATCACAGAGAAAACCAAGGCTGTAAATGTGACTCGGGTCTCTACTGGTGCTAGAGGAAAACAAGCACAGTTTGAGACCACTCAAAGAAACTGTGCCCTCAAAGAAACTCTATAGAGCACAGTAGATAATTTGGATTATCATTCAGACATGCATGGGGAAATTTTCTGTAAAAAGTAAATATCCAAATGTTCTGAATCAGAATTTCTAGGTAGAACCCTGGCACCTGTA
The DNA here is from genome assembly GCF_963924675.1 of Phocoena phocoena. Taxonomy (NCBI): domain Eukaryota; kingdom Metazoa; phylum Chordata; class Mammalia; order Artiodactyla; family Phocoenidae; genus Phocoena; species Phocoena phocoena. The sequence continues at coordinate 37,721,070 of NC_089235.1, read as the reverse complement.
TTTATATAAAACACAGATGAGCTTGATTACAGACAAGACTGAGAACCACCAATATAGAGAAAGGGACCCTGGTTGACATAAAATTTGAGGGTTGAGGTGAAGAAGTAAAAAATTTTCCATAAAAAATTATATATATATATATATATATATACACACATACATATGGATATATATATATATATATATATATAATTATACACACACATATATATATATATATATATATATATATATATATATATATATACACACAAATACCCTGGATGTAAAGCAGCTTGTCATGGACAAGAAGTTGGGTGAAAGCAGGGGTTTAGATATGAATATTAGCAAATGATAACCTGCTGCTATTTATTTATTTATTTACTATTTGTTATGCCAAATACTATATATCTATATTTATCTACCTACATGGATATGTAGATAGCTATACAGATAGATAAATATAGATGTATAAGCTTACCTAGATTCTTAAAGTAAGCCTGGGAGCTAGATGTAATTATAACCACTTACAGAAGAGTAAATTGAAGCTCAAAGAGATTAAAGATCCTGACCAAATTTATACATTTAATTAGTGATGAAGACAAAACTTAAAATCAATATTCTTAAGCACTAAGGTATTACTTTAAAATACTCATTCTGGCAGTGTTATGGATGGAAGTAGGAACCAACCTGACATCAGAGAGACCCAGTAATTAAGGTGAGAAATGTTGGTCCATTATATTTCCTGTCTTCCAGGGACTTCCATCTGCATTATATTACACCTACTCAGTTAAACCTCTATGCCTCTTACTTTTGTCATTGTATTTTCCATCCATTTTTCTCTCATTTTCTTCTGCCATATATTCCAGTCCACTAATTCTCCCTCTAGCTGAATCTGCTGTTAAATCTAATCATTGAATTCTTAATTTTAAGTACTTTAATTTTTAGTTTTGTTTCTTTTTTTAATAGTTTCCCATTCTCTAGTGAAGTTTTTAATCTTTTCTTATGTCTTTGAACATAGAAAAGTTATTTTAAAGTTTGTGTCTCATACTCAGATATCTGGAACTCTTGTGAATCTTTTCCTATTGTCTGTTTTTCCTTATTGATTTTAATTCTTGTTAACATGTTTCTTTATATCCCTGGTTACTTTTTATTGATGATTGAAATTGTATTCAAAAAATTGTTCAGAGAAATATTTTGAAGCCTAGGATAATATCTTTCTCTAGATCAGATTTACGTTTGTGTCTACAGAACACTTAGGGGCACTAACAATGACCTCAATTCAATTTCAGTGATAAAGATGTCTTAAAGCTGAACTGTTGTCTCTTCCATTTCACATTTACTCCTGTTGTGCAGTTTTCAGAGCTCCAACAAAAAGCAAGGGGATTCTCTCTGTTTCTGTGACTCACAGACTGACAGAGTTTTTGTTGAACCTCTCAAACTCTCAGCTGGCTTCTCAGGTATGAGCAAATGGCCCAGGAAAGCAGCCCCAAACATGAAGCTCATTCTCTATACCTGTCTTAGGTAATTCTTCACTACCTTTTCACCTCTTCAAAAATTTTGTTCTGGAAGAAGGAATCAAAAAGTAAATAAGACAAATTCAAGTATTAAGAGGTACAGAAGAAGTAAAATAATATAGACAATTACTGAAGCAGGGAGGAAAAATACTTTGCTGATAAGGAAAGTAACTTTATGGAGCTGGCATTCAGTTTGAGATCAGAATGGTGATACAGAAACAGTCACTTGAAGATCTAAGGAAAGAGCATTTTAAAAAGAGATGAGAATGAGCTTGGCACGTGTGAGACACAGAAGGAGGCTGCAAAGTGAAGGACCGTGGGCACAGCAAAGCAGTGTTATAGAGGTAGAAATGGGCCAGGCCATGCAAATTAGGAACTGAGGTTCATGCATTCTGATTTCTGTTGGGGAACCACTGGAAGATACTCAGCTAGAGATATATACTTTAGAAATATTACTTGGTCTGTGATGGGGGGATTGGACTGTGAGGAGTTAAGAGCAGAGCCAGGAGATCAGAGAAGAGGATGCTTCAGAAATCCACTGAGTGATTATGTGGTTTGACAAAGGGGGCAGCAATGGACATGGTAATAAGTGGTAGGAATCAGGATATATTTCATCTCCCTTTTGAAATGTCTGTTTGCTCCCTAGTCCTGTGTGCATCGATACGAATTCCAATAACTTTCTGGCTCAGATCTGCTCAATAAAATAAATAGCTTGACTTTTGTCTATGTAAAACTTAGCAGGGACAATGTTCCCATTAAAAATAAATAAGTGAATAATAAAACTAATGCAGATGTGGCCAAACACTGTTCTATGTGCTTCATAGTTATTGACTTACCTAATCTTCTTAATTACTCTGCAGAGAAGGAACACATATCATTATGTCCACTTTAGAAATGAAGAAACAGAAACAAGGTCTGGACAGTTTGCCCAAGGTCACCCAGCTAGTGAACGGACACATGCCTGCTGCTATTGTTGGTATTTTGCTTCATCATGTTCATTCCCTCATTTTGTTAACAGCACCCTGATTTCCTTCTGAGAAATCACTCTTCTCGCCTCTTAGTCTATGCATTTCCTACAGTGCTGACATCGCTCACAGCTCCAGGGGAAGCCAGGAGACTCTAGCCCAGGCAGTCAACACTGCCATCCTCTAGACAGAAGTAATGGTCCAGGATGAGTCAGTCAGAAGGAATGACAATGCCTTGGAGTGGGAGGTCTGGTGTCCTGGTTGTCACCATGAAGTGAGAATTGTCTAAGTATGATTGGCATAGAGAGAGTGAAACTAACAGAAAGAAATTATATTCCAGACCCCATGTTTGAGCACCTGGGACCTTGTACTGCCTCAGCTGTACAATTACATTACACATTAAATTCCTTATTTGACTAGTTTTTTTTCTATTACTTGCAGCTGAAAAAGAGTTAAAACAAAAGTACTCATCATTTGAGGACTCCTCTGTACCATGTAAGGAATCTGCAAAGAGGGAAAATCATAATTTCAGAAAAAGTCCATATTTCCCCAGAGCACTGAGACTCTTGCTACACCACAAAAGATTGCTCTTTCTCTCCCACAAATTACACAGCTGGACTGACAAGGAGTCAGTCTCAGTAGCCCTACCAAAGACTTTGCAATTAAGGTTGCCAAAGGAAACTATTTCAGACACTGCTATGTGGTGTATGTAAAAGTTGTTAAGGGAGGAGATCCTAAGAGTTCTCTTCACAAGGAAAACACATTTTTTTCTTTTTCTTTGTTTTTTTTTTGATATTTATTTGAGATGATGGATGCGAACTAAACTTATTGTAGTAATCATTTCATGATATATTAAGTCAAACCATTATGCTGTACACCTTAAACTCATACAGTGCTGTATGTCAATTATACCTCAATTAAACTGGAAGGAAAACCTAACTTTCAAAACTGTACAAAAACAGAATATCTTTGTGTCCTTGGAGTAGGTAAAATTCTTAAATAGGACCCCAAAATAATACTAAGCATTAAAAAATAAGTTAGACTATATTAAAATATAGAACTTCTATTTAAAAAAAGAAAGAAAATAAATGCTTCAATTCCACATTTAATTCCCAGTTGTAAATTCCACCTTTGTTTCCATGCCTCTGGAAAAGGCTTGCAAATTGTGAAAGACAAGTTTTGGTCCATACTATTTACTTAATGGTAGGTTTTTTTTTTTTTTTTTCCTTCCTCTTCTAAAGGAAGCTACCCATGGGTACTATTGGAAATGCTTCCACAGGGGGAAAGTAAAAACTCCTAGCCAAGATCTAATTTTTAGTTAGAAAAAAAGGGGGAGCCTTTTATCTTGTCTATGGCAATCTCAGCTTGTGGCAGACAGGCAATGAACACAGGAGACTCCAAAGCCTACCAGAAGGGCAATGTTATACGAAAAGAAGCCAGAGTTCCACAGTCTTTTGTGATGGAGCATTGAGATTGATGGAAATTCGGTGTAGGAAGTGGCAGGCCCTAATATGTGTGAGGCAGAAAAGCAGCAAGTTTGAGTGCTCAATGCAACCTCACCCAGAGGAAAAGGAGGCCTGCTGGGACCTATGAGTGGAGCAATAAGGAGCATAAAAAGAAAAAGGCCTGACTGATTTCCAGCCAAAGACCTGACATCTGTGTAATGTTAGACCAGCTATATCTGGGCCTGAGATGCTGCCTGGGTGCCACTGCCCCTATTTCAACCCAGACATGTCTCTCACATTGCCTTGACACTAACACCCTGGCCCAGCTCTCAACTCAGACTTTCCAGCCACTCCTGCTTCCACATAGAAGGGACAATCTCCAAGCACCTCATCTTTCACTGCCAGGATCTTCTAGCCTTCTCACCCAGAAAGGTATAAATCTTTTGTCACTCCTCTGCATAACACTCTCTAATGGCTTTCCATTGTAAATAGAGTGTAGCAGGTTGAATGGTGCTCCCCTCCCACAAAATATGTCTCCTGAGAACTTGTGAATATAAATTTATTTGGAAGAAAGGTCTTTGTAGATGTAAAGTTAAGAATATCTAGATGAGATCATCCTAGATGAGCTGATTATCCAGGTGGACCATAAATCCAATGACAAATATCCTGCAAGATGAGGAGAAGACAGAGAGAGAAGAAACATGGAGAAGACTGTATGAAGATAGAGGCAGAGACTGGAGTGATGTGTGTGCAAAGCAAAGGACAGCAAGGATTACCAAAAGCCACTAGAAACTAGGACAGAGGTACAAGACAGATTTTCCCTCAGAGCCTCCAGAACGAGCCAACCCTGCCAACACCTTGATTTCAGAATTCTGGCCTCCAGAATTGTGAGAAAATGGATTTCTGTTGTTTTAAACCATCTAGTTTGATGTAAGTTGTTCACAGCCCTGGCAGACTAATACGTCAAGTACAACCTAACATGATTAGGATATTCTATTTCATGCACTCCTTCCCGCCACTGAGATTAAATCTTTCACCACTCCCGACCTCACTAATAGTCTCTCTTCACATTCACCCTCCTGTTTCTGTAACACACACGTATTTCCTTCCTCAGGGACTTTACCTATTGCTGTTGTCTGCTTGGAAATCTCCTCTCCAACCCCACAGTCTTCTCACAGAGGGCTCCTCCTTGTCATGTGTCTCTCAGCTCAGATACAACTTTCAGAGAGGGTTTCCTGAATCTCTCACCACCTCCCCTCCCAGTTCAGTCTCTATCACATGACATCATAACACTTCTTTCCTTCACAGAACTCATCACGAACGATAAACATCTTTTCATGTACTTACTAGATTGTGAGCTCAATGAAGGTAGAGTTTTTGTCCACTCATTTATTCAAAAATTATTAACTGATCATCAATTATACATGAGGCAGCATTCTAGGCATTTGGAAAATGCAGTGAACCACACAAAAACTATCTCTGTTCTTATGGACTGACATTCTGGTCCATTTTCCAAGGCTATCTCCTCATATCTGAAGCACTCTGCTATCTATTGGTCATTCATTCAATATTAATTGAATGTTAATTGAATTATTGATGAAAACACTAAGTTCTAGTCACTAATTCTCTTCCCTTTTCCAGCAAAAGCTTGGTTCTACTCGTTAAAGTATTTAATAAGGCCAGACAATTTTGAAAGAACTTCAAACTTGCCATTTCCAAGATTTTTTTTTGTTACAAAGACCTTGGAACTTCCTCAGCAGTCTTGTCTTATCCCCAGGTTTTTGCCATTTCTACTAGTGTGATTGGAAGTAAGATTCCCCCTTGAAAGATATACTGGGAAACCAAACAAAAGATCGAGCCACATTGGACTTGCAAGGCTTTGCCAAAGATGGCAGACCCCAAGGCATTTGGCTCAATTAACCACTGCCATGTCTAAAGGTCAGCCTCTGGGACTGTTTATTTGTGGCCATTAAACGGCTTGAGCAGATGTTTCATAGCAGTAATTTGGAACCCAGGAGAAACCAGAGGCAGCATCAACATACCAGGTCATTTGAAATAAAGCCGGCTGGGCTCCACATACAGCTTGATAACAGTTGGGAATTTCCACAAGTACTTAACCTGGCTTAGAGGTCATGACCTAACTCAAAAAAGACCTCTCCTCATCCTAAAATGAAATTGTAAAGTGGTTCTTTGCCACTCTCCTCCCCTGACCATCATTCATGGCTCCACGTTTTACATCCTTGACACTGAATTCCAGAAACCTTGTTATTCAATTCATCACTTAATGAATCAACATGTAGTAACTTAGCAACTGTTAGATACAAAGCAAAGGCAAGGATGCTACCACATTTCCACCCCCTCCAGCCCAGGCCTGCACCTCAAAGATGTGGCTGCACATCAAAGATATGGTAGTTCATCATGGGCATGCTTTCCCACTGAGCCTAGTTACTGGCTCACAATTTTTCTCAGCACCACTCTCCAGGCAGTCACTACCCATTGCTCAGGCCTGGCATTCATTTTTGTCCAAACTCCTCCTTTAACCAGTGAGCTTCAGTGACTCACTGAAGCTATACAGCTGGTTTGTGGTAGGCTTGCAACCCAGGTATCCTGTCTTCTTGTCAGGGGTCTTTACTGGGTTCAATATAAACAAGTTAAATGACAGGTCAAAGCTAACTAGATTTATTAGCCAAAACAAAAATGTAATCTATGTTAATAAGAAGTGCAAAATAAAGTAATATATGGCATTATATTTAAAATTTAGAGTATAATATTATATGTTACCCACTTAATATACATATGTAATCATAGTTACCATGTACTTTGCAGACAAAATATTGAATTCTTATAGTATCTCTACATGATAGATAATATCCTCTCTATTTCATAGATGAGGAAACTGAAATTCTGGGAATTTAAGTAATTTCCTTAAAAGATGCTAAATAATAATGGTGGAGCTGGATTTGGCCCAAGGTTGATTCACCTACTCTCCATGTGCCTTGTTTCTAGTACACATTGCCACCACTGTTAGGAAATAATTCTCCATGGATCTCTGGAATTTCTGCACATCTGGCAAACAGAAACATTGACCATCTTTTGTTCTAGGCTATCTTTTCAAGGATGCCAGTGAACAGCTTTGAAGGGTACAGCTAGTATCTCACTCCAGAGAAGAGAACAGATTTGTCTGCTGTCCAGGATGATAAAGATAATATCTCCTTTGGGGCAAAGTTTAGACAGGTTTGCTTACAACTTATTACAGAATATTGGAATTTGCTAACTTCAGGGTCACTCAGATATGACCAAAACCCACTTGCATGTGTGCTCTCCCCATGAGACCTGGGTGACAAGAAGAAACAATGCAAACCCAACAGCTCCTGCTGTTCCATGAGTCAAAAAGTCATTTTTCTCCCACTCAGGAATCACATGTCTCTTGATAGCTTACAAGTCGGGCAAAATCTCAGACTCTTCCCAATTCTTAACAACCCTGAGCTCGGTGGTATGAAAGATTGCAGAATGTTGGGTCGCTCCTGGCTGCCTAATCCACGAGGGCCCCAAGCTGTTTGTTCATCCTATTTTCCACTGAGTTTAGTCACCCAGGGTCCCAAGCCCTCACTGACTGAATAAATATGCCTGAAGGTTAGTCTGAAGTAATATCAGTCATTGTTATATTTACCTCTCATAGATAAAATGGCATTTTCACAGTGCTTATCCTTATATATTAATATAAAAGTATATTATTATATAATAAATGTGGCTGTTTCAGGTACCATTGTTAGGAAATAATAATAATGAGAAACCAGAAGAAGGGGTGTTATTAACAAGAGAGGCTTCTCCCTGTATGAATTAAATCAGAGCACATCTGGACTGAACTATTCCTCCCTACCTGTGGCACTGCCCACCCATCAGAGAGGTCAAGGATTAGCGTTGTTCACCTAAGCCTCCCAGGCCAGCTTCACTGGTCATTCTTTCTCTTGTAATGAATTCTCAGCTTTGCTTTGACTATGGGAAACTATTCATTCTGCTTATTGTCAGAATGAAGATTTGAATATTCCTATTCTGATTTTTCCCTTCTCGGATCACATAAGTCGTTATTAGGTCAAATCCTATAACAGGGTGGAGAACTTTATTCACTGAAAACGTCCTATGAGCATGGTTTACAAGAGAAGCTGTTGGAGGAAATTAGAACCACACTTTCAAGGGGTGTGCACCTTCCTCCAAGAAGTAGGAGGTAGAGCCTGAGGCTCGTGTCAGTGTGTGCACTGTTCTGGCAGTGGGTGGGGCCAGAAATTCCTTCAGTCATCTCCCTGCAATAGGGAAATGGGAAGGGGATGTTCAGCTGGAACAAACTCCATCACTGACAGAGGGCCAGGGCCAGGAAAAAAAGGGAAATCCAAGAAGATGGCCTTCAGAAGCTCTTCCAGAAACTTGTGCTCAAAAACTTGCCCAGAAATATTATATGATTGCTTAAGTGGCTCGTGTTAAGCATTATACAAAAAAAAAAAAAAAAAAAAATCCCAGTTTTATATGCAAATACTTTTTCCTCTCTACAACTGAATGCCACATGTGATTTCCAATCCGCCAGCACAAACAGACTGACAGACAACATCCCTCAGGAAATGCTTGATATGCCATCAGGTTTCAACACTCTTCTCCTTCCCTCTCTGGAGCAAGCCTATAATTCTGCATTTGTGTAAATACATATGTGTGGCATATTTATTCACATGCTGCTGGGTAGAACAAACATCCCTGCATTCTTTCCTGGTTATGCACTCATGAAGTGACGGCATGTTCCCTGTGTTGTGTTATTGCCCACAGTGGGGAATCCACAGGTGCTCACAAAATATCAAGCAGCCCAAGGCTAGAGCCTGCCTTGCAAGCGTCACAAACATTTCCTGGCCACCCATCCCCACTCCCAAGGAGAGTTGGTATAGGTGCTTCTTTCTCCATGCTCCCTCTTCAATGTTCCCATGGTTCTGGATTCATAGCTTTTGCCATTCGTTGTACCGTAAATGTTGTTTACATCTGTTCTCAAGTCTATGGGCAATCCATCCGATTTAGAGCCTAGTGCAAACTATTACATATAATAATTCTGTAAAATTTTCTTGGATAAATAATTAATGAAGAAAAATTTAGAATCCTGAACAACAGCTTGTGTTAACAATTCAGGGGCCTAAAATTTTACATATAATGATCACTAAGTGTTTTGGTTCCACCTAAAACCTTAAGCATTTTATAAACTTATGTAGTTACTGAAATGTTTTTCAGCTTGAATCATGGTTAGAAATTTAAATCTAATTCTTGAAATTGTGAGCTGACTTTTCTGAGTGGGTATTATGTTCCACGTATGCACTGTTCCTTTCTATCGCATGCATGGACTTATTTAATCTTGACAACAACCCTATAAAGTAGGTGCTATTAGTATCCCCATTTTACAGATGAGGAAACTGAGTCACAAAAAGAATAAGTGTCTTGCCCACAGATACATAGATGCCAAATGTCAGAGCTGAGACTCACTCAAGAAGACTAGCTCCAGAGCTTGAGTCTTAATCACTATGCTAAATTCATTCATTTAACAGCAATTTCTTGATATCTAATGATGTGCTCAATTAAAATAAATTAATTTCAAATAAGGTTAAGGGGTCTGAAGAAAATGGTCTGATATGGTGAGAGAGAGGAGCATTAGCTAATAGGGCCAGGGAAGTTCTCTGAGACGTGACCTTTGAGTTGAGCCTTGTTTGCTGAGAAGTGACCAACCAGGTGAAGCTGCAAGAGGAATGTGTTTCCAGCAGAAGATACTGTGAGTGAGAAGTCCACAAAAAAAAGACAGCTTGCAATGTTGATGAACAGGCCAGTGTGGCTTGGAGGATAGTGGGCAGAGGGAGGGAAGTATAAGATGAAATCAGAGAAACTGGCAGAAGCTAGATCATGAGAGTTATCATTAGATTCATGATCAGTGCAATGGGAAGCCATAAGTAGGTTTTAATTATTCTGATTCTTTTGTGTGGAATTAACTGGGCTGGAGGATTATAATGGAAGAAAAGGGACTAGTAGGGAGGCAGCTGCAGTAGTTCAGATAAGTTCAGGTAGGAGCTGATGGTGGCTAGGACTAAGATGGTAGAGTTTGGGGAAGTGTAGCTGGTACCCAGATACAGTGGAGATGATGAGAGGAAGCATTCAGAAGATATTTTGGTGAGAGCTCACACATAGGACTTCATAAATGGAAGCACCTATCAGGAAAGGGCTATGCCTGGGAATCAACTCTTATCTTAGTCCACCTGGAGTAGGCATCAGGGGCCCAGAATATGGGATAACTTTTCTTGATCAGTAGGCATCTTCAGTCCTCTGGTTTCTGACTTGAAGTTGTGCTGTATAGAGTCTCTTCAGTGAGAGAACATCATTCAAAATCTATTAGACTGATATCCAGGAGCTGTCAAGGCTGTTTACCTCCCCTGCCATCAGGGGATCTGTGTATTCACATTACACTGAAGGGCATTCACTCATGCAGAGTGGATGGGAATTTGATAGGTAGATATGTCCCCAAGCAGAGGGAAGAGGTAGAGCAGAATGTAAGGTCAGGAAAACACAGGGACAATTCAAGGCAAGTGTGGAGAGAGAGAAAGCTGGAAAGAGTACATTTATGGTGTTGAATCTTTGTGTACTTTTGTTTTTTTAATTTTATTTATTTATTTTTTATACAGCCGGTTCTTATTAGTCATCCATTTTATACACATCAGTGTATACATGTCAATCCCAATCTCCCAATTCATCACACCACCACCATCACCCCCTGCCGCTTTCCCCCCTTGGTGACCATATGTTTGTTCTCTACATCTGTGTCTCTACTTCTGCCTTGCAAACCCGTTCATCTGTACCTTTTTCTAGATTCCAAATATATGTGTTATTATACAATATTTGTTTTTCTCCTTCTGACTTATTTCACTCTGTATGACAGTCTCTCAGTCCATCCACGTCTCTACAAATGGCCTAAGTTCGTTCTTTTTATGGCTGAGTAATATCCCATTGTATATATGAACCACCCCTTCTTTATCCATTCGTCTGGCAATGGGCATTTATGTTGCTTCCATGACCTGGCTATTGTAAACAGTGCTGCAACGAACATTGGGGAGCATGTGTTTTTTTGAATTATGGTTTTCTCTGGGTATATGCCCAGTAGTGGGATTGTTGGGTCATATGGTAATTCTATTTTTAGTTTTTTAAGGAACCTCCATTCTGTTTTCCATAGTGGCTGTATCAACTTATATTCCCACCAACAGTGAAAGAGGGTTCCCTTTTCTCCACACCCTCTCCAGCATTTGTTGTATGTAGATTTTCTGATGATGCCCATTCTAACCGTTGTGAGGTGATACCTCATTGTAGTTTTGATTTACATTTCACTAATAATTAGTGATGTCGAGCAGCTTTTCATATGGCTCTTGGCCATCTGTACGTCTTCTTTGGAAAAATGTCTATTTAGGTCTTCTGCTCATTTTATGATTGGGTTGTTTGTTTTTTGTAATATTGAGCTGCATGAGCTGATTATATATTTTGGAGACTAATCCTTTGTCTGCTGAGTCGTTTGCAAATATTTTCTCCCATTCTGAGGGCTGTCTTTTCATCTTGTTTATAGTTTCCTTTGCTGTGCAAAAGATTTTAACTTTCATTACGTCCCATTTGTTTATTTTTGTTTTTATTTCCATTACTCTAGGAGGTGGTTCAAAAAAGATCTTGCTGTTATTTATCTCAGAGTGTTCTTCCTAATTTTTCATCTAAGAATTTTATAGTGCTTGGTTTTACTTTTAGGTTTTTAATCAATTTTTAGTTTATTTTTGTATATGGTGTAGGGAGTGTTTTAATTTCATTCTTTTACATGTAGCTGTCCAGTTTTCCCAGCACCACTTACTGAAGAGACTGTCTTTTCTCCATTGTATATCCTTGCCTCCTTTGTCATAGATTAGTTGACCATAGGTGTGTGGGTTTATCTCTAGGCTTTCTATCCTGTTCCATTGATCTATATTTCTGTTTCTGTGCCAGTACCATACTGTCTTGATTACTGTAGCTTTGTAGTATAGTCTGAAGTCTGTGAGACTGATTCCTCCAGCTCTGTTTTTTTTCCCTCAAGATTGCTTTGGCTATTCAGGGTCTTTTGTGTCTCCATACAAATTTTAAGATTTTTTGTTCTAGTTCTGTAAAAAATGCCATTGGTAATTTGATAGGCATTCCATTGAATCTGTAGATTTTTTGGGTAATATACTCATTTTCACAATATTGATTCTTCCAATCCAAGAACATGGTATATCTCTCCATCTGTTTGTGTCATCTTTGATTTCTTTCATCAGTGTCTTATAATTTTCTGAGTACAGGTCTTTTACCTCCTTAAGTAGGTTTATTCCTAAGTATTTTATTCTTTTTGTTGCATTGATGGATGGGATTGTTTCCTTATTTCTCTTTCTGGTCTTTTGTTTTTAGTGTATAGGAATGCAAAAGATTTCTGTGCATTAATCTTGTATCCTGCAACTTTGCCATATTTATGGATTAGCTCTAGTAGTTTTCTCATGGCATATTTAAGATTCTCTATGTATAGTATCATGTAATCTGGAAACAGTGACAGATTTACTTCTTCTTTTCCAATTTGGATTCCTTTTTATTTCTTTTTCTTCTCTGATTGCCATGGTTAGGACTTCCAAAACTATGTTGAAAAATAGTGGCAAGAGTGGACATCCTTGTCTTGTTCCTGATCTTAGAGGAAATGCTTTCAATTTTTCACCATTGAGAATGATGTTGGCTGTGGGTTAGTTGTATATGGCATTTATTATGTTGAGATAGGTTCCCTCTGTGCCCACTTTCTGGAGAGTTTTTATCATAAATGGGTGTTGAATTTTCTCAAAAGCTCTTTCTGCATCTATTGAGATGATCATATGGGTTTTGTTCTTCAATTTGTTGATATGGTGTATCACATTGATTGATTTTTGTATATTGAAGAAGACTTGCATCCCTGGGATAAATCCCACTTGGTCATGGTGTATGATCCTTTTAGTGTGGTGTTAGATTCTGTTTGCTAGTATTATGTTGAGGATTTTTGTATCTATATTCATCAGTGATATTGGTCTGTATTTTTCTTTTTTTGTTGACTCTTTGTCTGGTTTAGGTATCAGGGTGAAGGTGGTCTCATAGAATGAGTTTCAGAGTGTTCCTCCCTCTGCTATATTTTGGAAGCGTTTGAGAAGAATGGGTGTTGCTCTTCTCTAAATGTTTGATAGAATTCACCTGTGAAGCCATCTGGTCCTTGACTTTTGTTTGTTGGAAGATTTTAAATCACAGTTTCAATTTCAGTGCTTGTGATTTATCAGTTCATATTTTCTATTTCTTCCTGATTCAGTCTTGGCAGGTTGTACATTTCTAAGAATTTGTCCATTTCTTCCAGGTTGTCCATTTTATTGACATAGAATTGCTTGTAGTAGTCTCTTAGGATGCTTTGTATTTCTGCGTTTTCTGTTGTAACATCTCCTTTTTCCATTTCTAATTTTATTGATTTGAGTCCTCTCCCTCTTTTTCTTGATAAGTCTGTCTAAAGGTTTATCAATTTTGTTTACCTTCTCAAAGACCAGCCTTTTGTTTTATTGATCTTTTCTATTGTTTTCTTTGTTTCCATTTCATTTATTTCTCCTCTGATCTTTATGATTACTTTCCTTCTAGTAACTTTGGGTTTTGTTTGTTCTTCTTTCTCTAGTTCCTTCAGGTGTAAGTTTAGACTGTTTATTTGAGATTTTTCTTATTTCATGTGGTAGGATTGTATTGCTATAAACTTCCCTCTTAGAACTGCTTTTGCTGCATCCCTTAGGTTTTGGATCATCATGTTTTCATTGTCATTTTTCTCTAGGTATTTTTTGATTTCCTCTTTGATATCTTCAATGATCTCTTGGTTATCTAGTGATGTATTATTTAGCCTCCATGTGTTTGTGTTTTTACCTTTTTTTTCCCCCGTAATTGATTTCTAATCTCATAGTGTTGTGGTCCAAAAACATGCTTGATATGATTTCAATTTTCTTAAATTTACTGAGGCTTGATTTGTGATCCAAAATGTGGTTTATCCTGGAGAATGTTTTGTGCACACTTGAGAAGAAAGTGTAATCTGCTGTTGTGGATAGAATGTCCTATAGAATGTCAATTAAAGTTATCTGGTCTATTATGCCATTTAAAGCTTGTGTTTCCTTATTAATTTTCTGTTTGAATGATCTGTCCATTGGTGTAAGTGGGGTGTTAAAGCCTCCCATTATTATCGTATTGCTGTTGATTTCCTCTTTTATAGCTGTTAGCAGTTGCCTTATGTATTGAGGTGCTCCTCTGTAGTGTGCATTTACATTTATAATTGCTATATATTCTTCTTGGGTTGATCCATTGATCATTATGTAGTGTCCTTCCTTGTCTCTTGTAACATTCTTTATTTTAAAGTCTATTTTATCTGATAGGAGTATGCTACTCCAGCTTTCTTTTCCTTTTTTTTTTAACATCTTTATTAGAGTATGATTGTATTACTATGGTGTGTTAGTTTCTGCTTTATAACAAAGTGAATCAGTTATACATATACATATGTCCCCAAATCTCTTCGCTCTTGCATCTCTCTCCCTTCCTATCCCACCCCTCTAGGTGTTCACAAAGCACTGAGCTGACCTCCCTGTGCTATGCAGCTGCTTCCCACTAGCTATCTATTTTATGTTTGGTAGTGTATATAAGTACATGCCACTCTCTCACTTTGTCCCACTTTACCCATCTCGCTCCCCGTATCCTCAAGTCCATTCTCTAGTAGGTTTGCATGCATCTTTACTTCCATCTTGCCCCAGGTTCTTCATGACCTTTTTTTTTTCTATATTCCATATATATGTGTTAGCGTATGGTACTTGTTTTTTCTCTTTTTGACTTACTTCACTCTGTATGACAGTCTCTAGGTCCATCCACCTCACTACAAATAACTAAGTTCCATTCCTTTTTATGGCTGAGTAATGTTCCATTATATATATAGGCCACATCTTCTTTATCCATTCATCTGTGGATGGATACTTAGGTTGCTTCCCTGTCCTGGCTATTGTAAATAGAGCTGCAATGAACATTTTGTTACATGACTCTTTTTTAATTATGGTTTTCTAAGGGTGTATGGCCAGAAGTGGGATTGCTGTGTTGTATGGTAGTTCTTTTTTTAATTTTTAAAGGAACCTCCATACTATTCCCCATAGTGGCTGTATCAATCTACATTCCAACCAAGAGTGCAAGAGGGTTCCATTTTCTGAATACCCTCTCCAGAATTTATTGTTTGTACATTTTTTGATGATGGCCATTGTGAACGCTCTGAGATGATATCTCATTGTAGTTTTGATTTGCAGTTCTCTAAGATTAATGATGTTGAGCATTCTTTCATGTGTCTGTTTTATACAGACAATCTGTATATCTTATTTGGAGAAATGTCTATTTATATCTTCTGCCCATTTATGGATTGCGTTGTTTGTTTTTTTGATATTGAGCTGCATGGGCTGCTTGTAAATTTGGGAAATTAATCCTTTGCCAATTGCTTCATTTGCAAATTTTTTTCCCACTCTGAGGTTTGTCTTTTCACCTTGTTTATGGTTTTCTTTGCTGTGCAAAAGCTTTTAAGTTTCATTAGGACCCATTTGTTTATTTTGTATCTATTTCCATTTCTCTAGGAGGTGGGTTCAAAAGGGTCTTCCTGTGATGTATGTCATAGTGTGTTCTGCCTATATTTTCCAATAAAAGTTTGATTGTGTATGGCCTTACATTTATGTCTTTAATCCATTGTAAGCTTATTTTTGTATATGGTGTTAGGGAGTGTTCTAATTTCATTCTTTTACATGTAGCTGTCCAGTTTTCCCAGCACCGATTATTGAAGTTGTCTTTTCTGCACTGTATATTCTTGCCTCCTTTATCAAAGATAAGGTGACCATATGTGCATGGGTTTACCTCTGGGCTTTCTGTCCTGTTCTATTGATCTATCTTTCTGTTTCTGTGCCAGTACCATACTGTCTTGATTACTGTAGCTTTGTAGTATATTCTGAAGTCAGGGAGCCTGATTCCTCCAACTCCGTTTTTCTTTCTCAAGATTGCTTTGGCTATTCGGGGTCTTTTGTGCTTCCATACAAATTGTGAAATTTTTTGTTCTAGTTATGTGAAAAATGCCAGTTGTAGTTTGATAGGGATTGCCTCGTATCTGTAGATTGCTTTAGGTAGTAGAATCATTGTTACAATGTTTTTCTTCCAACCCAAGAACATGGTATACCTCTCCATCTATTTGAATCAGCTTTAATTTCCTTCATCACTGTTTTATGATTTTCTGCATACATGACTTTTGTCTCCTTAGGTAGGTTTATCCCAGGATATCTTATTCTTTTTGTTGCAATGGTAAATGGGAGTGTTTCCTTAATTTCACTTTCAGATTTTTCATCATTAGTGTATAGGAATGCAAGAGATTTCTGTGCATTAATTTTGTATCCTGCTACTTTACCAAATTCATTGATTAGCTCTAGTAGATTTCTGGTAGCATCTTTAGGGTTCTCTATGTATAGTATCATGTCATCTGTAAACAGTGACAGCTTTACTTCTTCTTTTCTGATTTGGATTCCTTTTATTTCTTTTTCTTCTCTGATTGCTGTGGCTAAAATTTCCAAAATTATGTTGAATAATAATGCTGAGAGTGGGCAACCTTGTCTTGTTCCTGATCTTATGGGAAATGGTTTCATTTTTTTACCATTAAGGACAATGCTGGCTTGGGTTTGTCGTATATGACCTTTATTATGTTGAGGAAAGTTCCCTCTTTGCCTACTTTCTGCAGGGTTTTTATCATAAATCGGTGTTGAATTTTGTTGAAAGCTTTCTCTGCATCTATTGAGATGATCATATGTTTTTTCTCCTTCAGTTTGTTAATATGGTGTATCATGTTGATTGATTTGCATATATTGAAGAATCCTTGCATTCCTGGGATAAATGCCACTTGATCATAGTGTATGATCCTTGTAATGTGCTGTTGGATTCTGTTTGCTAGTATTTTGTTTAGGATTTTTGCATCTATGTTCATCAGTGATATTAGCCTGTAGTTTTCTTTCTTTGTGACAACTTTGTCTGGTTTTAGTATCAGGGTGATGGTGGCCTCATAGAATGGGTTTGGGAGTGTTCCTCCCTCTGCTATATTTTGGAAGAGTTTGAGAAGGCAAGGTGTTACCTCCTCTCTAAATATTTGATAGAATTCGTCTGTGAAGCCATCTGGTCCAGGGCTTTTGTTTGTTGGAAGATTTTTAATCACAGCTTCAATTTCAGTGCTCGTGATTTGTCTGTTCATATTTTCTTCCTTTTCCTGGTTCAGTCTCGGAAGCTTGTTCATTTCTAAGAATTTGTCCATTTCTTCCAGGTTGCCCATTTTATTGGCATATAGTTGCTTGTAGGAATCTCTCATGATCCTTTGTATTTCTGCAGTGTCAGTTGTTACTTCTTCTTTTTCATTTCTAATTCTATTGATTTGAGTCTTCTCCCTTTCTTTTTTGAGAAGTCTGGCTAATGCTTTATCAATTAGTTTATTTTCACAAAGAACCAGCTTTTAGTTTTATTGATCTTTGCTATCATTTCCTTCTTTTCTTTTTCATTTATTTCTGGTCTGGTCTTTATGATTTTGTTCCTTCTGCTAACTTTGGGGATTTTTTGTTCTTCTTTCTCTAATTGCTTTAGGTGTAAGTTTAGGGTGTTTGAGGTGTTTCTTGTTTCTTAAGGTAGGATTTTATTGCTATAAAATTCCCTCTTAGAAATGCTTTTTCTGCATCCCATAGGTTTTAGGTCGTCATGTTTTCATTGTCATGTTTTTCAAGGTATTTTTTGATTTCCTCTTTGATTTCTTCAGTGATCTCTTGGTTAATTAGTAGTGTGTTGTTTAGCCTCCATGTATTTGTATTTCTTACACATTTTATCCTATAATTGGTATCTAGTCTCAAATCGTTGTCATCAGAAAAGATATTTGATATGATTTCAATTTTCTTAAAATTACCAAAGCTTGATTTGTGACCCAAATTATGATCTATCCTGGAGAATGTTCCATGAGCACTTGAGAAGAATGTGTATTCTGTTGTTATTGGATGGAATGTCCTATAAATATCAATTAAGTCCATCTTGTTTAATGTATCATTTAAAGCTTGTGTTTCCTTATTTATTTTGATTTTGGATGATCTGTCCATTGGTGAAACTGGGCTGTTAAAGTCCCCTACTATGATTGTGTTACTTTCGATTTCCCCTTTTATGGCTGTTAGTATTTGCCTTATGTATTGAGGTGCTCCTATGTTGGGTGCTTAAATATTTACAATTGTTATATCTTCTTCTTGGAATAATCCCTTGATCATTATGTAGTGTCCTTCTTTGTCTCCTGTAATAGTCTTTGTTTTAAAGTCTATATTGTCTGATATGAAAATTGCTACTCCAGCTTTCTTTAGATTTCCGTTTGCATGTAATATCTTTTTCCATCCCCTCATTTTCAGTCTGTATGCTTCCCTAGGTCTGAAGTGGGTCTCTTGTAGACAGCATATATACGGGTCTTGTTTTTGTATCCATTCAGCCATTCTATGTCTTTTGGTTGGAGCATTTAATCCATTTCCATTTAATTATCAATATGTATGTTCCTATTACCATTTTCTTAATTGTTTTGGGTTTATTATTGTAGGTCTTTTCCTTCTCTTGTATTTACTGCCTAGAGAAGTTCCTTTAGCATTTGTTGTAAAGCTCATTTGGTGGTGCTGAATTTTCTCAGCTTTTGCTTGTCTGTAAAGTTTTTAATTTCTCTGTCAAATCTGAATGAGATCCTTGTTGGGTAGAGTAATCTTGGTTGTAGGTTTTTCTCCTTCATCACTTTTAATATGTCCTGCCACACCCTTCTAGCTTGCAGAGTTTCTGCTGAAAGATCAGCTGTTATCCTTATGGGGATTCCCTTATTTGTTATTTGCTCTTTTTCCCTTGCTGCTTTTAATATTTGTTCTTTGTATTTAATTTTTGATAGTTTGATTAATATGTGTCTTGGTGTGTTTATCCTTGGATTTATCCTGTATGAGACCCTCTGTGCTTTCTGTACTTGATTAACTATTTCCTTTCCCATATTAGGGAAGTTTTCCACTATAATCTCTTCGAATACTTTCTGTGTCCCTTTCTTTTTCTCTTCTTATTCTGGGAACCCTGTAATTTGAATGTTGGTGTGTTTAATGTTGCCCCACATGTCTCTGAGACTGTCCTCAATTCTTCTCATTCTTTTTTCTTTATTCTTCTATGCAGTAGCTATTTCCACTATTTTATCTTCCAGGTCACTTATCCGTTCTTCTGCCTCATTTATTCTGCTATTGGTCCCTTCTAGAGTATTTTTAATTTCATTTATTTTGTTGTTCATAGCTGTTTGTTTGCTCTTTAGTTCTTCTAGATCCTTGTTAAACTTTTCCTGTATTTTCTCCATTCTATTTCCAAGATTTTGGATCAAATTTACTATCATTATTCTGAATTCTTTTTCAGGCAGACTGCCTATTTCCTCTTCATTTGTTAGGTCTGGGGTTTTGCCTTGCTCCTTCATCTGCTATGTGTTTCTCTGTCTTCTCATTTTGCTTAACTTACTGTCTTTGGGGTTTCCTTTTCACTAGTTGCTGGTTTGTAGTTTCCGATTTTTTTTGCTGTCTGTCCCCAGTGGCTAAGGTTGGTTCAGTGGGTTGTGTAGGTTTCCTGGTGGAGGGGACCAGTGCCTGTATTCTAGTGGATGAGGCTGGATCTTGTCTTTTTGGTGGGTAGGTAAACATCTGGTGGTGTGCTTTGGAGTGTCTGGGGCCTTATTAAGATTTTAGGCAGCCTCTGTGCTAATGGATAGTATTGTGTTCCTGTTGCTGTTTGTTTGAAATAGAGTGTCCAGCACTGTAGCTTGCTGGTTGTTGAGTGGGGCTGGGTCTTGGCGTTGAGATTGAGATATCTGGGAGATTTTTGCCATTTGATATTATGTGGTGCTGGGAGGTCTCTTTTGGACCAGTGTCTTGAACTTGGCTCTCCCACCTCAGAAGCACAGCCCTGATGCCTGGCTGGAGCACCAAGAGCCTGTTCTCCACATGGCTCAGAATATAAGGGAGAACAAAAAGAAAGAAGAAGATAAAATAAAGTTATGAAATTATAAAAATAAAAAGTAAATATTAAGAAAAAAATTAAGTAATTAAAAAAAAGAATAAAAAACCAAAAATGGACAGACAGAACCCTAGGACAAATGGTAAAAAGAAAGCTATACAGACAAAATCACACACAGAAGCATATACATACAAACTCATAAAAAGAGAAAAGGGGGGGGGGGAATACATATATTTTGTTGCTCCCAAAGTCCACCTCCTCAATTTGGGATGATTTTTTGTCTATTCAGGTATTCCACAAATGCAGGGCACATCAAGTTGTTTGTGGAGATTTAATCCACTGCTCCTGAGGCTGCTGGGAGAAATTTCCCTTTCTCTTCTTTATTCACACAGCTCCCAGTCTTCAGATTTGGATTTGGACCCTCCTCTGCATGTAGGTCGCCTGTGGGCGTCTGTTCTTCGTCCAGACAGGATGGGTTTAAAGGAGTAGCTGACTCGGGGGCTCTGGCTCATTCAGGCCAGGGACAGGGAGGGGTTCGGATGCAGGGTGAGCCTTCGGCAGCAGAGGCCGGCATGACGTTGCACCAGCCTAAGGCACGCAGTGCGTTCTCCCAGGGAAGTTGTCCCTTTGATCACAGGACCCTGGCAATGATGGGCTGCACAGGCTACCAGGAGGGACAATGTGGTGAGTGACCTGTGCTTGCACACAGGCTTCTTGGTGACTGCAGCAGCAGCCTTATTGTCTCATGCTTGTCTCTGGGGTCCGCACTTATAGCCGCCACTTGCTCCCGTCTCTCGAGCTCTTTTTTTTTTTTTTTTTTGCGGTACACGGGCATCTCACTGCTGTGGCGTCTCTCGTTGCGGAGCACAGTCTCCAGACACACAGGCCCAGTGGCCATGTCTCACGGGCCCAGCTGCTCCGCAGCATGTGGGATCCTCCCAGACCGGGGGATAAACCCATGTTCCCTGCATCGGCAGGTGGACTCTCAACCACTGCGTCAACAGGGAAGCCCTCTCAAGCTCCTTTAAGCAGTGCTCTTAATCCCCTCTCCTCGTGCACAAGGAAACAAACAGGCAAGAAAAAGTCTCTTGTCTCTTTGGCAGCTACAGACTTTTTCCCGAACTCCTTCCCGGCTAGCTTTGGTGCACTAGCCCCCTTCAGGCTGTGTTCACACAGCCAGCCCCAGTCCTCTCCCTGGGATCTGACAGAAGCCAGAGCCTCAGCTCCCAGCCCCCACCCATCCCAGTGGGTGAGCAGACAAGTTTCTGGGGCTGGTGAGTTCTGGTTGGCACTGATCCTCTGTGCGGGAATCACTCTGCTTTGCCCTCTGCACCCCTGTTGCTGCACTCTCCTCCATGTCTCCAAAGCTTCCCCCACCCGCCACCCACAGTCTCCACCCGGGAATGGGCTTCCTAGTGTGTGGAAACCTTTCCTCCTTCACAGCTCCCTCCCACTGGTGCAGGTTCTGTCCCTATTCTTTTGTTTCTGTTTTTTCTGTTTTCTTTTGCCCTACCCAGGTACGTGGGGAGTTTCTTGCCTTTTGGGAGGTCTGAGGTCTTCTGCCAGAGTTCAGTAGGTGTTCTGTAGGAGTTGTTCTACCTGTAGATGTATTTCTGATGTATTTGTGCGGAGGAAGGTGATCTCCACATCTTACTCTTCCACCATCTTGAAGC
The DNA here is from genome assembly GCF_963924675.1 of Phocoena phocoena. Classification (NCBI taxonomy): domain Eukaryota; kingdom Metazoa; phylum Chordata; class Mammalia; order Artiodactyla; family Phocoenidae; genus Phocoena; species Phocoena phocoena. The sequence goes on along the minus strand of NC_089235.1, from coordinate 37,699,369 downwards.
TGCCCCCTTCCACCTTTCTTTTGATTTCCATTTACATGGAATACCTTTTTCCTTCCCCTCACTTTCAGTCTGTATGTGTCCCTAGGTCTGAAGTCGGTCTCTTGTAAGCAGCATATATATGGGTCTTGTTTTTGTATCCATTCAGCGATCCTGTGTCTTTTGGTTGGAGCATTTAATCCACTCACATTTAAGGTAATTATTGATATTTATGTTCATATTAACATTTTCTTAATTGTTTTGGGTTTGTTTTTGTAGGTCCTTTCTTCTCTTGTGTTTTCCACTCATAGACGTTCCTTTAGCATTTGTTGTAGAGCTGGTTTGGTGGTGCTAAATTCTCTTAGCTTATGCTTGTCTGTAAAGCTTTCAATTTCTCCATCAAATCTGAATGAGATCCTTGCTGGGTAGAGTAATCTTGGTTGCAGGTTCTTCCATTTTATCACTTTAAATATATTGTGCCACTCCCTTCTGGCTTGTAGAGTTTCTGCTGAGAAACATTTTCAGCTGTTAACCTTATGGGAGTTCCCTTGTATGTTATTTGTCATTTTTCCCTTGCTACTTTCAATAATTTTTCTTTGTCTTTATTTTTTTTTTCCAATTTGATTACTATGTGATGTGACTTGGCATGTTTCTCCTTGGCTTTATCTTGCCTGGGAGTCTCTGTCCTCCCTAGATTGGGTGGCTATTTCCTTTCCCATGTTAGGGAAGTTTTCAAGTATAATCTCTTCAAATATTTTCTCGGGTCCTTTCTCTCTCCCTTCTCCTTCTGGGACCCTTATAATGTGAATGTTGGTGTGTTTGATGTTTAATGTTGGTGTGTTTAAAGTTGTCCCAGAGGTCTCTTAGGCTGTTTTCATTTCTTTTCATTCTTTTCTCTTTATTCTGTTCCACATAAGTGAATTCCACTTTTCTGTCTTCCAGGTCACTTATCCATTCTTCTGCCTCAGTTATTCTGCTATTGATTCCTCCTAGTGTATTTTTCATTTCAGTTATTGTATTGGTTATCTCTCTGTTTGTACATTCTTTAATCCTCCTAAGTGTTTGTTCTTTAATTCTTCTAGGCCTTTTTAAAACATTTCTTGCATCTTCTCCATCTTTGCCTCCATTCTTTTTCCGAGGTCCTGGATCATCTTCACTATCATTGTTCTGAAATCTTTTTCTGAAAGGTTGCCTATCTCCACTTCATTTAGTTGTTTTCCAGGGTTTTACCTTGTTCCCTCATCTGGTACATATTCCTCTGCCTTTTCATTTTGTCTATCTTTCTGCGAATGTGGTTTTTGTTCCATGGGCTGCAGCATTGTAATTCTTCTTGCTTCTGCTCTGCTCTCTGGTGAATAAGGCTATCTAAGAGTCTCATGCAAACTCCCTGATGGGAGGGACTGGTCATTTTTGTGTACTTTATTCTTAAATTAATAGAGAATCAGCAAAGGATTTGGGGAACCATGAAGTGTTAAGACTGAAAGGAACAATGAAGTGTTAAAGCTGAAAGGAACCCTGCAATTATGGAGTCCACCTGCCTAATACTGCAAACTCCTATATGTCACTTTTAAAGAAATTGCCTCACCATCAGTGTGCATTACTGATGATTAAGCCTACAGATTTCATCATATCAGCATCCAGCCTTTGCAGGAGTCTTTTGCTGAGGATAAATCAACAGATAGTTTGGAATACTTACTGTGTGCCTGGTTCTCTGGAGAAAACAAATATGATGAAGACCAGTCATGTGGTCTCAATTCATTCATACCTGTGATCTCAAACTTACCTAGCCTAAAAATGTAAACCCATGCCATACAAAACTATATTCTCTATGCTACCTCCTCCACAAGATTTTATGTCGGTGTGCCCCTCTGATCAAATCTTCAGGCTTTTCAAATTGAACACCTTATTGCACAGAAGAGCAGAGAGACCCAGGTCTTAAACTCTGTGAAGTAAATGTGTCCAGAAAAGAAACAACATTAGAAATTGAGACATTCAAAAGCTATTTGCCTGAGTTTTCTGAACATTGTGTGCCTTTTATAGCGAGTGTATTGGTTAAGATACTGGCAGAGGGCAAAACATCAATAAGCGAAATAAAAGTTTATTTCTGTAATTTAAGAACCTGAGCTGGTAAGCAGTCCATGAGATTATCCAGTACCTGAAGTTCTATACAGCTGCTTTGCCAGTCCCTAGTGTTGGCCTTATCCATGTGGTCAGGGATGGCTCACCACTACCCTGTCCAAAGTCCAGCTAGTGAGAAGGAGGAAGAGAGAAATGGAAAGCAAACACTTTCTTTTAAAGACATGACCCAGAAATAGCACACATCACTTTCATTCACATCTCACTGACCAGAAATTAATCCATGACTACCCTCAGTGGTGAGGGAGGCTGGGCAATCATGTGTCTGCTAATATTCTTGGGAGATGGTACTAAAAGGGAACAAGAGAGAATAGATCTTGGAGTCTAACAACAACCTCTGCACCATGAGAATTTGTGATCTGCCTTTGGAATGCTCAAATATTATTATGTTGACCACAGTCTGGGTAACATATCAAAGAACTGTTTCACTCAAGTTTGGTTCTCAAATTTTAGAATATAAATGGATTGTCCTCAGAATTGTTAAAAATAAATATTTTAAGCTCCAATCGTAATAAAGTCAGGAATCTGAAGCTTTAAAGGACACCACATGTGATTCTTATGCCATTTCCACAATTTAGAGTGGGTGACCACTACTATGGGCTGCCTCAAATAGAATTTTGGAATGGTTTGTAAGTTTTGAATAATTAAAGCCTACTACTTGTAGCATCTAAACTTAAACTTGGGTTTAGGTCAACTTTATAATCAGGTGTTGGTGACCTGAACTGAAGGAACTTAGATTTCCTTGTCACTGATGAGATTATGTTATTCAACCTTTCTCACTCCAGATCCAGAATTCCTTGAGTACAGAGAGATATTTCCATCTTAAAAACATGGGTCATTTACTTCATGATGTTGTAATAAACACAGTAATAATAAACTATCATTTTAGATGGTTCTATAAGCACTGATATGGGTCTTATCTCATTTGATCTTTTCAATAAGCAAAATTTTACAGGTAAAGTATTTGAGAGACAGAATTGCCTTGTCTTAGGACCCAAACCCAGGTCTTCTTCCTATCGGACCCAGCATTCTTTCCTTTATGCTGCAGTGCTTCTTCTTTTCTTCCCATTCTAAACTGAGATCAAAATAGAAATGCTCAAAATAGAATGGAAGCAGTGAGCAGAATGAAGAGGAGACAAATGCATTATAAAAAGCATGAGGTAACAACATAGATGAACCTCAAAAACATTATGCTAAATGAAAGAAGCCAGACACAAAAGACCTCATATTGTATGATTCCATTTATATGAAATGTCTAGAAAAGGCAAACCTATAGAGACAGAAATAGATTAGTGGTTGTCTAGGGCTGAGGGTAGGAATAGAGATTAACTATAAACAGGCATGATGGATCTTACTGGGGAGAAGAATACATTCTAAAACTGGATTATGGTGCTGGCTGCACAACTCAGTAAATTTACTAATAATCACTGAACTGTAAACTTAAAATGCATGAATTTTGTGGCATGTGACTTATAACCTAAGTTGTTTTTAAAGAACATGAAATGTTAACATTAGAAGTATCAATTTCATTTTTGACTCTGCCACTTACAACTTGGGTTAAGCTGAGAAAGTAATTCAACATCCCTAAGACCCTGGATTCTCATCTCTTAAATGGGGATAAAAATAGTGTTTATCTCATATGGCATCTAACTTCTTAGTGTAATAGAAGAGTCAAATAATGCTGCACATGATCAGCATTAGGGTTAAAACTTTAAAATCACACTAACAAGTTATAGTTATTAACAATTAATATTTTGACTGGGAATAAGACTCTCAGTAAAAGATCATTAAATGGTACTTTAAAAACACTTATTTAAGACCGTATTTGAGGGCTCATGATGTGATTGAGTATGACTTCAAATTGAGTGCTCTACCCTTTATCTACATTAGACCTACATACATGTATATGAGTTTGTACATTCCATATATGTACACATATACCTCCCATATTATATTCCATATTTGTTCCATATACAGATACAAATATATATATATATACACACATTCCATTTGTATTCAATATAACCTCTATCTGTGTGTGCATGTAATTATATCCCAGAGACCATGATCATTTGAGTGTGACATTGAAGCAGTAGATGAAATATGAGATGTCTCATGAGACCTTCTGGTTCTTAAATTCTGCAAAACAAGAGTAAGTTTGGAGGGCATCTGTCCACTTAGACTGCCATCAGATTTGTGAGCACCACCTAACATTCCCCTTTACTTCAGGCCTGAAATATAGAAGCTGCTGTCCTGTGAAAATATACACTTGAAGAATTAACTTCTGTTTCACCTTAAGATTAAGGTTTAATCATGAAATAATGGCACATGCTGGACAGTGTGTTTAAGTGACACACTTTGGAGTTCACTTCAGAGCACTATAGCAGCAACAATAACCAAGATGAGAGCTCTGATTACCAAACACTATTTCCATTAGGCCAATGCAAATACACCAGGCCTTCCCTTTCCCTAGGATTACTTTCAGACAAAAGATGATTTAAATTATTTTAAGATGTTTGTTTTATCATCTTCTTCCTTCCTCATGTGATTCTTCAGCATTTAGCTTTAACACATTATGTTATTCTGATATAAGCCTTTTATGTCAACTTGTCAAAAACTAATTACATTTTCTTTTAGGTAGAAAACACTTGATGACTGATCTTTTTTGAAATTATTAAGTCAACATCACTTTTCTACCCAGCATTCTGGGGAATCTGTGTATATGCTCAACCTTCTTCAGGTCCAGGATGCACTTGTAGAGAATGCAGTGTTCTAATGGGCAAGGCTGCAATTCCCTCCTATGTTGCAGATGTTTGCTGCACTGATTAATGCATCCTAAGCAGATTGGCACACTAGTTTCCTGGTATAATTTAATGTTAAATAACACTCCTAAGACCGTATCAGGAAATAAGATACGTGTAAAATGTCACCTTTGGAAAAAAAAAGAAAACAATTATAGTTATGACATACAATTTGCATCAACCTCTTCTGAGGTAATCAAAGAAAGATAACAGAATACACTAGCAATAAATGGGCTAGCAAGGAGGAAAAAAGCAGAGCCTTTGTATTTCCATGGTTCCATATTTTCTTGGCACATCGAAGCCAGTCTTTTTCTGAGTCCACTGCATAAGCATTTGTCATAAGCTTTATTGTACCATGAAGTTATGATTAATATTACAGCTCAAGTACAGCGGGTTGAAAGACCACATTCATTTTCAAAGTCACGTCGCATTGATTAGAATTCACTGCAGGTTATTCAAATAACGATCCTCTCTTTCCCCAGGAGAATCTCTGTCTGATTTTTCTTTATCCTCATTAAAGATCCCAGGTGCAGACAAAGCTTTATGTACTTCTAATTTGCATTATCCTTGGGAAGGAGGTAATTCACATGCCTTCAGTATATAGCACTTGTTTTTGTAGTTTGCTCTTTCCTATCATCTATTTAAATAAATCAAGAAATTTAGCCTTTATAAACCCTCAGACAATAGAAAATGCCAAATTTTATTATCTTAGTAATGAATCCATGGATCCCAAACCCTCATGATAATTCAGATAAAGTGAGGCATTTTTGTTCAGTTCTTGGCTGTACTCGGCTTTAAAAGAAAAAGGCATTTTTTTTTTCTTTCCTGAGGAAAAAGGTTCATTTTAGGAGTAAAGAGAAGCACAGAGCATTTCCCACCTTACCAGAACCAAAAATCAAAGGTTCATCATACAATAAATGTAGTACTCAGATAATCCTCAACAAAACTTGATACGTTATTTGGCTAATCAGATAAATATCTATGCCAGGACTGATCAATTATTGCCTGTGTTGAGATAATTTATTAGTACTCTTCCCAATTTAGCATTTTCATAGAATCACATATGGTTTTTATTGGCATAAGGTGTGGGCCTCAAAATTATGACAAAGAATTCTGCCTTGGACTATTTTTACCTTTAGTTTTTGTGTAATGAGTTTAGCCTGAAGCAGGCTGACAGCATTGTTGACATTTCATTGAGTTTCCATTTCTCCAGAGAGGAGAAATTTTAGCTAATTAAATAATGTTAGAGTGTCTTAGAAACTACAAAGGCAACATGAAACCACGCAGCAGTCACACCATATTTGTTAAAACCACTGGTATATTTCTGAGATCTTTAGAAAAATTGAAGTCTCTATAACAAACTTTTAAAGTGACTCAGAGGCTTAAAATGATGTGGCTGACATAATTGGAAAGGTAGGAGAAGAACAACTGGGAGACAATTTTCATAAAAACTATCATTTTCCAGTGTAGAGATCAGGAGTGAATATGATTGTTTCCTGGTGGTACAGCAGCTTAACGGTTCTGAAAGGCGTGTGTGTGTGTGTGTTTCATGTTGAAACACATGTGCTATTTGCTTTTAAGCCAGTGAATCAGCATTAACCATATATTTAGGTATTAATGAAAACTCATCTCTGGCCTCCTCATTCATTTCTCAGGGACAACATGATTTTCTGTGATCTGTGAACCTGCTCTTGGTAAGTCTTTGCATATATAACCAATACAGAAGAAAATTAAAAATTTTATTGACATTTGTATTCATTTGTTTCTGCTAGAAGGATATGTAATTAGGCCCAGAATCTCACTGACTCTGAGTAAAATGAAATGGAGTATGCACTTGAAAAAAACCCAACTTTTTCAGCTCTGTGAGGGACTATCGAATATAGAGTAAAATTTTAATGAAAAATAACTGGAGATTTTACTCAGTTAAGTCTTTTCAGTTGAACTTGACAGAGCAACACTCTGGATTCAATAAAAATATGAGTCAATGTCAGAACTCAAGAGCAAGACAGAAATATTACCATGTCCACTTTGAGAAATATGCTAAATCATTCTGATTATAAGATTATAATATAGCTATTGACATTCTGGAGCCATGTTAAAAATTATGGTAAAGCGATGTGTGACCTACTCTGCAATAAATAAAATATTTAAAAGAGCATTTCATAATGAAATACATAACTACTGTGTGTGTGTGTGTGTGTATGGTGTGTATGCATACGCACACATGTTCACATCTGGGGTTTGTGTATGTATGTACATGTGTGTGTGTCCAATCTGAGTATCTCAGAGAGGAAGGCATGGAGAACCCAATGAGATTTATTTCCCCTTTAAGCCTCAGGGAAGCTTTGAAATTTCATTGACATTAATTAAGCCCACCCCAGGATCATGGGCTTGGTGGGCTTGGTGGACTTTTGTTTTAAAAAGCAATCTTGCTTGCCAGAGAAGTTTTTTCCCAAGCTCACATTTTATTGTGGTTTCCAGCAGGGGATCTTGTTTCAAGGGATATGATCAAAGTAAAGGACATTTCTTCTGGGACATATTTTACATAGATTAAATCTCATTATGCAACTTACTCTTTAGTCTGTATTCTTTTTGATAAGCTCCTATTGTATGAATGAATTTAACATAGAAAAGTGTGAATTTATTACATCAGATATATTAAGCTCCAATAAAGGTAAGGTCCAATAGAGTCAAACATTTTTGTTTTTCTTATCAACAGTGAATTTCAGCTTACAGAAATTTAGTGTAATCTTAAAGGAGGTTGCTATATGTATATGACTGTGGACTTAAGATTTCCATAGCCTTTGCATAATTTCATTTTTAAATATTAAGTAATTCCTTTTAGGAACATGTTGCTATCTTTTGGGTTTTCTTCCCTGTTTTTAAACTATTTCCTCCACACCTTTTTCATTTTAAAGGTAGGCAAGTTACTTTGGTTATGTTAAGAAGAACACCATATTAGTGATCATAGGAAGTTATGTTTTATCAATCACTGAACACTAGAACTTGGAAATTTGAAATAGTGCCCAGCAAATCTTATACTAGGGAATAAACATTGAAAATAGGTATTGGCAAATCCTTAGAGCTAATTCAAGCTCACACCAAAATTTACAGTTCTGAAGAATGATCATCCAATAGCAAAGCCTTTCATATCAAACATCATGCTTTTAGTTTAATATCTTAAGAATCTGAAAAACACAATGATATTGAGTAATAAATCTGCTTTTCCGGAGCCTCAAAATAGGGGAAAATGTCACAAAATGCAATGTGAGATTCAGTAGCCCCTGCCCAGAATGCTGATATCTAGACCAAATAAAAATTTAGTTTTTCAATGACCTCCTGTAAAAACTACAATATGTTTACTATAGATAGTGCACACGTATTTCAGAATATGTAAAAATGCATGCTTAGCATACAAGTGAAAATGAAGCTGTATTTTCAATAGTTTTGTTGTTATTTGATTGCCAAAGTAAATTACATAGTTTCAAATCTAATCTCATGTTTGCTTTTCTGTGATTTCATCAGCCTTGCAATTAAAATTGCAAGAGTAAGCTGAGGAATTGATTTTCTTAGCTGGACAGAAGGATATGATGCACAGTCAAGTTTCAGGTTAAATTGTCCTGCTCATTCTAGTAATTTGCTTCACCATTTGGTCTCTGAAGGCACAGTTTCCTTCAGTGGAGTGAAAGTCCTCTCCCATTTCAGTTCTCAGGCTCTCTACTGTGCATTTAGTAAAGAACTAATTTATAAGGCTATTTTTAGCTGTTTTGCAGTATCTGAAGAGGTCTTCTTTCATCCTGTCTGTACGTTATGTGCTTAACTCCAATGCCTATGAGACAGCCATCTGAAGAAGCTGAAATGGTGGTCAGTTAAATGGTTAATCAGAATATAGACTTCTTTTTAGTTCCCTGATCAATGAAAGTCAAATTTCCTGTGTAAGTGGTTAACTCATCCTTAGAACTAGAAACATAATTAAACCAGAAGGAGTCTGTTATGATTAGAGGTGAGAGGCTAGTTAAGCCATAACAAAGAAAATGAATTCATATCAGGCTTTGCACAAAATGAAGTTTTCTTTTCTGGTCATATTATGTAAAATGTATTTCCTGTTGCTTTTGAAAAAGGAATTTATTTATATAACCATTCAAAAAGTATTTTTTATGCAGTGTGTCTTCACAAACACATATTCTGTTTTTTGTGGGTTTCTGACACTGAGCATTCAACCGACTCTGTTTTCAGAATCTTTCTCCTCCCTCTCAGTGGTTTAATGTCATTATGGTGACCTTAATAATCTTCAGCATCCTCATTTAGTTTACTTCTGAATAAATGTTGCTCTAGACAATTTCTGTGTAGCTTGATAATATATGCACTATCTACGTTAAACAATATTTTTAAAAAAAAACTATAGTATTTATCGTGTTCTAATTCTTTATGGCTATAATAATTTCTATTGAATTTCCACTATCTAAAATCTATTAGATTTTATAGCTTTTAAGTATAGTACAGAGGATATATTTTTTTCTCCTGCGGTAAGTTAATCTTAGCTAACTTTAAATAAAATGAATATAATTATCAAATTTGTGAAAACGTTTAGAAGAAAATGCATGTTTAAAATGTGCTCTTTGTCTATTTCATTATGAAATGCTCTTTTCTAATGCCACTCTATTTTCATTTAGCTATTCTCCCCTAGATAGCTATGTTGCAGTTATTTCAATATTTATATCTTATTATCTGCTTGTGCATTAATCAAGGTAATGGTGCAAGTAAAGAGAATCTGAGCAAAAACAAAAAAAATTAACATCATGTGAATTTTGGCCAAATGTGAAGAAGGCCACATTCCCTGTTAACCTGTTGAAGGTACAGTTGGTGACACCAGACTGAACTGCTGCATAGAATAATGTTCTATCCACTGACAACAATGCTCCCTTCTATAGCACTAGGAGCTACGTACCTCAGTCCTGGGACCATTTAACTCTATATGCTATTTTTGAAATGAATGGGAGTGACATGCTCTGATCAAGTGTTCCCTTTATACTGCAGCAGACAATGAGATCTTCCATCAGGCTGGGCAACACTGAGCAACCTCTGATGGAAAGATAAACTAAGGTGACCATACTAGATACCAAGTAAGGCTTCTTTCAGCTGTAAAACTGTGCCTTCTTAATATTTGCAGCCATACTTAAGGGATTTTTAGTCAAATATCTTCCTGGCTTTAATAATCTGAACCATTTTCTTACTTTACCATTTAGCTTGTTAAGACTCTCATTTGCTCGGTCTCACAAGATGAGGCCTCTTGAAACATGATTCCAATCTCCAGGACTAGGACAGTAGTAGAGATAATAGGAGGAACTAGTCTTTGAAAGATTCCTCTCTGCCTACACTGTTTAAAGTGCTCTCTATATATTAGCTCATTCACCTTCATAACTACCTTATGATTTACATGTTGTGAATAGTCCCATTTTGAAGATGAGCAAACTGAGGTACTGAGACCCGAAGGTTTCCTCTCTTGCAAATATATCAAACTAAAAACCGGCATGAACCCAAACCAGCTTTTAAAAGTGTGTTCATCCTTAGAGTCCACCTTCACTGATGGTAGTTACTTAGTAGTCTGGACACTGTAAGGTTCTATTATAAAGATTTTTTTTTTTAACGTGTTGCCCAGTTACCTAAGAAAGAATGTTATGTGCATAGCCCAGAGGACTGTGCTTGGCCCTCTGCACCAGCCAACAACACATCCACAAGCACAGGGACTGCCTGAGGGGCACAAGCCAGGAGACAGTTTCAGGCTGTGCAACTTTGTCTTGGGGGAGGTTAAGGCCTTTGACAAAGGAAGGAGTTGGTTTCCTGTTTACTGAATGTGATGAGCCCAGCTTCCAAAAGCAGCAACTATTCTTTTCAAGTATTACACAGTTTTTATTTAGCAGCTAAATAATTATCAAAGTGTTGGATAATCATTTGTTACTTGTTTCAATTTTGCAGTAATAGAGGTGAATATGTATTCAGTAAATATGCAGTTCTCAAATTTTGAAACTCTCATTTGAGTGTGTTGTAAGTATTCGTTTGACAATATGAACCTACTACGTGCCGACACAGGGAAGGCGATAGTGAGTGAAATACCACATGCACTCTTGTAGCTCACACAAAAGCCACAGCAATAAGGATGACGTTTTACCATCAGGGGCCAAAATATCATGAACATTGCTATAATACTTATTACTCTGTTCTCTTCTGAAAAGGTATGTTTCATTGTAATGACAGAATATCCTTTGGAGCAAATGTCACAAGGTAAAAGTCATATTGGTTTTTAAATATGCCCGACTCTAGAGAGTGCATGAACCAGTGAGCTGGAACAGGACAAGGGATCAGTGATATTTAAGCCCATTTTCAGCCCTCTCAGAAGTCATGACATCTCTATATTCAGATGTAGTTAGGCAGGAATTTTCTTTTCTCATTTGACCATTGCTGCTTTGGTGGATACAAGTATATTTAGAGGAAAGTGAAGCTAAGAGAAGTTGAGTTGCCCAGGGTCCCCCACCTGATAACTCAGAGAGCTAGGATTCTAATCCAGGTTTTTTTTTGACAGGCAAATCAGTATTTTTTTCTCTATAATGGTTGTTTTTGATTATTCCATCTCTCTTTCCATAAAAGTTATAAGTGCTTCTTTCCACTTGGTTTCTGTGTAGGATAACCAAAAGACAATTCTCAATCATATTTTTTAACTATTAAAAATGTTATCCATGTTACTTGTAGAAATATTTTAAAATACAAATTAAAAATACAAGAAACCACTCATAATATAGCTAAAAAATAAATTCTGTTAACAGTTTTTTTTTTTAATAAATTTATTTATTTTTGGCTGCTTTGCGTCTTTGTTGCTGCATGTGGGCTTTTTCTAGTTGCAGTGAGTGGAGGCTACTCTTCATTGCAGTGCGCAGTATTCTCATTGTGGTGGCTCCTCTTGTTGCAGACCACGGGCTCTAGGCATGCAGGCTTCAGTAGTTGTGGTGCACAGGCTTAGTTGCTCCACGTCATGTGAGATCTTCCTGGACCAGGGCTCCAACCCATGTCCCCTGCATTGGCAGGCAGATTCTTAACCACTGTGCCACCAGGGAAGTCCAACATTTTGTTATATATCTTTCCAGTTTACTCTTTCTCCTATATAGCTACATGTGGATGTACAGATGTTTAGTATTTTTTTCGTTTTGTTTTGGTTAAAGGCATTTTAAATTACTCTAGAATGAACACAAGTTACTTTTTTATAAGAATAAAATTATTCTAAACAATAATTTTAATCATTTGGAATATCTTCAAAATTATTGAAGAAACTATATCTAACAATTATTTAAACATCAAATACATTATACACAGTTTGTTCACTTGTGAGTGTTTGCTTGTGTGTGTGTATGTGTGATGTGTCTTATTCAATCAACAATATATTATGAATGTCTATCCATAGCATTAAGTAGTATTATATTATTTTAAATTATTGAATGATATTCAATTGTATTAATACATTATAATTTATTATTAATTCCTCATTTTAGACATTTAGGATGCTTCCAACTTTTCTACTCTCATTAATGCTCATAGGGTCTAGATGGACAGTTTATATAGCTAAAGCTTTGCACACATTCATAATTATTTCCTGAGGTTAAATTCCCAAAAGTAGATTTAGAGTGAATACGTATGCAGAACTCTCAAAATTCAAAAACACATAGGCTGTAAAGGTGGTTACCTTTAGAAAAATTGTATCATTGTTCATCCCACCAGTGGTATAGGTGTATGCATGATTCATTTTCCCTCACAAATATTAAATATTATTCTTTATTTGAATATTTGCCAATGATAGGCAAAAAGAACTAATTGTTTTAAATCAGCATTCATTGATTAATTAGGAAATTACAATTTTTATTATATTTATTGGTTATTTGTACTTGTCTTTTGTTAATTTTCTTATGTCTATAGAATGATTTTTCTTAAAACTATTTCCAAAATAACCTTCATTATAAAATTTGCCATTTGGGCATTTTATATCAGATCAACAGTCAAACTCAAAATAGTCAGCAAGTCAGCTAAGTATGAAAAGTAATGGCTGAAGGTGGGATTTGTAAGGAGGGTGTAGACAATGGAAGACTACTCCTTTAGAAATGGACATAACACATTTTTGAGATTTGATTCTTCATTGGGTCTAATGCAGAGAGCAGAAAAATTTAAACATGCGATGAGATAAAGTTTTAATGGTCATCGTCATGGAGACAATTTGTTTGGGCAAAATAAACTCCAATAAGATGATCCTAGATAGAAGATATCGATTATTACATTTGACTGGTAAACTTACTTTTCTCAGGAAAGGTTAAAGTTACAGTAAATACCAAACACTTCCTAGGTTAGGAGTCTAAATCAAATGAACATAACACATCTAAGATTTCTTTAGACACCAAGAACTATGACACTGAAGTTTGCAACATTTTGGAGTAAAGAAAACTTAAAGCATATCTCAGCATACAACTTTAGACTTGAGCGGAACTGAGTCTGGGTCATTCACAAAAAGATTTGTGTAGATTCAATCATAATATGTGTAACAAGGTTTTTGAATAAAATGTGCACTTCATAAATATAAAAAAATTACATTTATATTGCATAAATGGGATAATGAGGTTAGAACTATTTGTTATTTTTTTAGCTTTCATGGTTTAACAAGCAAGAGTGTCATTTACTCCTTGAAATTAAAACACACACACAGTAACTCCCCACACTTCCTTTGATGAGGAATCTAGCCTTCTAGTTCATTTAACATGAAATAACAGATTTGTGTTGATGGTGCTTTTGTTCTTGATAGTGAGAGAACTTGTTACTGAAAAATTAGCTACTCACCCTCAAGCAATCGCTAGCATTCCAGTTCCTGAATAGAAAAGGGGAGAAGAGAGCAGATGGAAGCAAACAAAAATTGTATTAATAATACATAACAAAGTGCTGCTACAAATGATATTTCAATAAAGGAAAACAATAGGAAAACTTCAGTTTTCATTGGATCTTAATGTATTTATCAGTCTCTAATGCTTCCATCTTCAAGCAGCTCTCTTTTATTGACACAGCAACACAAATTGCAGAAGTAAATTGAATCACAGACTCAGAATGTAAAAATCAATGAGAAATAATTTTGTAGCACTAAAGTGAATAGTGTAATGCTAGGTATTCATTTAATTAACCATGAGCCTTTCCACATAATGCACAATCATTGCCAGCTTTTCAGCTCATAGTTGTTCCAGGAATAATGGGTTTGAGATTCATCTTTAGAAAAACTGCATTAATATTTGAAAGCGTTTAAATCCATTAGTGGGTCATCTGAACACTGTAGGTCACTTTTACATTGCTAATTGAAACAATAGTAATGGGTTATAATCTACTGTCTAATAATGCCTGGAGTGTTTTACCGCTTTTATATCTGCAGATTCCAGGAAATATGTAAATTTGTTGCTGAACTGTTATAAAAATATGGAAATTTAAGCTGCAGACATCAAAGTACTTTTTTCTAAAAAAAAAAAACAGCGTTAATAAACTGAAGAGTTACACTACATTCTGGTGTCAGGATAAATTCCTTATTCTAGACCTTCCCCTCTTCTCTCTTCTCCACTCTGGGCGCAGCATCTGGCACTCACATTTTCCACCGTTGCCATTAGGAGAAAGTGAATATCATTAAACCAGTGAGTAAACAATCATGTCATTGTTTCCATATGCAAGCTATACATTGACTCAGCCTGTCGGGTTCTGGCTGCTTTCTTATTTGCCCTACATGAATTTATGCAAACATTTTATTTTTCATGGGGATTTTCAATATATATCAACATTTTCTTGGATGGGGGCAGTACATGTGGCAGCAACTCTAGCATATGAAATGAGAATATGATTTCAGTGTGAAAACATACATGTGTGTAAATATATACATACATATAAAAGGAAATACGTGAGAAAGAGTAGCTTTCTGAATCCTCCTTGTAAATTGAATGTCATACAAATTGATACTTAACCAGCATTTTCTCTTTTAATTAAACATGCATCTCATGCACTTACCTGTATCTTTCTATGCTTAATTATAGACTGTGCAGAAAATCCAGAAAGATGCTTTGGCATACGTAGAAACTATGTATGTATGCATACTCACTGATACAAGTGGAATATGTTTTTTTAGAAGATTTATACTAAGGCTTAAAGAAAAACAAGAACCCAAATACATTCACTCTCTACCATTATCAACATGATCACATTAGTAATATCAGGAAAAGGAGATGATATAAGAAGCATCATGGATGGCACTGAATTTTATGCTATATCAAGAAAAGTAATGTCTTAGTTTCTGGTTTTCATCATCTTAGTAAATGTATTTACATCTGAAAAAGATACTATGAGTCAGCATCAAAATTTTGATTTCATCCACAGAGCCTTGGTGAGAGAGCTTCCAAGCAAGGTAATATGTATTTTATGCACAGACTAGCAGAGCCCATGTACTATTTGTACTGTACACAGAATTAAAATGAAGCATTTTAATGCCTTTAGTGAGGGTTGTGGATAAGAAAGGGGACAAACATCCGTTGCTTCCTGAAATAGAAAGACAAAACGATTTGAGATGTGCATAAGGAAATTTCAGAAAGGAAACTTGACCTTGTAAAGTCCTCTCAGATATTCCCACCATTTCCTGTCTTTCTCCATGCACTATTAAGCTCTCTTTGAAGTCAATAAGTATCACTACAGTTGAATCAGCAGTACAGGACATGGAGAAAGATGAAACAATGACACCAGAAAGCAAATTGTTACTTTATCAAAGAAGGACAAACACTGTTAGCCTATAATGCAATAAATAGCATCCTCCAAGATATTTTTCACTTTCTCTCAGCTAAGGGAGTTGACAAAGGGATCATGACGTGGTGTACCACAATGAGAACCCTGTTGTGATTAAATGGAATGACAAATTAGGCTTTGTGTACCCAGTTATAGCTCTCATGAGTTTTATTGTGCCTGTAATAGGGACAGGTACTTAAGGGTTAAGAGAAAAATCCCACAATAATATCACATGTTTAGTCAACCAAGAAATCCTATGTGAAGGTCAGAAATCCCTTTCCAACCCCTGGGAGTTTCCACAGCTTTTCATCTAGCTGTGTTATGATAATACTAAGCATGTAGAAACCCAAGAAACCTTTCTTTTAGACAAATCTTGGTAAATTTTCAGCCACAGATATAAGTGTTTACATAACTGAACTTACACAAGTGAATCTTCTCACTTGCCATTTCCTATCTTACTGCAGTAACACTTTTGTTTTAATTTGGGGGGCTTTGGAATTCTATTTGTTTCCAGAGTTGGAAACACAGCAGTGATGAGTGAAGATTTGCCCCAACTTGTCATCGAGAACATGTTACTTTCTTTTCCTTTAGTTTAGTCATCTTTCCTTTTCAACTAAACCGTCGGTGCCCATTTTAAGATGTAAAGGAAGCTCTTTAATATAAAGCTCTTCCAGTTCTAGGTTGCCGATCACTTCCTTTTAGTGAATTGAAGGAACATTCATTTAGGAAACCTGATTCTTTCCCATAACTTAAGACATCCATTAATGATGTGTCGTTCATTGGTTCACTGGCTATTAGCAAAGGAAACACCTGACCTTACTGCCTTGAGACAGGGAAACAAATCTCTCCATTTTAGTGTATTCTCTTTGCTTTGCCATTCAGTGACTTAGCTGAGCCCCCTTTTTTTCTGAGTTAATCAGTAAGGCAATATGTTTTCCTGTCTAAAAATGTTGTGACCCCAGTTCTGGGTGAGATGACAAGTCGTTTTAGCTGAAATGTGACATCCCTCTTTTGACCATTCCATTTGAGCTTACTGTTTCATTTATTTATTTTTAATTTGTTCACCTAATTTGCTGTTTCATTTCTTCATTCATTTGTTCAGTAAACAATATTTATTGCTTTCTACCTAAGAAAAAGACTTAGGAACTTACTATGTTCAGGTGTTTATTTATTCTTTATTAAAGTCACCAAGTTTTTAGTCTGAGAATACGTAGGTGAAGACATATGTATGTATATATTCATAGCCCATAAAGTTTCAATTTCATGAATAAAAGAGAGTAAGCTGCTTGCATCAGTAAGTTGATATTATTTTATTTTTGAATTTCTAAACTGTTATTCTTAAAGATTCTAACGTATCATTCATTTTTTACACGGAAGCCCAGAAAGTATTTTGGAGTTTCTAGTAGGAAAGGTGGGACCTTATATTTGACTTAGGGATAGTTCCTTCACCCACCAGACAAGGCTCTGTTCTCATCAGCAGTTTGTGGCTTTGGGAGGTATGGCCTTTCCTAACCACCATTCCCCTTGAGTCACCTTTAAATAGTAAAATGCCAGCTAATATTATCAGATTAAATATTTATCTTTCCAATGACCTTATTTTGTGGAAGGACACAATTATCCCTCTCTTGAAGAAGAAAAATGGAAACAACACAGGTACATCTTACTGATTATTCTTAGTATGATTATTACTTGAACATTACAAGTAATAACAGCGAATATTTGATACACATAAGCAGTTTGCCAGACACTGTTCCAGGTGCTCGTGTGGACCATATTTTTATCAATCCGTTTACAATTAACATCTCTAAAATTGGGATATGTCTGACAACTTCTAGGAAGTTATAGTTTACAGTATCATTTATTTGGTTAATATGAGTCATATTCTATGAGATAAAGTATTAACTCATTCAAACATCACAACTATGAGTTAAGTACTATATTACATCCATTTTATAAATGCAATTGAGATACAAATGCAGTTAACTAGCTTGCTCAAGGTTAGCAGTTATTAGGTTACAAAGGGAGGCTTTAACGTATGGCAGTGATTTGAAGGCCTGTGCCCTTAACCTCAATGCTTTACCACCTCTCAATGGGTAAAGTTTTTTTTTTAGCTGGGTCTTTTAGTTTCTTTGCATAGTGTTGGGTGTATTTTGTCATCCAGATTTTAAAAATACATCCTTATATCTCTTGCTCTATTCCAGGTTAAGCTGAAAGTTAATGGAAGCCGCAAAATTTCTGACTTCTGTATCTGCAATGGAAACACCATATGCTGTTTCCTTAGTGTGTTTATTTCTTGTCTTTAAGAGCTGGTCTCAAATCCTGAAGAAGTTCAGCATCAGTGTTGATTTAGTGACATGACACAATCTACTGTCATTATATATTGATTTTACAAATTGGACCCATGATGTGAGCTTGAATCACAGAATCAAGAGACAGTTGGGTTAAAGAGAGATACAATTGTGGAATAAACTGAAGTCATAAGGTTTATCTCTCTAGAACATTTAATAACTTATTTAACCTCAAAATATTTTTGTTTTATGTTAGTTTTTTAAATCAAGGAGGATATTGGATGCAACATCTTTATGGGTGGGTTAAGAGAGATAAAAATAAAGTTTGTTCCTAAACAGAATAATAAAAAATAAATAAACATGTTTATTTTAATATTGTCACCTTTACTATCAAAAATCAAAATATTCATGTAAATGGAATTAACAGATGTAATTCTGCTAACTCAACCTCATGTACAATGATATCATTATTTCATTACACCAAAATCATGACAAGTTTACCATAATTGCTTAGAACACTAACATGACAGTCTCTAGTATACAGGATGGCTTTGTCTAATAATATAGCTAAAGTTAATGAGTTGGGGTGAATGTTTTCACTAATTTGACTATTTATATAGAGACCACTTGAGATGTATACACTAAGAAGTAATCTCTGAGCAGAGAGAGACATAGGGTTTCATAATAAGGGTAAAACAAGTGAAATATATTGTATTTGTTAAATATGAAAAATAAGTTTTATCATGTTCATATGTATCTGTATATAGAATCCAAGTGATATAGATGTGTGGATAAAATCTCATTTCAAGATAAAAAATTGCCATCTTATTTTAACACAATTGGGAGATGTAGAGTGAACAATTTAGACCCTCCTTTGAATTATTGGATTTCCTATAGAATCACTCCTGCTAAACTCAGAACGTGTTCCTTTATTAATAACAACTGCAAATGGAAGAAATCATACCCAAGTTGAAAAACAACATTAATGTCAAATAACTCATTTCAAATTACTCTTGCTATTTGTATTCATGGCATAGAAATACAACTCCATCAGCAAGAAGCCACTGGGCTTTTTTTTTTTTTACCATGTACTTACCACTTTGCCCAATGTAATCGTTCATAAGTGTTTGTGGAAGGATGGAAGGAGGAGAGAACAAGAAAGGAGTGAATCCTTCTATATCCTTCTGGTGAATAATTTATTTGTTTGGTTTAAATAAACCACATTGAGGAACATCAATTATTTGTAATCAATATAAGATTACTTGCGTATATCTCAGTATGTTATAACTTTGTGTAGCTGGTTCTTGGCCCTGGTGTCTCAGTGATTTCAAAGGGTTTAATGCCCTATTTAAAGTTAGAAGAAGTTTTTTTTTCACTTTAGAATCTAGATTCATAGGTCATTTGGTCTCAACCACAATGTGGCCATTAGTTTAAACCTAGATCAAGCACTTCTTTATCAACTGGTAAGAGTTTAATCACTTATGCTTATTTTATGTATATTTTGCAGTGCCTTTTCTGTTAGGTAGTACATTTTCATGATAGATTCAAAATCAAATTGTTTCATTCATCTAAAAATATTTATTATTTCCTATGTGCCTAGCATTGTATTGTGGCTGTGAATGTTAGCAGTAAACAAACAACTCTTACCTTTAAGAACCTTGCCATTTTTTTGAGAGGTAAATTGGAAATTCATAGAAAAGTATGATTAATTCAACCTTCTCCACCTGAGGTCTTTCCCCCACCCAAAATCAAGTTAGAACCCATAGCAATGCATGATTTATTAACTGGTAGTGAATTATAATAGACAAAACAGGAAGTTTGTAGAAGGGTACAGTTATAAGAGCTTCAGTGTAATCTCAATGGTGAAGAAGAACTTGATTGTTTCCTGACTTTTGGTTAGAACCCACACAGGAGTGTTGCCAGGCAGGTTGGGGGAAGACATAAGGATTCCTTATTTAGGGTTATATCAAAGTCTTAGAGGCAAGAAAAAGCAAGATGTGACTGGGGAATGGGAAGGGACTAGTGTAACTATAGCTCGGGTTAAGGAATGTGGCTGAATGAAGACAGACCCTGAATGGCTTGGAATTTATTCATTTAATAAGTATTTACTTGAGTACCTACTATATATGAGGCACTAAGCTAGGAGCTACGGACACAACTCTTAAAAAAGCAAAACACTGTCCTCTAACTGCACAAAACTTCCCATCTTTCCAGGACAAAAGAGACAAGAAGAAAAGTATCATGTTTGGCTAATGTGAGGTTAAAAGAGTAACATGAAAAGCACTGGAGAGGTAGCTAACTCTAGTTTGATGAACTAGAAAAGGCTTCTTGTTAAAAACCTAAAACCAGAAGGATATAAGGGACTTCACCAAGCAAAGAGGTGGTGGGAGAGGGGAGGACAGGACTCCAGCTTAATACAAAGTTCCAGAAACAGTGAGAGAAGAGCTTGCTGAGTCACAAGCTCTGCAATTGTTTTCAACGTGGTGGAGTAATTGATGATGAAGCTGGAGCAGTAAACAGTAATCAGATCACAACAGGCCTCTAGGGCCATGCTAAAGAGTTTGAATTTACATGCTGAGGGCAGTAGAGAGTCATTGAAAAATTTTACACTAAGTGGTCATGTAATCAGAAACACAATTCTGGCTAGTAATGGAGAATGGATTGAGAGGGGCAAAAGTGGACACAATGACACAAGGAATGATGGGGACCTGAACCACAATTAAATCAGCAATACATGACATGGTGAGCAATTGGATGTGGGGACTGCAGGAAACAAGAGCCTGAATACTTGTGTAAAGAAAATAGGACTTTTTCAGTAGGTGATGGGGACGATGAAGTCAATTAAGGGCTTTTGATGAAGTAATCAAATATAATGGAACCAGTATTGCAAGAGTATCAATCTTTGGGCGACTGAAGTATGGTTTTGGGGTTAAAGGTAAGAAAACCATGTTGGAGGGACAAGTAATAGGTCAGCTTTGGGGAAGGGCAGAGCTACAAATGAAGATTTTTAGCTAATGCCCACATTTAGAAGACATAAAGAAGAAGATAATCTACTAAATTAAACTGAAACATATTTGATTGATGAAAGGTGTATCAGGAAAGTGCAGAATCAAGCATGTCTAGGGAGGACAGACTGTTCTGTAGTGGCATATGTTTCAGAGAAGTCAGCGTCTCTGCAGTCACCCAACAGATATTTAGCATTTTCTGTGTGGCTCGCTTACCACTACGACTCACGTTATAGAGAGAGAGGCAGACAGATTCAACCAACAATCCCCAACCACAGGAGAGCATACAGTTAACACCATACATAAAACTATGCACAAGGTAATAGCAACTTAAATTTGCTGAGCACTTATTTTACTTCAGGCACTGTGCTAAAGAATTTATATATCATCTCATTTTGTCCTCACAATTCTTCTAGATAAAGAAATGAAAGCTTAGAGAGTTGCAGACATTCTAGATTGTTCAAATGTAGGTGTAGCAGGAATGAGCATCATCCATTTGGTTTGTTAAAGAAGGAACATTTGTTTGACAAAAGGGCATAGAGTGTCCAGATAGATGAAATAATATATGAGAAGGTGTGAGGGTGAAGAATGATTACAGGTGGGCAGTCCAGGGATTTTTAGGAGAAGTCATATACTAAGGTGAGACATGTCTAAAATTGAGATTGTAGAGGTGAGCAAGGATGTATATGCTTTGCTAAGTAGGAATTTGAGTTTCAGACTGTAGATGGTAGGGAACAATGGTTAACAGGTTTTAGATCTGTGCTTTTGAAAAGTTAATTTAACAGCCCTATGATAGGTAGAAGAAGAGCAAGCATGAAGGCAGGGAGAACAGACAAGAAGTTAATGTGATTCTTCTGCTGAGAGTAAAAGCCTGATATAAGGCCAAAGCAGTGGGACGAGATAGGAAGGAGCAGATTCAAATGATGCTATGAAGTGGAATATTCAGAACCTGATGCCAATGTGACATCAGAGCTGAGGTGGAGGATGAGTTCCAGGTTCCCGATTTGGGCTGGGAATGCCTGGCAATGCCGCTGTCTGAGAGAGGTCTTCGTACAATCTTTCCTATCCTACCCACACCCCACCCAAAACTGCCTTCTGAGCAGAATTATAAGAGAATTAAATCCAAAAATCACTATAATAGATAAAAAGAAAATGTGATATTCCAGGTGAGGAAATTATATAGATTTGTGGGAAAGAAATTTGTATTTCAGAATTTTTCCCTATGGGTGGAAAGGAAAAGTAGAAATTTTAACCACCCCAAATCATCCAAGAAGATTTGTAGAACAAGTAGAGAATTTAAACCATTGAAAATCATGAAGAAACATTTTAAATATTTTTTTTAAAAAAATCCTTAGGTCACCTAGGCATCAAGAATTTTCCAAATAGAAATATACTTTAATTTCACTAATTAAGTTTTCATTTGGGGGACCTTATTTGGGTGAAAGGTAAAAGGTCGTGCCTTGAGGTCATCCCCTGTCATTGCTGTGACACTGACTGTAGGATGTTAATGGCACCCTCTCCCAGTGACCTTGTTGTGACAGGGAGCATCAGATGCTCTTCTAGGCCTTTATGACATGATGATGTTATGAGAAGGAAGTGTAGCCTACATCTACTTGAGGATGTTTCAAAATTATTTTCTAAGGTGTTCAAGCAATATATCTTCTGCCTTTTTTTCTAGGAAGAAAAGACCTGTCAGTTTTTAGGACCCCATACCATTGTCCCACTTCAGCAGATTCAGAATGTGACGAATGCATGGTGGATGCATATATCTAAAGTGTTATACTTTTCATTGCTGGAAGAATTACCTTGACAGACTGTGTCTGTCAAACTGTCTGACAAACTACGGGGACAGGAGTAGAGTCACATAAGGTTCAGAGACTTGATTTGAACCAGCGCCCTTTGAAACACAAAGAAATGGATGGCTGGAGAAAACCCGACCACACTAACTGCCAACCCTATGATCTCTTGGGAAATGTATCCCCGTAGAGCAGCCCCCCTTCCCATCCCTTTGGTAACAGTTCTGAACAAGGATTAACTTCAGCTGTGCAACTTGCTGGCCAAAATTTCAGAAACTCTGGAACCAATTTATTCCATCTGGAAATTAGTTTCAGCTTTTATTGCTGCAAAGTTTAGTCCAAACAAGACGCAATTTCCAAAAGGAGTTCTCTGCTCCTTTACCGTCAGAATTTTCTCTTTTCTAAAATGTACTCACTTAAGAGATTTAAAATGATAATCAGCACCAAAGATCTGTGCCTTTTGTACACCAACTGCATTTTCCCACATAGTGTCTCTTCCAGGTTACTTTTTATCAAGGACATGAGGAAACTTTACCATTGGTTACTATGAAAGGGAGAATTTGGAGAATTTAAACTCTTTCCTGGTAAATGTGTATTTTAGCTAGCTTTTCTCTTATGCCAGGTAGTGACTCAGCTGCTCTCCTAAAAGAGCAGCTAAATGGACTGCTTAATCTTTTTGGAAAAAAAAAAAAAAAAAAGGAACAAAACTCTAACAATAAAGTTTAAATAAAAACATGGTCCCTAAAATCTATTTTTATAAACATTAAAAGTATGCAACATTGAACATTTCAAATAGTCTTATACATAAGATTTTTTTGTTTCAGTCCATCTGCTACTGATTAAACATTTTATATTTCCATTGTGATTAATTATGCTATTTATATAGTTGAAAATGATTTGTTTGGAAAGGTATGGTCTAGTATAAGTCTTTCATTTCTGAGAATGACAGCCCTTCAGAAAGTAGACCAACACTAGGCACTCAGGAAATCCACCATCTGCTTTCTTATGCTCTTATTACAAATTACAAACCTATAGCAAAACAGAATTGAGAGAAAACAGTATAAATAATGTTAATGGCATTCATTTGAGATGTTCAAAAATGTATCCATTTTTAATTAAGCCAAGGTACTCTCTTAGTCCCCAAAGAAAATTGCCACCACTTTCAGCTTTAAATTGCCAAATGGCCAGAAATTTTCAACCAGGTCTAGGAGGCACCCTTAATTTATTCTAATCTAGGCTGAGTCTCTCAGGTGTTAAAACAGACCAAGATGGTGTACATGAGGCTTAGGCATAGACTGCATCACATAAAGCGAACTGGATTAGGGTTACAGTCAATATAATTGAGGAAAAAAATGCTCTGGAAAGTCTGCAATAGACCATTTTCCAACATAAGTATTTGTTGGTGCCAACAGACAGTAAGGACCTAATGCCAGCAATTTCCCACCATTTGAAACTTAGCTATTGTTTCATTTTTGCATGACCAAACAGGCGTCTGAAACCACAGAATAAAACCATCCTTATTCCACCTAGCCAAACCATTTTTAGTGAATTTTGTAAAGCAAAATGCAATTGCTCTCAGACTAAAATAAATTTATGCCAAATATCAGACTGTGATTTTTTTTTATAATGGCCATTATTCATCCCCAGAAAGGAGTGTGTGGCAAGTAGTTGTCCTAAAGACTATTAGCAAAGGGGGCCAGGAGCCACATATTAGGCTTGCTCCTTCTTTCCTAGCAGACGCCCTCTAATTAGCATACTTAGGGCCTCTGGGGATCTGTGCATGGCACACCATTCCCTTGTTATACGTGTCTCTGATTATCTTTCCTCTCCTTTTTCTCCATCCAAACTGAAAACTATTCTATGACTTCTGGCATCTCTATTAAGTAGTGAGCCACATGGAAATGATTAACTTTTGAACTGCAAAACTGAAAACACTCTCAGGCACACTGTGGAAATGAAACATGTCATGTAGCAAAAGGGTTCCCCTGATGGAGTTTGCAGCAAGGAAGGGAAATCACTGGCTGAGATTTCGGTTTTGTTGTTGTCATTGTAGATCAAAAGAATGTGATCATCCCTTCTGATAGCTCTTTTTTTCCCCTTGGTAAACAGACTCTGAGTGAGTTCATTAAATATTTAAACAGCCCTGGTATCTATTAATGTTATCAGACACATGAAATATGTCTGATGGATTTATTCTGCCGTTAAGGAGCCATACCCCAGTGTCCCTCCTGGGACAGTGCTCCAGCTGTTTAAACTATAATTCCATCACTGGGATGAATGGTGAAATCACTGACCTCTTTGAAATGGACTCGTTGCTACTCAGCCTGTAAATTGCAAATGAAACCTTTCTGTAATAATGTTAAAATATGCATGCATAGGAATTAAAGCAATTGGGGTCACCAGCAAAGCCTGGTGCATTTTCTGTACCCTCTAAACAGCTGGTAGAAAGAATCCAATAAATCAATACCTGGAGACGATTAGTGATTAAGGGGTGTATGAGTCTTTTGGGGTTCAATGGCTCTATCACCAGATATGGGAGAATCTTAATCAATTCTCTGAAGCTTATAAGTTTTTTAAATTCCATTTTTGTCTATTTTATCCTGATTCTCAAAGGAAATGAATTGTGTTGATACTGTGATCCATACTTATCCTCCATAAAATCAATCTAATATGAAATTATGCATAAGGTCATTCAAACTGTGAGCTACCTTGTAGTCCTGTTTTTACCTACTTTAAGCTCGTGAGAAATAACAATTCATGACAAATAAGATAAAGGATGTCTGCCCAAGTCTTTCATATAAAGGAAAGAGGTGTTTGCATTCACTGGTAGGTTATCTATGTCATCACAAGTATATTTATTTGTTTGCTTTATATCAATTTAACTTGTATGAAAGCCCTTAAATGATTTATAAGAAATATTGATAAAGCCAGGTGTTGACATTTCCTAGAGATTGTAGTTTCAAAGACTTAGACTAATTATTTTAAGAAACTTGTTCTTTCTGAAGCCATCAAAAGGGTGGCAGACCCAGAACATGGAATATGAGCCAATTCTCTAGTACAGTCCTCTCTCGGTATCTGCAGGAAATTGATTCCAGGATGTCCAGCTATATCAAAATCCTGGGATGCTCAAGTCCCTTATGTAAAATGGTCTAGTACAGTAAGTCCTCCATATCCAAGGGGTTTTGCATCCACGAATTCAACCAACTATGGATAGAAATTTCGCTTCATGGTTGGTTGAATCCTCAGATGTGAAACCCGTACATATGGAGAGTCGGTCATATATTTATTGAAAAAAATCTGAGTATAATTGTATCCACACAGTTCAAACCTGTGTTGTTCAAGGGTCAACTGTATTGCTAAATGTTGGCTATATACAAGCTTGGTTGTTAATTAATAATAAGCAGATCAAACTGGTTAAAAAAAAAATCTGGGAGGTATAGTGAACACAATAAATGACAAAATACAGATCCCAAAAGATCTGATAATCAAAACAATGGTATATATCTAAAAAGATGACAATGGCAATAAGTATACAATCTTACATTTGATGCTGTGGGGAAAATTATATAGAAATATAGGGTTGGGGAAAGACAAATAAGGTAAATGGAAGAAGAAAATGTTTCCTAATCAAGTTTTGGGATCAATGAATTCACCCCTGCCTTTGCACGTTCTTGTATCTGTTAAGGAAGTCAATGCTAAAATGTGTGTGTGTGTGTGTGTGTGTGTGTGTGTGTGTGTGTGTGTGTGTGAGGTGGATGTTGGTGGCACCAGATCTGTGCTTCTCTGCTTTGTGCTAGAATGGCTTCAATATTATTGTGAGTCAGTTCTATAAAGATTGCTCCTATAAGTCAACCATACTTCAATTAAAAAAAAAAAAAGACTTCCCATAAAGGTTAATGTAAACTTATCTTTCATTGATCCATGTAGAAGTTAGCCCAGAATTGATAAGAATATGGCCTATATAATACATTTGTCATACTACTCCTTGAATATCATTGTAGAGCACTCTCCTTTAGGAATGACAGAGGTGAGCTAGAGCATCCCAAGAGTAAACCAGATGGTAAAAGAGCTGAAATGACCTCAAAGAAACAATGACTTCTGGCACACAGTAACTGCTCAGTATGTGAGTTAAACTGAATTGGGAACAGGTACTGGAGATGTGGGAAGGGGATTAGATCCAAGCTGTAATATATATTATATTATATTATTATATTATATTATATTTATTATATTATATTCCCAGTCTGGGAATTGTGGTAACAATGAATATAATTAGGTTAGTTGGTGAGTTTTATAAAGAAATCAACTCCACCTGAACATGAAGAGCTTTCTAACAGGTATAGCTCTCTGATAAATAGGCCACGTTGGGATATGGTGAGTTCTCTAATAAGAAGTTCAAGTTATAAAAGATTTGGTTTGGTGTAAGATTCAAGCATGGGCTAAGAGGTTGGATGAGATGATCTGCAAACCCTCAGATTCATGAATCTATAACCTTTTAGAGCCCCCAAAGTAGGACTAGAAAAAGAATATTCCAGAATGCATAAATGGCAAGTCTCTAAAAGAGCAATTTATATGAAGATGCTTCTAGGACAACACTTCTAAAGTAGTAATGTACATTTCTTTCATGGTAAAAAAAAAAAAAAAAAATTACATGGCAAAGGAATAGTTTCACAAATTAAGTGAACCCAATTCAGTGTCCCCGTTAGAGAGTGACATTTTAACTAACTAAAATGCTATTTGAATTTCACTGGAACTTTGGTGAAAGATATATTTAGTGTTTATTAACCCAGTACTTTTCCTTCCATTGCACAAAAAGCCTCTTTTCCTGAAGAATCCCCTACAGAGAATTCCCAGGCTGGGATAGTGCAGCCGCCTTGCAATTGGCATCTAAACCACAGGGCATAGCCAATAATGATTTGCAGTTAAAGTAGCTACAAGAGAAAGATGGTAGTCATTTAAAATATTTCTGCTGCTGGAATTTTTCCTTTTCATTTTTAATCACTTAAGGGTCAGTTCACCTAGAATTCTGGGTTTAACTCCTTTAAATAATTTTTTTCAAAAGGATCAAGGGCATAGTATGTATAGGCACAAAGCAATATGAGTACTCCTTCATGGGACATAGGCTTTAGGGAACTAAAGATAGGTTAATTCCATGCCTGATTCATTCCATGGACCATTTAACGAGAGCCTCTGGAATTGTTCAGCCAATAATGAACTCAGGATCTAAAGGTAATCACTGCTGCAATTATTAAAATTTACATGAGAATTCTATTACTCTTTCTACAGATAAGTGTCTCGTATTAAGTTGTCTAGAAGGGATGCATGAATTTGTTCAATAACACCAGAAATCTCTCTTATTTGTTCTTTCTTACATCCCTTCTCCTCTGCCCCCTCAAGTATGAAACCATTCTTCTAGTTAATTCTAAGGAAATATTTATTATTTTTAATATAGTAATTTAGAACTTAAATGTCTAGTTTTCTCATGTATATTAGCTCATTTAATTTCTACAATCCAGGCTCTTTTCATTGTTAATAGTATTAAAAGCTAACTTCTACTGATTTCATAGCTACCTACTAAGCACAACTCATGCACTTTTCATGCACTATCTCACTTGATACAGCAACCCCCATGAGATCAATACTATTATTATCCCCATTTTATAGATTAAATAAACAAAGCATGAAAAGGTTAAGGATGTCACTCCACAGGCCACACAGCTAGCAAGTGATGGAACCAGGATTCAATTTGGAATTTGAATTTGACACAGCACCTGTGCTTTTAACAACTACCCAACATGCCATGTTACCTTGTGGTCTAATTGTGTATCCATGGTACATTTTAGTATATAGGTTGTACCAAGGTAATGGAAGGCTTTGAAAAGAAGTATGGCCATACATGTCTTTGTTTTGGGTAAAGACAATCCAATGGTTCTTCTAATAAGATACATAATGTAAGTACAAAATTTCCCTTTGACTGTTACAAAACCATCAATAGCATTCATGATTATTATAAAGGTAAACAATGTGAAGTTTTCAGTGGGTCAATGAGTTCAGTAATGTTGCTATAGGAAGACAAAAAAAACCTCAGTTTCTGTCCTAGTTCAGTACAGATGAGAATCCAGTCAATGACTGAATAGTGAGCAAGCACCAAATACAGTTTTAATAATCTTGCATGGTTATTTTAGTAACTAATTTAGAAATCAACAAATTCTCAAAACGACATCAAAAATGTGATTTTCACCCAGAAATTTCGTGTTCAATGTGATATACAGCATATCCCAGCATGTAAAATTATATATATTGCCTTGAGTACTTATGCAAGCAATCTGAGCACAGGATCCTTTAAAAAGCTGGTTGATTATCAGTCCACAGAAAACTAAGCTGTATGTATAACCATTCAGCAAAATTTAATTCTCCTTTTTTGCTAATTCCACACTGAAAATAAAAAATGTTTTTTAAAAGTATGAGTTATATTCTGTAGAAATTTCAAAATAATTCTTAGTCATTATAAAAAAGTACTGGCTGGACAATTTTCAACCCAATTGTTCAGATGTTGTGGGAAAATCCAGGAGGAGTTGAATCTCCCTCAGTATTTGTTATTCATTTTAAAAATGAAATGCTATCACTGTAGACTCAGTAAGTGGGTGTACTCAAGATTGGGAGAAGTCAAGCACATTTGATTCCAATGATTGCTTTAAATTATTTTTCAAACATTTTGGGTTTGAGGAAACTCAAAACACATTTTCCAAGTTCTCTTTTCCTTTTAAACTCTTGTGTTCAGTAAGAGAAGTTTAATCCATATGTTTCTAATTCATTTTGATTTAACTCATCAAATTGTTGATTTTTAAGAGCTATTTGATGTCTAAAAGCTTTTTGATGGTTGTGATTCTTCCCTCTGAAATAGCATTTTGTTTTTTCATGTGTAATCACATGTGGGTCTCAAAGATTCATGCTCCACGTACCAAGAGTTTAAGTGGGTGCTAACTCATTTAAACCTATTTCAGACATCCAGGGGGATTATGACATGTCTAATAGCTCAGAGTGCTCAGACCAATTTTTATTTAAATATCTTTCTTTTCAAATCCAACCTTAGTCATGCTATGGATACATCTTATGAAATCTAAAAAATATTTTTTTAATTGTATCTGATTTCATTTAAGCAGGAGATAAAATCAACATAACATTTGTTGAAACATATTATTGGTGGGAGGACATGTCTGTATTGAAGATGAAAAAAAAAAAAGAACATTGCCACTATACTAATACAAATTCATTTGCTCATCCAATGGGTCCATAAATGAGACAGAACCATAACTTTTTCGGGGGAAGTTTAAACAAGTCCTTATAATTCTTGTTATACAATTTAGAACAAAGGAAACCAGCAGTTTTAGAGATTGGGATATACATAGAGGAAATCTCCTACCTTGTTTTTGCCTTTCTTTTCTTGGAATTGAAATGGAAGGAAATGAATGATAAATGTTGGTCTGTCCACATGATTAAAATACTCTGGCCCAAGGCAAAGTGTCCCATCATCAAATATCAATGGTTTTAACACCCCTACTGAAAGAAAGGCTGTCAGATGGGGCCTCAATGGATTATTTCCCATGAATAGAGAGAGAGTGAAGAAAAAAGGATTTCACAGATCTTGTGAAATTCTAGACTGCCCTGAAGCCTAAAGCAACATGCACATAAAAGCTAGCATCCATCTTCTCATGGTCAGGGAAAATACGTTCTTTTTCTTGCCATGAAACATCACAGAGAACTGGTTTTCATGCACAAATGTCTGCCCAGTGTACAAATCTGCAAAGTAAACATCCACAACTAGCCCAACAAATGACTCTTAGGTTAATCGGTGGATGTTTGCATTATAAATATTTTTACTGTGAATAATATATATCCTCACACTGGACCCCCTAAAGGGTTCCTGAAACATGAGGAACTTAGCCTCAAGTGTGAAAAGTAAGGGCTTTCTGGTACTTTGGTTAACACTGAAAAAGAGAGATGAGGGAAATGTTTCCTCTCCTAACTCATAGAGGAGTCACTGGCTAATGTAAACTGGAGAAGCTATCCTTGCTAGGCCAAAAGCACACGATGCCCTTTCCTCTGTATGAGAAAACTCTTGGGAAAAGAATGATGAGCAAAATGCTTCCTTTTCAGATGTGAAAAAAACAATTGTTGTTTCCCAACCCATTCTTTCAAATGGACACAAGTCAACCTCCATTGGATATTCATTTTTTCTCACTGGGTTCTTTGTCATATCATTATCTCAAGAGTGAAAAACTTAAAAGCCAGAACAGTTCATTTTAACTAAGAAACAGTAGCTTAATGCTAACCCCTTGTTATTAAATTCACTGACAAAAATCATCTTGCAGAAACAATGCAGAGAAAACTTGCATCGTAATAGTCTTTATAGGAATATGCAGAGCACACATGCACATGCACGTGCGTGCACACACACACACACACACACACACACACACACACACAGTCTAGGATTTTATTATTGACCAAGAACATTTACTTAAAGATTTTTAACAAACTGACACTAATACTTTTTAAAATGAAAGCAAAAGTTCATCTAGGTAGCCTGCCTTTTCCTATTTTGTATCTTGAAATTGAAAGAATTTTTAAAGCTAAAAGTGCAAAGGGATTAGACACCTCTGAAGTATGTTTGCTGCATCAATACAAACTGAAGTTCACCTAGTATTCTTGCCTATATCTCCATCTGACTGATGTCACTGTGGGACAGATTCTTTCTCTTTGAGGAATGGGTGCAAGAAATCTCTGTCACAGTGGTCCTTAACCCTACTGCATATTAGAATCATCTAGAGAGTTTTCAAAAAATTTCAATGCCCAAGTCTTACTCTAGATAAAATATATCAATTTCTAGGGTTGGGGCCCAGGCAACAGCATTTTAAAAGCTCCCCAGTTTTTTGTAATGTTCAGCCAGGCTTAATTTTTTTCTTGAGAACTTCCTATCACCTTGGTCCATCAGCTCCAGAGAATAAAAGTTGGGGACCTGTGATGAGAGAAAATAGGAGGGTACCCAGAATAACTACAGCTGTTATATGTAAATAATGATGCCCATACACACACATACACACTCCATAATAAAAGATGTAAAACCCAATAAATATGACTTTTAAACTGAGTTTCCTGTTGGCAATCTTTGAACCACACTTCAGGGGGAAAAATTAGTGACCTGTCATGACCTTTACATTAGTACCGTGAGCGATACTGTGAAACAAAATGATATTTATAATTCCTTTTAATTATAAATCTTATATTTAATACTTTTCTAATTTTTATTTTGGGTCTTTTGTTATATCTGAAATAATACTCCATTTTGGCCTTAGTGCCCTGGATAATTCTCTTTAACTTGAGAGTAACTTTGTAAACTTTAATATCATTCTGTATGTCAATCTGGAGTTAAAAAGAAACTCCAATTTTTGATGTTCAAAACATCAAATTTATTAAATAAATGCTGCTATCCTTTGTTTAATCTCCATCAAAAACATCTTAGATGCTGATTTTTTAAAAATATAACCAAAAATGACATTTCATAATTCTTTTACCACATAATTTATCTTCTTGTACTCCTTAATTGAAAATTCTGGTTACACAGTTTAGAAAAAGAATTTCCATAACAATTTAATAAAAAACACAGAGGAAAACTATTAAAAATCACCTTGCCTGTCTCTAAAGGTCATAAGTGTGTTAAAAAAATGTATAATCTTTTTCCAAAGACTAGGGTCTAAAATATCTGATGATTAAAAATCATATGGCTATGATAATTACTAAAATAAAATAATGAAACTCTAGGAATAATAATTAGAATAAATTACTTCAAGAAATGTCAAAGATCTAAAATTTCTTAGAGGAATATACTGATGTAAAGGCATTTACTATGTGTCAGACACTGCCCTTGTCATGTGTCATACACCTTGCATTGATTCTCTGTGCTTTGAAAGCTGTCAATATATTTTTCTCCTCATTTAAGATTACCAATGGCCTCTCGTTTTTGAAAATCGGTGAACACCGTTAGTCTATATCTTATGTTAGATCTCTGAAGCATTTGTTCTGTTGACCACACTCATTCTTGAAACTTCTCCTTTATCTACCATGAAACCTGGTGTTCCTTTTATATGCCTGGCTTTAATACCCTTGTGGGTTTTCCCTTCTTAGACCACACCATACATGAAGCTATTCCCCAAGTTTCTGTCTTTGATCCTCTTCTCTCCTCATAACTCTTAATTTGCATACCACTTTAGCCCCTCTTGTTACTTCCATTTTCACTATTTACTAATGTCTTCTAATTTTCTAGTTGTAGCCTATGTCTTGCTCTGGACTCTCCAGATGTCTATATATACATTTCTACTTATGACTCTCACAGACACTTTAAATTCATTATCTTTTCCCATTGCATCCCCAACCTGCTGTTCCTCCTCTGTTTTCTGATCTCAGTGAATGCATTTACCATTTGGCCCCCAACCCAAGTCTTAAACTTGAGTCCTTTAAAATTTTTACAACTCTCTGAATCTACAGCCAATAAACTGATCTAGATTGCTGGGTTCCCCCATTTTAACCTATCTAGAATACATCCCCTTCACTCTGTCCTCATTCCCACAGACTTAGTTCCAATCTTCACCATCCTTCTCTTGGATAACTTGTAATGTCCCCAAGCTTGTTGCCTTACTACTCATCTTTTTTGTTTCAATCTATATTTCATAAAGATGCTGTAGTATTTTTTTTAATGCAAACCTAAATTGCTTCCTGCTTAAAATCCTCCTTGGTGTATTCTCAAGCCTTCCAGGTAGAGTCAAGAATTCTTGGCCTGTCAAACAGTCCCTTAATGATCTGTCCTCCACTAGTTTCTCCAGCCTGGTCTCACCCTTCTGCCCACCCAGCCGCCCTGGCAGTATAACCTTGACCTTGCTTTCTGTATATACTCCTTTCTCTCCCTGGAATATCCTTCTTTACCACACCCTAATCTTCTCCACACCCGTCTTGCCAACTTCTGTTTACCCATTAAAAATATGGATGGACATATATGGATTAGCCTCTCTAGAAGTCTTTCCTAATTTGTCAGAACCCTCATACTCCTCTTATCTTTTCCTCTTCCAGTGCTTCTTCATTCACTAAGAGATTATCTTCTTTCTTCACCACTAAACTGTAAATTCCTGGAAGATGGGGCCATGCCTTAGTGTTTTTTAAGAATTTAGAGGGAGTGCCTTCAAGATGGTGGAGGAGTAAGATGTGGATATCACCTTCCTCCCCACAAATACATCAAAAATGCATCTACATGTGGAAAAATTCCTACAGAACACCTACTGAACACTGGCAGAAGACTCAGACTTCCCAAAAGGCAAGAAACTCCCCCATGTACCTGGGTAGGGCAAAAGAAAAAAGAAAAAACAGAGGCAAAAGAATAGGGATGGAATTTGCACTTCTAGGAGGGAGCTGTGAAGGAGGATAAGTTTCCACGCACTAGGAAGCCCCTACATTGCGGAAAAGGGGGTGGGGGGGTGCAGTCGAGGGTGGGTGGGAGGAAGCTTCAGAGCCACAGAGGAGAGCGCAGCAACAGGGGTGCAGAGGACAAAGCAGAGAGATTCCCACACAGAGGATCGGTGCCAACCAGCACTCACCAGCCTGAAAGCCTGGTCTGTTCACCGGCCAAGGCAGGTGGGGCTGGCAGCTGAGGCTCAGGATTCGGAGGTCAGATCTCAGGGAGAGAACTGGGGTTGGCTGCGTGAACACAGCCTGAAGGGGGCTAGTGCGCCACAGCAAGCTGGTAGGGAGTCCGGGAAAAAGTCTGGACCTGCAAAAGAGTCAAGAGACCATTGTTTTGGGTGCACGAGGAGAGGAGATTCCTTCCCCATGAACCCACAGAAGGCAGAGTACTGCCTAAATGAGCTCCAGAGATGGGCACGAGTCACGGCTATCAGCTCAGACACCAGAGACCGGCATGAAGCGCTAGTGCTGCTGCTGCAGCCACAAAGAATCCTATGTGCAAGCACAGGTCACTCTGCACATGCCCCCCCTCCACCCGCTCCCCGCAACCAGCCCCGGGAGCCTGCCACTGCCAGGGTCCCATGATCCAGGGACAAGTTCCCCAAGAGAACACACGGCATGCCTCAGGCTGTTGCAACGTTATGCTGGCCTCAGCTGCCTCAGGCTCGCCCCGCATTCCAATTATAATTACAGTACCACTCCCCTCACCCCCTCCACCCCAGCACGAGTGAGCCAGAGCCCACTAATCAGCCACTGCTTTAACCCCTTCCTGTCTGGGTGGGAACAGAAGCCTGAGGGCAACCTACACACAGAGATGGGGCCAAAACGAAAGCTGAACCCCAGGAGCTGTGCAAACAAAGAAGAGAAAGGGAAATTTCTCTGTGCAGCCTCAGGAGTAACGGATTAGATCACCACAATCAACTTGCAGTACCCTGCATCTATGAAATATGTGAATAGACAATGAATCCACCCAAAATTGAGGTGGCGGATTTTGGGAGCAACTGCAGACTTGGGGTTTGCTGTATGCGACTGACTTATTTCTGATTTTTATATTTATATTAGTATAGTTTTTAGCACTTCGAATCACTAGTGGATTTGTTTATTGGTTTGGTTGCTATATTCTTTTTTTAAATTACTTTTAAAATATTTTTAATTTAATTATTTTATTTTATTTTATTTTCAATTTTATTTTTCTTTCTTTTTTTCTCCCTTTTCTTCTGAGCTGTGTGGCTGACGGGGTTATGGTGCTCTGGCTGGGTGTCAGGCCTGAGCCTCTGAGGTGCAAGAGACGAGTTCAGGACTTTCGTCCACCAGAGACCTCCCAGCCCCACATAATATGAATCAGTGAGAGCTCTCCCAAAGATCTCCATCTCAACACTAAGACCCAGATCCACCCAATGACAAGCAAGCCCCAGTGCTGAGCACCCTGTGCCAAACAACTAGCAAGACATGAACACAACACCATCCACTAGCAGAGAGGATGCCTAAAATTACACTAAGTTCATGGACACCCCAAAACACACCACCAGACGCAGCCCTGCCCACCAAAAGACAGGATCCAGCCACACCCACCAGAACACAAGCACCAATCCCCTCCACCAGGAAGCCTACACAACCAACTGAACCTACATTACCCACTGGGGCAGACTCCAAAAACAATAGGAACTATGAACCTGGAGACTGCGAAAAGGAGACCCCAAACAGAGTAAGTTAACCAAAATGGGAAGACAGAGAAATATGCAGCAAGGTAAAAGCAAGGTAAAAAAAACTACCAGACCAAACAAATGAAGAGGAAATAGGTAGTCTACCTGAAAAAGAATTCAGAGTAATGATAGTAAAGGTGATCAAAAATCTTGGAAATAGAATGGAGAAAATACAAGAAACGTTTAACAAGGACCTAGAAGAACTAAAGAGCAAACAAATAATGATGGACAACACAATAAATGAAATTTAAAATTCTCTAGAAGGAACAAAGAGCAGAATAACTGAGGCAGAAGAACAGATAAGTGACCTGGAAGATAAAATAGTGGAAATAACTACAACAGAGCAGAATAAAGAAAAAAGAATTGAGGAGAGTCTCAGAGACCTCTGGGGTATTAAACACACCAACATTCAAATTATAGGGGTCCCAGAAGAAGAAGAGAAAAAGAAAGGGTCTAAGAAAATATTTGAAGAGATTATAGTTCAAAACTTCCCTCACATAGGAAAGGAAATAGTAAATCAAGTGCACAAAGTGCAGAGAGTCCCATACATGATAAATCTAAGGAGAAACATGCAAAGACACATATCAATCAAACTATCAACAATTAAATAAAAAGAAAAACTATTAAAAGCAGCAAGGGAAAACCAACAAATAACATACAAGGGAATCCCCAGAAGGTTAATAGCTGATTTTCAGCAGAAACTCTACAAACCAGGAGGGAGTGGCAGGACATATTTAAAGGGATGAAAGGGAAAAAACTACAACCATGATTGCTCTACCCAGCAAGGATCTCATTCAGATTCCACAGAGAAAATAAAACCTTTACAGAGAAGCAAAAGCTAAGAGAATTCAGCACCACTAAACCAGCTTTACAACAAATACTAAAGGAACTTCTCTAGGAAGGAAACACAAGAGAAGGAAAAGACTTACAATAATAAACCCAAACCAATTAAGAAAATGGTAATAGGAACATACATATCGATAATTACCTTTAATGTAAATGGATTACAGGCTCCAACCAAAAGGTATAGACTGGTTGAATGTATACAAAAATGAGACTGGTGTATATGCTAATCTACAAGAGACCCACTTCAGACCTAGGGACAGATACACACTGAAAGTGAGGGGATGGAAATAGATATTCCATGCAAGTAGAAATCAAAAGAAAGCTGGAATAGCAATTCTCATATCAGACAAAATACACTTTCAAACAAGGCCTATTAAAGGAGAAAAAGGACACTACATAATGATCAAGGGATCAATCCAAGAAGAAAATATAACAATTGCAAATATTTATGCACCCAACATAAGAGCACCTCAATACATAAGGCAAATGTTAACAGCTATAAAAGGGGAAATCGACAGTAACACAATAGTAGTAGAGAACTTTAACACCCTATTTTCACCAATGCACAGATCAACCAAAATGCACATAAATAAGGAAACACAAGCATTAAATGACACATTAAACAAAATGGACTTAATTGATACTTATAGGACTTTCTATCCAAAAACAACAGAATACACATTCTTCTCAAGTACTCATGGAACATTCTCTGGGATAGATCATATCTTGGGTCACAAATCAAGCCTTGGTAAATTAAATAAACTTGAAATTATATCAAGTATCTTTTCTGACCACAATGCTATGAGACTAGATATCAATCACAGGAGAAAGATCTGTAAAAAATACAAACACATGGAGGCTAAAGAGTACACTACTGAATAACCAAGAGATTACTGAAGAAATCAAAGAGGAAATCAAAAAATACCTAGAAACAAATGACAATGAAAACACGATGACCCAAAACATATAGGATGCAGCAAAATCAGTGCTAAGAGGGAAGTTTATAGCAATACAATCCTACCTCAAAAAACATCTCAAATAAAAAAACTTAACCTGACACCTAAAGAAATTAGAGGAAGAAGAGAAAACCTCAACGATAGCAGAAGGAAAGAAATCATAAAAATCATATCAGAAATAAATGAAAAAGAAATAAAGAAAACAATAGCAAGATCAATAAAACTAAAGGCTGGTTCTTTGAGAAGATAAACAAAATCGATAAACCTTTATCCGGACTTATCAAGAAAAAAAGGGAGAAGACTCAAATCAACAGAATTAGAAATGAAAAATGAGAAGTAACAACTGATGCTGCAGAAATACAAAAGATCATGAGAGATTACTACAAGCAACTATATGCCAATAAAATGGGCAACCTGGAAGAAATGGACAAATTCTTAGAAAAGCACAACCTTCTGAGACTGAACCAGGAAGAAATAAAAAATATAAACAGACCAATCACAAGCACTGAAATTGAAATTTTGATTAAAAATCTTCCAACAACCAAAAGCCCAGGACCAGATGGCTTCACA
The DNA here is from genome assembly GCF_963924675.1 of Phocoena phocoena. Classification (NCBI taxonomy): domain Eukaryota; kingdom Metazoa; phylum Chordata; class Mammalia; order Artiodactyla; family Phocoenidae; genus Phocoena; species Phocoena phocoena. The sequence goes on along the minus strand of NC_089235.1, from coordinate 37,660,948 downwards.
GGTGAATTCTATCAAACATTTAGAGAAGAGCTAACACCTATCCTTCTCAAACTCTTCCAAAATATAGCAGAGGGAGGAACACTCCCAAACTCATTCTATGAAGTCACCATCACCTTGATACCAAAAGCAGACAAAGATGTCACAAAAAAAAGAAAACTATAGACCAATATCACTGATGAACACAGATTCAAAAATCCTCAACAAAATACTAGCAAATACAATCCAACAGCACATTACAAGGATCATACACCATGATCAAGTGAGGTTTATCTCAGGAATGCAAGGAGTCTTCAATATATGCAAATCAATCAATGTGATACACCATATTAACAAACTGAAGGATAAAAATGATATGATAATCTCAATAGATGCAGAAAATGCTTTTGACAAAATTCAACACCCATTTATGATCAAAACTCTACAGAAGGTAGCCATAGAGGGAACTTACCTCAACATAATAAAGGCCATATATGACAAACCCACAGCCAACATCATTCTCAATGGTGAAAAACTGAAACCGTTTCCACTAAGATCAGAAACAAAACAAGGTTGCCCACTCTCACCACTATTATTCAACATAGTTTTGGAATTTTTAGCCACAGCAATCAGAGAAGAAAAAGAAATAAAAGGAATCAAAATTGGAAAAGAAGAAGTAAAGCTGTCACTGTTTGCAGATGACATGATACTATACATAGAGAATCATAAAGATGCTACGTGAAAACTGCTAGAGCTAATCAATGAATTTGGTAAAGTAGCAGGATACAAAATTAATGCACAGAAATTTCTTGCATTCCTATACACTAATGATGAAAAATCTAAAGGGGAAATTAAGGAAACACTCCCATTTATCATTGCAACAAAAAGAGTAAAATACCTAGGAATAAACCTACCTAAGGAGGTAAAAGACCTGTATGCAGAAAACTATAAGATACTGATGAAAGAAATTAAAGATGATACAAACAGATGCAGAAATATACCATGTTCTTGGATTGGGAGAATCAACATTGTGGAAATGACTGCATTACTCAAAACAATCTACAGATTCAGTGCAATCCCTATCAAACTATCACTCATATTTCTACAGAACTAGAGCAAAAAAAAAAAAAAAAAAAAGTTTGTATGGAAACACAAAAGACCCCGAATAGCCAGACAATCTTGTGAAAGAAAAACGGAGCTGGAGGAATCAGGCTCCCTGACTTCAGACTATACTACAAAGCTACAGTAATCAAGACAGCATGGTACTGACACAGAAACAGAAATATAGATCAATGGAACAAGTTAGGAAGCCCAGAGATAAACCCACGCACATATGGTTGCCTTATCTTTGTTAAAGGAGGGAAGAATATTCAATGGAGAAAAGACAGCGTCTTCAATAAGTGGTGCTGGGAAAACTGGACAGCTACGTGTAAAAGAATGGAATTAGAGCACTCTCTAACACCATGCACAAAAATAAACTCAAAATGGATTAAAGACCTAAATGTAAGGCCAAACACTATAAAACTCTTAGAGAAAAGCATAGGCAGAACACTCTATGACATAAAGCACAGCAAGATCCTTTTTGACCCACCTCCTAGAGAAATGGAGATAAAAACAAAAATAAACAAATGGGACCTAATGAAACTTAAAAGCTTTTGCACGGCAAAGGAAATCATAAGCAAGATGAAAAGACAACCCTCAGAATGGGAGAAAATATTTGCAAATGAAGCAACAGACAAACAATTAATCTCCAAAATATACAAGCAGTTCATGCAGCTCAATATCCAAAAAACAAACAACCCAATCCAAAAATGGGCTGAAGACCTAGGTAAACATTTCTCCAAAGAAGATATACAAACTGCCAACAAATACATGAAAGGATGCCCAACATCACTAATCGTTAGAGAAATGCAAATCAAAACTACAATGAGAGGGGCTTCCTTGGTGGCGCAGTGGTTGAGAGTCCACCTGCCGATGCAGGGGACATGGGTTCGTGCCCCGGTCCGGGATGATCCCACATGCTGTGGAGCGGCTGGGCCCTTGAGCCATGGCCACTGGGCCTGCGCGTCCAGAGCCTGTGCTCCGCAACGGGAGAGGCCACAATGGTGAGAGGCCTGCATACTGCAAAAAAAACAAACAAAAAAAAAAAACAAAAGAAAACAAAACTACAATGAGGTATTACCTCACACTAGTCAAAATGGCCATTGTCAGAAGATCTACAAACAAACAATAAATGCTGGAGAGGGTGTGGAGAAAAGGGAACCCTCTTGCATTGTTTGTGAGAGTGTAAATTGAGACAGCCACTATGGAGAACAGTATGGAGGTTCCTTAGAACTACCATATGACCCAGCAATCCCACTACTGGGCACACACCATGAGAAAACCTTAATTCAAAAAGAGTCATGTACCACTACAATGTTAATTGCAGTACTATTTACAATAGCCTGGACATGGAAACAACCTAGATATCCATCAATAGATGAATGGATAAAGAAGATGTGGCACATATATACAATGGAATATTACTAAGCAATAAAAAAAAATGAAATTGAGTTATTTGTAGTGAGGTGGATGGATCTAGAGTCTGTCATACAGAGTGAGGTAAGTCAGAAAGAGAAAAATGAATACTGTATGCTAATACATATATATGGAATCAAAAAAATAATGGTTCTGAAGAACCTAGGGGCAGGACAGGAATAAAGATGCAGATGTACAGAATGGGCTTGAGGAAACAGGGAATGGGAAGGGTAACCTGCCACGAAGTGAGAGAGTGGCATGGACATATATACACTACCAAATATAAAATAGATAGTTAGTGAGAAGCAGCTGCATAGCACAGGGAGATCAGCTCAGTGCTTTGTGATCTCCTAGAGGGGTGGGATAGGGAGGGTGGGAGGGAGACTCAAGAGGGAGGGGACATGGGGATATATGTATACATACAGCTGATTCACTTTTTTATACAGCAGAAACTAACACAATATTGTAAAGCAATTATACTCCAATAAAGTTGTTAAAAAATAAAAGAATTGATTATATCCAGTACAAAAGAGGTGTTAATAAATGTTGGTGGAATGAATGAATTGATGAATAAAAGAAGCCCTTCTCAAAGAGTACATTTACATTTTAATGCAGGTCTTCTTAACCGAGGTTCCCTGGATGGATTTCAAGCGGAATCTATATGTGAGTCACCTGAAATGTCCACATACATTTCCTGGGAAGAGAGCTCATAGCTTTTACCAGATTTCCTTCTCCTACCCCTTAATAGTTAAATACATTATGAAAGAAACCTTAAGGGGTTCATAATCCCCCACAACTTTAGACATGGTTGATCTGAACCATCTTCCAAAAGTTCCTACTGACCAGTTAATATGTTGGGGAAAGTATTAAGAACACATACTTTTGCTCCTAATTAAAGCAAGCTGGTTCTTGTAAAGGAATCAACCACCAAATATGTATAAATTTTATTAACTGTGTACTGGATGCATTTATATTTTTCCAGCCAAACACATTTAGAAAAATTATTTTATTTCCTGCTCCCATCACTTGTTGAAGGTATCATCTTCTTTAATTTAAAATAGGGAAATTCAGGCTCAGGATGAATGACTTGACCAAGAATATACTCAGTTTGTGGGAAAACATCCCAGCTTACACAGCTCTTTTCCAATTTAAAAAATAAATAAAGCAATAAAATATCCAGCTTCTCTTTCAGATGGTGAATAATCACAGAGTTGACCACTCAGTATCAATTTAACCAGTAATTGCTGAGGACCACTTGGTGCAAGGTATGGTATCAGAAGCTGGCATCAGAGCCCATGGCATTAGTTAGCACTTAATGTGGTACCTAAAGTACCAAAGACCTATATTTTTTTCTGTACTGTTCAATGATTTTTTTTAGATGTATTTACTTATTTTTTTAAAAATTTAGAAAAGTTTTAGGTTCACAGCAAAATTGAGCAGAAATTTAAAAGATTTCTCACATATCCCCTGCCGCACACAGGCATAGCCTCCCCCACCATGAACATCCCCCACCATATATTTGGTGGGGATATATTTGTTACAACTGATGAACCTACATTGACACATCATCATCCAAAGTCCATAGTTAACATTAGGGTTCACTCTCGGTGTTGTAACATTCTATGGGTTTGGACAAATGTACAACGACATGCATCCACTATTATAATATCATACAGAGTATTTTCACTGCCCTCTGTGAAATCCTCTGTGTTCCTCCTATTCATCCCTTTCTCTCCCCCAACTCCTGGCACTCAGTGATCTTTTTACTGTCTCCCTAGTTGTGCCTTTTCCAGAATGTCATGTAGTTGGAATCATACAATATGTAGGCTTTCCACATTAGCTTCTTTCAATTAGTAATGTAAATTTAAGATTCCTCCATATATTTTCATAGCTTCATATCTCATTTTTTTTAGATTTGAATAATATTCCATTATCTGCTAGAGATACCTCAGTTTATTAATCCATTCACCTGCTGAAAGACATTTTGGCTGCTTTCAAGTTATGGTAGTTATGAATAAAATTGTTATAAACATCCATGTACAGATTTTTGTATGGACATAAGTTTTCAGTTCCTTTGGGTAAATGCCAAGGACTGTGATAGCTGGATCTTATGGTAAGAGTATTATAGGTTTGTTAAGAACCACCAAACTTCCTAAGTGATTATACCATTTTGTGTTCCCATGACCAATGAATGAGAGTTCCTCTTGCTCCACATCTTCACTACATTTGATATTGTCAGCTCAATGACTTTTATCCAGAATAATGGTTACTCTGTGAATCACAGACACAAGGTGAGTTTAAAATTTGAATTTGGAAAATGTAAATATTTTCTTTAAAATAAAACTTAAAATTTCTGTAACATACAACTCGCCCTTAAATTTGCAAATGAATTTCTTCCATTTTTCTAGAGTAAATCTTACGAATCTAATCCTCTGAACTTAAGCAGTATCCTCAAACTTTAGTGAGAATAAAAATCACTGGAAATTTGTGGTCCAGCCTTCTCCCCCACTCCCCTCAGGTTATGGTTTAGGCAGTGAATAGTGAGCCTATAAATCTGCTTTTTACCTGTGTGCATTTCAAGTGATTCCATTGCAAGTGCAGGAACCACAAGTAAGAATCATTCTTGGAAACTCAGGTCCTAGCCATAAGTTCCAGGTACAACAGCCTGCAATAAAAACCCTTTAAATGACTTCTCCTATGTCAATATATGTCCCAGGATCCAATCGTAGCCCTGATTGTCATTCACCTGCATTCATGTCCAGCCCTCTTGGTAGAAGGGAGCCAGACAGTGATGCAACTTGGATCCTAGATTACCTCTGACAGAGGAAGTCTTGGGACTATTTTTCCCTTATCTTACTTTTATGCTTTAAAGAGCTAGTCCTGACTTATGACCAAATATGAATTGATGATTTGTGAATGTTCATATACTTTAAAATATTATATAATACTGTCTATATATTTAATGCTAAATTAATTGCTTTGGGTGAATGGCTTCAGTTTGTTTTAAAATATACTTTTTTCTATTCATAAGACTACAGGAAATAACATCACCTGGTGCCTCAAACCACCAAGCCTCGGAGGGAGATGCATTAAGTTCTTATGGTACAATGGCCTTTCCCTTGCAGAGCATTTGTTAGCCCTTGATTCTTTCCAAACTGAGTAAATAGAAGCCAGTGCCACTTCATTTCTCATCTTGCCACATGAATGTAAAACTCCTTTTCCTTAACTGAGATATGTATGGTAGCCCTTCCTACATCCACTTATGCCTAGTTATGTCAAGGTGGCTCCAAAGATTCAGGCTCTAATGTGAGTGCTAGCCTGTGACTTGGGGTTGGGGGTAGGGAATGTTCTGTTTTCCATACACCAGAGTTCACTAGGTCTGATTTGAAAAATTCCTTCTGTTTCTTCTTTTTGAGCTCTGATGTGATTTTTAACTCTTGATTTCAATAAAGTCTCATCACACAAACTTTCTTTTTATGTAGCTGCTGTTAAGACAAATGGACTTAGGGCTTGATGAAGAAGAAAATAAAAACTCACAACCTACTTAATCAGGTCATGTCTATTTTTCTCAGTGCACCATTTTAGAGGATTCTGTTGTTTCTCATCTTAAGACCAAAGATTCTAACAGAATTTATAATGATCATGGAATTGTGACATTGGTTTCTCAAAAGGATATTTAAAAGCATTCCTTATGCTTACTCTTTGGAGCATTTAGTCTTTCAACCATTCTGATTTACCCAGTGTTGGATCCTTTGCCACACTGGCCTCTGTTTAGTTTCTGGAACCCAACAAGCTTGTCCTACCTCCTAGTGTTTGCACATATAATTTCACTGCCGAGAAAATACCTGTTACTCTCCCCAAGGTCAGCATCTCTCTGCTTCATGTCTGCTCTAGTGAAAGGACTACCCTTCTCAACCCATTTAAAGCAGCTTCCCCCATTATTTCTTGTAGAAGCGTGTTTTGTTCCTTCATGACAATTACAATAGTAACTAACATGTACTGTGTTCTTCCTACATGCCAGACCATGTTCCAAGTTTTTTGCAGATATGTTTTTTCTCATTTTAATCATGAATATACAGACTTTTATTATGTTAAAATGAAGAAATTGAGGAATGAAAAGGTTTAGTAACTAGTCCACAATCAAACAGTCCAAAATCAAAAGTAAGTTTTAGAGCCAGGATCTGAACCCACAAAGTCTGATTCTAGAACTCATGCTCTTCAAACAACACTGTACTATCTCTTGTAGTTGGTAATTATATCTATATCTATATTTACCTGCTTATTGTCTGTCTTCCCCTCTTAAGTAGAAGCACCATGAGGTGAGGGACCATATTGATCCTGTCCATTAATATATACCTAATACCTAACACTAACACAATATTTGGCAGAAAATAGGCACTTAATAAAGGAAGGAAGGAAGAGAGGAAGGGATGGAGAGAGGGAGAGAAGAAAAGAAAGGAAAGGGAAGAGAAAAACAACTGAACGATCTGACATGACCAAAGAGAGGTTATATTTTCAGTGGTGCTCACACTAGTTTCATCCATCTCAGACCTGGATGATATTGTTCAGGGAGGAAAAAATTTCAACTCTGTTTTCTAAGTGTAGAATGGAGGATAAGGTCCAAACTGTGCACTACACTGCTAATGTAATAACCTTAATTCAGAATAAGCACTTTTACATTTCTTAAGGTTCAGTGAAAAGTGATGTAGCTGAAATATGTCTGGGTTATGGGCACATGTTCTCATTGTATCAGCGGACACAACTCCCAGTGCTCAGGTAATGTGGATGGAAGACCAGCAACATGTTCCAGAGAGCAGGGAGGCTTTGTCCAAAGTTTGCTTCTGCAATGAAAAAGTAGTGAGTTACCTGAACAAACTAATAGTGTGCATGTCTTGGAAGTTGCTGCAATGTGGGTGAGCAGTACTGAGAGTGGGACACTCAGCCACACCCTTGTCAAGCAAATCAATGTCAAATAATTTGGTTTGATTTCAGGGTGACAGAATGACAAGGAGAAACCTGGCTCCCATGAGGCTGGGGCTTACCCATGGCATGCATAATCTCTTCCTTTTTAACTGACTAGAGTTTGGAGGAGTTGGATGGGGGAAGAGAGGAGTGGCAGATGAGTGAAAGGGACCCAGGGGATAGAAGAGAAACAGGGCTCTGAATGACTACCAACCCACAGAATGTTCTCTAAATGCTGTTTGGGAGATGATGCTTTCAGGGAGCACAGATCTTGCTTCTGTTTGCAGAGCAGACATTGGCAGGTGCATGCCTGCAGGAACACGAATTATACTTCTCTGTGTCTGATTTGTAACTACACCTGTACACTCTTAGAAATGCTAATAGACAAATATAAATTTAGGTACAAAGGAAAATCTAATAAGAGCATTTGAATGAGTAAGAAATGTCCAATTTTTTTCAGTCATTAGGACTGGAGGAACATGCTTATAGTAATTAGGTAAGATTGATTTCGAGGCCGAACACCACCCACAATTTGTGTAGTCTGGGGGTCAGGCGGGCAGCTGCAGAAACCGCTCGGCTAATTATGAGAATTCACTGTTCGTTAATAGAATCTCTCTCCACAAACAGCAGCTGTGTGTTTGCTCACGCAAATTATTAATTCTGGCCTCGCCTCAGCTACAAGTTTCTGCTACTCAGAAAGCAATCCTCAGATAGAAGTGTCAGTTATCACCCAAGCGGTACCGAGGAAGGAAGAAAAATATGAAATGAAAGCAAATATCCCCTAATCAGAGGTGTATAAAGATTTTGCATCTACCTCCCTTTTCTACCTTTCACTCCCAAACAATTGAATGCCAATTTGGGAACTCATTAATCTGTAGGCAACCCAGCGAGATCTAATTTATACCTGTCAGGAGCAATGGGCAGCAGCTAATAGGAAAGTAATTGCAGTATAAGTCTGCTTTCCCACTTGATAGTATGCAAGATTTTAATGACAGCCCTTCTCTATTGGAATATCAGACTGGTCAACAGATATGTCCTCTCTTTTTCAGAGTAACACTGTGAGCAAAAGGGATGTCTCCTGCAAATAAAGTGATAGCGCATAGTAGATGGCGCATGGACATGCACATACTTATTCTCTGGAAGAAATGAAAGCAATACTCTTGCAACACAAACTGTGAAGTAGTATTCTCACATTTTTATTTTGTTATAAAAGCATTTGGTTGGAATCTAATACCTACATAAACTATTATCTCCTGTTTCAAATTGAATTGAATATCTGTATTCAATAATAGCATACTTTGAAATGTCAGGGCACTTAAGGGGACTTAGTATTTCTCATCTTGCACTAGAGTGTTTAGAAACAAAGGGTAGTATTTACTACATAAAAAGGGAGAAAGTGTCTATTCCACACCTTTCTTCTTCCTCCTGGGATTGTCTTAAGTGGGATTTTTCCACAAACAAATTAGAAACATTAAGGGTTGTCTAAGGTTACAGAATTTGTTTGGTAAAACTATTTTCAGACATGACCTCTTATTTCTTCATCCATTATCCTCAATGAGTGATCTTCTAGGTGGTCCTTTGGTTCAAGACAGGACCTGAAAGGAGCATGACTTCTGGAACACAAAGCCTAAATTCAAATCCCCTGCTTTACATGTATTCTCTGTATAGCTTTGAACAAATCCATTAACCTCTCTGTAACGTGCTCTCTCCCCATATAAACCTTCCCTTGGTTGTGACAGAATCAAATAAAAGCATGTAGGGGAAATAACTTTGGAAGGAGACATACAAACATTAGTTGTCACTATTCTGTGACAACTGAAAGTGCTTGTGTAGAGAGCATACATTAAAATGCAAATTTCTTGAGGGAAGAAGAGAGAAAATGGCTTAGTATTGTACACCACACATCTGATGCTGTCATCCTCGTTTCCAAATCAAATTCAACCAATCTTTTTAGGTATTTGATTTGAGCTTAAAATTTGTCCTTAGACATTGTAGGAAATACAAAGTCAATAAACCATAATCCCTGCCTTCAAGTGGCTTATCATAGAAACAGAGTCGGTTCTGATACTGTTTATTTATTCAATAAACATTAAAGACCCCACACTGTGACAGGCACTTTTGTGCACAACAGTTAAGAAGATAGCATGTGTATGTACTGTCTTGAGGGGCACAGTCAGAAAGTGTGGGTCCTAGACCTCACACTGCATAAACTAGCCATGACCTTAGAAAAGTCACTTCACTTCTCAGAGTGTTTATTGTTTCTTTATTTGTAAGAATGGACATTTTAAAATTTTTTCTTAAAGGTATTTTTCAAATCTTGAAGTTCTATGTTTCCATGATTTTTTTTTAATTTAAGAAATGGAGAGTTCAAAATTATTATTACTATATTTAGTTCTTCATTTCAGTGAATAAAGATATAGATAATGGAATTTAAAATTTTCAAAGGAAAAGGTCATTAAAACATAGAACAATGAATTGTTAAGGGTACTAAAATGACCTATTTGTTATAACTTTGTGGTGGAAAATTAGGAATTACCCAGGAAATTTGCTCCATGTTCACAACCAAAATAGATGACTCAGGTCAAACATTGATTTGAACAAATCACTAATACATTCTGAATCTTACTATTCTAAACTATAAAAAAAATACATGAAGCCAAATCCCTGCCCTACTTATCTCATAAGGTTTTTGTGAAGATCAAATAAAACATTGTGTGAATGATTTAAAATAATAATACTTTATAAACATAATTTGTTTTAATTATTATAATCTTGAATTATCTAATTTGCCTGATTTCTCTAAGATCTACAGTTTCAATAAGAATGGCCAAGTTTCTGCTTCACTATGTTCTGTATGATTGAATATTACTTAGGATTCAGAGAGACCAAGGTCAGGGTCGGGTGCCTTATCATTTCATTCACTTATTAAATATATGATGTTGTGAGTATTGCCTAACATTTCTGCACTTCTGTTTTTTCATCTGGAAAAGAGGAAATTATGCTTTCTTGAAAATATATACAGAGAAAATCATACATTGTCTCTAGTACACAGGTGCCTCCATGGCAGAAAACATGCTAATTTCATACAACCAGACTTAGAGAAAATATTAGAACTAGCTCTGTGATGTGATATAAGAGCTATGGAAGGGCCTCTTCAAGATTCCCCTCCTATCTTGTTTGTAATGTCATAACCCAACCACCTCACATCTGGATCTGCTTTAGGGGAACCCAAACTATGAAAACACTCTGGCCTAGATTTGACATCCTTGTTCTAATTCTACTAATATTCTGACTTAGAGGTAAGCTATTGCTTTTCCAGATAGCTATTGGTGCATAACAGACCATGACAAACCTAGTGGCTTAAAACAGCAGCAGAGTCTTCTGATGTCTTTATATAAGAGGGATCAGTGTCCAGGTTTAATTAGTTTTACCTTATTTAAGAGTAATGTCCACAACAAAACCCTGGAATTAGGGATAGCAGAAAGGCAAATCAAGGAATATCAGACTGGCAAGATTATATTTAGTATAAACTTTATAGTAACTTTTTAAAAGTCTTTTTAAAACTTTTTTTTAAACTTTATAATCTTTTTTTTTTCCCCAAGCTCCTGAGTCTTCCATCTGGGCAGAGCTCAGAAGGGAAGGTTCATCTTTGCTCCATGTGCTATCAGCTGGGCCTGCTTGCCTGAAGCTGGAGAATCCTCACCCAAGATGTCTCACTTATATGGTTGGTAATCCAGTGCTGGCTATTGTCTGGCTTCCTCAGAGGCTGGTGTCTGCGTTACAAGAACCAGTGTCCCAATAGACAAGGAATGGAAGCTGCCAATTTCTTAAAACCTTAGCATTGTGTCACTTCTACTGTGTGCTATTGGTCAAGCAATCATAGACCCCCAAGTTCAAAGAGAGATTCCACCTTTCAATGAAAAAATGTGCAAAGAATTTGGCATCCATGTTTCAAAACTGCCTCAGTGAATGGCTCAACCATGGTCCAGTGTAGGAAAGAGATCTCACCCTAGATATTTTAAGAAGAAAGTATGTAACATAGGTAGATGCTTATGAGAGTACAGGAAGGTTAGAAGAAGCAAGTTTTAGGTTGGTCTTCCTCAGATTTCTGGAACAATACAGGTGATTCACTAGGGCAGCTCCTGTCTTGGAGGCTGCCTCAGAAACTCTGCTAAACACAAGACACCAATGTGAGGGAAATAATTGCCTCTCATTTCAGAGAAATTGGAGAATGGACGTCCATCTTTTCAATTAGGAAGTCAGATCAGGAAGATGTGTCTGCTCAATTGCACCTCAACACTCAGGAATCTGGAGAATAGACTGCTGTACAAGGAATCCTCAAGTGTCCACTATCTTGTTAATCAGCTACCAGTAGCCTAGAAGTGATTTTCAAACTTCAATGTAAATCAAATGAAAATCTTGCTAAAATACAGATTGCTGGACCTACCTCAACAATTTCTAACTCAGTAAGTTGAGGGTGGGGTCAAGAATTTACACTTCTAACAAGTTCCCAAGTCACAGTACTTCTGCTGGTCAGGGACCAAACTTGGAGAACCACTGACCTAGAAGTATCAGAAGGTGGCCCTTCCCTCACGTCTACCCCCAAGTCTGTTATTGAGTACAACGTGTAGAAACTGATTTGAAATCAGAACCATGGTTGTGAGACAGCATAAGAAATGTAGTTTTTAACTTTCCAACCCTTCCAACAAGAAAAAGGTTATAAGGGGAGATGAGAGAGCTAGTCCAGACACTTAATACTCAGAGATCTAAACCACTGATCACATAAACCATTGATACTATTCTGAGTTGGTTTTCAGAAATTCAGAATGGGTTAACATTCACCACTATCAAATTCTACTGCACGTATTTATTGAAATTATTGTAAAAGTACTAAAGTCATCACTGTGAACATGAAACATCTCTATTTTCTATGTGCATACATGTGAAAATTAAGTTTAAATTGTAGTTTTCCATGTCTTGGTGTCCAAAAAAATCCCAATATGCACATGTATTTTGTATGTGGAAGATTTTCATGGGACCTAAAGGAAAGTTTTTATATCATGCTATCTTAAACTAAATTGGCATTTTCTCAATGAGAAAGAAAAATGATTTTATTATTTGTTGATTCTCTTTCCAAATAATAAGATTTGACCCATGTGTATACCCATCAGTTTTTTATATCCCTTCTTCTTTAGCAGAGCAGCTTTGGTGACCATAAATATGACTGTCTTATATTCATTCCACACCTCAGACATAAAATTGGAGATGGGAAATTTGTTTTCAGTGGTGATTTGAAGAAGGTGCTGATGAATTTTATGCTGTTTGCCAAGTTAGTCTCATTTGATTAAATAGCATGTTTGCACTAAAGAGAAGAAGCAGGAAAGGTATAAGGAGGAAGACAGCCCACCAGTACACAATGAGTTGGCACATATGCTGCACTTAACATCCCCTGGGTGATGGTGGCTTGTGTGATAATTATTTCGCAGGTGCAACAACCTCATTATTCAGGTACATCAGGAAGTGCTAAGACAATTCCCAGCAGAAGTAAAAGTGGAACTCAAACAATAGTAACTCAGCTGAGTACATCAAATGACATGGGGTGTTTCTGAGCTTGAGGCTGACCAATAGCTATGAGCTTGTCATAATAGTTTGCCTTAACTCTTCATAAGCAAATATCTTTGTTCTATATTCTTGTTTGATAGGCAAAGCTGAGTGTCTCACTTAAGAGAATATGACTTCTGTTTAATTAAGCAGATATGCATCCACAGCATAAATTTTCAACTATCTAATCCATAACTCAGTCCTGATTTCAGCATCCATATCTCCAATACCACTAGGCAATAATCAATACTTTTAAATGACCACATAAATTAAGGCAACCTTAAGAGCCTTTCTGGAAAAAATAAATATCCTATGGCTATTCCCTAAATAATGATTGCTAAATCACTTTCAGCAAAAATGGCTGATGGTAGCTCTCTCTTTGCGAAAAAAATTCCCCAAATATGTTTGCTAAGTCGTTGCAGTATTTTTTTCATATCAGCTTCTGTAATAAGGAGGACTTCATTTAACACTAATATAAACTTTTGCAATGAGTCAAATACTATGGGAAAGTGAGGAGTAAGAAAGGGAGCTAAACAGGGAATTCTTTTGAAATGTGATTAAAATGTAAGTAAATTAAGATTTCTGAAGGCAGAGGTGTCTCCTTCAGGATAATACAGGTCAGGGTTTCCTTTCCTCTGAGTGTTATACTATCATCTCATACCCAATTCATTCAGAAATCAATCACTAGAGTGATCAATCAATCATTGTCAGCACCACTAATTTGGCACTTAGTATATACTGTCTAGTGTGTTTCCCTGTTTGTATTGTCCAAGTTTGCTAAAAATAAACATATATTTTATTATTCAGAAAAAAATTTTTAAAATAAAACAGGTTACTCTGAGCCTTTACAATGGTTCTCTGTCAACGTACTACGATTAACACAAGTGTTTTGAACAGTTTATGTTTGAATAAGATCCATTTTTTATCCGGGAAAGGTGTCAAAGGCTCAGACCGGTGGCGTAGAACACAAGGACTGAGAGGAGAGAGAAACAGAAAATGAAAACACAGGCTAATGGAGTCAGCAATGTCTTCCTGCAGCCTTCATTACACAGCAAATGAGAAACAGTGGGTTTACATACTTTGAGTTTTAATCTACATTCTTTAATTTACTTTCATCTAAGTGCAGAAGAAAATGAGTTTTTGGTCGGTTGCTCTAATGGACTAATACTAAGGTTTCTTTTTATTGTCAAAGCTGTAAATATTTAAAAGACACAGAGTTTTGTTTTAGCAATGATATTGAGAGGATATCAATAGAAAGATTCATGATCAAGCAAAATTATAATTTTTAGTTATATGAAGAACTATTTGTGCAAGAGTTCCAAGAACTATTAGAAGTAATGATTGGTAAGATGATAGAGACACTAAACTGTGAGAATCCAGAGCTGGACAAACACAGATACAACTGTGTAGGAATTCAGGCAGTTGTGTCTGAGGGGTTGGGAAGAACGTGGCAAATCATTTATTCTTTCACTCATTCGTTCATTCATTCACCACATACTTACTGAATGTCTAATATGTGTCAAGTTTTTGCTCATGTAGCTAATAGTCAGGGTGGGTCAGAAGGGAAGGGAGGACAAGGAGACACATAACCATGTAAGAAAATACATGATGAGTTAATTTCTGAAAGTAATAACTCATAGAAAACAGAACACAGTGATATGATAGGGTCTTGAAGAATAAATAAAATGTAGACATTGGTAGTTGAAAAATGTTAAGAATTGGGAATATATATAGTAGGAGCAAAAGCAGAGAGCCTAGAATGAGGGTCAGGCAGGAAGTAGTAAGGTTTGAGTTAGTGTGGGCCTGGAAAAGAATGGGGGGAAATTAAACAGGGAAATGTCAACAGGATTGACTGAGGACTAGATATAGGACCTGAATGATGGGAAAGACCCAATGATGGCAGGACTAAACATCAAGGAAAAGTTAAGGCTGGAGACATGGATGTGAGTGGAACCCAAAAGCAAGTGTTAATTGAATAAAGCTCAATATTAATAATTCCTCATATATATGCAGTTATATTTTTAATTTATATGCTTATTTCTCTCGCTAGACTTTGAGTCTTTCATGAAAATAGTGTTTATCCATCTCTATATTCCCAGTACCAATAGAGCATCTGGAGCCTAGTACATGTATAATAAATATGTAATAAATAGATGAGTAAATGAGCAAACAAAATTATATGTCTCCCCAGGACTTTGTAAGCAAGGCAGGACTGATAGTCAGTGATTAGTCTGGTCATATTGGTTGTTTATAGCTATGTCCATTCTGATTGGTCAGTGCACCCATTTTGTTTGATCAGGATCCATACTATACTAATTGTGAAATATTTTTAATACCACTCTGGGAAATAGTTGTTGTTATTTCTAGTTTACCAAATAGGAAACTGATGTTTGAAAAGTTTGGGAATGTTTGCACTACATAAGCCAGTAAGAGCTAGGGATGGGCTTCATAGCATTTTCTCAGGTTGTTTGATCCTAAACTGCCTGTCTTTCATCAGTCTTCTCTCATAGTTTCAACAAGATGGCTAAAAGGCAAGGAAATTAGCTGAGACTGTTCTGATATTGTGATCTATAATAAGAAATATATATTTGGTCTTTGTCCCAATTTCTGGCACAGAGCTCCTAAAACTCTTGGAATTTCCTAAGTGGTAAGAGCAATAAAGTGTCTTTTGTTGTGATAACGGTGACTTTTGGAAAGCACCTTAGGATGGGAGCTGGTTGCCAGGACAGCCAACCTTGTGACCTCTGACTTCTGGGGAGGGGAGAAGACCTGGAGATTAAGTTCAATCACTATTGGCCAATGGTTTAGTCAATTATGCCTATGTAAGAAGCTTCCACTAAAAACCCCAAAAAGAAGGAGGCTCAGAGAGCTTGTTGGTTGGTGAACACCTAGAGATGCTTAGAGACTGGCACCTAAAGAGGGCACAGAAGCTCCACACCCTTTCCCCACACCTTGTCTCCGTGCCTCTTTTTCATCTAGCTGTTCCTGAGTTATATCCGCTTATAATAAACTGGTGATTTAGTAAGTAAGATGTTTCTCTCAGCTCTGTCAGCCACTCTAGGAAATTAATAAAACCTAAGGAAGAGGTCATGGGAACCTCCAGTTTGTAGCCAGTCTGTCAGAAGCACAGGTAACAACTTGCATTTCTGACTGGCATTTGAAATGGGCTTGGTGGGGGTGAAGGGGGAAGGGGAGTCTTGTAGGACTGAGCCCTTAACCTAGGAATCTGACGCTCTCGGGTAGATAGTGTCAGAATTGAGTTGAATTCTCAGACACCCTGCTGCTGTCTGAGAATTGCTTGTTGGTATGGGGAAGCCCAGCTCCTCCCCACACAAAACACAAACACACATAAGTGTGCTTTGGAATTAGCTCCAGGAGCCCCAAAGAGCTATACATTGTTGAGAATCTTTATTTTCAACAGACTGGATCTGTCATGTTTCACACACACACACACTCCAACCCACCATGATCTTATTGAATCTTGTTAATTTTAAGTTCCTAGTAGGGTTGGAAATTCCAGGTCTGCCTTAAATTTCACAAAGCATTAGAATATTCTCTAACGTATTCTAAAATGAAGTATTTTTAATTTTTTTTAAATGACTAAATAAGGTAAAATATACTCCTCTAACCAAATTGATTACAGTACACATTATATGAAGATTTCAGAACAAGGAAGATGAACTCCCACAGCAAGAATGCTCTGTGCTGAGTTTAAACTATTTTGCTAGTATTCCACCCTTACCTTTATTGGTAGCCCAGTTAGCTGCTCTCTTTGTTTCTTTTTATCCCTCAAGCATTAGGCACTTGAAACACTGATGCTGTATCTTGCATTAAAGAGTATTTCCTAGTCCTTTTCTTCTTCTATGTACTTCTCAGATTGGTCCATCTAATAGTACTTCCTGTCACTGGACTTCTCCAGGACTGTATCAAGTGTCTCCATTCTCGTGTCAGTATAATTTTCTGGATGCCCAGTCATTCACATCATCTTTGGTCTTTATTTCTGAACAAATTTTAGAATTTTTTTAATCTGCTTTCTGTTCTAGGACCTTCACTGATCTTTAATCTAAACATTTCCTTTTTACTCCTTTATTTTTTTCCTCCCAGGATTTATTTTCTCTTAAGGACTATTTTGCCTTATATTCTGGCTCTGTTTCTTTGCTTTCTGGTTTTCTCCTACTTTTATTTCCATTGTTTTACAGTCTTTATCACATTTTCCAATCAAACTAAAAGTTCATCTGTAAAGAATTTTATTTCAAAAGTTGTTTACCTCTATTTCATTTCTTTTTAAACTCATATTTATAAACCAGGGTTTCTCAACAATCACATTCTTATATTTTGAACCAAATGATACTGAGCTGTGGAGCCTGTCCTGTGCATTGTAGGATGCTGCTAAATGCCAAATGCACCCTCCAACAGACACACAGTAATTGTGACCACCAAAAATGACTTCAGATATTGTGGAATATTCTCTGGAAGGCAATATTGTTCCCAGTTGACAACCACTGCTGCAGAGGCTGATAAGGCTAGCTTATTTGAGTTCATTTGGCAGGAACTTAGGAAGGGCCACAGAATCTTGGGTTGAGCCCTGGTTCCTTAATTTATTAGCCAAAAATCTTGAACATATGATTTCATTTGTGCTTTCAGTTTCTTTAGCTGTAAAACAAGGTGTGAACAATTATCCTAACTGGCTCGAAGAATAATCTTGAGGGTCCAGTGAAATAATATGTGTAAAAGCTCACTGCACACTCTGCAGCATCAAAATAACAGTTCTTCCCCTAACTTTCTTTTTCCTTTTGGACCGTGAATGAGAACAGGGGAAAGAGTCTTTAAAATTATATTGGATAGGACAATGAAGCCTTCTATTTAAGGGGGAAAATTGCCCCAGTTGGCAGGTTAACTAGATTGCCCATCCACTCCTTCCTTTTCTAATTTCCCAGACTATGAAGAAAATACTCAAGGAGCTTTGTTTCCATTGGAAAATGATAAGCACACAAAGTTCTCTTGGGCTTTCTAATCCCACTTGTCCAATGCAATTGGTATGTCAAAAACCAGAAAGAGTTATGTTTGTGATGGCTCAAAGTAGAACTGACATCCTTTAGGCACTGATATTATTTTTATAGGGAACAAATAGGTTGACAATAAATATAATGTGCTACCTGCAGCACTTTAGGTCTAAAACATTTTGCATATAAACATTTTAACACACAATTTTCATCACATTAAAAGAAAAAAGTGCATAACATGAAGAAGATATACTTAACTTCTCTCAGAATGAGATTCAAAAACAACATCCCCTGGAAATTTGGTTTTCTCACGGGGTACTCTTGATTACAAACAGAAAGACAGGTGCCACTTAGTAAGAAAAGAAATTCATTTCCTTTCATTTCATTTTTCCCTTGTTCACACTTCTTGCACTTCAGTTGCCACTTTAGCTAAGTGACCCCCTTAAATAATCTCATTTACACCTACACACAATTTTTTAACTTGGTCTGGATTTCTTATACCAACATGTGTTGTTCGTAGATGGAAGTTGCTGAGCTTTTCATTCAATTGGGATAATTTCAAGACCATAATGATACCCCTGAAATAAATTATTTAATATATCTTTTGAAAATAGTAAAGCAACTCCTCTGGGTAATTGATGTGAAGTAAGCTACAGCATTGGTTGTATATTCATGTTTCTTCAATGTATGCAATTATCCACTCAGCCTGTACCCATTAATATTATTTTTCTTCCTAAGCTGGAAGTATTTAAAGCCATTAGAAAATAATCCTAAGAATTCTATTTGCTGAATAAATTTTAATTTGCATGGCATCAGGAATTTTTTATTAATGGGAAATAAATTATTGCAATCTTTGGGAAGGAGACAAGTTAATAGCTTTGTGAAAAGCAATGGAGAGAAAATGATCTTGAAAAGGTCAGGTCTCCTGTCACAGTGTCTTCATGCACAATTAAAACAAGTCAAAAAAAGTGGCTATATAATCAGGACCATGAATATGCATTATATCCTAATGAGAGTGTGAAGATGTAGCAGGCTTAGTGCTAAAGTCATGGTGGGGTGGTGACATAAAAATGGTAATTTGTGATGTAGTACTTAACTGTGTTTCTCTTCTTACAGAAAACTTAACTCTTTAGTAGCTAGTCCATCCTACCTTGGTGTAATTAAGCTCTTTCTACTGTTCATGGAACAACAGCAACAAAAATAAAATTAAAAGAACAACCCTATTAATTCTGTGAGAGAAAGAAATAGCCAAACATTATCTACTGCCATGTTTGTGTTAATTTAAGGACTCAATTTTTCATTCTGCCATCAATTGCTTTGATCTTTCGAATAGTTGTATATGTCTGTGTGTGTCTGAGCACATGTATAAGTACATTTTAATTTGAAATAAATTTTACTAGTCCTATCCTTTACTGGTCATACCTGAGCTATCCATGTCACCTCTATTTTTCTATCACCCTTCTTCACTCAGTCACCCTAGGATATTGCATGAATCCCTAACAAATGACAAGGAAAAAGAATAGCATTATGCTTTGACGGAATTTTTAAAATCATGAGCAATTTTTATCTTGAACACCTTATTACAGGATATATTGTTTATGAGTGCTCTTTTCTGTAGGAAAAGCCTTTAGAAATGACATTAGCAGAAATAACAGGCTACGTCAAGAAGTTAACTTAAGTTCTTAAGTGGTCAATTACTTCTGGGTAATGGCAGTTTCACTGGGTCATTCTGCTGCTGCTCTGTGTGCTATTGAGTCAGTTCTGGCTATTCTACATTTTAATTGAAAAGCAGTATGAACATTCTGATTCACTGGTCATTTAATAAAAATGGTCACTGAACAATGACTCTGATTAGCTAATGGCAATTTAAAGGTTTATAGAACTTTTCACAATTCTGCCTGCTTATTCTGGAATATTAATAGAAGAACTTGAACTAAGATTTCTGTTTTTATCTTGATAGGAAGGAAAAAATTTTGGAGAAAAGCAGCATTTTCTCTTCATGCATTTTGGATGGCAACTATAAATAGATAACTCTGAGTGTTTTTGACAATCAGAACCGACATGGGAGGGGTCTTTGTCTCTACCTCTGTTGGAAGTGAACACCAGTCATCCTGTTAGCCTGGTTTCATTTTTCAAAGAATTGTTTCAATGTTTCTACCTAGGATCTCAGTTTATACTGTGAGACCTTACCTCTAGGACTCTGTAAAGCTGAGGGATGACCCTTTCTTACAAATAGTACAGAATGCTGTGATTTCAGAACAAATCAACAAGCCCCCACAAATATTCTTCTATTTGATGCATTTCAACAATTAGAGACTCATTTATTTGGCTGTTTAAATGTGTGGTCATTAAGAATAATAATACGTGTTATAGAATGCTACAAAGAATTCAGAAAGTAGGAGTTAAGGATGTTGAAAACAAGTTTCATCCCTTTATAATTTTCTCAAGCGTCATCCCTAAACATATTCTAAATTGCACTACGTATTGCATAGTTTTCTTTGTGTAGGACTTAAATACATATAGGGTTAAATATTTTCTTTCTTTGCATCAATGCTATTCTTGTCTTATATCAATCATTAAGTACATATTGCTAACTATATAGTACTGATAAGCACAGGAATCAGGAGACTGGAAACAAAAGAAGTGTCTGCATCTTTCAAAACCTGGAGCAGGTTTTGAAATTGAATTCATCCCTAACAATACAGTGATGGAGTATAATTTTTTTAGGCAGGTAGTTATGTAAACATACTCTGCAATATCCACTAGGTGCAGTCAAAAACAAGTTTGATAATACTTAACTAAGCATAAAACAAAAGCATTATCTGGACTTAGTATCATGACTACCCTGAAATAGAAAACATTAAATAACCCAAAGGCCACTCACCTTGAAAGTTCTGGGTTGAGTTTGGTTTGGTTTGGTTTGGTTTTGTGTGTGAGCTTTATTCAAAGGATAATCCCCCTAGACCTTGGTCAGTACCTCTTCACATGTAATATATGCACAATTCTAAAAATTTGTTTCCTTGGGCCATTTTGAGGAGTGTGTGTATCAATGTGGATTTAAAGTCATTAACATGGAGTTTGAGTCCAGTTCTCACATTTAGTTTAATTATAGTTCCATTTCTTAGTAGCTGTTTGACTTAAACAAGCTGATTAAATTTTGAGCTTAATTATCTTTTTACCAATGAAGAAGTAACAATAGCCACTTCACAGAGCTGTAGCAAAAATATGTCAGTGTCTTAGCAGAGTATCTATTTAATAGCAGAACATTGAGACAG
Organism: Phocoena phocoena; assembly: GCF_963924675.1. Taxonomy (NCBI): domain Eukaryota; kingdom Metazoa; phylum Chordata; class Mammalia; order Artiodactyla; family Phocoenidae; genus Phocoena; species Phocoena phocoena. The sequence goes on along the minus strand of NC_089235.1, from coordinate 37,639,614 downwards.
GTTAGCTTCCTTTTTTTATTCTCTCGGTCCGAAGCAGATTAGAAGTAGGACAGCTTCTCCATTGCCCATGGCACTTCCTTATTGATCAAGTCACCCTCATTGATGGGGTTGAGGGGGGATCCAAAGTCCTGAGGTGTACCACTTCCAATGGTTCCCCAGGAAGAGGCAAGAATGGACATTGCCTGACAACTTCCTCCCTTTCTCATCCTGCAAGATGAGGCTAGAAAGCAGCATGCTTCAATCAACAAGGGAACCGAGCAGAGTAGAAACTACATGGAAGCTGTATCTGTGCTTCCCCCTCCTTCCAACTACTCCTTTTCCTCCCTTCCCTTTCCCATCCAGACGCCTTGTGAATGTGAAGGAGATGGAAAAATATCTAGACTCCACAAACAGATCAAACTGTGGTCCTCATCAAACAGAAGGCATAACATCAGATCTTCCTCAGCCTTGGCCTAGGAAATTACGGGGAACAGAAGGAAGAAAGGACAACAAAAATACCCAAAGAAAGTAAAATATATGATAAAAATGGAAATTTTAAGAACTATAGGATTGTATCTATATACACATTAGTAGACTCACCACAAGATTATAAGTTTAATACTAAATCCAATGAAGGTGGATGATATTTTTTAAATGTTGCTGCTGTCATGATAAATTATCAACATACTGATAAATTAAAAGCATTTTTTTCTAAAACTATACAGTAATTGAATAATAATATGACTTAATTCTCAAATTATTGGTTTAAAAGTCTTGGGTGCCATGAGAACAGCTGAATATTTTGCAGGAAATGGGTCCAACATCACATCATTCACTCATTAAGTAAATAGTTATTAAGAGGCCTAAATAGGGAGAAAAGGTTTTAAACAAGCAACCATTTAACTAAATACTACTGAGTAAAAATTTAAAAATACTTTGGTGCAGATTTTATTATAAAATGTATTTGAAGAAAAGCTGTGTTTTTCCAAACTGTTTTCCCATATCATAACATATGTACTATTTATAGCACACATGAAATAGGAATTTCCATAGGTATGCTTCCCATTTGAAAGCTGAAAACCTTGAGGCAAGGAAATGCTATAAAATTGACAAGACCACCCAGGCAATTAATCTTAGGGCTAGAAATTGATGGAATTTCTCTGTTCCTTAGACATGATGGAATTTCTCTGTTCTTAGACAACATTAATCGACTATAGGATTTGCCAGAATAAAGTCTAATGTCTAAATAGCAAGTGCCCTATCTGAGTTTTTCATTTTTTAAAGTTACTGATTCAAAATACAAGTAAATTTAATGGCTATTTTCTGAGCTCCTATATTGTTGTTGAGCTTAGATGAGGCTAAGGATTTTGCTATTCCTACAAGAAACTTACAATCTAACAAAACTCACTTTATAAACCTGCAGGTTTATAAAGCACCTTCATGATTATCATTGTTTTCCAAATTCTGCTTAACCAGAAGACATTAAATGAAGTATGACACTTCAAAAATTATCATGATGCACACATTTTCAAATTTTTGTCTGCTTAAGAATTTCATGGGCTGGTCAGATTCTGATTTAATAAGATCCAAGGATCTGAATGTTCAACAAGCACCTCACGTTGATTCTTACACCTGCAATGAAGACCCCACTTTCAGAATATCTGCCTCAACCTCCTTCCTTGTCCTGTGCTCACTTGTCCACTGGGTTATTTATGATTTAATGCAGGTAGCCAGAGTCTCAGCTGCAGGTTATAGCACTCACACAAATGCTAAAGAAGCACCAATTATAGTATACAGGGAGGTCTGTATGTTAGGGAAGATTTTTATGTTAAGATGAGATACTATAGTGGAAAGATGAAGACCACAATAGGAAGGAGGCAGGAACACATCTAAAATGGAAGAAACATGTTGTTGCAAATGAGGATATAGGACTGGTCAGAGTAAAGGCTACGCCAGTTTGGAGACAGATCAAAGTCCTTTAAATGTAACAGAGAAATCACCAAGAGGGAAGGCTGCCCAAGCCCTCGATAATCAGGTTAGTTGAATATAGAACCCACTCCCATTTCCTCCTTCCCCAACCTTAGAAAAAAAGAAAATAGTAACGTCAAGGAATGGTGAAATATTTTTCATTTGCATGGACTTCAAAGACTGTTATGTGTTAAACCAATAATAACATAATGAAGGGACATGCTTGATTAGGGCTTCAGCACTAACATGGCTTCTTCTAGAACAAATGGAAGACTGTGACTTAGAAGGACTGTATACATGCCAAATCTCATACCTAGAAGGACTGTATATATGCCAAATCTCATACCCAAATGACAGAGTTCATTATTTTAATATGCAGAAAACAGAATATCTTTTTGTTGCACAGAAATGTCTTTGTTATAAGTGGTTCATCTGTGCGCACTTTTTCACATTCAAACCCATTAATTCACTCATTTGTTCATTCAAGAAGTATATATTGTGTGTTACTGTGCATGGAATAATAACAGAGAAAGAGGAATTTAAAAATTAAAAGTATTTTTTTTTCCTAAAGGAGCTTAAATCTAGATTATAGAAAGGGGACAGATTTTAAAGTAAACCAGTGTAGATAAAAAGGTAATCTCTTTATTGGAGAACTAGACAAAATGTAGAAGAAAAATCACACCTGGTATAAGCCAAAGAACTCAGGGAAGATGGAATTATAATGAAGTAGTTAGCCAGGTGGACCAGAAAGACAAAGGTGTGCCAGGCAGCATACATAGTGGCTGCAGGTCAAGGCAGCCTGAGAGAATATGGTGTGTTTGGAGGCTTGGAGAGAGATGAGGCTGAACGAATTAGTAAGGACCAGCTTATGAAGGTTCTTGTACACTGTGCAAAGAAGTTTTAAATATCTCTTCTATGGAGAGAGACACTGAGAAAATTTTAAACACAGTTTGACATTGTGTTTTGAGGTCAGAAAGGTTATTCTAGAAAGTTCATGAAGAAAAGTTAGAATGAGAATAAGTTGCAAAGATTGATCATGAAGGACTTAGCACATCATTATAAAGGTTTTTGAGAGATCATGGAGAGCTACTGAGAGGTTTTAAGCAGGTGAGTAATCTTATTAGATTTACATTTTAGAACGTAATTTTTCCTTTTTTGTAAACAGCGTGAAGGTGGGGTTGAAGATAGCAAGACTAGCTTGTTGAATGGGCAGGTGTGAAGTGGGGACAGTGAGGGGGAGGAGACAGATACCTGAGCTCTTCATGAGATAAAAGTCACCAAACTTGGCCTTGGTTGGATTTGGTGTGTTAGATAGAGCCAAGTAGAGGATGACCCTTAGTACTTCTAGATTTCAAAAATCTGGGTGCTGCCATATGCCAAATATCGGCAGATTTTGAAGGGAAAGAATATGAGTTAGTTTTTTAGATCTTGACAGTTTAATGAAACTTGGAAAATTCGATTGCTATTTGAGGCAGATTTGCCACAAAGCTGATGAAACTTAAGTTTCAGGGCCCCTCCCTCATACAGATCCTTTCCAAGGTCCCAAAAGCTAACCTAGCAAATTTGTATTTATAGTTTTATTTTCTGTAAAGAGAGCATCAAAAGTATAATTTTCAGATTCCACAAACCTGGATCTTCCCCTCCTAAGAGGCAAATGCCACTGTGAATCTAAACCCATGCAGAGAGAGGGGTGTAAGAGAGCAGCATGTACAGAGGGAAATGAAAATGTTATTGTGTTGGTGGTTGCTTGAAATAAATGAGCTATCAGCTGTGCTTTAACTATTTGTTTGATGTAAAGATATTTGTTTTAATAGATATTTGATATACATAAGGTTTAAAGCATGTAGTGCTACTGATCCCTACATGTCATTTTCACAAATTCTTTCTGGAATGTTGTAAAAGTATCACTGAATTGATGAGTAATTGGGCAGAGAAACTTTAAAATTCCCTTGAGCTTAAAAATTTCATGACTGGTGGTTATGCCCTGTGGCCCAGTCATTCCAAACCACTTGTAGTTCCTGGGAAATGTTATTTTGTCTGTTCTTTTCCTAGTACACTTGACAGAAACCTATTCGTTTCTTATACCAAGTTTCTTCTAACCACTTCTACCCCAGAGAACTGGCACTTTCTCTTTCATGCCCCTGTACCTATTACTAGTATATTACTTATAACACTTTACTGCTCTTAAATTTTATGTGCCTCAATTATATAGAACAAGGGTCATCAGACTGTAGCTCAGAGGCAAAATCCAGTTCACCATCTGTTTCTGTAAATATAGTTTTATTGGAAGACAGTCATATCAACACATTTATGTATTTTCTTGGGATGCTTTTGTGCTATATGTAGACAAAATTGAGTAGTTGTGACTGTGGCTTTATGGCCAACAAAGTTTAAAATATTTACTACCTGGCCCTTTACAGAAAAGAAGTTCACCAACTCCTGATATGAAGAATTCTTTGAGAGAAATTTACACGATGTATTCTTTTTCTATATCCTCAATATTTAGCAAGTTCCTGGAATAAAGGAGGTACTCAATAAATATTGAGACAAACAATTTCATCACCATCATCCTTCTCATCCCATTGGACAGTTACATATCAGTGTACAATTTTCCAAAATGTTTAAAAATAATCAGAGGTGTTTCCAAAAAGGACAATGAAAGCCACTGAATGGGGGGATTTGGGAGATTTTGGAGACTCAAAATTGAATAATTGAGTTAAGCATCATGGTCTCCAGAAAGCAAGAAGAATGTAAACAAAACAAGGATGAGGTCAAAACATGTGGGATGAGTAGAGCACCTTCAACTTTTCTCATTTTCTCTCTGTCTCTCTTTCTCTCTATCTCTGTCTCTGTCTCTCTCCTTTCCCTCAGAAATTCATAGATATATACACAAACACACACACTAAAAATTGATTTCAACCTATTTATCATCAGGAGAATAAAAGAAGAGAGGGAGAACTTAAAAAGAGGGTCTATGACCATTAACAAAAGACTTTCTAAATGATAATCTGGTGGATTTCATGATCAGAATTATGGTGATTTTTTTTCCCAGAAACCCAGAAATAAAGCCTTCTATTTATCAACAAATTATTCTATTTGGTATCCTGACTTTTGAAGAAATGCAGACACAGGTGCAAGAAACTTTTCAGTCTTTGCAGCCTGTTTGGCCATTTGGAATGCAAACAATAAAAAGAATTAAAATATAAACATCAACTGTATTTTGCTTTATTGAATTCACAATCAAAAGCTCATCATGTCAACAATGTTGACATAATTAAATAAGATAATTAAAACAATTTTAGAATTAAAATACGCTGGCTTCTTTGATGATTACAAAGTTTATATCTTGGAAAGAGGGCAAAATAAATGGGGACTACTCTTTTTAAGCTTATAAATTACAAAGTTGAAAATCAGTTTATGAATAAAAAGTCAGCACAAACTTTGAAGAAATGTATCTACTTCCCAAATACAGATGTATAGTACAGTTCTAACATTTATACATCAGTATAAAAATTACAGTCAGCATTTAGGTCAAAGGTCTAAAGTTCTCAGTTTTAAGGGTGAACAGAGGCAAAATTATTCCTTAGAAATAATTATCCCTCTGTTGTTAAGTCTCCTTCTTACTCCTCAGTGATGGCTAAGAGGCTGTGGTAGATTATTTGCAAAAATGACCACAAATCTCTCTTCCTTAGACATGGGCCCCCTCGCAGTGTGACTTTGCCACTCTTCTCATGAGGAGGTGGGATCTAATTCCCCTACCTTGGAATCTGGACTGGCCTTGAGACTAGCATTGATTAATGGAATGTGGTGGAAGGAAAGCTGTGTGACTTCCAAGTGTCTGTCTGAAAAGACCTTGCAGCTTCTGCCCTTGCAGAAGCTGAGACCCCCATGCTGTGAAGATTCCAGAGACACAAGAACATGGAGAGAGAGTCCCAACTCTTGCAACCATCCCAGCCACTTAGTCCGATCCTCCAACTGACTGAAGCCTCATGAGTGAACTAGCCAAGAACAGCAAAAGGACTGCCCAGTTGACACAAGTAATAACTTGTTAAAGTTTTCAGCCACTATGGTTTGGGGCTGGTTTGTTATGCTGTAACAAATAACTGATACCGGGGTCAAGACAATTTTAGAGACTACACAGGACTTACCACCATTTATCCAAAGACTATCCATGTGAGAGTGGTAGAAGCAGATGCAGCATTCATTTTTACAGTGTTCATGACATTTTAAAATGCCAAACTATCATTATCTTTATTGGAACAATGTTATATTTTTTGTTTATTAAAAAACCTAAAACCTAAATAATTTATGTCTTGAGACTTACTCAGAAAATCAATGTTGTAATAAAATTCTTATTCCAACAAATTTGTCCTCATTTGGAAAGTATTCTGAACATATCTTTTCATGTGCTTAAAATCTAGTTATCTTCTTATTTTAATTTTCATTTCTTAAGTTGATTGGGAATCTCTTATCTTTTATATTTATAATTCATTTTTATTTCCCCAGAGTCAGTTTTGACCACCATCAATTCCAAAGTCTCTGCTGGAGTGTTCTTAGAATGGAGGTGTGTGATAGTTCTGAAAGCAGGGGTAAAGTACCATTGGGGACTAGCAAGGGAGAAAAGAAGAGAAGTAGATTCTGGGAACCAATTCTCAACCTTCTGAATTCTGATAAATTCCTTTCTTCAAGGACTGAATTCCTTTGGAATCCTTCTCTTTCACTTGCTAAAACTTCCAGGTCCTGACTTTGTTAGGACCTGGCCTATTCCTCCCAAGTAAAATTTGTCTTAATCAAAACGTGCTTCACCAAACATCCTACCTAAAGAGACTCAGCTAGGGAGACTCAGGCCTGAGAGATATTGTCCTGAGCAGACATCTTTTCAAGGACAGTAGTAACTGGTAAGTCAGAGTACAAAATCATGGATATTGTATCTGACTTTTTTTCCTGCTATTTCAACATTGGATAAATAAATTCTGGCATGCTCACTGTGCCCCAACATTAAAATCAGTAAGAAAATCTTGTTCACTGCTGTCAAGAGATGAATTCAATTTGAATTTTAAGGTTTACCACTTCCATAGGGCTTTGGCTCACCTCTAGTTATAGCCTCTAGCTTGTTTCCTCATCAGCCAGCTCCCTCCACCCCCAACACTACCACCAACAACCATTCCACATTTGGCTCTTTGAATAATCCATGACCATCACTCAGTCTCACATGTGGGAGGGGATAAGGCATGAACCAATCCTCCAGGCCCTGTGAGAACACTTCACAATTTTTGACTTCCTGTCATTGAGATTTATACAGCATCCTTGCTTCTGCTTGATCAAGAGTGTGTCCATATGTTTTCTATCTCCCACAGCCCATCAAGTCCCCAAATAATATAATAACTATCACTTCTGAGCATTTACTATGTGCAAGGCACTGTTCTGAGAGTTTTATAACTACTCACTTTATAAATATTTACATCAGCATCGTTATTATCATAATGTCACCCTTAAGTTCTGTGACAATGTGTTTAGTAGCTATTCTTTATAATATGAAGCTACTTACAGCAATTTTCCTCTGCAAGGGGGCTTTACCTAAAATCCCAAATACTTATTACAAAAGCGTAAGAAATATTTTTTCCCTCCCACAGCCTTTTAGAGAATCACAATACACATTAGCATGGTGAAAGTCTTGAGAAGTCTTATAGTTATTTTTCCAATTTATTTAATCTTATTTAACTCATTGCTTCCTAAACTTATTTACCATGGAAACTTTCTCCTTAGCCACTTAACAGTTTTGCAGACACATTTTGAAAATGGTAAATTCTATAAATATAATCAGCAAAACAGTGGGATTCTGATAACATAATAATTCTATTTCCTCTTCATGCAGAACTGGTGAAAACTCAGCAGTATGGCAAAAAAATAGCTCATGTTCTGGTTCTATCTGGATCGTTCTCCGTTTTTTATTTTTTAATATCCCACACTTTTCTAGATCTTTACTGGTCTATGACAGAAAGTCATTCTTTCATATGGAGGCCCTTAATCTTAGTCATCATGTATAATTTATTAAAGGTTCATTTTAAGAACATGAACAAGAGGTCTCTTAAAGGTTCACTCCTTTTACTGCCCAGAGGTGGTTGGGCTCTGTTTCTGTGATATTGCATCTCTTTGTTCTAATTAGAGTGATCTATTTGTTATCTGCTCCTGGGTTCTGGGTGATCTTTTTTCTCTTTGTGATGCAGGGACGGTATAGTTTTTAAATCTCCTTTTGGCAGGAAGCATAACTTTCTGATATAAATCTGAACTGGAAAATGTATCTCTCCTTAAGCAATGACATGCAGATACCTGAACACTTGCTTGTAACAACTAACAGAGGAGTGATAAGGGATGAGGTATCTACTCTCAATATTCCCAGTGATTTTTGTCTCTGTTTGAGGACAGAATACCCAGAAAACTTGCTATAAGTATGACATTCTCCATTGTCCGACAGTAATCTCATAGAAATAGGCCAGGCCAGGGGCTTCCCTGGTGGTGAGGTGGTTGAGAGTCCGCCTACCGATGCAGGGGACACGGGTTCATGCCCCGGTCTGGGAAGATCCCACATGTCGCGGAGCGGCTAGGTCCGTGGGCCATGGCTGCTGAGCCTGCACGTTCAGAGCCTGTGCTCCGCAACGGGAGAGGCCACAGCAGTGAGAGGCCTGCGTACCGCAAAAAAAAAGAAAAACAAGAAATAGGCCAGGCCAATCTATCAAAACATTGGTGCATTACTGAAACAGTTAGGAAAAGAACCAAGGGAGCCACTACAAGTCCTTTGACAGATATAACTCCTGGCGTTTTAATCTTACTCTGTGGTTTTGGTGGCAGTCAATTTAAGGTCATTTTGATCCACTTAGTGCCAGGAATGGTTGTGCCTATATTGCATGTCTGAAGTAGCAGAAATTTCCTCAAGCAATATGAAATCAAAAAGGAAGGAAGTTTTGTCATTCTGCAATAGTCTACTTGGGGTGCTCTTCTAAGAGAGCATTCTAAGGCAACATTGTCCGAAAGAAGTTTCTACAGTATGAAAAATCTTCTATAATATTCATTCTTCAATACAGTAGCTAACAGTCACATGTAGCTACTGAGCATATGAAATGTGGCAAGTATATTGGAAAAAAATGAATTTTAAATTTCATTTATTTTTAATTAAATTTAAATTTGTATAGCCACATGTGGCTAGTGCTACTGTTTTGAACAGTGCAACTCTAAAACTCTTATAGCACAAGTAGTCAGTAGAACCATCAAATCAAAAACATCCATTACTTTTATTTTCCCAAATTAATAAAATTAAAGGAAAAACACAAATCAAAATCTGTAGTGTGCAATACATGTTTCTGTTTATAGTAATGTTTATGTGTGAGTTGTCTCTGTGTGAGACATAGCAACTATAGGTCATCAAAAAGATAGAGTATCAGGAAGAGTAAGAAGATGGCGGAAGAGTAACACATGAAGATCACCTTCCTCCCCACAGATACACCAGAAATACATCTACACGTGGAACTGCTCCTATAGAACAACCACTGAACACTGGCAGAAGACCTCAGACCTCCCAAAAGGCAAGAAACTCCCCCACGTACCTGGGTAGGGCAAAAGAAAAAAGAAACAACAGAGACAAAAGAATAGGAATAGGACTTGCACCAGTGGGAGGGAGCTGTGAAGGAGGAAAGGTTTCCACACACTAGGAAGCCCCTTCGCAGGCGGAGACTGCAGGTGGCGGAGGGGGGGAGCTTCGAAGCCGCGAAGGAGAGCACAGCAACGGGAGTTCGGAGGGCAAAGCGGAGAGATTCCCTCACAGAGGATTGGTGCTGACTGGCACTCAGCAGCCCGAGAGGCTTGTCGGCTCACTCGCCGGGGTGGGCGGGGCTGCGAGCTGAGGATCGGGCTTTAGTCAGAGCGCAGGGAGAGGACTGGGATTGGTGGTGTGAACATAGCCTGAAGGGGTTAGTGCACCACGGCTAGCCGGGAGGGAGTCCGAGGAAAAGTCTGGACCTGCTGAAGAGGCAAGAGACCTTTTTTTCCCTCTTTGTTTCCTGGTACGCGAGGAGAGGGGATTAAAAGCGCTGCATAAAGGAGCTCCAGAGACGGGCGCAAGCCGCAGCTAAAAGCGCGGACCCCAGAGACGGGCATGAGAAGCTAACGCTGCTGCTGCCGCCACCAAGAAACCTGTGTGAGAGCACAGGTCACTATCCACACCTCCCGTCCCGGGAGCCTGTGTAGCCCGCCACTGCCAGGGTCCCAGGATCCAGGGACAACTTCCCAGGGAGAATGCATGGCGTGCCTCAAGCTGGTGCAACGTCACGCCAGCCTCTGCCGCCGGAGGCTCACCCCACAACCGTACCCCTCCCTCTCACTGGCCTGAGTTAGCCAGAGCCCCCTAATCAGCTGCTCCTTTAACCTCGTCCTGTCTCAGTGATGAACAGACGTCCTCCAGCGACCTACACGTAGAGGTCGGGCCAAACCCAAAGCTAAAACCCGGGAGCTGTGAGAACAAAGAAGAGAAAGGGAAATCTCTCCCAGCAGCCTCAGGAGCAGCGGATTAAATCTCCACAATCAACTTGATGTACCCTGCATCTGAGGAATACCTGAATAGACAATGAATCATCCCAAATTGAGGAGGTGGACTTTGGGAACAAGACAGATTATTTTTTCCCCTTTTTCTCTTTTTGTGAGTGTGTATGTGTATGCTTCTGTGAGAAATTTTGTGCGTATAGCTTAGCCTTCACCATTTGTTCTAGGGTTCTGTCCATCTGTTGTTTTTTTTTTAACTTAAAAATTTTTTTTCTTAATAGTTTTTTTATTTTAATAACTTTATTATTTTATCTTATATTATTTTATTTTATCCTCTTTCTTTCCTTCTTTCTTTCTTTCATTCTTTCTTTCTTTCTACTTTTTCTCCTTTATTCTGAGCTGTGTGGATGAAAGGCTCTTGGAGCTCCAGCCAGGAGTCAGTGCTGTGCCTCTGAGATGGGAGAGCCAACTTCAGGACACTGGTCCACGAGAGACCTCCCAGCTCCACATAATATCAAATGAAGAAAATCTCCCAGAGATCTCCATCTATGGTGAAGACCCAGCTTCACTCAACAACAAGCAAGCTACAGTGTTGGACACCCTATGCCAAACAACTAGCAAGACAGGAACACAGCCCCATCCATTAGTACAGAGGCTTCGTACAATCATAATGAGTCCACAGACACCCAAAAACACACCACAGACGTGGACCTGCTCACCAGAAAGACAAGATACAGCCTCATCCACAAGAACACAGGCACTAGTCCCCTCCACCAGAAAGCCTACACAACCCACTGAACCAACCGTACCCACTGGGGACAGACACCAAAACCAATGGGAACTACAAACCTGCAGCCTGCAAAAAGGAGACCCCAAAAACAGTAAGATAAGCAAAATGAGAAGACAGAAAAGCACACAGCACATGGAGGAGCAAGGTAAAAACACGCCAGACCTAAAAAATGAAGAAGAAATAGGCAGTCTACCTGAAAAAGAATTCAGAATAATGATAATAAAGATGATACAAAATCTTAGAAATAGAATAAAGAAAATGCAAGAAACATTTAACAAGGACCTAGAAGAACTAAAGAGGAAACAAGCAATGATGAACAACACAATAAATGAAATTAAAAATACTCTAGAAGGGATCAATAGCAGAATAATGGAGGCAGAAGAATGGATAAATGACCTGGAAGATAAAATAGCGGAAATAATTACTGCAGAGCAGAATAAAGAAAAAGAATGAAAAGAACTGAGGACAGTCTCAGAGACCTCTGGGAAAACATTAAACTCACCAACATTTGAATTATAAGGGTCTCAGAAGAAGAAGAGAAAAAGAAAGGGACTGAGAAAATATTTGAAGAGATTATAGTTGAAAACTTCCCTATTATTAGAAAGGAAATAATTAATCAAGTCCAGGAAGCACAGAGAGTCCCATACAGGATAAATCGAAGAAGAAACACGCCAAGACACATATTAATCAAACTGTCAAAAATTAAATACAAAGAAAATATATTAAAAGCAGCAAGGGAAAAACAACAAATAACACACAAGGGAATCCCCATAAGGTTAACAGCTGATTTTTCAGCAGAAACTCTGCAAGGCAGAAGGGACTGGCAGGACATATTTAAAGTGATGAAAGAGAAAAACCTACAACCAAGATTACTCTACCCAGAAAGGATCTAATTCAGATTTGATGGAGAAATTGAACACTTTACAGACAAGGAAAAGCTGAGAGAGTTCAGCACCACCAAACCAGCTTTACAAAAAATGCTAAAGGAACTCCCCTAGACAGAAAACACAAGAGAAGGAAAAGACCTACAATAAGAAGCCCAAAACAATTAAGAAAATGGGAACAGGAACATACATATCGATAAATACCTTAAATGTAAATGCATTAAATGCTCCTACCAAAAGACACAGACTGGCTGAATGGATACAAAAACAAGACCCATATATATGCTGTCTACAAGAGACCCACTTCAGACCGAGGGACACAGACAGACTGAAAGTAGGGGGATGGAAAAAGATATTCCATGCAAATGGAAATCAAAAGAAAGCTGGAGTAGCAATTCTCATATCAGAAAAAATAGACTATAAAATAAAGACTATTACAAGAGACAAAGAAGGACACTACATAATGATCAAGAGATCTATCCAAGAAGAAGATATAACAATTGCAAATATTTATGCACCCAACATAGGAGCACCTCAACACATAAGGCAAATACTAACAGCCATAAAAGGGGAAATCGACAGTAACACATTCATAGTAGGGGACTTTAACACCCCACTTTCACCAATGGACAGATCATCCAAAATGCAAGTAAATAAGGAAACTCAAGCTTTCAATAATACATTAAATAAGATGGACTTAATTGATATTTATATGACATTCCATCCAAAACCAACAGAATACACATTTTTCTCAAGGGCTCATGGAACATTCACCAGGATAGATCATATCTTGGGTCACAAATCAAGCCTTGGTAAATTTAGGGAAATTGAAATTGTATCAAGTATCTTTTCCGACCACAATGCTATGGGACTAGATATCAATTTCAAGAAAAGATATGTAAAAAATACAAACACATGGAGGCTAAACAATACACTACTTAATAATGAAGTGATCACTGAAGAAATCAAAAAAATACCTAGAAACAAATGACAGTGGAGACACAATGACCCAAAACCTATGGAATGCAGCAAAAGCAGTTCTAAGAGGGAAGTTTATAGCAACACAATCCTACCTTAAGAAACAGGAAGCATCTTTAATAAACAACCTAACCTTGCAACTAAAGCAATTAGAGAAAGAAGAACAAAAGAAACCCAAAGTTAGCAGAAGGAAAGAAATCATAAAGATCAGATCAGAAATAAATGAAAAAGAAGTAAAGGAAACAATAGCAAAGATCAATAAAACCCAAAGCTGGTTCTTTGAGAAGATAAACATATTGATAAACCATTAGCCAGACTTATCAAGAAAAAAAGGGAGAGGACTCAAATCAATAGAATTAGAAACGAAAAAGGAGAAGTAACAACTGACACTGCAGAAATACAAAAGATCATGAGAGATTACAACAAGCAACTCTATGCCAATAAAATGGACAATCTGGAAGAAATGGACAAATTCTTAGAAATGCACAACCTGCCCAGACTGAATCAGGAAGAAATAGAAAATATGAACAGACCAATCACAAGCACTGAAATTGAAACTGTGATTAAAAATCTTCCAACAAACAAAAGCCCAGGACCAGATGGCTTCACAGGCGAATTCTATCAAACATTTAGTGAAGAGCTAAAACCGATCCTTCTCAAACTCTGCTAAAATATAGCAGAGGGAGAAATACTCCCAAAGTCATTCTACGAGACCACCATGACCCTGATACCAAAACCAGATAAAGACGTCAAAAAGAAAGAAAACTACAGGCCAATATCACTGATGAACATAGATGCAGAAATCCTCAACAAAATACTAGCAAACAGAATCCAACAGCACATTAGAAGGATCATACACCATGTTCAAGTAGGATTTATCTCAGGAATGCAAGGATTCTTCAATATACACAAATCAATCAATGTGATACACCATATTAACAAATTGAAGGAGAGAAACCAAATAATCATCTCAATAGATGCAGAGAAAGCTTTCAACAAAATTCAAAATTCAACAAAATTTATGAAAAAAACACTACAGAAAGTAGGCATAGAGGGAACTTTCCTCAACTTAATAAAGGTCATATATGACAAACCCACAGCCAACATCGTCCTCAATGGTGAAAAACTGAAACCATTCCCACTAAGATCAGGAACAAGACAAGGTTGCCCACACTCGCCACTCTTATTCAACATAGTTTTGGAAGTTTTAGCCACAGCATTCAGAGAAGAAAAAGAAATAAAAGGAATCCAAATCAGAAAAGAAGAAGTAAAGCTGTCACTGTTTGCAGATGACATGATAATATACACAGAAAATCCTAAAGATGCTACCAGAAAACTACTAGAGCTAATCAATGAATTTGGTAAAGTAGCAGGATACAAAATTAATGCACAGAAATCTCTGGCATTCCTATAGACTAATGATGAAAAATCTGAAAGTGAAATTAAGAAAACACTCCCATTTACCATTGCAACAAAAGTAATAAAATATCTAGGAATAAGCCTACCTAAGGAGACAAAAGACCTGTATGCAGAAAATTATAAGACACTGATGAAAGAAATTAAAGATGATACAAATAGATGGAGAGATATACCATGTTCTTGGATTGGAAGAATCAACGTTTTGAAAATGACTCTACTACCCAAAGCAAGCTACAGATTCAATGCAATCCCTATCAAACTACCACTGGCATTTTTCACAGAACTAGAACAAAAAATGTCACAATTTGTATGGAAACACAAAAGGCACCGTATAGCCAACGCAATCTTGAGGAACATAAACAGAGCTGGAGGAATCAGGCTCCCTGAGTTCGGACTATACTACAAAGCTGCAGTAATCAAGACAGTGTGGTACTGGCACAGAAACAGAAATATAGATCAATGGAACAGTATAGAAAGCCCAGAGATAAACCCACCCACATATGGTCACCTTATCTTTGATAAAGGAGGCAAGAATATACAGTGGAAAAAGACAGTGTCTTCAATAAGTGGTGCTGGGAAAACTGAACAGATACATGTAAAAGAATGGAATTAGAACACTCCTTAACACCATGTACAAAAATAAACTCAAAATGGATTAAAGACCTAAATGTAAGACCAGACACTATCAAACTCTTAGAGGAAAACATAGGCAGAACACTCTTTGACATAAAACACAGCAAGATCTTTTTTGACCCACCTCCTAGAGGAATGGAAATAAAAACAAATATAAACAAATAGGACCTAATGAAACTTAAAAGCTTTTGTGCAGCAAAGGAAACCATAAACAAGATGAAAAGACATCCCTCAGAATGGGAGAAAATATTTGCAAATGAAGCAACTGACAAAGGATTAATCTCCAAAATTTACAAGCAGCTCATGCAGCTCAATAACAAAAAAACAACAACCCAATCCAAAAATGGGCAGAAGACCTAAATAGACATTTCTCCAAAGATATACAGATTGCAAACAAATGAAATAATTCTCAACATTATTAATCATTAGAGAAATGCCAATCAAAAGTACAATGAGATATCATTTCACACTGGTCACAGTGGCCATCATCCAAAAATCTACAAACAAGAAGTGCTGGAGAGGGTGTGGAGAAAAGGGAACACTCTTGCACTGCTTGTGGGAATGTAAATTGATAGAGCCACTATGGAGAACAGTATGGAGGTTCCTTAAAAAACTGAAAATAGAAGTACTATATGACTCAGCAATCCCACTACTGGGCATATTCCCTGAGAAAACCATAATTCAAAAATAGTCATGTACCAAAAGGTTCATTGCAGCTCTATTTACAATAGCCAGGAGATGGAAGCAACCTAAGTGTCCATCAACAGATGAATGGATAAAGAAGATGTGGCACATATATACAATGGAATATTACTCAGCCATAAAAAGAAACAAAATTGAGTTATTTGTAGTGAGGTGGATGGACCTAGAGTCTGTCATACAGAGTGAAGTAAGTCAGAAAGAGAAAAACAAATACCGTATACTAACACATATACATGGAATCTAAGAAAAAAAAAAAAAAAAGAAGTCATGAAGAACCTAGGGTAAGATGGGAATGGAGACGCAGACCTACTATAGAATGGACTTGAGAATGTGCAGAGGAGGAAGGGTAGGGTATGACAAAGTGAGAAAGTGGCATGGACATATATACACTACCAAACATAGAATAGGTAGCTAGTGGGAAGCAGCCACATAGCACAGGGAGATCAGCTCAGTGCTTTGTGACCACCTAGAGGGTTGGGATAGGGAGGGTGGGAGGGAGGGAGATGCAAAAGGGAAGAAATATGGGAACATGTGTATATGTATAACTGATTCACTCTGTTATAAAGAAGAAACTAACACACCATTGTAAAGCAATTATACTCCAATAAAGATGTTAAAAAAAAAAAAAGAGTATCTAGTAGGCATCATGCCTGGTACTAGGTACAGGAGAAAATAGGAGACATCAAGGTAAACAAAGTTGTGAAGAGCAACTTATAGCATCTGGGATGAATTGGGCATGAAATAAGAAACAAAACAATTAAGCAAAATTGTAATTAACTCACTAAAGGAAAATGTTACATACTAAAAAGCAAAATGTTTAAATGATTTGGGGTTTCATTCACTGACCATAAAACAAAAAATGAAAACATAGAGTTAGTGAAAAGAAAGTCTAAATTCTGGACTTGTTTTGTGAGGATCTCCTGTCCTTGTTCTTACGTCCTTCCAAATAAAGTTCAACATCCAGATCTTGAATGAATGGTTCTAGATCCTAGAGGGTCCAGAAGTCAACGCATTCAACAAAAATAAGGTCTTCCCAAACACTCCTGAAACTTAACTTTAGCCTGGTTTGACTCAGGTTTAACTTTCAGTCATTTGTTTTCTTGTAACTTTAGCATGCTGCAAAACAAAATAGAAATGTCAATAAAAAACATACATTGCCAAATACATTGGAACATTAAAAAGGTCACAGGGGAGAATTTGACAACTAGTGATAAAGTTAAATTTGAAGTACATACAATTGGCTGATGTAAGTATAGTTTACTTGTCAATATAACAGTCCTTAAAAAGATCACAAAATCAGGAGGATATAAACTATTACACTAAGGTTGAGTTATAATATTCTTTCTAGACATTAGCAGGATAAATTGAACTGAATGAAGCAAAGAAATGTACAATGTGGATTAGGGAGAGGGATGGACTGGGAATTTGGGGTTGGTAGATAGATGCAAACTATTACATTTAGAATGGATAAGCAACAAGGTCCTACTGTATAGGACAGGGAACTATTTCTAATCTCCTAGGATAAACCATAATGGAAAAGAATATTTTTTAAAAAGTCTATGTGTGTAAAACTGGTCACTTTGCTGTACAGCAGAGATTGGCACAACATTGTAAATCAGTTATACTTCAATTAAAAAAAAGAGAAATGTACGGATGTGAAAAAAAAAAAGATGAAGAAAAAGTAAAATGTAATACAGGAAGAATAAGCTAGTTGAAAATATCAAAGCAAAATAGCCAGACTGCAGCGAGAAATGAATTCTTTGGTGTGATGTATCCATTATCTGATTTTGGATTTAAATGCAAAGTAAAAATATAAAAAAAGCTTTGACATCATAATGTATTCTCTTTGCAGATATCTGAATTGATTCTTACATGATATGATAAATATCTGTGAATAAAAAACCCACATGGCTTCTAGTTTTATCTCCTCAGCCAGTTATTAACTAATCTTTTCTAAAGTCCAACATTAAATGAATACCAAAAAACCTAGCTTCATTTATTTTACTCTGAATGACATTTAATAACTTTAAAGTTTTTTTTAACATGAAGACTTTTCTTACACTTTTGTTTAAATGCTATTTGATTTTACTTTATCTTATTAAACGCCCTTAGTACACCCTTAACGTGTCTATGTATTTTTTGCCTTCTTTTTAAGTGATTTATTGAATTGATTTTTCTTTTTTTTTTTCTTTTTTGTACTGAAGTAGAGTTAACTGCCAATCTGCCAATCTTATATTAGTTTTGGGTGTACAAAGCTGTGATTCCATACTTTTATAGATTATGAAAAATACAAAGTTATTACCCTATTACTGTGTGCTTTACACTATATCCTTCTGACTTATTTTATAACTGATAGGTTGAAATTCTTAGACCCTTCACCGATTTAACACATCTGCTCACCCATTACCCCCTGGCAACTACTAGATTGTTCTCTGTGTCTGTGAATCTCTTTCTGTTTTATTATATTTATTTGTTTTGTTTTTCAATTTCCACATATAAATGAAAACATACAGTATTTGTCTTTCTCTGTGTGACTTATTTCACATAAATAAGGCCCTTTAGGCCCATCCATGTTGTCAAAAATGGTAAACTTTCATTATTTTTTATGGCTAATAATAACCACATCTTCTTTATTTATTCATCTATCAGTGGACACTTAGGTTGCATCCATATTGTGGCTATTGTATTGAATAAATATTGCTAAAATGAACATAGGAGTGCATTATCTTTTCAAATTAGTGTTTTCATTTTTCAGATAAATACCCAGGAGTGGAATTCCTGGTTTGTATGGCAGTTCTATTTCTTTGTTTGTTTCAACTGTCACCTTATTGCAAGATGGTTGAATTAATTAAAAATTTAAACTATAACTTGATAATCTTTAGTCCAGTACCAAATTTTATTCAAAGCAAACTGCTTATTCAGAAGTGATCATGGAACAATTCAATGCAGAGCAAGAAGAATGAGAGAAACATCTTACTGGCCAATAGACTTTTATTTCTCGCATTATATGAAACTCAAAATTTCATTTTTAAGAAAGGTCAACTCTAACTTCAGTAGACAGCGATATACAAAGATTCTGTCACATAGGCTAGTTTCCATTTAGTCAATCAACTATTTCTAGCTCTCTCAGTTGGGATAGATGCATTTACAGAACTGGATGTGCTTTAGCCTTCTTTGCGAGCAGCTTTAGATGTGCAATGCACTTGTCAATTGTCTCCTTCTCCTCCTGTGCATAGATGCTCTGCACCACATGCTTCTCCACCCAGACTATCATGTGCTCTTGTTCCTTTTGACGCATCATATTCTGCACAGAGATACGATAGTCCAGGCGATTCTTTATCTCCTTGTATACTCTATGCAACCGTTCCCATTAAGTAACCTCCAAGGCCATAGCAATGTTATTCCTTTGGACATCAAAAAGGTAATGGAGCTTTTGAACCAGTGCCTGCTGTGACTTCTTCAGATCAATCGCATCCTGGATTTGTTTGATGAAAGACTGTTTTGCCTCTTCCAGTTGGGCAATTTTTTGCTCATTGAGTTTATCAGCAAATTCCCCAATAGAGGCACCATATTTTTAAACTACATAGACAAGCAATCCTATTGTTGATATGGTGGAGAAAGTCTCTGGAGTTATCACGTATATTTCTTTGGAGAGTAAATATAAGATAAGCCCAGTTCTGAGCACATAGGTTACTGTTACACCAGTTTCAGGATAAAGGAACTGGAAGATCTCCTCAGGTATCAGCCCCAAATGAACTTTTTCTCCATATTCAGGAAGAGGTGGTACAGAGGCAAGACTTGGCGGCCCTGTATGAAAGATCCTTGTTGCCTGCAATACCCCTGGACTGAGGAGGGCTGCACTCTTCAGAGAGGGGCCTGCTGCAGTGGCAGCAGAAAGTACCACCGGGTAGCATCTACACAGCAGTCTTGGTGCTCCAGTAGCAGTTCTATTATTAATTTTTGAGGAAACTCCATAATGTTTTCATAATTGAGTATGATGTTAGCTGTAGGGTTGTCATAAATGGACTTTATTATATTGATGTATGTTCCCTCTATACAATTTTTGTTGAGAGGTGTTTTTTTTTATCATGAAGGGATGTTGAATTTTATCAAATGCTTTTTCTGCATTTATTTAGGTGATCATGTGATTTTTATCCTTTGCTTTGTTAATATGGTGTATTGCATTGATTAATTTGTGGATATTGCACCATCCTTGCATCTCTGAAATAAATCTCAATCGGTGACGTATGAATCTTTTAATGTATTGTTGAATTTGGTTTGCTAATATTTTGTTGAAAATGTTTGCATCTATGCTCATCGGGGATACTGGCCTGTGATTTCTTTCTTTTTTTTTTTTTTTGGTAGGGTCTTTGGTTTTATTATCAAGGTAATGCTGGATTTGTAGAATGAATTTGGGACTTCCCTGGTGGTGCAGTGGTTAAGAATCCATCTGCCAGTGCAGGGGGCATGGCTTTGAGCCCTGGTTCTGGAAGATCCCACATGCTGTGGAGCAACTAAGCCTGTGTGCCACAGCTACTGAGCCTCTGCTCTAGAGCCCATGAACCATAACTACTGAGCCTGTGTGCCACAAATACTGAAGACAGTGGTCCTAGCACCCTTGCTCCACAATAAGAGAAGCCACATGATGAGAAGCCCTCACACCACAACAAAGAGTAGCCCCCACTCGCCACAACTAGAGAAAGCCCCTGTGCAGCAACAAAGACCCAAAGCAGCCAAAATATAAATAAAGAAAAGAAAATTTTAAAATATATATTATTTTAAAAATTATATGTTTAAAAAAATAAAGAATGAGTTGGAAGTGTTCCCTCCTCTTCAATTTTTTAGAATTAGGTTGAGAAAAATATGTGTTAACTCTTCTCTTTAAATGTTTGGTAGATCTCCTGTGAAGCCATCTGGTTCTGAACTTTGGTTTATTGGGAATATTTTGATTACTGATTCAATTTCAATACTAGATTTTCTATTTTTTCTTGATTCAGTTATGGAAGATTGTATATTTCTAGAAATGTATCCATTTCTTCTAGGTTGTCCAATTCAATGGCATATAACTCTTGGTAGTATTTTCTTATGACTGTATTTCTGTGACATCAGTTGTAACTCCTCTTTCATTTCTAATTTTCTTTGCATTCTTTCTTTTCTTTTCTTGATAAGAGGCTGACTAAAGGTTTATCAATTTTGTTTACCTTTTCAAAGAATCAGCTGTTAGTTTCATTGGTCTTTTCTATTGTTTTTGGTCTATATTTTATTTACTTCCACTCTGATCTCTATTATTTCCTTTCTTCTACTAACTTTGAGCTTTGTTTTTGGTTTGTTTGTTTTTTTTCTAATTTCTTTAAGTGTAAATTTAAGTTGTTTATTTGAGATTTTTTCTTGTTTCTTGAAATAGGTTTGTATAGCTACAAAATTCCTTATTAAAACTGCTTTTGCTGCATCCTATAGATTTTGGAAAGTTGTGTTTCTATTTTCATTCATCTCAAGGTATTTTTGATTTTCTCTTGTATTTCTTCATTGACCCATTTGTTTTTTAGTAGCATGCTGTTTAGTCTCCAAGTGTTTGAGGTTTTTTCCAGTTTTCTTCCTGATATTGATTTCTACTTTCATAACGTTGTTGGAAAAGATGCTTGATATGATTTTAATCTTCTTAAATTTATTGAGACTTGTTTTGTGACCTAGCATGTGATCTGTCCTGGAGTATCTTCCATGTGCACTTGAATAGAATGCATGTTCTGCTGTTTTGGATGGAATATTCTGTAGATGTCTATTAAGTCCATCCAGTCTAATGTGTTACGGCCAATGTTTCCTTACTGAGTTTCTGTCTGGATGATTTATCCATTTTTGTAAGTGGAGTATTAAAGTCTCCTGTTATTATTACATACTGTCAATTTCTCCCTTTATGTCTGTTAATATTTGCTTTATGTATTTGGATGCTCCTGTATTATGTCCATATATGTTTACAAATGCTATATTCTCTTTATGGATTGACCTCTTTATCATGATGTAATGCCCTTTTGTCTTTTGTTATAGCCTTTGTTTTAAAGTCTACTTTGTCTGATAGGAGCATTGCTACCCCAGCTAGCTTTCTTTTCATTTCCATTTACATACAATATCTTTTTATATCCCCTCACATTCAGTCCATGTGTGTGTTTAGCTCTTAAGTGAGTCTCTCGTAGGCAGCATATAGATGGGTCTTCTTTTTTATCCATTCAGCTACCCTGTGTCATTTGATTGGGGCATTTAGTCCATTTACATTTAAAGTGATTATTGAAAAGTGTGTATTTATTGACCTTTTGTTACTTGTTTTCTGATTGTTTTTGCAGTTCTTCTCTGTTCTTTTCTTCTTTTTTTAGCCTCTTCCCTTGTGATGTGATGATTTTCTTTAATGTCATGTTTGGGCTCCTTTCTCTTTTTGTGTGTGTATGTATTGTAGGTTTTTGGGTTTTCGTTATCATGAGGTATGTTTATATCTATATGTAGATTTAAAAAATATATATATGCATATGTAAATATACATATATATTTAAGCCAATAGTTGTTTAAATTCAACACCTTCTAAATGTTCTACATTTTTTACTCCCCCGTCCAACTTTTATGTTTTTATATCATATTTTACATCTTCTTATGTATCCCATAACTGCTTACTGCAGTTATAGTGATTTTTATGACTTTTGTCTTTTAACCTACCTACTAGCTTTTTATGTGGTTGATCCACTGCCTTTGCTATATATTTGCTTTTACCGGCAAGATATTTTTCCTTTGCATATAAACATATTTCTTATTATGGCCTATTATTTTCCACTTAAAGAAGATCCTTTAACATTTCCTGTAAGGCCAGTTTAGTAGTGATGAACTCTTAGTTTTTCTTGTCTGGGAAACTCTTATCTCTCTTCAATTTTGAATGATAACCTTGCCTGAATGATATCCTGGTTGTAGGTATTTTTCCTTTCAGTATTTTAACTATATCATGCCATTCCCTTCTGGCCAGCAAAGTTTCTGCTGAAAAATCAGCTGATTGCCTTAAGGAGTTCCTTTGTATGTGACTCTTTGTTTTTCTCTTGCTGCCTTTAAAATTATCTCTTTAACTTTAAATTTTGCCATTTAAATTATGATATGTCTTGGTGTGGATGTCTTTGGGTTCATCTTGTTTGGGACTCTCTGTGCTTCCTGGACCTGGATGTCTGTTTCCTAGTGCAGGTTAGGGAAATTGTTCACCATTAAGTCATCTCATATATTTTCTGCCCCTTTCTCTTTCTCTTCTCTTTCTGGAACTACTGTAATGTGAATGTTAATATTCTTGATGTTGTCCCTAAAGTTCCTTAAACTATCCTCATTTTTTCAAATTTTCTTTGTACTGTTCTGATTGGGTGATTTCTGCTATTCTCTCTTCCAGGTTGCTTATGCATTTTTCTGTATCATTTAATCTGCTGTTGATTACCTCTAACCTATTTTTCGTTTTACTTACTGTATTTTTCAACTTTGATAAATACTTTTTAAAAATTTTTCTGTTGAAATTCTCACTGTGTTCCTCAATTCTTCTTCCAAGTCAGTGAACATTTTTGTAGCAGTTTCTTTGAACTCTTTATCAGGTAAATTACTTATCTCCATATCATTAGTCCCCCCTGCACCCCCTCCCAGGGGATTTATCTTGCTCTTTCACTTGGAACATATTCCTGTTTTCTAATTTTGTTTGACTTTTTGTGTTTTTCTCTATAAATTAGACAAAACAGTTACCTGTCCCAGTCTTGAAGATGTGTCCTTGTGTAGGAGCATTGCTATGTACACTGAGTGTGTCTGGTGGCTTTAGAAAGAGTGCTGGAGCTAAAGCAAGCCCTAGCTGAGGGCTTTTCTGGTGCATGCCAAGGCCACCACCTTGGTGTGTCTGGGGAAGAGATCTGGAGCTGGAGGGGTTAAAGCCAAAGCCTGGCACAGGCTGGGGCTTCTCCTGGGGTGCACCCAGGGCTGCTGCCTTGATGGAAGGTGACTAGAGCCAAAGCCCAGCACCAGCTGGGGCTTTCCCCAGAGTGTGCTGGGATCCACTACTTTGGCAGTGGTGTTGGAGCCAGAGTCTAGTGTGGGCTGGGGTGCATGCTGGAATAGCCATGGAAGGCTGGCTAGAATGTCAAGCACTTTTCAATCTGATTCCTGTGTGCTGGGACTCAGAGCAAGTAAATTTGTGTGTGTGCCCTTTAAGAGTAGATTCTTAGTTTTCTACAGTCCTCTGGCTCTCCTGGTCCTAAGCCCTGCTGTTTTTCAAAACCAGCTAGAGGGGAGTTGTCTTTCATGTACTGATCTCAGGGCTAGGGTGCCCATAGTGGACTCTAACCCCTCACTCCTTAGGGAGGACCTCCAAGTTCGAGATACCTCCTTTCACTTTGTGTTGCCTACTAGGGGTATGGGTCTTGACTAAATTCCTTCTCTTCCCTTCTTACCTGTCTCAGTGTTTTCTGTTTTTTGTTTTTTTTTTTTTTATCCTTAATTGTAGAATAGCTGTTCTGCTAGTCTTTAGATCATTCTCAGAGAGACTTTTTATATACTTACTTGTAGTTTTGATGTGTCAAAACTCGGAGGAGGTGAGCTCACAGTCTTCCTTCTCTACCATCTTGATCCTGCCTCAGTGTGTCTATGTTGAAATGCTAGGAGGACTACTTAATTACTTTATTAAGCTCCTTTTCTCAGAAAAAAATAGTCCTATTACATTGTATTTAGTTTCCCACTGTAAATTTGTCCCCAAATTCTCTCTTTCCTAGTATTTACATTCTAGTATGTAAGACACAGGATAGAAAGTTATTTTTCAACATTTTGAGTTTGTCCTGTTCTAAACATGTAAAATAATGGGAGAACTTCACATCCCAACTACTTACCCAAGGAATACCCAAGATTTTGTTTCATCTGTTTGTTTGTTCAGCTATTGCTTTCATTGAGCCCTATCAGTTGTTTGGTTACCTGAAATCCTCTTACCAGCAACCTTATGACTTGATTGCTTGGCCAATCCCCTGAGTAAATTTAGGTGTATCGCCCAATGAGAAAATGATGCCTCCCTCATTCTCACCTAACAAAAGAAGGAGTTATGTCAGTCCAAGTTATTGTAAATTGAGACAGGGTATAAAAAACCTGAAGTGATTCTAGCACCTAGAGATGAGCTATCTGTCTTACCTTGAAACCCTGAAACTTCTGAGTATTTCGCTTAGCTACAGAGGTTGTGGTCAGCACCATGGACTGTAGGCTGCTAATAACCCATATAATTTTGTTGCATATACAAATTACAGTCATTTGTAGAGTATTATAAAAATATTTTATTCTTTATGTTTAAAAACCTATAACTATATTGTTTGTTAGTATAAATATTTTATTATGAATTTGTTTTTTATGTTCAGCCTTTATATCCTGGAATCACTACAGCATAAACTATTATATAAACTTAGCTATATGGATCAACTATCCTTACCCAACTACTTGAAAATATCTAATGTACTGATGAATTTTATTTTAAGCTTTTCTCAAAGCAGATTCAAATGTTATTTTCTACCTTTGCCAATCTTTGGACATTTTAGCATTACTGCTTTACAAGAATTGCCTTCATCTTAAATAGCTATAAATTATTAGCCCATTAATTGGATGTGATAAAGAACTTCCATTAGATAAAAATATAAATCTTATTGACACAGAGACACAAGAATTATTCATTTGAATATTGCCAACTATTACCCTTCACACATACATCAGAAAGCTGTGTTCTCACTCTCTAATTTAAATGCAATTGATAATTAAAATGTAATCTTAAAGTGTGACCAGAATTTATATTTCTGTAAATTATTTAAGTCACAAACATCAGAGGACTATATAACTAAAATGGCATATATTTCACACATTATGAATAAAAATTTATTTTTCCAGGTATCAGCAGAAAAAAAGCAAATATGTACTTTATACAGATGTAAATTAAAATCTAGCAATCCTTTCACCAAAGGACATGTCCGCAGGATATTTCAAATCATGAAGTGTGTGGCTACACTCATTAACTCATGGGAATTAACCATCTGGCACATGATATCCCCACTGGTTTGAAAGAAAAATAGGTCTTTTTAAACAAAACGCTCTCAATTCAGTATGCAGAACAGTCATCAATAGAATACTCACTGTTGGGTTGAAACACAAGGAAATAAGATCTGGGGCATAGAACAAGTCATCCTTAAAAAGTTATTAGAATCTCAGTGACATTGATAAAAGACCACACAGCAACATTTTGCCTAACCAAAGATTTGATGCCAAATAAGACAGCTGTATATGAAATAGAGGTTCTACTCACTACTACCTACAGGAGTTTATATTAACTATAATATAGTTATAGTTAATATAAACTAACTGCTAACTATATAACTATCTGTGTACTTATACCTATAATAATACCTATATAGCTACTTATATGCCTGTAGTAGGATTCTATAGGTTAACATCTGCTCCTTCCACCCATGGACCTAGCTTTGGAAAACTGTGCTCTGCTGATTGAACCTAAAATGTACCTGTGCTAATAAGCAGTCCAATTTTATTTGAATCTCTCTGGTACTCTACTACCAACCAAATCAGCAACCTAACTCTTTCTCACCCCAAATAAGTGGAATAGGTAGAAATGTTTATAAATGTAAAATAATTTACCCTAAAATTCCCATATTAAGACACAGTACACTGTAACTCTGAGTAATATAAATTATGGAATTTTATATACACTATTAATTAAAAACCACAAAAATTAAACCTTTGCTCTATTACAAAACCAATTCTTATTACTCTATGATAGAGAGTCACAGTAGGGGGGTGTCATCATCTGTTTTATAAGCATTACTTGAGTGCCTCCTATGTATTCCAGCTTCCATTTTGAGGCTCAAAGAGAATATAAAAGAAGTAAAGTATGTTGCCCAGGAATTTACCATGTAATTAGGGCAGAAACCTACACATATATGAGTCAACTTGGAAAAAATTCTAAGGCTATATGCAAGTTAAAGAGAGTATATATTATGATAAAATAAAATACCAAAGTTTAAGTAAGGTAAACTTAATAAGCAAATGCTTCTTATACCCAGTGAACCCTAATATGAGCTTTGAAAGAAGTGGAGACTTTGATTTGAAGGATAGAAAATACAAAGAATTATAAGAGAATAGGTAAGGACTGGAGGAGAGAAAATTACTTCCCTTGTTAGAATAGAAGACCCTGTAGGAAGAGTGAGATGTGAGTTGGGAAAGATACATTGGGGTTAATGGAGATCCTGATATCTGCATAATGGATCTGAAGAAATAGGAAGTCACTGTAAATTCATGAGCCAAGTGGCACTGTGACAGAGAGCTCCTGGAAGCAATATACAAACTGGAGTCCAATAGAAAGAGACAATATAAAAGGCATGAGGACAAGGCAGTTCATATTTGATTTTATATAAATGGACAAGATCTCATGGCTCCCAAACATTCACAGGGTAATCCGTGGAATAAACTACTTACCACGTGATCAGAAAGGAAAATAGGGAACATATAAGAGGAATTAAAAGACAGGCCTCTTCCCAACCTTGACTATCCTCACAGTACTTTCTTATTATTATATGAAAAGTCTACTTTTCACCCTGCTTTGAATGCTTAAGCGAGCCCAGTATTTCAGTTAAGTCCTGAACCTCCAAAATTCATCTGAGTTCATAT
This sequence comes from Phocoena phocoena, assembly GCF_963924675.1. NCBI lineage: Eukaryota > Metazoa > Chordata > Mammalia > Artiodactyla > Phocoenidae > Phocoena > Phocoena phocoena. The sequence continues at coordinate 37,612,032 of NC_089235.1, read as the reverse complement.
CACATTCCATCCTAGTTATACTACTCCTCCTTTCTTGGTTCCTTCAAACCCTCTCTCCATTTAGTGTGACTTTTCCAAACCCCACTTTCATTTTGAGTGTTTATGTTGGCTCTCACTCCCTTACTGGCTCTCTGGATTACTACTCTGATTTTGATCTTACCATCCCAACTCTCACCTTAGAGCCTTTCCTCTAGTTGGAAACCTCAACTTCTGAAAACCATACACACTTGAGATTGGGGTCCTTGTCTATTTTGTGCTCAATTATATCTTATATCTAGCTGGCTTTACACAAATAATTAAAATCTAAAGATTATAGCAAAAAGGGAATTTGGACTGTCTGTGATACCAAATCCACTTTTAAAAATATATTTATTTTATTAACCATTCTAGCCTCCTATGTCCTCAAACTAGAGAAGTTTTATATTGTTCCTGGAACCAAATTTATTAATCCACAGAGCTTCAGACAAAGCCCTCCACTTTTGGAATTCAGAGCAGTGCCCTATGATAATTCCTTCACAAGCTAAGATGTGGAAAGTTTGGTAACCACACAGAAGATTGAGATTATCTTTACATTTACTTACTTGACACCTCATTTGGTGTAAATCTGAAGGACAGTTTCATAAAGAATATCATATGACTCACTGTCCAAATTCCTAACGAAAGCTTCTTTAAGTGAGACTTCCTCCCCTTGCATTTTGTGCTTTACCTTGGAGAATTCCCCCCCAAACACTTACAAGATGAGATACATTTTAACTACTGAAATATGTCAAGTCTTAACCCCAGGTGGTATGACAGTCATAGGCATTTCACAATTAAGAAAAGTCATGTATTTTTAATAATTTTGCTGGTGGCAACTGTATTTTCTTACTGTTGTTAGATTATTCTTTTCCCTCCCACTCACATTTCTATACCATTCTTTAACTCCAGTTTTAAAACAAAACACCACAACTTTTGAAAACACAGTTGAGAACATTTAACCACTTGGTACACAGAACTGCCTAGCAGTAGCCCCTCCCCACCCCCTTGCTAAACGTCCTAGATTGGGCATGAACTTTAAAGCCTCAGGGGACTTCCTGAGGTAAGACACAGCACTCCCAATGCAGGGGCACCAGGTTTGATCCCTGGCTGGGGAACTAGATCCCACATGCATGCCACAACTAAGAGCCCGCATGCTGCAACAGAGTCTGCATGCCACAACTAAGACCTGGCACAACCTAAATTAATAAAATAAAATCTCAGATACAGAGACAATTCTACCAGGTGTTGGCTGTTTTAGAGTGGATATAAAAAGCAGTGCTCTGAATACCACAGTAGAGGCAGGAATTTTGAAGGCTGAAAACCTACCCTCCTTTATTAAATAATTCATTTATTCAACCACCACTTACTTGTACTTTTAAGAACCAAAAATAATTTTTTCCTGCAAGGTATTTTTTAAGACTTTAATTTTTAGAACAGTTTAAGGTTCATAGCAGTATTGAGCAGAAAGTATAGAGATTTCCCATACACCCTCTGCCCCAATCCATGCATGGCTTCCCCCATTATCAATATCCCCCACCAGATGTAGGTTTACAGATGTAGAAGGCCACTAAACCTACATCAACACATCTTTATTACCCAGAGTTCATAGTTTATATTAGGGTTTACTCTTGGTGTAGTACATTTTATGGGTTTAGATGCATATATATTAGCATGAATCCACCATCATAGTACCATACAGTACAGTTTCACTGCTCTAAAAACTCTCTGTGCTCTGACTATTCATCTGTCCCTCACTCTCACGCCTGGCAACCATTGATCTTTTTACTATCTCCAAAGTTTTGCTTTTTCCAGAATGTCATATAGCTGGAATCATACTGCAAGATGTTTTTTTTTTAATTTATCCCTTCCACACCTCCATGTGTGAGTGTGTGTGTGTGTGTGTGTGTGTGTGTGTGTGTGTAGCAACAGGCTAATAGTATAATATAACACCAGCCTCCCCACTTCAGCTCTGAGGATATTGAGAAATAGCAAAACAGAGATTATCTTACTCATTTGAGCACAAGCAAAAGACATATCATTAAATAATGGAAGACCTTGGATTGCTGAGCTTATAGTATATCCCTGATACTCACTGCTCTGCCCAAAATTTAAACCTGCCCTTTAGTAAAAAATGATAAATGGGGTTGCTAGTGCCCTGTCATTCTGAGAGAAACTGTTATCCAGGTAAAAAAATAATCATTTTATGCAAAGAATGACCCATCCCCAAGCGACTGCCTAATTACTGTGCCCCAGATTTCAAATAATGATGAGAACTATCAAGATCCTTTCCAAGAGTTGATATCCACTTTAATCAGGGGTTTCAACTTAGATGTGGTACAGTTTTCTGTATCTTTATCCTTTTTAGCAATTAAGATAATCTGGATGTAAGGACTGGCAGGGATGAACCCACCTGAGTCCCCCAAGTGATTGAGCTTGTCAAGCAAATGTACAGAGAGGGCTAAGCCAAAGGTTTTATAGAAATCTCCTGTAGCTCCACCAGGGCCAAGAACTTTCTCTTGGGGAAGATTTTTAATTACTTCATCTATTTCTGAAAGTAAAGGGGAATCAAGTAATTCCCCAGTCTTCTGAAAATCACCTAGACAACTTGGAAGGAATGAGAACTGTTTATCTGTTCGTGATATTGAGTTCTAATTTCTATATCACTATTCATCTTGTTTTTGAAATACCTTATTAAGGAGCCCTGGGCCTGTGTTTGTCTTTTTCTCCTTTGGGCACCTAACTTCTATCATAGTTAGGAGTTTATTGTCAAAGCTCTCATCCTCCCACTAGTGTAGGTATTGCCTAGCTGAGTGATGGATATCTTCACTTTATGGATTATGAGTGAGCTCAGAGCTGGTGGGTTGAAGGAAAAGTTTGCTTATGACTTTTGGCAGAGGTTATCCTCCAAGTCTGGATTCTGCCTTTATTTCCTAGAAAGGTTGTTTTCTCAATCAACCTTTCCCATGTATATTTTTTATTGAACAGAGAACAGAAGTCACAAAATCGAACCAAGAGAGCAGACAACAATGTTCAAGAAAACAAACAGCTATCATAAATCCTTTTGGGAAATAGCTGTATACAAGTAAATCTGATAAATGAAACACAGATATTAATTTTTACACCAGTAGAAACATTTTAACTATGGTTAATTTGTGTCATCCAGTGTGTTTTATGATAATTTGGGGAACTAGACCAGGTAATCCATTTTACAAAATCTACTTTCATTCATCTAAAGACCCTGAAAACTTCATGTAATAAACATTTTATTTTGCTAAGAAGACACTCACTTTGATAAATTAAGAGTTTCTCAAATGAAAATGTTTTAAGAGATTTTTAAAAAATCTTTAAAGTAGATCATAACTAGATCTAAAATCCAACCAAGCTATAACTATACAAGACACTGATTCATTTTTATAGGTTTTCCCTCTAAATAAATTAGTGGCAAGCCTTGTAGCCCTTGATTTAAAATAATCTATTTTTCAAAATACAGTATTATCTATTTCAGAGTTTAGGTCCCCATTCAAGTATTTCATAGCACATCATACATTTTTATTTATTGTCAAACATTGTTATTTTCACTTTTTCTAATCTTCAACTTTCACATTCAATCCTAACTTCTTAAAGTCATGTTGTATTTTACGTTTTAAGTTTTGTATTATTATATAGACTCTCAAGCTTAAACTCCTTCTAGCTATTTATTTGTTATGTATTTTTATGGTCATTATTAATAAAATTAATTGAATTCTGTAACATTTTAAATTTTAATGAGCTTCTTCAGATACTTGGCATTGGGCCTCCAAAATTCGTTCTGTGTCTTCCAAGTTGTTTAGACAGCAACTTGATCAATATGGTAATTTTCTGGAAACTCTCTTTTTATTATTGTTGATTATTTTTAATTAACTCAAATTTAGTTGCTAATCTGTTATAATCCCTAGCGATGCATGGCACAAATATGTCTTTTCCTAGTAAGCTAGCATTGATAGTAGAATTTCTGGGCTCTGTTCTATTTAGACGTAGGAAAGTGCTAATTATTTGTCCCCCTGGGTGCAGAAGGGAAAATTAAGACTTGTAGTGCAGTTCTTCATAAAATTGGAATTTTGTCCTTCATCAAAGACCTTGAAGAAGAAGAGGTTGGAACATCTTTGCTAGAAATGCCAATTTATAGTTCTGGTGACCAATGATCTTAGATTTTTCCAGATATATACTATTTGAAATACTCTGTCCTGTTGTCTGACCATATGTCTTTAATTTCGATTTAGAAAATATGATCACTGCTGTCTGACTTATCATCAGAACCTACTCTTAAAGTACAATTCCCCAAAATTCCTGACCCTCCAAACCTCATCTAAGACAGAACCATGTTAACATGTACTAATTTATAGAAGGCCACTAAGTTCCAAGAAAGAGAAAAATCTAAATGTGCCTTTTAGTAAGGTGGTCCTTGCTCATCATAGAACTTCTTGGGAGCTAACAAATCTAGGTGCTGTATAATAATCACAACTTACATTCATAAAGCTTTTTTTTTTTAAATTAACTTATTTATTTATTTTCGTCTGCATTGGATCTTCATTGCTGAGCATGGGCTTTCTCTAGTCGCGGCGAGCGGGGTCTACTCTTCATTGCGGTGCATGGGATTCTCATTGCAGCGGCTTCTCTTGTTGTGGATCACGGGCTGTAGGTGCATGGGCTTCAGTAGTTGTGGCTCACAGACTCTAGAGCCCAGGCTCAGTAGTTGTGGCCAATGGGCTTAGTTGCTCTGAGGCATGTCGGATTTTCCCAGACCAGGGATCGAACCCATGTTCGCTGCATTGACAGGTGGATTCTTAACCACTGCACCACCAGGGAAGTCCTTCATGAAGCTTTTATAGTTTATAACACACTATCAGCTCACCTAAGCCTCACATCTCTTTGAGACAGATATTATGACCTCCAGTATACAAAGGAATATATTACTTAATTCTAGCAATTAAGTCCAAGACTTGGACTCTCCTCTTCTCCTCACTGCTCTTCCATGACCCCACAGTTCTTTCTGGATTATACTTCTTTGGGTATTGCAGCCAATGGTTATGAGCATGCAGTGACCCTTTCCTGAAGCAGGAAGTTTGCATAAATAGCCTGGCCCGGTGTCTGCACAACATCTCACTAAAAAAAACCTCCTTAAACAGCACTGTAGTAGTTTCACACAGTACTTCACATAGAAAACCTTCTTAGATTTTTCTCCTTAGACACTACTTTCTTCTCCTAGAATTTCAAAGTCAAAGCTCCTGCTAAAACCTTTTTCTATCCTTGACCATCCCCCTCAACCCCCATAATCTTTATGACGTCTTTCTATTGCCTTTCTCTTCACCCCTCACTTCCTCCATCTCTCCTGTCATCTCTTCCCATCACTAAAGCATTTTTTATCTACCAGCCTGCCTAGTGGGCCACTGAAAGTATTGAAAGATTCCTGAAAGTCTTGTTTTTTTTCTTACCCTCACAGGTTTTCTCCGCAGAAAATCTAGTTGAGAGTCCATCTCTTTTTTTTTTTTTTTACATCTTTATTGGAGTATAATTGCTTTACAATGGTGTGTTAGTTTCTGCTTTATAACAAAGTGAATCAGTCATACATATACATATGTTCCCATATCTCTTCCCTCTTGCGTCTCCCTCCCTCCCACCCTCCCTATCTCACCCCTTTAGGTGGTCACAAAGCACCTAGCTGATCTCCCTGTGCTATGTGGCTGATTCCCACTAGCTATCTATTTTATGTTTGGTAGTGTATATATGCCCATGACACTCTCTCGCTTTGTCACAGTTTACCCTTCCCCCTCCCCATATCCTCAAGTCCATTCTCTAGTAGGTCTGTGTCTTTATTTCTGTCTTACCCCTAGGTTCTTCTCATCTCAATAACAATAGTACTTTGTAGGAGGGAACAAAGAGAGGAGATTTAACATTTGGGGAGTGTTTATTTTATGCCCTATCCTGATGGGCAGTGTGAAGTGGTAGAAAACTAGATTTAGATTAAGATTGCTCCACCTATCAGCTATGTGATCTTGGGCAAGTTGTTTGTTTTCTATTTTACCTCAGTTTCACTCGTTTTGAGAATGAAAAGATATAATGTATGTCATTTGCCTGGTGTATAGACACTAAATAAAGTGTATTTTTGTAATGGCATAAAGTAAATTTTGCAAAAGAGGAAAATGAGTTTTTCAGAAATTTAATACTGAACCTAGGTCACAAAGCTCATAAATAACAAGGCCAAAAAGAGAGCTCAGTGGATATCAAGTGACCAGGAATAGTGTCTTGACACTACATTCATTTAGTGCAAGAGGTGTTCAGTAGTGAACTTCCATATAGATGGTACCAAAAGAGACTAATTACTCCATATGTAGAGTAATTTTTGCCAAAGATCTACCTTTCTGCAACTTCACCCAAGAAGTTTTCATTTGGGTTTAGATCAGCAGTTCACATGTTTAATCATCAATATTATTTCTGTTCTCCCTTCTGCCCCATGACAACAAAAGTGCACGCAGTTACATATGATAGGACAACTGAATTCAGTACTATTTTTCTTGTCACAGTTCTGCTTTCTCTGATAGCTTGAAAGTTATGATTGTCTGGACAATTTTCAAAATATTTAAAATAAGTTTTCATTTCAACTGAAAAGAAATCAATCAGTTCATCTGAACTGATGGGAATAGCAGGGATCCTGGAGTTTCCTTTATGCCTAGAACAAGGTCGAAATACAGAATGTTCTTGTTTGACTTAACTGCCTTCAAATATACTTAATAGTATCTATTTTATAAAGATTATTTGTTGCTAAACCCATTGATATTTACATATTTTAAACATCTTTATTGGAGTATAATTGCTTTACAATGGTGTGTTAGTTTCTGCTTTATAAAAAAGTGAATCAGCTATACATATACATATATCTCCATATCTCCTGCCTCTTGCGTCTCCTTCCCACCCTCCCTATCCCACCCCTCTAAGTGGTCACAAAGCACTGAGCTGATCTCCCTGTGCTATGCAGCTGCTATATTTACATTTTTTAAACTACAAGGCAAGGCAAATTTGATCAAGAACAATTTTCTTGAAAGCAATTTAAAATCCATTGATAATAATAAACCCTTTTATTGAACATGCTCTCCTCAACACCCCAAGTTTTTGATCAAGAAAATGGATGTCAGTCTTAGGCATACTTTAAAACACTTAAAATTTGACTCATCCATTTCTCTCTTCAACTTTTGAACTCAATGTGTTATGGAACATTTATTTTTTCTTCTCTGACAGTAAGACTTTATTATTATGTAGGTGCATTTATCATAAGCTCTTATTCCTCTCAGAGCTATCTGACTTTCAAAAGAGGGCAACAAAAATGTCTATGTTTAATTCAAGTAATAGATGGTACCAAAAGAGACTAAGCATTTTGAAAGCATTACAGTTTAAAAAGGACTTTTATATATGGTATCACTTTTGTTCCTCTGGGTAGCCATATGTAGATGGTATTATTATTCTTTTATCCCTTTTTTTCTGAATAAGGATACTGACACCTCAGAGATAAAATGAGTTGTCCATGTGGTCAAACAGTTCAAATACAGACCTTCGTACCCCAGAGACCATACTCTTCTCACTATATACTGACCAGTCTCCCCTCACATGAAATGTCATTTCCAGACACTAGTGGGTGAAGTACAGGGGAACTTGAGAACAAAACAATGCAATCAATAACAAAACAATGCAATCAAAACAAAACAATCAATAAATTGATTCATAAATAGTGGAAAATTCTATGTTGATACTATCCATGGTGCATCCATACAAGAGTTGTTTTGTTACACTTAAATCAGAAAATAACAGAACTGTGGTTCTGCCAGAGAGAGGTAGAAGATGACATGAATGTTCGGGACTTCTTTTGCTCTGCAAGGAAAATATTTGTTGAGCAGGTTCTTCTAGGGTTACCTAGAAGAAATGAGAAGCTGACATAATAAAACAATACCTACAGTTAGCTAGCTTTATTTGACAGATTAGGGAGCTAGGATGTGATCAGGATACAGGTTGACCTCTGAGATTATTGTGACAAATAAACTCAATTTCTCTCTTTTCTTCTTCTTTATTCCCTCATCTCCATTCTCTATGATAAAACAAAGATTTTGTCTAGAATTCTGAAATAGAATTTTATTATAAAATTACTACAAACTCAATGCAGAAAATTTTTCAAATACAGAAAAATAAAGTATTCAAACCACCTTACATCCCACTACCCAGAGATAATAACAGTTAACATATCAATACACTATACAGTTGACCCTTGAACAACACAGGTTTGAACTGCACAGATCCACTTACACGCAGATTTCTTTCACTAAATAAGTTCTAAAGTACTATAGGATCCATGGTGGATGAATCTGAGGATTCAAAAACATGGATACAAAGGGCTTATAAAGTTTTACATGGATTTTCAACTTCAAGGAAAGTTGGAGCCCTGTGTTGTTCAATGATCAACTGTATATCTTTCAAGTAGCTTTTTTCTTTAAAATATTACATTACACATATAGCTTTATATATAATTGTTATCACTTAGTATAGTGTACCTTTTCACTTACAGAAATTTTTGTTAAATTGATTGAATATATAGTCCAAATTTTTCATGCCATCCTGTGTTCGTTCTTGTTCTTGTACCTTCACACACTGACCCTCGGCTTGGCCATGTGACTTGCTTAGGCCAGTGGACTGCAGCACATTTGTAGCAAACAGATCCAAGTCAACAGAATTTCCCTTCAGACTTCTCTATAGACTTTGAGAGGTTGTTTTAAGCAAATAGTTTGGGGGTAGCTTACTAGGCAGCAATAGTTAACTGATACAACATTCTATAATAGATACACACACATGCTAAATTTATTCTTTGCCCTTCTATTATTCTATACATATCAACCAGAGTGATTGTCTTAAAATGGAAATAAAATCATGTTATTTCCTTTGTAAAACATTTCAATCACTTCCTCACTGCTTTGGAATACAATCCAATCAACTCAGCATGGCCTATAAGCCCTGGGTATTCCACTCCTGCCACTCATGCAGCCTTATTGCTTGGTTCCTCCCCCCATGCACCACACTCCAGCCACACGGGTTTTTTTAAAATGTCTTTTCCCCACAGAGCCATTGTACAGGGTGTTCTCTCAACCTGGAATGCTGACTGTATGCCACTGCTCATCTAACAGCTCTGATTTTAAATATCATCAACTCAAAAAAAAAACTTTCTTGATGATACTATCTAAAGAAGTGTCCTTCAACCTCCAGTTATTTTCATTCTCACATTTCTTTCTTAGCACTTGTCACAATAATGAACACTTCATTTATTAGCTTAGTTGCTTCTTGTCTATCTACCTTTCTTGGTCAGAATATCAACGAGGACAGGGCCATGTCTGTTTTATTCACTGTGCTATCCCCAACATCTATCTGAATATCCGAAAACCTGTGGGTTCAACATATTTTGGGTAAATGTATGAAAATTTATACCAAAATTAAATTTTAAAATACCCTATTATTGGACATACAGGCAGTTTTTATATGTATATATTTGACACATATGCTACATATTTATCAAAGCTTTTAAAAATCAGCAAGAAAAAATGTTCAACATGATAAATGTAATTAACACTGCTGTGTGTTATACATGAAAGTTGTTGAGGGTAAATCATAAGCATTCTCATCACAAGGCAAAAATTTTGTTTTTCTATTTCTTTAATGTTGTATCTGTATAAGATGATAGATGCTCACTAAACACCATGGTAATCATTTCATGATGTATGTAAGTCAAAACATTATGCTGTACACCTTAAACTTATACAGTACTATACATCAATTATATCTCAATAAAACTGGAAGGAAAAAAATCAATGAGAAAAAAAGATAGAAACCCAAAAGAAAATCAGAGAAGAATATGACGGGCAATTTCATTAATAAGAAAAAGAAATACAGATGAATAAAAGCGTATATATAAATGTCATACCTCAATAGAAATGAAAAGTAAAATGTTATACAAAACATTATCTAACATTATTTATAGTTTGAAAAAATGTAAACAATTACATTACAACAATTCAAGAATAAGCACTCTTATACCTAGCTGATTCAAGCATAGATGGATGTAATTTTTCTGGAGGCTTCATAGACATAAGATATCATGTGTATTAAAAATATGCAATTATTTGACTTTACAATTCCACTTCTGGGAAGTTATCTTAAGGAAATAGTAATGAAAAGTTACCATCATTGTAAAACCTACCCATATACTGATGAAGTGACAGCCAAGACTCTGCCCTGCACTGGTCACTTTCTTGTGCATATTTCTTTATTTACTAGGTGTTTTTATTCCTAGGACACAGGATTTGCAAAGCATTCTTACCTCTGTTAAGCCTCATTTTTAATATTGTTTTGGAAAAAAACAATTCATTGTCCTACTAATGATTACCTACTTTCCATAGTTTCCTAAAGAGTCAGTCACTTGGATAATATTGGAAGGCATAATAGGTTCAATTCCATAGAACAAAACTTAATTACTCAACTTCCTAGAGTCTCAAAATACTTAATGGGTATTTTAAAATCATATTGTATGTGAAATTGCTTTGTCAATTCTAGTTGATGGTTTTACTAAAGTTTTTGTAGTGATTCTTCACCCAGATCTCGGATGTCTCCTTTTATAGTCACTTTTATTATGAATTCTTGTACTTAAATGTTGGTGTACCCCAGGATTCTGTTCTTAGCTTTCTTTTATTTTCAAAATATATATAATCCCTGAGCTGATTTTATCTACTATAATATCTTCAAACAGCAGTTATTATCAATGGTTCCCAATTTATGTTACTGTCCATCAATGTTCTGGTTCTGCTCTTTTCTTCTAGGCATATATATGAATAAGATTGTGCTTTCCTACTCCTTTGAAGTTACACATGCCTGTGTGACTTTTTTTGGTCAGTATAACTTTAACCAGAATAGACACGTGTGACTTCCAGGCAGAAGTCTCTAAAAGACAGTGTGCAATTTTATTGATACAAAGTTCTCTCCTGTTCAAGGACCAGTCACTTTCCAATGGATAAAGTCTCCTTTATCTGATGTCTTTAAGTAAGTGTTAGAGAGATATGTAACATCAGCAGAAAATAAAACTGTTGTTTTTAAGTCACTAAGTTTTATGGATGTTTGTTACTGCAGCAGAACTGACTGACACTGCCTCAATTCCATTTTATTTTTCAGCCTGGATGTCTATACTCTGATGCTCCACAGACAAAGTATAGCATAATCTTCCCTTCAAATTGATTATCCTCTGGTGTCCTCCATATCTGTTAATGTAACTTCTGTACAATTAGTTGTCCTGGGATTCATCTTAGTCCTCTGTTACACCCACATCTAATCAGTTATGGAACCCATTCATTCTATCTCCTAAGTACCTTAATATGAAACTCCACAGTTTGTTTTAACTGGTGCTACCTTGATTCATGTCATAGTTATTACAAATCATTCCCAGTTAGCTTCCAGTTCATCTGCTTAGCACCCTTCCAATCTGTCATTCACACAACAGCAGCATGTTTAAGCTTCCTAAAATTTAAAAGTGATCAAATCACTTCTCAACCTAAAATGATTCAAGTTATTACCTCTGGTTACTTTCCAAGTCTTATTTCTCTCTCACACACAGATTTTATGCTCCAATCATACTAAACTCCTTGGATGAATATGTCCTACTATTTCCTACATTTATGCCTTTGTCTTTGCTTTTCTCAAACATCTCTATGTCAAATCCCCAGTATTCGAGTACTCTGAAGATAAACATACAGTTTTAGCTACTTCTTGGAAGGTGTAACCGAGTAAGTGGGCTCATTTCATGCTGTGCAATGGAAAGTTCAAACACAAAGGCAACATTCTTTTTCAGAGAGAAAAGGCTTTAATGTAGAGTGGACAAGCAAAGAGACAGAAGGCAAGGCTCAGTTCTCTCTCCCCACTCATGTTTTGTGTGGGATATTTATTGTGGGAGGAGGGAATGAGAGGGTGTTGGGACTAAGAAATGATTGGTAGGAGAGTAAAGAGAAGTTTTAAGTGTCTTCTGAACAGCTGCAACAGTCTTTCATGTCTCTTCATGGGTTGTATGTGTAAATTCAGGGGGGTTCATGTGTTTAATGCAGTAAATTTTCAGCCCATGACATCTAAAATTCACTGATCATTCTAGTCCCTAAATACATCTGAATGATGTTCAGTCAAAGGAGGATGTCAGCAAGCTGTTTTCTCATCTGTAGTTTTCCTATTGTTCTGCAAGCTAAGCTAAAGGGTCTTAATTAATCATCTTTTGCCTTATTTTAACCTGGTAGGTATGAGCATACAGTTTCAAAGGTAGAGTGATTTGTCTTGAAAAATTAGCTAAGAATGGGGAAAAAATCCAACTCATGTTTTATTAAGAAAATATTGTCTGTGTCTCTGCAGACTTTAAATATTTTTTCAATCACTGTTCATCTTAGAATTTTCAATGTGAAACTGAAAACTAAAACTGTAAGTCATTTTAAAACTTCAAATAATAGAATTTTTAACGCTAGAATAGAATCCATTTGGAATGGTTAAGCTGCCATATATCATGATATACCAGTGTAGTGTCTTCTGGGTGGAAATAATGTGTACTATTTAGAACCCAAGCAAAAATGAATATCAAAATGATAAATTGCTGAGACTCTCTCCATGTCAATACTGACTTCAACATGACTTCCCGCCAATAAAATATGTGACAAAGAATTTTCAGATGCTGTCAGCAAGCTCCAGGTAGAATAACTTCTGTTCTTAGTGAGTGGCCAAAATGGTGGTAAAAGAAGACTCTGAGCCCGCCTCCTCCCACAGACAAACCAAGAATGTAAGTATTTACAGAGAAATTATCCATGAGAACAACCTGAATACTATCAGAAAAGATCTTCTACAGCTAAAGATATAAAGAAGGAACCACAATAAAACAGGTAAGAGGAGCAGAGACACATATAGCTAAGACCCACACTTCTGGGTAGGCAACCCACAAAGGGCAGAATAATTACAATTGAAGTGGTTCTCCCCAAGGAACAAGGGATCCAAGCTCCACATAAGGCTCCCCAGCCAGGGGATCTGACACCAGGAAGAGGAACCCCCAGAATATTTGACATTGAAGGCCAGTGTGACTTACATTCAGGAGAGCCACAGGTCTATGGGTAATAGAAACTCCTCTCTTAAAAGGAATGCATAAAATCTTACACGCTGTGAGACCCAGGGCAACAGTAATCTGAAAGGAATCTGGGACATACCCACTTGGTGATCCTGCAGAGCCTCCCAGTGAGGCAGGATGCAATTAAAACTCACCCTGGGGACATATGTTCTGGCAGCAGCCATGTTGAGAAGCTCATCCCACCACAAGAACACTAATGATGCTGAGTTCCATTTTGAAATCCTTCCTCAAGCTTATTAGTGCCAAGATCCAGGCCCACCCACCAGCAGCAGGCAGTCTCCACACAAGGCAAGGCCTGACAACCAATTGGACCAGGGCCCAGCCACACCTATCAGCATTCTCACAGGAGTTGGCCTGGCCACAACAGAAGGACACATGCAGCACACATAAAGAGCACCCCAAAAATATATAGCTCTCATAATCAGAGGTGAGGGTGCTGCTGGGCCCCATAATACATTTCTTACATAAGACCACTCCTCCATGATCAAGAAATGTAGCCAACCTATATAAAAATACATAAAAATAAAAACAGCAAATAAGAAAAAATGAGGCAACAGAGAAATGTATTCCAAATGAAGGAACAAGATAAAACCCCAGAAGGAGAACTAAGTGAAGTAGAGGAGCAATCTACCCAATAAAGTGTTTAAAGTAATGATCATAAAGATGTCCAAAGGACTTGGGAGAAGATTATATGAGCAGAGTAAGAAGTTAGAAGCTTTAAACAAAGAGTTAGAAAATGTAATGAAGAACTAATGAAAGCTGAAGAATACATAACTGAAATAAAAAATACACTAGAAGGAAGAAGGAGTAGATTAGATGATACAGAGGAACAGATCAGCAAACAAGAAGGCAGAGTAGTGGAAATCACTTCACCTGAACAGAAGAAAAAAATGAGGGCAGTTTGAGATGTTCTAGGGCAACATCAAGTGAACTAACATTGGCATTATAGAGGTCCCAAAAGAAGAAGAGAGAGAGAAAGGGGCAAAAAACATATTTAAAGGCATAATAGCTGAAAATTTTCCTAACCTGGGAAAGAAAAGAGACATCCAGGTCCAGGAATCACAGAGAGTCCCAAAGAGGTTTCCAAAGAAAACCACACCAAGATACATCATAATTAAAATGGCAAAAATTAAAGATAAAGAGAAAATATTAAAAACAACAAGGAAAATGCAACATTGTGTACAAGGGAACTCATAAAGGGCTATCAGCTGACTTTTCAGTAGAAAATCTGCAGGACAGAAGGGAGTGGCACAATACACTTAAAGTGATGAAAGAAAAAAAAAAAACCTTCAACCAAGATTATTCTAATTGGCAAGGCTTTATTCAGATTTGAAGGAGAGATCAAGTTTTACAGACAAGCAAAAGCTAAAAGCACCACCAAAGCAGTTTTACAAGAAGCTAAAGGGACTTCTCCAAACTAAAAAGAAAAGGCTGAAACTAGAAATATTAAATTATGAAAGGAAAAATCTCATTGTTAAAGGGAAATATACAGTAAATGTAGTAGATCAATCAACTTATAAAGTTAGTAGGATGGTTAAAAGACAAAAGTAGTAAAATCTTTTATATCAACAATAAGTAATTAAGGGATACATAAAACAAAAGGATGTAAAATTTAATGTCACAAACAGTAAATTGGTAGGGTGGGGAGTAAAAATACAGGGTTGTTAAAATGCGTTTGAACTTAAGAGATAAGCAACTTAAAATAACCATATAGATATAGAAATGTATATAGATATTGATTGCTATATATAAACTCCTGGTGTCCACAAGCCAAAAATCTATAATAGATACACACACACACACACACACACACACACACACACACACATACACACACAAGAAAAAAATCCAAACATATCACTAAAGGTTGTCATCAAATCACAGGGAAGAGAGCAAAAGAAGAAGAAAGGAAAATAAAAGAACCACAAAAACAAAGTAAAAACAATTATCAAAATGGTAATAAGTACATACATATCAGTAATTGTTTTAAATATAAATGGACTAAATGCTCCAACCAAAAGACATAGAGTAGCTAAATAGATACAAAAACAACACTCATATATATGCTGCTTACAAGAGACTCATTAATGATCTAAAGAAAAACACAGCCTGAAAGTGAAGGGTTGGAAAAAGATATTTTATGCAAATGGAAATGAAAAGAAAGACGGGATAGCAATACTTACATCAGACAAAATAGACTTTAAAACAAAGACTGTAACAAGAGACAAAGAAGAACATTACATAATGATCAAGGGATAAATCCAAGAAGAAAATATAATTATTGTAAATATATATGCACCTAACATAGGACCATCTAAATACATAAAGCAAATATTAACAGACATAAAGGGAAAAATTAAAAGTAACCCGAAAATAGTAGGAAACTTTAACACCCCACTGTACAGCAATGAACAAGCCATCCAAACATAAAATCAGCACAGAAACACTGACCTTAAAGCATACATTAGACAAGAGAGACTTAATAGACACATATAGAACTTTCCATCCAAAAGCAGCAGAATATACATTCTTCTCAATTATACATGCAACATTCTCCAGGATGGATCACATGGTAGGCCAAAAAACAAGTCCCAGTAAATTTAAGAATACTGAAATTATATCAAGCATCTTTCCTAACCAAAATACAATGAGACTAAAAATCAACCACAAGAACAAAACTGGAAAAAACACAAACACGAAGACTAAACAATATGATACTAAACAGCAAATGCATTACTGAAGAAATCCAAAAATATCTGGAGACAAATAAAAACCGAACAAAATGATCCAAAATCTATGGGAAGCGTTGAAAGCAGTTCTAAGAGGGAATTTATAGAAATACAAGCTTACCTCAGAAAACATGAAAATTCTCAAATGAACAACCTAACCTTACACCTAAATGGAAGAGAAAAAGAACAACCAAGATCCAAAGTTAATAGAAGGAAAGAAATCATAAAGATCAGAGCAGAAATAAATGAAATAGAGACTAAAAAAGAAAAAGAAAGAAAAGACTGATGAAACTAAGAGTTGGTTCTTTGAAAAGACAAACAAAACTAACAAAACTTTAGCAAGACAATCAAGAAAAAAAGGGTCCATATCAACAAAGTCAAAAATGAAAGAGAAGTTATAACCAACACCAAAGAAATACAAAAATAAGAGACTACTACAACCAATCATACACCAATAAAATGAGTAACCTAGAAGAAATGAGCCAATCCTAGAAATGTACAATGGCCCAAGATTAAATAAGGAAGACATAGAAAATATGAAGAGAATAATTATCAGTAATTGAATCAAATCAGTAATTTAAAATGCCCAAGAAACAAAAGTTCAGGACCAGAAGACTTCACGGGTGAATTCTACCAAACATTTAGAGAAGAGTTAACACCTATCCTTCTCAAACTGTTCCAAAAAATACAGAGGAAGGAAGGTTTCCCAAGTCATTCTATGAGGCCAGCATCACCTTGTTACAAAACCCCAATGAAGACAACACTAAAAGAAAATTGCAGGCCAATATCACTGGTGAACATAGATGCAAGAATCTATGAAAGGAAAAAGTAAAACTATCACTGTTTGCAGATGATGCATTATTATACATAAAAAATCCTAAAGATGTCACCATAAAACTACTGAAACTCATCAATGAATTCAGTAAATTTGCAGGATACAAAATTAATATACAAAAATCTATTGCATTTCCATACACTAACAATGAACTATTAGAAACAAAAGTTAAGAAAACAATCCCATTCACAATCTCATAAAAAAGAATAAAATACCTGGTAATAAATCTAACTAAGGAGGTAAAATACCTGTACTCAGAAAACTAAAAGACATTGAGGAAAGAAGTTAAAGATGACACAGACAAATGAAAAAATATACTGTGCTCATGGATTGCAAGAATCAATATTATTAAAATGACCATACTACCCATGGCAATTTACAGATTGAATGCAATCCCTATCAAAATACCAATGGCATTTTTCACAGAACTAGAACAAACAATTCTAAAATTGGTATGGAAACACAAAAGACCCCAAATAGCCAAAAAAAAAAAAAAAATCTTGAAAAGAAGAACAAAGCTGGAGGTATCATGCTCTCTGATTTCAAACTATATCACAAAGCTACAGGAATCAAAACAGTGTGGTACTTGCACAAAAACAGACACATAGACCAATGGAACAGAATAGAGAGCAGAACAGAATAGTTCAGAAATGAACACACACTTACACAGGCAATTAATCTATGACAAAGGAGGCAAGAATATACAATAGGAAGAATATAACCTCTTCAATAAATGGTATTGGGAAAACTGGACAGTTACATGCAAAATAACCAAACTGGACAACTCTCTCACAACACAAAAATAAACTCAAAATGGATTAAAGACTTTAAGTTAATATCTGAAACCATAAAACTCCTAGAAAAAAATACATGCAGTACACTCTTTGACATTGGTCTTAGTAATATTATTTTGAATCTGTTTCCTCAGGCAAGGGAAACAAAAGCAAAATAGTGAGACTACCTCCAACTAAAACCTTTTTCACAGCAAAAGAAACTTATCAACAGAAAGAAAATCTTGCCTACATGATGGAAAATGATATTTGAAAATAATATACCTGACAAGGGGTTAATATACAAAATATACAAAGAACTCATACAACTCAACATCAAAAAACGAAAACAGGGCTTCCCTGGTGGCGCGGTGGTTGAGAGTCCGCCTGCCGATGCAGGGGACAGGGGTTCGTGCCCCGATCTAGGAAGATCCCACATGCCGTGGAGCGGCTGGGCCCATGAGCCATGGCCGCTGAGCCTGCCCGTCCAGAGCCTTTGCTCCACAACGGGAGAGGCCACAACAGTGAGAGGCCCACGTACCGCCAAAAAAAGACCACAAAATCTGATTAAAAAGTGGTCAGAGGACCAGAATACACATTTTTCCAAAGAACATATATAGATGGCCAACAGGCACATGAAAAGATGTTCAACATAATTAGTCATCAGGGAAATGCAAATCAAAATCATCATGAGATATCACCTCACACCTGTTAGAATGGTCATTATCAAAAAAGACAAGAAAAAAGAAGTGTTGATGAGGATGTGGATAAAAGGGAACCCTTGTTCACTGTTGGTGTGACTGTGAGTTGGAGCATCCATTATGAAAAACAGTATGGGTTCCTCAAAAAATTAAAAATAGAAGTATCATACAATCCAACAATTCCACTTCAAGATATTTATTGGAAGAAAAATTGAAAAGATATATGCACCCTTATGTTCACTGCTGCATTATTTACAATAGTCAAGATATTGAAGCAACTTAAGTGCCCCTCAATTAGTAAATGAATAAAGGAGATTAGATAGGTAGATGATAGATAGATGGATTGATGTAGTGGAATATTACTCAGCCATAAAAAAAGAATGAAATCTTGCCATTTGTAATAATATGGATGGACCTAAAAGGTATTATGTTAAGTGAAATAAGTTAGACAGATAAAGAAAAATACTGTATGTTTTCATTTATATGTAGAATCTAAAAAGCAAAACAAATGAACAAATGGAAACAGTTATATATACAGAGAACAAATAGGTGATAATTAAAGGGGAGGAGGTTTGGGGGAGGAGAGAAATAGGTGAGGGAGATTAAGAGGTACAAACTTCCAGTTACTACAATATAAGTGAGTGGTATGAAATGTACAGTGTGGGGAAAATAGTCAATAACTATGTAACATTCTTCTGTGGTGACAGATAACTTAAATTATAATGGTGATCATTTTCAAATGTATAGAAATATCTAATCACTATATTGTGTTCAAGGAACTATCAGAGTGTTGGAAGCCACTTATACTTCAAAAACAAACAAACAAACTCATGGAAAAAGATCAGATTTGTGATTTCCAGAGGAGGGGGTGGGGGAGAGGGTAGTTCAAATGGTACAAATTTCCAGTTATAAGATATATAAGTACTAGGGATGTAATGTACAGTATGATAAATATAATTAACACTATATTATAAATGAAAGCTAAGAGAGTAAATTCTGAGAGTTCTCATCACAAGGAAAAAATATTTCTATTTCTTTAATTTTGTATTTACATGAAATGATGAATGTTCACTAAACTTACTGTGGTAATCATTTCATGATGTATGTAAATCAAATCATTATGCTGTACACCTTAAACTTATACAGTTCTATGTGTCAGTTATATCTCAATAAATCTGGAAGGAAATGAAAAGAATAGTGTCTACCTTTTGGAAAGTGAAATACATGAAGCTATAATCATCCAACTTCCGCTATCTGTCAGGAGCAGGATTTCTGGGAGTTGGAGGAGGTCAGTGTATTTAACTGGAAAATACTACCCCAAAGTCGCATTACCACAAAATACAAGATGTTATGTATAAATGACATTTCTCAACTTCAAAATTAAAAAACTACCTAAATATGGTGTCCCAGATATCTCACTTTCACTTCTCACCTGTCAGTATTCCAAAGAACTGATCAGAAGCTATTTCTACCACTAAATTTGGGGGGACTGATGATGTAAAATTCCTTTCAGAGCACTGTCACCAAGGTGATCCAAAAATTTAATTCAGTATATCTTAAAGGCTTTGTGATTTAAAGCATCTCAAAACTTGCCTTCAATCAGTAACAGTGATGAGAAAAAAAAGTATTTGCCTCACCAATTACCTGACTTCAGGCAGTTTCAGTTTGTAACTTTTTTTTTTTTCACTTTCAGTAAAAATAAAGTAAAACAGCCATTTTAAAAGGACATTTTGATAGTATGTTATTTGTGATTGAGACTAATTTGTTTTAAAAATTGTTGTATTTACTTCTAGTAATAATTAATTGGAAAAGAAAATGCTGGCAAAAAAGAAAAAAATATATGTATAAATAAAACAGTTTGGGGTTATACCCTACTGATGTCTATTCGAGAAAAGCAAATCCCAAAGCAGTCAGTCTTTTAGAGCCTTTGGACAGCCCAATCGAAAGGAATACAAAATGTATTGTCCAACTGGCTCATTCAGAAATGACTGATCCTTAGACAACAAGAAGATAACATGTTTAGCAAAGCTACATTCTATTATTTTAAATTCTTAAATTATTTTTCAACATATTTAGAAGATAATACGTTACTTTCTTTAAATGGACTTGGATTCCCAGAGCTGTTTTGTCAAACCCTTAATAACATTTACCTCTCTGAATTCAAGACGATTTACCTTCTAAGACAGAAACTGGTAGAAGGAAACCAGTGTTTGTGAAGGAGTGCATTGTACTTTCAAAAGATGTATCTTCTCTAATTTTATGATTCTGATGCAGCCTCCTTGACAGCCTGACTTCCCTGATCATGGATTCCAGTCTAGAGCTATAGTTTAGTGCCCTTGCAAACAGCTGGTAAACAGTGAGCTAACAATGAATTTCTACTTTGGAGATAAGGGAATGAAACGTTTCCATGAGAATTCTAATAGCATTCTAACAGAGAATTCTAACAGGGAAACACAATAGCATAAGTAATCTTTAAAACCACAATTTCAGAAGATTGCTAAATTCTATCAAATAATAAAATTCCATTCTGAAAATCAAACCACAGAGAAGGTAAACAATTCCACTATAAAGTAAACAGTACAGCTTACTATATATTTGAAAGAATGAGAGATTTGATTTCGAACAATACAGGCCTGAATGTGTATTCCCAAACTGATAAAAAAAATCAATTTCCCATTTTGTGTTACCTATCTAAATGACTTTTAACAATTATAGATAAAAATTAAAATTATTGGGGCTTCCCTGGTGGTGTGGTGGTTGGGAGTCCGCCTGCCGATGCAGGGGACGCGGGTTCGTGCCCTGGTCCGGTAGGGTCCCACGTGCTGCGGGGCGGCTGGGCCCATGGGCCATGGCCTCTGGGCCTGCGCGTCCGGAGCCTGTGCTCCGTGGCAGGAGAGGCCACAGCGGTGAGAGGCCAAGTACCGCAAAAAAAAAAAAAAAAAAAAAAAAAAAAAAAAAAAAAAAAAATTAAAAATATTTGCATTGTTGAAATTTTGCAAGTACAATTCTGAGTTTTCAGTTATTTTCCTAAACAGTTTTGCAATATTTATTTGGTTTCATAACAAAGGTAACATAAATAATCAGTGTTGGAAATGATTCAGAATAACTCTCTTGTATTTCTCCATGTCTTGCAAGTGAGGCACTGACTTACCATTGTTCCTTTGTTTTCAATGATGATTGTAGTGTAAATGGCCTTGGAGGATACAGATAGCATTCTTTTCTGGAGCAAAATGCAGGCATACCTACTATCAAGTATGAAAGATTCCAGATCTTTAAGCTCAGAGTTCTTTTCCTGCAATTCAACCCACGCACCCTGTATGCAGTAATCATCTGACCCTTTGGGGCTTGGAAAACCAGCTCAGAAATGCTGATACTCTGACTACTGCTAATGCTGAGTAGTAAACTGTCTTTTGTCCCTGACCCAGCAGTTTCATGTCCTCTACTTGTATTCATGAAATGTGTCAGGCAAACTTTCAAGCTTATGAGTAAAATATCAAACCCTTTGCAGTTGTTGACAACCAGGTGTGTTGCATTGAAGATGGGTCTCAAACAACTAGTTGGACTTAGTACAAGTTAGCAATGAGCCTATCATTTTATTGGATTAGAATAGAGATAGCCAACTTTTTCTTAATGGTCTTGTTAATAAATATTTTAGGCTTCTGGGGCCTTACATTCCCTGTTGCTGCTACACAACTCTACTATTATAGTACAAAATCACCATAGATAATATGTACATGAATAAGTATGGCTGTATTCCTATAAAACTTTATTTGTATGGGCTTCCCTGGTGGCGCAGTGGTTGAGAGTCCGCCTGCCGATGCAGGGGACATGGGTTCGTGCCCCAGTCCGGGAGGATCCCACATGCCGCGGAGCGGCTAGGCCCGTGAACCATGGCCGCTGAGCCTGCGCGTCCGGAGCCTGTGCTCCGCAACGGAAGAGGCCACAACATTGAGAGGCCCGCGTAACGCAAAAAAAAAAAAAAAAACTTTATTTGTAGATACTTAACTTTGAATTTTCTATAATTCCACATGTAATTAAGTATTATTTTTCTTAAATTTTTTTCCAACCATTTAAAAAATTTAAAACCGCAATTAGCTCACAAGTTGTGTAAAAGCAAGTGTCAGGCTGAACCAACCACTGGAATAGAAAAAGACTGCCAAAAAAAATTAAACATATTATTTTATTTGTTGTTCTTTCTGTTTTAATTGATCTGGAAGAACCATAAGCACATGGAGCATTTGGGATAGGAAATATTTTTATAAGTAGAATATAAAAATTTATTTTCACTTAACCCTTCATTTTCCAACCTCAGATTCTAATGTTGTTCAGTTTGTCTGTTTCATAATCTAGAGTGCTATATGAATGAGAAGGAAATGTACCACTAAAAGGACAATTATTGGCATTTAACATTTCAATTTCCTTTGTACTGTAATGATTTTAATAACTTTAGCACTATTTTTGCATATATTCTTTTAGTCTTCCATGAAACCTTCTCACTGGTAGGCATCATGTCTATGATTAGTTGGTGATGCTTCACAAAGCCTCGTGCCCATAAAGAACAGAAGAAACAAACAGATTTCTTTGCCATGTTATATTATATTTTATGATTCGCTCAAAGCCAAAAATTATTTCAACCACTTTAATAACTTAAAGAAGGCACCTAGTACAGTGTCTGGCAGTTAGTACAGGCCCAATATGTATTATCTTGTTGGCTATTAATAAATGTCAGCTTTATTATTAATATTACCTTGAAGTTAGACTCAAGTTTACCTGAACTGTGTCATGTAGGATTTTCCACATCTTTCATTTACACAAACAAGAAAGCAAAGCATACAATTATTTGCATAATGCTTGAGACTGAATTTGGATTCATACCTATATGAAGTTTGCTTTGGTGAAAATGGATATCTCTGTTTCTTCTCAAGGAAGGAATTTATAAATAATTAGCAAACATTGAATGAGTGAGTGAGTGAAACTGTCACCATCAACTTGACCTTAAGTTCACTGACTAACCCAGAACGTAGGCTTCAAGGGGTAGATTTCATAAAGACCATTAAACTAGGTAGCTGTGTTTTACTTCTCTGTTTAAATTATGAAGGTTTTTTTTTTTCCATCATGAATACAGATTAGAGAATGATCCGGTAGAGCAAGACCCCACAGTTTGACCCTAATCAGCACCAGATAATATCCTTGAGTGAATATATTACCTAATTTGCTGCATAATACCCACAGAGCAATACACAAGTCTCAAGTCAACACTCAGCTTTGCACTTCTCACACACACATTCTTTCAACCTAGACAGTATTTTTAGTCAGAACTTAAGATTTTCTGCAGGTTTGGAAGGAACCTATTCTTTATAAATCAATGTTAGACTAATAACATTAGCTATTTGCCAGGAGAAGAGTTATAACCCTATTGTAGCTTGGTTAACAACAAACACTTTGGTAATTTCTTAGGAAAAATATTTCCTGTTGACCATTAAAAGCCAAATTTTGAGTTGCTTCCCCCTCTGGATTAAATAAATACTATTAGTTTTTCAACTGTGGACAATAAATATGGATTTCAAGACTCATTTGTCTGCATTTCTTAAAACATTTATGAACATTGAACAGATTAATTTGTTTTAAGAATATTTTTTTCATTTGAACACTTTTCCCAATGGTTTTTAACATGGATACTATTCATCACATATTTAATAAAGCAACTTTTACTTTATTTAATGTCTTGACCCAAATCACATTGTCTCCATAAATATTTTACAGTCTGTGGGCAACAAAAGTGTGATTACCACAGTCATGTCTGCACTTGCAGGTAATACACTATAAAACATGGGCTGTTTTCTCTCCTCCAGTTTTTGAGACATGGAATTGGGGCCTGCATTTGCCCAAGTGGGTTTTTTTCTTTTTCTTTTTCTCTTTCTTCACACTAACTAGCTCCTTAGGGGTAAGATGTTGGAAACATGGGTCTGTGCCAAGTTACTGTCTCTATAAAATTCACAAAACAACAAGAAAACATTGCTCATTTTACTTCTTTCCAGCTGCTTTTCCCTGGAAAAAGAAATGTTGAGACTTTCACTATCCTGATAAACAGAATGAAACTACTCCACAACTGATTGGGAAGAAGTTACACTGCCATGAAAAGAGCAAAATAAAATAAAATAAAATTGAAATATGTCTTTCTTTTGAAAGCTGGCAATCATCCCTCCTTTTAGCAGCTGATTTGTCACACACTTTGAAATTAGAGTATTTCATATAAACATCAATACTTTGGAAATGTACTTAAAGAGATTCAATAAATATAATATGGTTTATAAATTCCGTAGGTCACCTTTTGCTCTTACAGTGCAAAAAAGCGTTGATACCCTTGATGCCTCAGTGAAGGGCAACTATCCTGGATAATTAAACAGAGTGGGTTCTTGCATTAGTGTTTTTCTCCCCCACAACCCCAGAGTGGTGTAATCATTTTATTCCTGTTTAATTCTTATCTACTGAGGTAAACTAAATAAAATGTGTATAATTAATAAAGGACTTCCATAGATGTGTAGGAACCAAGCATCCCTTTCACAAAGGAACCCCTTTAGCCTTTGTCTCCATTAATTAAGGGGCAGTCTATCCAGAAACTACCCTGTCTAAATACTTTTAAAAGTAATAGAGAAATAGCAGAATGAGTACACATTTACACGTTTATGTTTTTTCTGTCATCTTACAATAAAGTAGCTATGTCACGTGTGTATGAGATAATCATATATTGTCCTGTGAATTTGTGTAAGTATGCAGAGGAAGCTTGACTATGACATTTTATAAATGATATAACATGGAGGAGCTTCAAGATGGCAGAAGAGTAAGATGTGGAGCTCACCTTCCTCCCCACAGATACATCAGAAATACATCTACATGTGGAACAACTCCTACAGAACACTTACTGAACACTGGCAGAAGACCTCAGACCTCCCAAAAGGCAAGAGACCCCCCACGTACCTGGGTAGGGTAAAAGAAAACAGAGAAAAAACAATAGGGACAGGACCTGCAACAGTGGGAGGGAGCTGTGAAGGAGGAAAGGTTTCCACACACTAGGAAGCCAATTCTCGGGCAGAGACTGCAGGTGGTGGAGGGGGGGAAGCTTCAAAGCCACAGAGGAGAGCACAGTAACAGGGGTGCGGAGGGCAAAACAGAGAGATTCCCGCACAGAGGATAGGTGCCAACCAGCACTCACCAGCCTGAGAGGCTTGTCTGCTCACCTGCCCAGGCAGGTGGGGGCTGGGAGCTGGGGCTCTGGCTTCGGAGGTTGGATCCCAGGGAGAGGACTGGGGTTGACTGCATGAACACAGCCTGAAGGGACTAGTGTGCCACAGCTGGCCGGGAGGGAGTCCCAGAAAATCTGGAGCTGCCAAAGAGGCAAGAGACTTTCTCTTGCCTCTTTGTTACCTGGTGCATGAGGAGAGGGGATTAAATGCATTGCTTAAAGGAGCTCCTGAGATGGGCGCAAGCCACAGCTATCAGCGAGGACCCCAGAGACGGGCATGACACACTAAAGTTGCTGCTGCCACCACCAAGAAACCTGTCTGCAAGCACAGGTCACTATCCACACCTCCCCTCCCGGGAGCCTGTGCAGCCCGCCACTGCCAGGGGCCCGTGATCCAGGGACAACTTCCCCAGGAGAACGCACGGCGCACCTCAGGCTGGTGTAACATCATGCCGGCCTCTGCCGCCACAGGCTCACCCCGCAACCGTACCCCAGAATCCCCCAGGCCTGAGTGAGCCAGAGCCACCAAATCAGCGGCTCCTTTTACCGTGTCCTGTCTGAGCTAAGGACAGATGCCCTCAGGCGACATACACGCAGGGACAAATCTAAAGCTGAACCCCGGGAGCTGTGCAAACAAAGAAGGGAAAGGGAAATCTCTCCCAGCAGCCACAGGAGCAGTGGATTAAATCTCCATGATCAACTTGATGTACCCTGCATCTGTGGAATAGCTGAATAGACAATGAATCATCCCAAATTGAGGAGGTGGACTTTGGGAGCAACGATACGTATATTTTTTCCCCTTTTTCTCTTTTTGTGATTGTGTATGTGTATGCTTCTGTGTGTGATTTTGTCTGTATAGCTTTGCTTTTACCATTAGACCTAGGGTGCTCTCTGGTTTTCTGGGGGTGTTTTTCTTAAAATTCTTTTCTTAATAATTATTTTATATTTTTTATTTTAATAACTATATTATTTTATTTTACTTTTTTTTTTAATTTTATCTTCATCTTTCTTTATTTATTTTTTCTCCCTTTTATTCTGAGCCATGTGGAGGACAGGCTCTCTGTGCTGCAGCCAGGTGTCAGGGCTGTGCCATGGAGGTGGGAGAGACAAGTTCAGGACACTGGTCCACAAGAGACGTCCCAGCTCCACATAATATCAAATGGCGAAAATCTCCCAGAGATCTCCATTTCAATGCCAAAACCCAGCTCCACTCAACAACCAGTTAAGCTACAGTGCAGGACCGACCATGCCAAACAACTAGCAAGGCAGGAACACAACACCATCCATTAGCACAGAGGCTGCCTAAAATCATAATAAGGCCACAGACACCACAAAACACACCACCAGACCTGGACCTGCCCACCAGACAGACAAGATCCAGCCTCATCCACCAGAACACAGGCACCAGTCCCCTACACCAGGAAGCCTACACAACCCACTGAACAAACCTTAGCCACTGGGGACAGACACTAAAAACAATGGAAACTACGAACCTGCAGTCTACAAAAAGGAGACGCCAAACACAGTAAGTTAAGCAAAATGAGAAGACAGAGAAACACACAGCAGATGAAGGAGCAAGGCAAAAACCCACAAGACCTAACAAATGAAGAGGAAATAGGCAGTCTCCCTGAAAAAGAATTCAGAATAATGATAGTAAAGATGATCAAAAATCTGGGAAAAAGAATGTAGAAAATACAAGAAACGTTTAACAAGCACCTAGAAGAACTGGAGAGCAAACAGTGATGAACAACACAATAAATGAAATAAAAAATTCTCTAGAAGAGATCAATAGCAGAATAACTGAGGGAGAAGAATGGATAAGTGACATGGAAGATAAAATACTGGAAATAACTAGTGCAGAGCAGAATAAAGAAAAAAGAATGAAAAGAATTGAGGACAGTCTCAGAGACCTCTGGGAAAACATTAAACGCACCAACATTTGAATTATAGGGATCCCAGAAGAAGAAGAGAAAAAGAAAGGGACTGAGGAAATATTTGAAGAGATTATAGTGGAAAACTTCCCTAAAATGGGAAAGGAAATCATTAATCAAGTCCAGGAAGCACAGAGAGTCCCATACAGGATAAATCCAAGGAAAAACACACCAAGATGCATATTAATCAAACTATCAAAAATTAAATACAAAGAACAAATATTAAAAGCAGCAAGGGAAAAACTTCAAATAACACATAAGGATTCCCCATAAGGTTAACAGCTGATCTTTCAGCAGGAACTCTGCAAACCAGAAGGGAGTGGCAGGACATAATTAAAATGATGAAGAAGAAAAACCTACAACCAAGATAACTCTACCCAGCAAGGGTCACATTCAGATTTGACAAAGAAATTAAAACCTTTACAGACAAGCAAAAGCTAAGAGAATTCAGCACCACCAAACCAGCTTTATAACAAATGCTACAGGAATTTCTCTAGGCAGGAAACACAAGAGAAGGAAAGAACTTACAATAATAAACCTAAACCAATTAAGAAAATGGTAATAGGAACATGCATATTGATAATTACCTTAAATGTAAATGTATTAAATGTTCCAAATAATAGACTGGCTGAATGGATACAAAAACAAGATCCATATATATGCTGTCTACAAGAGACCCACTTCAGATCTAGGAACACATACAGACTGAAAGTGAAGGGATGAAAAAAGTTATTTCACGCAAATTGGAATCAAAAGAAAGCTGGAATAGCAATTCTCATGTCAGACAAAATAAACTTTAAAACAACAACTATTACAAGAGACAAAGAAGGACACAACATAATGATCATGAGATCAATCCAAGAAGAAGATATAACAATGGTAAATATTTATGCACCCAACATAGGAGCACCTCAATACATAAGGTAAATACTAAAAGCAATAAAAGGGGATATTGACAGTAACACAGTCATACTAGGGGGCTTTAACACCCCACTTTCACCAATGGACAGATCATCCAAAATGAAAATAAATAAGGAAACACAAGCCTTAAATGATATATTAAACAAGATAGACTTAATTGATATTTATAGGATATTCCATCCAAAAACAGCAGAATATACATTCTTTTCAAGTGCTCATGGAACATCCTTGATATAGATCATATCTTGGGTCACAAATGAGGCCTTGGTAAATTTAAGAAAATTGAAATCATATCAAGTATCTTTACCAATCACAACGCTATGAGACTAGATATCAATTACAGGAAAAAATTTGTAAGAAATAAAAATATATGGAGGCTAAACAACACACTACTTAATAACCAAGAGATCACTGAAGAAATCAAAGAAGAAATAAAAAAATACCTAGAAACAAATGACAATGAAAACAAAATGACCCAAAACCTATGGGATGCAGCAAAAGCAATTCTAAGGGGGAAGTTTATAGCAATACAAGTCTACTTTAAGAAACAAGAAACATCTCAAATAAACAAGCTAACCTTACTCCTGAAGCAGGCAGAGACAGAAGAACAAAAAAACCCCCAAAGTTAGCAGAAGGAAAGAAATCATAAAGATCAGATCAGAAATAAATGAAAAAGAAATGAAGGAAACAATAGCAAAGATCAATAAAACTAAAAGCTGATTCTTTGACAAGATAAAAAAATTGATAAACCATTAGCCAGACTTACCAAGAAAAAAAGGGAGAAGACTCAGATCAATAGAATTAGAAATGAAAAAGGAGAAGTAACAACTGACACTGCAGAAAGACAAAGAATCCTGAGAGATTACTACAAGCAACTATATGCCAATAAAATGGACAATCTGGAAGAAATCAACAAATTCTTAGAAATGCACAATCTTCCAAGACTGAATCAGGAAGAAATAGAAAATATGAACAGACCAATCACAAGCACAGAACTTGAAAATGTGATTAAAAATCTTCCAACAAACAAAAGCCCAGGACCAGATGGCTTCACACACAAATTCTATCAAACATTTAGAAAAGAGCTAACACCTATGCTTCTCAAACTCTTCCAAAATATAGCAGAGGGAGGAACACTCCCAAACTCATTCTATGAGGCCACCATCACCCTGATACCAAAACCAGAAAAAGATGTCACAAAGAAGGAAAACTACAGGCCAATATCACTGATGAACATAGATGCAAAAATCCTCCACAAAATACTAGCAAACAGAATCCAACAGCACATTAAAAGGATCATGCACCATGATCAAGTAGGGTTTATCCCAGGAATGCAAGGATTCTTCAATATATGCAAATCAATCAACGTGATAAACCATATTACCAAATTGAAGGAGAAAAATCAAATGATCATCTCAATAGATGCAGAGAAAGCTTTCAACAAAATTCAACACACATTTATGATAAAAACCCTGCCGAAAGTAGGTATAGAGGGAACTTTCCTCAACATAATAAAGGCCATATATAACAACATCATACTCAATGGTGAAAAATTGAAACCATTTCCACTAAGAACAGGAACAAGACAATGTTGTCCACTCTCACCACTATTATTCAACATAGGTTCGAAGTTTTAGCTATAGCAATCAGAGAAGAAAAAAAATAAAAGGAATCCATATTGGAAAAGAAGGAGCAAAGCTGTCACTATTTGCAGATGACACGATACTATGCATAGAGAATCCTAAAAATGCTACCTGAAAATTAGTAGACCTAATCAATGGATTTGGTAAAGTAGCCAGATACAAAATTAATGAACAGAAATATCTTGAATTCCTATACACTAATGATGAAAAATCCGAATGTGAAATTAAGAAAACACTCCCATTTACCACTGCAACAAAAAGAATAAAATATCTAGGAATAAACCTACCTAAGGAGACAAAAGACCTGTATGCAGAAAATTATAAGGCACTGAAGAAAGAAATTAAAGATGATACAAAAAGATGGAGAGATATACCATGTTCTTGGATTGGAAGAATCAACATTGTGAAAATGACTCTACTACCCAAAGCAATCTACAGATTCAATGCAATCCCTATCAAACTACCACTGGCATTTTTCACAGAACTAGAACAAAAAATTTCACAATTTGTATGGAAACACAAAAGACACCATATAGACAAAGCAATCTTGAGAAATAAAAATGGAGCTGGAGGAATCAGGATCCCTGAATTTAGACTATATTACAAAGCTACAGTAATCAAGACAGTATGGTACGGGCACAGAAACATAAATATAGATCAATTGAACAGGAAAGAAATCCCAGGATAAACCTACCCACATATGGTTACCTTATCTTTGATAAAGGAGGCAAGATTATACAGTGAAGAAAAGACAGCCTCTTCAATAAGTGGTGCTGGGAAAACTGGACAGGTACATGTAAAAGAATGAAATTAGAACACTCCATAACACCATGCACAAAAATAAACTCAAAATGGATTAAAGACCTAAATGTAAGGACAAACACCATCAAACTGTTAGAGGAAAACATAGGCAGAACACTCTATGACATAAATCACAGCAATATCCTTTATGACCCACCTCCTAGAGAAATGTAAATAAAAACAAATATAAACAAAGGGGACGTAATGAAACTTAAAATCTTTGCACAGAAAAGGAAACCATAAACAAGATGCAAAGACAACCCTCAGAATGGGAGAAAATATTTGCAAATGAAGCAACCGACAAAGGATTAATCTCTAAAATTTACAAGCAGCACATGCAGCTTAATATTAAAAAAAAAAAACAACCCAATCCAAAAATGGGTAGAAGACCTAAATAGACATTCCTCCAAAGAAGATATACAGATTGCCAACGGACACATGAAAGAATGTTCAACATCACTAATCATTAGAGAAATGCAAGTCAAAGCTACAATGAGATATCATCTCAGAACAGTCACAACGGCCATCATCAAAATATCTACAAACGGGGGGACCTTGAAGATGGCGGAAGAGTAAGACGCGGAGATCGCCTTCCTCCCCACGGATACACCAGAAATACATCCACACGTGGAACAACTCCTACAGAACACCTACTGAAGGCTGGCAGAAGACCTCAGACCTCCCAAAAGGCAAGAAACTCCCCACGTACCTGGGTAGGGCAAAAGAAAAAACAGAGACAAAAGAATAAGGACGGCACCTGCACCAGTGGGAGGGAGCTGTGAAGGAGGAAAAGTTTCCACACACTAGGAAGTCCCTACGTGGGCGGAGACTGCGGGAGGCGGAGGGGGGAGCTTCGGGACCGCGGAGTAGTGCACAGCGAAGGGTGCGGAGGGCAAAGCGGGGAGATTCCTGCACAGAGGATCGGTGCCGACCAGCACTCACCAACCCGAGAGGCTTGTCTGCTCACCCGCCGGGGCGGGCGGGGCTGCGAGCTGAGGCTCGGGTTTCGGTTTTGGACAGAGCTCAGGGAGAGGAATGGGGTTGGCGGCTTGAACATAGCCTGAAGGGGTTAGTGCACCACGACTAGCCGCAAGGGAGTTCGGGGAAAAGCCTGCACCTGCCGAAGAGGCAAGAGACTTTTTCTTCCCTCTTTGTTTCCTGGTGCGCGAGGAGAGGGGTTTAAGAGCGCTGCTTAAAGGATCTCCAGAGACGGGCGCGAGCCGCGGCTAAAAGCGCGAACCCCAGAGACGGGTGCGAGCCGCGGCTGAGACCGCGGACCCCAGAGACGGGCGGGAGACGCTGGGGCTGCTGCTGCCGCCACCAAGGGGCCTGTGTGTGAGCACAGGTCACTCTCCACACCCCTCTTTCGCGGAGCCTGTGCAGGCCGCCACTGCCAGGTTCCCGGGATCCAGGGACAACTTCCCCGGGACAACGCACGGCGGGTCTCAGGCTGGTGCAGCGTCATGCCGGCCTCTGCCGCAACGTTACGCCGCCTCTGCCGCCGCAGGCCCGCCCCGCACGCAGTGCCCCTCCTTCCCCCATCCCCCAACCCCCGGCCTGAGTGAGCCGGAGCCCCCGAATCAGCGGCTCCTTTAACCCCGTCCTGTCGGAGCAAAAAACAGACGCCCTCCAGCGACCTACACACAGAGGCAGGGCCAAATCCAAAGCTGAGCTCCTGTGAGCTGTGAGAACAAAGAAGAGAAAGGGAAATCTCTCCCAGCAGCCACAGAAGCAGCGGATTAAAGCTCCATAACCAACTTGATGTACCCTGCATCTGTGGAATACCTGAATAGACAAGGAATGAATCCAAATTGAAGAGGGGGAATTTAGGAGCAAGTTCTATGATTTTTTTCCCTTTTCCTCTTTTTGTGAATGTGTACGTGTATGCTTCTGTGTGAGATCTTGTCTGTATACTCTTGCTTCCACCATTTGTCCTAGGGCTCTATCCGGGCATGGTTTGTTTTTTTTTTTTAATTTTTTTCTTAATAATTAATTTTAATTGTAATAAATTTATTATACTTCGTTCTTTCTTTCTTTCTTTCCTTCCTTCCTTCCCTCCTTTAGACAACGAATCACCCCAAATTAAGGAGGTGGTCTCTGAGAGCAAGATTTATGATTTTTCCCCCTTTACCTCTTTTTGTGAAGGTGTATGTGTATGCTTCTGTGTAAGATTTTCTCTGTATAGCTTTGCTCCCAACATTTGTCCTAAGGTTCTATCCGTCCCTTTTTTTTTTTTCTAAATATTTTTTAATTCAATAACTATATTATACTTTATTTTATTTTTACTGTATCTTTCTTTCTGTCTTTTTTCCTTCTTTCCCTCCTTCCTTCCTTCCTCCCTCCCTCCCTCCTTTCTTTCCTTCTTTTCTTCTTTCTTCCTTCCTTCCTTTCCTCCTTTCCCTTTTTCTTTCCTCATACTTCTACCAATTCTCTCTACTTTTTCTCCCTTTTATTCTGAGCCGTGTGGTTGAAAGGCTCTTGGTGCTCCAGCCCAGGAGTCAGGGCTCTGCCTCTGAGGTAGGAGAGCCAACTTCAGGACACTGGTCAACAAGAGACCTCCCAGCTACACATAATATTAAACAGTGGAAATCTCCCAGAGACCTCCATCTTAACACCAGCACCCAGCTTCACTCAACGACCAGCAAGCCACAGTGCTGGACAACCTATGCCAAACAACTAGCAAAACAGGAACACAACCCCACCCATTAGCAGAGAGGCTGCCTAAAATCATAATAAGACCACAGACACCCCAAAACATACCACCAGACGTGAACCTGCCCACTAGAGAGACAAGATCCAGCCGCATCCAGCACAACACAAGCACTAGTCCCCTCCACCAGGAAGCCTACACAACCCACTGAAACAACCTTAGCCACTGGAGACAGACATCAAAAACAACGTGAACTACGAACGTGCAGCCTGCAAAAAGGAGACCCCAAACACAGTAAGATAAGCAAAATGAGAAGACAGAAAAACACACAGCAGATGAAGGAGCAAGATAAAAACCCACCAGACCTAACAAATGAAGAGGAAATAGGCAATCTACCTGAAAAAGAATTCAGAATAATGATAGTAAGGATGATCCGAAATCTTGGAAGTAGAATGGACAAAATGCAAGAAACAGTTAACAAGGACCTACAAGAACTAAAGATGAAACAAGCAACGATGAACAACGCAATAAATGAAATAAAAAGTACTCTAGATAGGATCAATAGCAGAATAACTGAGGCAGAAGAACGGATAAGTGACCTGGAAGATGAAGTAGTGGAAATAACTACTGC
Source organism: Phocoena phocoena (assembly GCF_963924675.1). Taxonomy (NCBI): domain Eukaryota; kingdom Metazoa; phylum Chordata; class Mammalia; order Artiodactyla; family Phocoenidae; genus Phocoena; species Phocoena phocoena. The sequence continues at coordinate 37,577,952 of NC_089235.1, read as the reverse complement.
AGAGCAGAATAAGGATAAAAGAATGAAAAGAACTGAGGACAGTCTCAGAGACCTCTGGGACAACATTAAACGCACCAACATTCGAATTATAGGGGTTCCAGAAGAAGAAGAAAGAAAGAAAGGGACTGAGAAAATATTTGAAGAGATTATAGTTGAAAACTTCCCTAATATGGGAAAGGAAATAGTTAAGTCCAGGAAGCACAGAGAGTCCCATACAGGATAAATACAAGGAGAAATATGCCAAGACACATATTAATCAAACTATCAAAAATTAAATACAAAGAAAGCATATTAAAAGCAGCAAGGGAAAAACAACAAATAACACACAAGGGAATCCCCATAAGGTTAACAGCTGATCTCTCAGCAGAAACCCTACAAGCCAGAAGGGAGTGGCAGGACATACTGAAAGTGATGAAGGAGAAGAACCTGCAGCTAAGACTACTCTACCCAGCAAGGATCTCATTCAGATTTGATGGAGAAATTAAAACCTTTACAGACAAGCAAAAGCTGAGAGAGTTCAGCACCACCAAACCAGCTTTACAACAAATGCTAAAGGAACTTCTCTAGACAAGAAACACAAGAGAAGGAAATGACCTATAGTAACGAACCCAAAACAACATAGAAAATGGCAATAGGAACATACATATCGATAATTACCTTAAATGTAAATGGACTAAATGCTCCCACCAAAAGACACAGATTGGCTGAATGGATACAAAAACAAGACCCTTATATATGCTGTCTACAAGAGACCCACTTCAGACCTAGAGACACATACAGACTGAAAGTAAGGGGATGGAAAAAGATATTCCATGCAAATGGAAACCAAAAGAAAGCTGGAGTAGCAATTCTCATATCAGACAAAATAGACTTTAAAATAAGGACTATTGAAAGGGACAAAGAAGGACACTACATAATGATCAAGGGGTCGATCCAAGAAGAAGATATAACAATTGTAAATATTTATGCACCCAACATAGGAGCACCTCAATACATAAGGCAAATATTAACAGCCATAAAAGGGGAGATCGACAGTAACACATTCATAGTAGGGGACTTTAACACCCCACTTTCACCCATGGACAGATCATCCAAAATGAAAATAAATAAGGAAACACAAGCTTTAAATGATACATTAAACAAGATGGACTTAATTGATATTTATAGGACACTCCATCCAAAAACAACAGAATACACATTTTTCTCAAGTGCTCATGGAACATTCTCCAGGATAGATCATATCTTGGGTCACAAATCAAGCCTTGGTAAATTTAAGAAAACTGAAATTGTATCAAGCGTCTTTTCTGATCACAATGCCATGAGACTAGATATCAATTACAGGAAAAGATCTGTAAAAAATACAAACACATGGAGGCTAAACAATACACTACTTAATAATGAAGTGATCACTGAAGAAATCAAAGAGGAAATAAAAAAATACCTAGAAACAAATGACAATGGAGACACAACGACCCAAAACCTATGGGATGCAGCAAAAGCAGTTCTAAGGGGGAAGTTTATAGCAATACAAGCCCACCTTAAGAAGCAGGAAACATCTCAAATAAACAACCTAACCTTGCCCCTCAAGCAATTAGAGAAAGAAGAACAAAAAAACCCCAAAGCTAGCAGAAGGAAAGAAATCATAAAAATCAGATCAGAAATAAATGAAAAAGAAATGAAGGAAACGATAGCAAAGATCAATAAAACTAAAAGCTGGTTCTTTGAGAAGATAAACAAAATAGATAAACCACTAGCCAGACTCATCAAGAAAAAAAGGGAGAAGACTCTAATCAATAGAATTAGAAATGAAAAAGGAGAAGTAACAACTGACACGGCAGAAATAAAAAAAATCATGAGAGATTACTACAAGCAACTCTATGCCAATAAAATGGACAATCTGGAAGAAATGGACAAATTCTTAGAAATGCATAACGTGCCAAGACTGAATCAGGAAGAAATAGAAAATATGAACAGACCAATCACAAGCACTGAAATTGAAACTGTGATTAAAAATCTTCCAACAAACAAAAGCCCAGGACCAGATGGCTTCACAGGTGAATTCTATCAAACGTTTAGAGAAGAGCTAACACCTATCCTTCTCGAACTCTTCCAAAATATAGCAGAGGGAGGAACACTCCCAAATTCCTTCTACGAGGCCACCATCACCTTGATACCAAAACCAGACAAGGATGTCACAAAGAAAGAAAACTACAGGCCGATATCACTGATGAACATAGATGCAAAAATCCTCCACAAAATACTAGCAAACAGAATCCAACAGCACATTAAAAGGATCATACACCATGATCAAGTGGGGTTTATTCCAGGAATGCAAGGATTCTTCAATATACGCAAATCTATCAATGTGATAAACCATATTAACAAACTGAAGGAGAAAAACCATATGATCATCTCAATAGATGCAGAGAAAGCTTTCGACAAAATTCAACACCCATTTATGATAAAAACCCTCCAGAAAGTAGGCATAGAGGGAACTTTCCTCAACATAATAAGGGCCATATATGAGAAGCCCACAGCAAACATCATCCTCAATGGTGAAAAACTGAAAGCATTTCCACTAAGATCAGGAACAAGACAAGGTTGCCCACTCTCACCACTCTTATTCAACATAGTTTTGGAAGTTTTAGCCACAGCAATCAGAGAAGAAAAGGAAATAAAAGGAATCCAAATCGGAAAAGAAGAAGTAAAGCTGTCACTGTTTGCAGATGACATGATACTATACATAGAGAATCCTAAAGATGCTACCAGAAAACTACTAGAGCTAATCAATGAATTTGGTAAAGTAGCAGGATACAAAATGAATGCACAGAAATCTCTGGCATTCCTGTATACTAATGATGAAAAATCTGAAAGTGAAATCAAGAAAGCACTCCCATTTACCATTGCAACAAAAAGAATAAAATATCTAGGAATAAACCTACCTAAGGATACAAAAGACCTGTATGCAGAAAATTATAAGACACTGATGAAAGAAATTAAAGATGATACAAATAGATGGAGAGATATACCATGTTCTTAGATGGGAAGAATCAACATTGTGAAAATGACTCTACTGCCCAAAGCAATCTACAGATTCATTGCAATCCCTATCAAACTACCACTGGCATTTTTCACAAAAATAGAACAAAAAATTTCGCAATTTGTATGGAAACACAAAAGACCCCGAATAGCCAAAGCAATCTTGAGAACGAAAAAAGGAGCTGGAGGTATCAGGCTCCCTGACTTCGGACTATATTACAAAGCAACAGTAATCAAGACAGTATGGTACTGGCACAAAAACAGAAAGATAGTTCAGTGGAACAGGATAGAAAGCCCAGAGATAAACCCACGCACATACGGACACCTTATCTTTGATAAAGGAGGCAGGAATGTAAAGTGGAGAAAGGACAGCCTCTTCAATAGATGGTGCTGGGAAAACTTGACAAGTACATGTAAAAGTATGAGATTAGATCACTCCCTAACACCATACACAAAAATAAGCTCAAAATGGATTAAAGACCTAAATGTAAGGCCAGAAACTATCAAACTCTTAGAGGAAAACATAGGAAGAACATTCTATGACATAAATCACAGCAAGATCCTTTCTGACCCACCTCCTAGAGTAATGGAAATAAAAACAAAAATAAACAAATGGGATCTAATGAAACTTCAAAGCTTTTGCACAGCAAAGGAAACCATAACCAAGACCAAAAGACAACCCTCAGAATGGGAGAAAACATTTGCAAATGAAGCAACTGACAAAGGATTAATCTCCAAAATTTACAAGCAGCTCATGCAGCTCAATAACAAAAAAACAAACAACCCCATCCAAAAATGGGCAGAAGACCTAAATAGACATTTCTCCAAAGAAGATATACAGAATGCCAACAAACACATGAAAGAATGCTCAACATCATTAATCATTAGAGAAATGCAAATCAAAACTACAATGAGATATCATCTCACACCAGTCAGAATGGCCATCATCAAAAAATCTGGAGACAATAAATGCTGGAGAGGGTGTGGAGAAAAGGGGACACTCTTGCACTGCTGGTGGGAATGTGAATTGGTTCAGCCACTATGGAGAACAGTATGGAGGTTCCTTAAAAAGCTACAAATAGAATTTCCATATGATCCAGCAATCCCACTACTGGGCATATACCCTGAGAAAACCAAAATTCAAAAAGAGTCATGTACCAAAATGTTCATTGCAGCTCTATTTACAATAGCCCGGAGATGGAAACAACCTAAGCACCCATCATCGGATGAATGGATAAAGAAGATGTGGCACATATACACAATGGAATATTACTCAGCCTTAAAAAGAAATGAAATTGAGCTATTTGTAATGAGATGGATAGACCTAGAGTCTGTCATACAGAGTGAAGTAAGTCAGAAAGAAAAAGACAAATACCGTATGCTAACACATATATATGGAATTTAAGGGGAAAAAAATGTCATGAAGAACCTAGGGGTAAAACAGGAATAAAGACTCAGACCTACTGGAGAACGGACTTGAGGATATGGGGAGGGGGAAGGGTGAGTTTTGACAGGGCGAGAGAGAGTCATGGACATATACACACTAACAAACGTAGTAAGGTAGATAGCTGGGGGGAAGCAGCCGCAAGGCACAGGGATATTAGCTCGGTGCTTTGTGCCGGCCTGGAGGGGTGGGATGGGGAGAGTGGGAGGGAGGGAGACGCAAGAGGGAAGACATATGGGAACATATGTATATGTATAGCTGATTCACTTTGTTGTAAAGCAGAAACTAACACACCATTGTAAAGCAATTATACCCCAATAAAGATGTTTAAAAAAAAAAATCTACAAACAATAAATGCTGGAGAGGGTGTGGAGAAAAGGGAACCCTTCTTGCACTGTTGGTGGGAATGTTGATAGAGCCACTATGGAGAACAGTATGGAGGTTCCTTAAAAAACAGAAAAAAGTAGTATCATACGACCCAGCAATCCCACTACTGGGCATATACCCTGAGAAAACCATAATTCAAAAAGAGTCATGTACCTAAAGGTTCATTGCAGCTCTATTTACAATAGCCTGGAGATGCAATCAACCTAAGTGTCCATCGACAGATGAATGGATAAAGAAGATGTGGTACATATATACAATGGAATATTACTCAGCCATAAAAAGGAATGAAACTGAGTTATTTGTAGTGAGGTGGATGGACCTTGAAACTGTCATACAGAGTGAAGTAAGTCAGAAAGAGGAAAACAAATACTGTATGCTAACACATATATATGGAATCTAAAAAAAGAAAAAAAAAAGAAAAGGTCAGAAGAACCTAGGGTCAATATGGGAATAAAGATGCAGATCTTCTAGGGAATGGACTTGAGGATCCGGGGAGGGGGAAGTCTAAGCTGGGACAAAGTGAGAGAGTGGCATGGACATATATACACTACCAAATGTAAAATAGATAGCTAGTGGGAAGTAGCCACATAGCACAGGGAGATCAGCTAGGTGCTTTGTGATCACCTAGAGTGGTGGGATAGGGAGGGTGTGAGGGAGGGAGATGCAAGAGGGAAGAGATATGAGGACATATGTATATGTATAACTGATTCACTTTGTTATAAAACAGAAACTAACACACCATTGTAAAGCAATTATACTCTAATAAAGATATTTTTAAAAAATGATATAACATTGTTTATGGATAGGCAACGTGAAAAGCTTCTACATAGTACCTTGTAATCACACTTAGATTTGTGTAGTGACTATTGTTTGTGCCCTTCCATGTCCTTCCTCCCCACTTCTTTCTTCCAATCATCGACACTGCTTCTCTTGTGCATAGGTTGGACACATATGTAAGGCAAAGCCTGGCTAGAATGAGAGCTGCAAGGGACAGGCACCAGTATTCAGCCAGCTTGATCAGAATTGTTTCCCAGGTGATTTTTCACACTGGTTCTGACGGAGGAAAAGTCTCCCTCTTTGGGGTGTTCAAGACACTATAAAAATGCAAGTTTGGAGCTACAAATGACTGAATCCCCTAAAGTGATTTCAGCCAGTCCAGGAAATTGAAGCTGACACATAAATGAACAAAGAGAAGAGATGAAACAAAAGGAAATCTGATGGTACTTAAGTCCCCACTTCCATTTGTCCACAAAGCCAGCTCTACTCCTCACTTTCCCATAATCTAGTCATGTGAGGAAACAAATCCCTCATTTTAGCTAAAATATTTTGACTTGGGTTTCTTTCTTTTTCAGCAAAATAATCCTGAACAATGGATGGATGAATATAATTAGCATCTGCCAGATGTCAATTTAGAAAGACTGAAAGTGCACCTGGCCCAAATCTCTTTTCCATCAGTTTTTCATGATACTAGGAAAACCTTGAGATTCTAGTTCAAGTGTAAATGTCCTCAATGCTTGTAATAAACAAGCATTAAGAAATTATTTCTGACTTCTGGCTTCAGGATGTCAGAATAAATATAATGTTATATATAAAACTATTAGAAGATTTTTAATTTATATGCGTTAAGGAATTTTATTTTTATAAGTTTAAGGGTCTCTGGGAGTAAGAGTGCGAACACAAGCTCTATCTTAAACAAAATCCAGTGTTGCCTATTGCACCAAATATAATAAATGACAAAGATAAAGATCAAGTAGAGGAACAGAAAGTCACTTGCAACTACTGATCTCAAACAAAGAAAGAAGAAGCTAGTTCTCCAAAATAAGTCAAAATACCCTGAAGATGAAAACAAGGAAGCAAAAACACTTATTGAGATAATGATATTGAATGTATGGAATACAACTGGTAACTTGTTTAGGACATCACTGACATGAAAAGAAGGAGGCAATGCTGGGCAGAATGAGGAAATGTATGGTCAGACTATTTTTGCTGGAACCAGTGTGTACATGAGACATCAAAGAGGAAAGCTATTCTAAATTTCAAGCAGCCCTAGAATTGCATATTTTTGTTGGCTGGGAATAAATAAAGAGTAAGACAATCCCCACCCCAATACACATACACATACACAAGAATCTTGAGCATGAGCCAAGAACATTAGCCCAGAACACCTCATTAGCCCCTCTCCTCCATGAAGCTCCTATAAATAAAAAATTCATGTAGAATTCTTATAATTCAAAAATGACTAATTAAAATTATCAAGACAGTATCTATATACAAATATTACAAATAAAAGGATAAACAAATGGCAGACAAAGAACAGTCAGCATTATATATATATATATATATATACACATACATACATATATATATAAACAAAAAAAATTACCATTGAGCAGTTAAAAACCATGATTAAATGTCTTGCCATAAACTCAGTAGAAGAGCTTAAGAAAGGGAAAATAAAGCAATACGTGAAGGATATATAAACACAAAGCAGCAAAAGCTAGGATAAGAAATGGAAGGAAGAACTCGAATCAAAGATCTTATTGTAGGCAACACAAAAGAGAACAAACACTGCTGATGATACAGTTAGACATATGGAAGTTAGGAATGAGAAAAATGAACAAAAGTATATGGAAATGGGGCTTCCCTGGTGTTGCAGTGGTTAAGAATCCGCCTGCCATGCAGGGGACATGGGTTTAAGCCCTGGTGTGGGAAGATCCCACATGCCATGGAGCAACTAAGCCCGTGTGCCACAAGTACTGAGCTTGCACTCTAAAGCCCACGAGCCACAACTACTGAAGCCCATGCACCTAGAGCCCATGCTCTGCAACAAGAGAAGCCATGGCAATGAGAAGCCGTCACACCACAACGAAGAGTAGCCCCTGCTTGCTGCAACTAGAGAAAGCCCATGCACAGCAATGAAGACCCAACACAGCCAAAAATAATTAAATAAATAAACTAAAATAAAAATTCTTAAAAAAATGGAAATGAACCTAGATTTTATTTTTTTAAAGAGATAATAATATATATGAAGTATGACAAATGAGACAAAGGAGATTCAATATATGTATAATTAGTATTCCTGAAATATGAAATCTCAACAAATGGAATAGAAAAATATATTTCAAAGGTTTTATAAAAGAAAGATGTCCAGGAAAAAATGCTTTTCAAATAGAAAAAAAAGCACATTATGTCCCAGGTTGGGGAAAAGATGATACAAATGGTCATATCCTGGTAAAGAGGATAAACTTCAAATATAAAGATCCCCTTATGCATATTGGCAAAAATATCAAATCATCTGTAGGGAGAGAAATTCAGGTTAGCCTCAGATTTCTCCACAATAAACTTCAACCTGGAAATGAGTTGTACAAAGCCTTTAACTTTTCACAGAAAGAGTAATCACAGCAACTAATGGTAATTCTCCTTGCCTAGGGAAAGCTTTAGGAGGGTATGGGGGAATAGCATGGGAATTTGAAGGATTAGCAAAGCACTGTGGAAGTCAGAGTCACTTCTGGTTTCTGAACTGCCTTCTTGCTCTATTATTTTTAAGTTAAGAACCTGCTTGTTTCTCTCTCCATTTCCATCATCTGTAATTTGGATGTTCAAGACACTGTAAAGATGAAAGTTTGGAGCTACCAATCACTGAATCCCCTACACAAGTTTCAGCCAGTCCAGGAAATTGAAGTTGACAGATAAAGAAATACATAAATCCTGTAATTCTAGATAGGATTTTTCCCATTAGTTGTAAGAAGTGAACAAAATATATCTGTTCCTATCTAAAAGCAATCCTTATATTTCTACATGTGAATTCTAGCCTGGCCCACTTATAGTCAATGTTTTTGCTCTTGCAAGTATACATTTTTTTTCCCTGCATTATCATCTTTCTTTTTCTGTTGGTTCATCTCATCAACATTAGAACATATTGTCATTTTTCCCATCTGCATTTACTTCCTCATCCCTCTTTCTATCCTCAACCCACTTGTTAGATTTTTCTCCCAGCAAGCCACTGAAAACTCTGTTAATGTCTTCACCCACTTCCATCTTCCCAAATACAATCATCTGTCTCTCTTCACACTCTACCCTTTTGCCTAACAAACATGATTACAGAGTCCACAGGGTATATACCCTATTTTGGATTTATTGGGGTTAAATAGACTTCTGTGGGGATAACCTAGAGCAATTGCCTGTTAAAAGACCCACAGCCACAACAGAGTTTTCAAAATAATATTTATAAGACAAACTTAGCCTTGTTACTTTAAAACACAGTTCACTGAGAATGGTGTCAACAAAATGGCAGAATAGGAAGTCCTAGCCCTCTTTTCATTGTCTTACAGGAACTCTGATTTAACAATGTTCTATGGACCAACTAATTCTATGAAAACATAGTTCATTTCACAATTAGGGGCTCTACTTCTATTCTTGAAGTCTTCGTTGTTTAGTTTCTGTGTTTAAGCCAGGTGTTTTTAAGCTGGTGTCTATCAGACCCTTTAAGAATTCACAAGTGGTCTTTAGAAATACTGTCAACCCCCTTAATTCTTAATGCAGATTTTGTATAAATTTACCAATGAGTATTATTTTTATGGGGAGAAAGCCCACAGCTTTAAACAAATTGACATACATGAATTAAAGCAAGGTTGGGGGGGCACCACAGTGCTCATGAGAGCTTGTTTTGAAAAGTATAATGTCCTACTAGCCACAGCAATCAGACAAGAAAAACAAATAAAAGGAATCCAATTTGGAAAGGAAGAAGTAAAACTGTTACTGTTTGCAGGTAGCATGATACTATATATAAAAAATCCTAAAGATGTCCCCCAAAAACTACTAAAAATATTAATGAATTAAGTAAAGTTGCAAGATACAAAATTAATATACAGAAATCTGTTGCATTTCTATACACTAACAACAAACTATCAGAAAGAGAAATTAAGAGAACAATCTCATTTTCAATTGTGTCAAAAACAATAAAATACCAAGGAATAAATCTAACCAAGGAGGTAAAGGACCTGTACTCAGAAAACTATAAGACATTGAGGAAATAAATTAAAGATGACACAAATAAATGGAAGAATATGTTGTGCTCATGGATTGGAAGAATTAATATTGTTAAAATAACCATATTACCCAAGGCAATCTACAGATTCAACACAATCCCTATCAAAATACCAACAGCATTTTTCACAGAACTAGAACAAATAATTATAAAATTTGTATGGAAACACAAAAGACCCCAATTAGCCAAAATAAATCTTGGAATGGAAGATCAAAGCTGGAGGTATCATTCTCCCTGATTTGAAACAATACTATGAAGTTACAGTAATCAAAACATTGTTGTATAGGCACAAAAACAGACACATAGATCAATGGAACAGGATAAAAATGCTCAGAAATGAACACACATTTATAAGGCCAATTAATCCATGACAAAAAAGGCAAGAACATACAATGGGGAAAAGATAGCCTCTTCAATAAATGGTGTTAGGAAAGCTGGACAGCTACATGTAAAAGAGCCAAACTAGACTACAATCTCATACCATATACAAAAATAAACTCAAAATAGATTAAAGACTTAAATGTAAAACCTGAAACCATAAAACTTCTAGAGGAAAACATATGTAATATGCTCTTTGACATTGGTCTTAGTAATATTTTTTAGATCTGATTCCTCAGGCAAGGACAAAAAAGCAAAAATTTTAAAATGGGACTACATAAAGCAAAGCCTTTTGCATAGTAAAGGAAATCATCAACAAAACAAAAAGGCCACTTACTGAATGGGATAAGATATATCTGATAAGGGGTTAATATCCAAAATACACAAAGAACTCATACAACTCAACAGCAAAAAACAGACACACACATACACACACACAAAAAAAAAACAAATTAAAAAATGGGCAGAGGACCTCAATAGATATTTTACCAAAGAAGACATACAGATGGCCAACAGACACATGAAAACATGCTTAACATCTCTGATCTTCTGGAAAATGCAAATCAAAACCACAATGAGGAGGGCTTCCCTAGTGGCGCAGTGGTTGGGAGTCTGCCTGTCGATGCAGGGGACATGGGTTCATGCCCCGGTCCAAGAAGATCCCACATGCCAAGGAGCGGCTGGGCCTGTGACCATGGCTGCTGAGCCTGCGCGTCTAGAGCTTATGCTCCGCAACAGGAGAGGCCACAACAGTGAGAGGCCTGCACACCACCAAAAAAAAAAAAAAAAAAACCACAATGAGATATCACTTCACACTTGTCAGAATGGCTATCATCAAATAGACAACACATAACAAGTGTTGGTGAGAATGTTGGAGAAAGAGTAACTCTTGGGCTTCCCTGGTGGCACAGTGGTTGAGAATCCTCCTGCCAGTGCAGGGGACATGGGTTTGATCCCTGGTCTGGGAAGATCCCACATGCCGGGGAGCAGCTAAGCCCATGCGCCACAACTACTGAACCTGCTCTCTAGAGCCCACGAGACACAACTATTGAGCCCTCGTGCCACAACTACTGAAGCCCATGTGCCTAGAGCCTGTTCTCCATGACAAGAGAAGCCACCACAATGAGAAGCCCACACACTGCAATGAAGAGTAGCCCCCACTTGCCTCAACCAGAGAAAAGCCCATGCAGAGCAACGAAGACCCAACACAGCCAGAAACAATAAATAAATAAAATAAAATAATAAAATAAATAAATCTGTTAAAAAAAAAGGGGGAACTGTTGTGCACTGTTGGTGGGGAGGTAAACTGGTGCAGCCACTATGGAAAACAGTATGGAGATTCCTCAAAGAATTAAAAGTAGAACTACCATATGATTCAGTAACTCCACTTCTGGCTTTTTTTCTGAAGATAACAAAAACACTAATTCAAAAAAAAAAAATGCACCCTTATGTTCATTGCAGCATTATTTACAGCATTATTTACAATAGTCAAGATATGGAAACAACCTAAGTGCACATCAATAAATGAATAAAGAAGTTTTATACACACACACACACACACATATATGCACAATGGAATATTACTCAATCATTAAAAAAGAATGAAATCCTGCCATTTGTGACAACATAGATGGACCTAGAGGGTTTTATGCCAAGAGAAATAAGCCAGAGAAAGACAGATAACATATGATTCCCTTATGTGTGGAATCTAGAAAACAAAACAAATGAACCAGCATAACAAACCAGAAACAGGCTTATAGACACAGATAACAAACAGAAGGGTGCCAGAAGTGGGTGCTGTGAGTGAAATGGATGGAGGAGATAAAGAGGTACAAAATTCCAGTTGCAAAATAAATAAGTCATGGGGATGGAATGTACAGCATGGGGAATACAGGCAATATTAATGTAATATCTTACTTAAATATCTTATGGTGACAGAGGGTAACTAGACTAACCATGGTGATCATTTTGTAATATATAGACACATTGAATCACTTTGTTGTGCACAGGGAACTAACATAGTGATGTAGGTCAATTATACTTCAAAAACAAACAAACAAACTCATAGAAAAAGAGATCAGATTCATTATTTCCAGAAGTGGGGGGTGAGGGAAGGAGGCACTTGATGAAGGCCGTGAAAAGGTACAAAATTCCAGTTATAAGATAAATGAGTACTGGGAATGTAATGACTACAAACATGATTAATATAATGAACACTGCTGTATGTTATATATGAAAGTTGTCAAGAGAGGAAATCCTGAGTTCTCATCACAAGGAAAAAAATTTTTTCTCTCTCTTTTATTTTGTATCTATATGGTATGATGAATGTTCAATAAACTTATTGTAGTAATCATTTCATTGTGGTAATCAGGTCAAATCATTAAACCTATACAGAGCTGTATGTCAATTATATCTTAATAAAACAGGAAGAAAAAATATAAGATACTAAAAATATTACTGTGCCCTTTCTTACAAACACTTTTGACCCTTTGTGTTAAAAAGGCAAACTTACAGAGGGATCATTTCTACAAATGAAGCATTTTAATGGCCTGAAGGATTTAGTTATGTGAGGTGTCTTAGCAGAAGGAACAGAGACATGCTTTAGAAGTGAAGGCAACTGGTGCTCATGTGCTGCCCATTAGCTGGGCTGGTCTGGGCTGTGGAGTTTTATTTCACTGAGACTGAAATTTGGAGATCCAGCAACAGTCTCTGTCCTCTTTCCTCTCCCTTTATCTGAAAACATTATTTGAGAAATAATTGTTATTTAGTATGGAGAATCAGCCCCACTTCCCCAATCAATGTCTTTCTCTCTGCCAAGAGTGGGGGAGGACTTGCTGGGTCTGGCAGCTGTCAGCCCATCATTATGGGCTCACTGTCCCATCTGCACTCCTTAGACTGGTGCAGTCACAGGGGTTTTACCCAAACAGGCTCCCAGGGGTACAGTAACATACCTCTTGATTTGGCCATGAAGTTATATTTGTGATTATTAATAGACAAGATAAGAGGCTAGTGCTCTATTCATCCATGTTAGAGATAATTATTCAGTTTGAGCTAAGCTGATTAGAATACTGATAGATAACCACACCATGTTTATAGCTACAGCAAGCAGTGGCCAAGAGCCTTGACACAGTGCTGCCATTTGGGTTTATCAGATAGGAAAGAAGGGCGGGGGGAGAAGAAGAAGCTGCTTTGGTTGATTAGCAATGTGCTGCATGAGACCATTTATAATGAAGCATATCATTTAGATTTTCCTTTACAAATGAGTCCAACGTGCATTGCAGGCTGCAGGCTCTGTTAATTGTCACAAAGATTGCTTTTTTTTTTTTTAACATTATTAGCTCTTTGGCAAGATCTCCATTGTTGACTAAAAACTTGGCATGACCAGGGTTTGCTGAATAATTTAGGTGGTTGGCAGCTGGAGAAGGAGAACACACACATCTAGGCAGACAGACATGCTGCTTGAGCTCTTTATATAATAGGATTGTATACAAAGCAGAGTACAGTCGGCAGTGACTTCTGTGTCTGTTTATAGGTAAACACTGATGTTAGTTTTATAGGAAAACTGGAGGGATACTTCTCACAAATCGTATGCAGCATATGAGACAGATGCACTGGAGGACTGTTCAGATGACTCGGACCATCTCTGACTCTCACAGAATACGATTGCTAGAGTTTTCACATGCCAGTACATATGCTGCCTCTGTAGTGGGATGAGGCCTTGATTGCTGGACACAGCAGCACTAATAGGAGGTAAAGCCACCTAAAATCCTGAAAGCTTTCAAGCAGTAGCATTCATGAGTCACAAAGACTATGAGACACACTCATTTACGAAGTGCATGTATATGATTATGGTTAGTGGGAGTGTACAACTACTGCCTTAGGTGGAAGGCAAAAAGGAAGGTCACAAATAGGACCACAAATATTTACTGCACACATAGGGCACTTTTGTGCATTAACCAGACCCACTGATTCTTCTTCAACTGAGCATGCTCTGTTATCAGAACTCTACAAGATTCAAAAGACAAAAATTCAACACAAACTTTCCTAAGCCAACAGGATTTATCCACGCAGGTAAGTGCAAACGCAGAGGTAGAACTGGGTGGATAAAGACTCAAATGTTGATACCAAGATACTGGTTTTCTGCCTCTGCCATTGGAATTTTCTTCTTTTCATTCTCAAAAAGTTTCATCCTCTTGACAGATTGGCCACCGCAGCTCCAGCCTCACATCACACCCTGTACAAAGCCAGTAAGAAAGAGTGAGTGAGAGGGTGCCAATTAAGGGTCTGAGATTGAGTCTTAGAGTTCTACTGACTAAACAGGATCACAGGTTCCTTCCTAAAGCATTCACCATAGAGCTGAGGGCAGGATTTGGGGAGAGTAAGATACCCAAATGAAAACTGGGAAGTAAGGATATTGGATAACCAAAAAAACCCAGTTAAAATAAAACTATAATGAGTACAGTTTCCCTTAGCTTGTTTTGTTTTAGGAGCCAAGGTCAATTTCTGCTTATCTGTCCTATTCCCTGGCCTAAGGAAAGTTTTTAAATAACAAAATATATTCATGAAATATCTGGGCAGGTGTGTAGCCATAGTCAGACCTATTCCAGCCTTGGTGATACAGCAAGAGCTAGACCCCCAGAAGTATATAACTATGGTGCAGTAAAAATTGTCTTATAGAGTAGTAAGTTGAGTACTTGTGCACTGGCATGGCCACATCCCCAGCCTATAGGAAGTCAAGTAAGCCATCTTTGATCCCAAGCTTCATAGTGAATTCCTCTCTGGGCTAAACACACTGATCCCTGAACTTTAGGTGCTCCTCTGAGAGGAGAGGAAATGAGGAGCCTTTGAAAAGCTATGCCCATCCTCATTTTTTTTTAATCTGCTTGATTACCAGGTTAGGAGTAAATTGAAGTGAAAATTATGCTTATCTGAGTCTGAGTCCTCTCTTTTCAACATTTTTATCAGGACCATGCTTTATAGTTTGCCTAATACATGCAAAATGTCACACCAGAGCTAAGCCAATTGACCTTTATCACAGTAGACTCCATGATCATGGATTTACCCAACTGTACTAATCTGCCATTTGTGGAGCTTTCATAGGCAATAAGCAAATTCAAACTATGCAACTTCCAATAAATGGATCTGCTGCACGTTCTTACATGCAGGATCTTTATTGATCTTAGCCTTTCAAGAGTCCTGTTTTGTTTTGTTTTGTTTTGTTTTTGTTTTTGCGGTACGCAGGCCTCTCACTGTTGTGGCCTCTCCCGTTGTGGAGCACAGGCTCCAGACGCGCAGGCTCAGCAGCCATGGCTCATGGGCCCAGCCGTTCCGCGGCATGTGGGATCCTCCCGGACCGGGGCACGAACCCGTGTCCCCTGCATCGGCAGGCGGACTCTCAAGCACTGCGCCACCAGGGAAGCCCCAAGAGTTCTATTTTTTAAAGAGCAATCTTTGATGACCAGGCAGATAGCCCTGTGACTTATATCCCGGGACTGTCTCCCACCACGTTTAGCTCACTCATCTGCCTTTTCACAGGCTGCTAGCCCCACAGTATAACTTTACCAGTAAAGATTTAATAATCTTCTTCTGAACAATCAATTCTATACGAAGGTTTATGTAGAAAAAACAAATGTTATGTAGATAGTGTAGGATTCTAATAGGACAAGATAAAAATGAGGGATATGATTGCTACTTCATATATATATATATATGTGTGTGTGTGTGTGTGTGTGTATATATATATATATATATATATCCTAAGTGTTCTTTATTAGTTTGAGTCAAGGGAGAAGATACTGTAACTGGCATGACAGAATCAAAAATATCAAGAAATTTTTAACTAAAATAATTAAAGGAAAAAATAAAACTGTGAGCTTTTATTCCCTTTGCTTTCCCAAATCTTCCCATTCCTTTCTGGCTCCTTCATTCATGCCTTAATTATTTATTTATTCACTTACCTGCTTATTCATTCTACATATGAGTTTTAAGCAATTGATAGATGTCAAGCACTATGTTGGATCCTGGGAATGTAAGACTAAAAAAACACAATCCTAGTCTTCATGAGATTAAATCCAGTGAGGTGAGACACACCAGTCAATACTTGATTAAAATGCCCCTTAGCAAGGGTTAAAAGAAGATTGTACAGAGCTCTTATTGGAGGTATGTAATTGTCAGGGAACACTTGCTAGTGAAAGTGATGTCAAAGCCAAGTCTTAAAGTGCTAGTCATAGTAACTAAAGGTAGAAAGTTTACAAAGGACTGGGAGAAAGGAGGAATATCAGTGTTAGGAAAAGTCCAAAAAAGTATTCTTGAAGCCTAGAATGCTAAGAGTAAATGAAGCTGGAAAGGTAGCCAGAACCAGGTCATAAAGGAATCTGAATATACCCCTAATATGTTTGCATTTTTATCCTGAAAGATTACTGTGGAAGAAGAGTTCAGGGTAAAGATTGATTTAAGACTAGAGGCTGCAAGAGCAACTACATAAAATGATAAAAATATGAAAGAACTAAAACAATGGCAGTGAGGAGGTATGGAAGGGCACAGAATCAAGATTCAAGGAGATAAGAATTGACAAGATTTAATTCATTCTTCCTTCTGTCAGTTTCCAGCTCAGGATATTTTCTTCCCTTGACTTTCTCTTCCACTTAGTATTTCTAAAACCCACCAGCCTCTCTACTGTCAAGTATGTCTCTTTTGCACTTCCTCCAATTAAACGAAGGAAATATAGCTCATATATTTACCTAATAGCTTATTGATTATATTACAACATTCAAAAAATCTTTAAAACCACTCTCCTCAGTAGTGTAAAAATCTCACAGATTTGAATATGCCACAGAAATCAAATGCTTTTGCGTAAGTAACACTGCCATTTTGCACAAATGGGGGCATCACTCAAACACAGGTCAACGGAGCTGTATGATACAGCAGACCTACACTTAGGTTCAGGTTGCTAGAACAGTGAACAAGTATTACTATGATGTCCTTGGGCTTCTCTATGGAAGTTCATTCTGGCTTCTAGAACTGCCAAACTGTAAAAGAAGAAGAATTAAAAATACACAAAAAAGCAAGATTTGCTTCCCTATGTATTCTGGTTATAAGTGTGGTTCTGCACCAACAAAAACAACAGGCTCAATATAAGGCGAACATTGGAATATCATTTCCAAAACTATTAATACTATCCTTGTGTTTCCAGAATGAACATCTGATTACTATTAAACTTTATTCTCCTGGAAAAATAATTCTCTCCAATCACATAAACATTCTTGAATTATAGCTAAAGAAATATGTTTCAGTAGTTCCTTACAGTGTACATTTGATTATGCATTAATGAATCAAACAAATCAATGTTTTAATAGACTATTAGATGACTTTTTCATGCATGCATCCATCCTTCTAAACATGCAATAAAATGAAGTCAGATCCACATTATGGCTGCAGATTAAAAGCATCACAACTCATAACTTTATCCAGATATAATTTTAAGTAAGTTTCAGGAAATATACATGCTAATGATACCGATGAATTTCAAAATTCTCACACTTTTACCACTGTCATTTTACTCTACTTTGTCATCCCATCTTTTTTGTAACTAAGTGATGATATTGAAGTCACATGATAAGTTAACCAATGGACTTGGAAAACTATATATAAATAGTCAAGTAAAAAGGAAGTGTGTGTTCATAACCTTTAGTGAAAAATTCATGACATTTGGATGCATGAAATATTCTACTAACAAAATGTTGCAAAAGAAAGGAGATGAAAGAATTAGCATCTGTGGTTCAAGTGATTAAGAAAATGTTACTATATATATTTGAGGCCAATTTTTCCTGCTTTGAAAAGCTAACGTGAAGACCATATAAGACATTATGCGGATTTCAAATTGTAGTATATATCTGGAATGAGGCACAAGTCCTTCAAAGGCTCTTTTTAATATCCGACTCTCATTGTAAAATTGAAAAAGGATTGCATTTTATTTTTTTTAATTTTTATTTCATATTGGATTATAGTTGATTAACAATGTTGTGCTAGTTTCAAGTGTACAACAGAGTAATTCAGTTATACATATACATGTACCTATTCTTTTTCAAATTCTTTTCACATTTATGTTATTACAGAGCATTGAGCAGAGTTCCTTGTGCTATACAGTAGGTCCTTGTTGGTTATCTAATTTAAATATAGCAGTGTGTACATGTCAGTCCAGAACTCCCAATGTATCCCTCTCGTCCTCCCTTCCCCCCCAACCCCGGTAACCATAAGTTGGTGGTCTAAGTCTGTGAGTCTGTTTCTGTTTTGTAAATAAGTTCATCTCTATCATTTTTTTAAGATTCTGCATATAAGCAGTATCATATGATATTTGTCTTTCTCTTTTTGACTTACTCCACTTAGTATGATAATCTCCAGTTCCATCATGTTGCTGTAAATGGCATTATTTCATTCCTTTTAATGGTTGAGTAATATTCCATTGTATATATGTACCACATCTTCTTTATCCATTCATCTGTCAATGGACATTTAAGCTGCTTCCAAGTCTTGGCTATTGTAAAGAGCATTGCAATGAATATTGGGGTATATGTGTCCTTTTGAACCATGTGTTTCTCTGGATATATTCCCAGGAGTGGGATTGCTGGGTCATATGGTAGCTCAGTTTTTAGTTTCTTAAGGAACCTCCATACTGTTGTCCATAGCAGTTGTACCAATTTACATTCCCACCAATGGTGTAGGAGGGTTCCTGAAAAAGGATTGCATTTGATAATCTGAAAAAATATTTGTTAAACCCAGTTTTATTTTCTTTTTTAGAATATTTATTTTATCTATTTTTGGCTGTGTTGGGTCTTCGTTTCTATGCGAGGGCTTTCTCCAGTTGTGGCAAGCAGGGGCCACTCTTCATTGCGGTGCGCAGGCCTCTCACTATTGCGGCCTCTCTTGTTGCAGAGCACAGGCTTCAGAGATGCAGGCTCAGTAATTGTGGCTCATGGGCCTAGTTGCTCCGCGGCATGTGGGATATTCCCAGACCAGGGCTCGAACCCATGTCCTCTGCACTGGCAGGCAGACTCTCAACCACTGCGCCACCAGGGAAGCCCAAACACAGTTTTATTTTAAGTAACAGCTTCTGGGGCATTTGCTCTGAGCTCAGACTCCTGCTTCTCCACCACATCCATCTCCTACCCTCTACCTCTTGACCACTATAATGCGACACACTGCCTTTGTCAGACCCTCTGAAGTAGTAGATTCCACCTGCCTCTTCACCCACCCCAGACGACTCAGATATAAACCTTGGGTGTGTATCTTTTTATAAACAAAACCCCAATCATTCTAATGTGAAGCCCACTGTGAGAATCATTAGCAGTTCATTGACAACAGAGACTCTGCCTGTTTTACTTGCCTCTTTAACAAGGCCTAGGACATTGTAACATTCAAGAAATATTTTTTGAGTAAATAAATGAAATTGATTAGGGGAAGGAAACAAAGGAAGAGGAATATAAAAAATTGAGGACTACCCAATCAATTGACAAACTGTTTTATTTCTCATTAATAAACATGTATTTTTTCTCATGTAGTAATGGCAACCCTTAGATCTTTGACATCACAAGAGCCTCTGGAGCATGAGATCCTTTTAATAAAGTAGCTGTTCTTTGTTGTAAAACGTTCATGTAATAAGAGATTCTTATAGAACCAGCAGTGTTACTTACTTTGATAAATCTCATAAAGATAAAGAGTGTAACAACAGGCTCATAAAAAGGTTGCTCATGATGAAGTCCAAAAGCCTGCAGCTACTAGTGTACACATGATCTAGGATATCCAAGATGAAGAAACAAAGAAACTGGAGGTTGATTATCATATTCAAATAATTAAGACCCAATTTTTTGAAAAGTAACATAGCTCTCTATATAGCCATGATCTCTCTAGAAAAACATTCATATAAAATGATGAGGATCTTGGATAGAAAGAGAAACTTTAAAAACATGATTGTAGAGAGGACCTTCAAGATGGCAGAGGAGTAAGACATGGAGATCACCTTCCTCCCCACAAATACATCAAAATACATCTACATGTGGAAAAACTCCTACAGAACACCTACTGAAAGATGGAAGAAGACCTCAGACTTCCCTAAAGCCATGTGGCTGACAGGGTCTTGGTGCTCTGGCCAGGTGTCAGGTCTAAGCCTCTGAGGTGAGCTGAGTTCAGGACATTGGACCACCAGAGACCACTCAGCCCCACTTAATATCAATCAACCAGAGCTCTCCCAGAGATCTCCATCTCAACACTAAGACCCAGATCCACCCAACGATCAGCACACTCCAGTGCTGGACAACCCCATACAAAACAACTAGCAAGACAGGAACACAATCCCACTCATTAGCAGAGAGGCTGCCTAAAATTATAAGTTCACAGACACTGCAAAACACACTACCAGACTCGGCCTTGCCTAACAAAAAGACGAGATCTACCTTCATCCACCAGAACACAGGCACCAGTCCCCTCCACCAGGAAGCCTACACAACCCACTGAACCAACCATATCCACTGGGTGCAGACACAAAAAACAAGAAGAACTATGAAGCTGCAGCCTGCGAAAAGGAGACCCCAAACACACTAAGTTAAGCAAAATAAGAAGACAGAGAAATTCACAGCAGATTAAGGAGCAAGGTAAAAACCCACCAGACAAAACAAATGAAGAGGAAGTAGGCAGTCAACCTGAAAAAGAATTCAGAGTAATGATAGTAAAGATGATCCAAAATCTTGGAAATAGAATGGAGAAAATGCAAGAAATGTTTAACAAGGACCTAGAAGAACTGAAGAGCAAACAAACAATGATGAAAAACACAATAAATGAAATTAAAAATTCTCTAGAAGGAATCAATAGCAGAATAACTGAGGCAGAAGAAAGGATAAGTGACCTGGAAGATAAAATAGTGGAAATAACGACCACAGGGAAGAAAAAAGAAAAAAGAATGAAAAGAATTGAGGACAGTTTCAGACACCTCTGGGACAACATTAAGCACACCAACATTCAAATTATAGGGTCTCAGAAGAAGAAGAGAAAACAAAAAGGGACTGAGAAAATATTTGAAGAGATTGTAGTTGAAAACTTCCCTAATATGGGAAAGGAAATAGCCACCCAGTCCAGGAAGCTCAGAGAGTACCATACAGGATAAACCCAAGGAGAAACACATCAAGAAACATATTAATCAAACTATCAAAAATAAAATACAAAGAAAAAATATTAAAAGCAGCAAAGGGAAAAACAATAAATAACATACAAGGGAATCCTCATAAGGTTAACAGCTGATTTTTCAGCAGAAACTCTGTAAGCCGGAAGGGAGTGGCAGGATATATTTAAAGTGATGAAAGGGAAAAACCTACAACCAAGATTATGCTATCCAGCAAGGATCTCATTCTGATTCACAGAGAAATTAAAACCATTACAGACAAGCAAAAGCTAAGAGAATTCAGCGCCACCAAACCAGCTTTACAACAAATGCTAAAGGAACTTCTCTAGGTGGAAGACACAAGAGAAGGAAAAGACCTACAATAACAAACCCAAAACAATTCAGGAAATGGTAATACGAATATACATATCGATTATTACCTTAGATGTAAATGGATTAAATGCTCCAACTAAAGACATAGACTGGCTGAATGGATACAAAAACAAGAACCATATATATGCTGTCTACAAGAGACCCACTTCATACCTAGGGACACATACAGACTGAAACTGAGGGGATGGAAAAAGATATTCCATGCAAATGGAAATCAAAAGAAAGTTGGAGTAGCAACTCTCATACCAGACAAAAGAGACTTCAAAATAAAGACTATTACAAGAGACAAAGAAGGACACTACAGAATGATCAAGTGCTCAATCTAAGAAGCAGATATAAAAATTGTAAATATATATGCACCCAACATAGGGTCACCTCAACACATAAGGCAAATGCTAACAGGCCAAAATGGGAAGTCAACAGTAACACAGTCATAGTAGGGGACTTTAACACCACATTATCACCAATGGATAGCTCAACCAAAATGAAAATAAATAAGGTACACAAGCTTTAAGTGACATTAAACAAGATGGACTTAATTGATATTTATAGGACATTCCATCCAAAAACAACAGAATACACTTTCTTCTTAAGTGCTCATGGAACATTCTCCAGGATAGATCATACCTTAGGTCACAAATCAAGCCTTAGTAAGCTGAAGACAATTGAAATCGTATCAAATATCTTTTTTTTACCACACGTTATGAGACTAGATATCAATTGCAGGCAAAAAAAAAGTAATAAAAACGCAAACACATGTAGGCTAACCAATATGCTATTAAATAACCAAGAGATCACTGAAGAAATTAAAGAGGAAATCAAAAAATACCTAGAAGCAAATGACACTGGAAACATGATGATCCAAAACCTATGAGATGCAGCAAAAGCAGTTCTAAGAGGGAAGTATATAGCAATACAATCTTACATTAAGAAACAAGAAACATCTCAAATAAACAACATAATCTTACACCTAAAGCAATTAGAGAAAGAAGAACAAAAAACGCCCAAAGTTAGCAGAAGGAAAGAAATCATAAAGATCAGATCAGAAACAAATGAAAAAGAAATGAAGAAAACAACAGGAAAGATCAATAAAACTAAAAGCTGGTTCTTTGAGAAGATAAACAAAATTGATAAACCACTAGCCAGACTCATCAAGAATAAAAGGGAGAGGACTCAGATCAATAGAATATGAAATGAAAAAGGAGAAATAAGAACTGACTCTGCCAAAATACAAAGGATCATGAGAGATTACTACAAGCAACTATATGCCAATAAAATGGACAACCTGAAAGAAATGGACAAATCCTTAGAAAAGCATAACCTTCTGAGACTGACCAGGAAGAAAGAGAAAATATGAACAGACCAATCACAAGCACTGAAATTGAAACTGTGATTAAAAATCTTCCAACAAACAAAAGCCCTGGACCAGATGGCTTCACACACGAGTTCTATCAAACATTTAGAGAAGAGCTAACACCTATCCTTCTCAAACTCTTCCAAAATATAGCAGAGGGAGGAACCCTCCCAAACTCATTCTACAAGGTCACCGTCACCCTGATACCAAAAGCAGACAAAGACACTGCAAAAAAAAGAAAACTATAGACCAATATCACTGATGAAAATAGAAGCAAAATTCCTCAATAAAATACTAGCAAACAGAATCCAATACCACATTAAAAGGATCGTACACCATGATCAAGTGAGATTTATCACAGGAATGCAAGGATTCTTCAATATATGCAAATCAATCAATGTGATAAACCATATTAACAAGTTGAAGGAGAAAAACCATATGATCATCTCATAGATGCAGAAAAAGCTTTCGACAAATTCAACACCCATTTATGATCAAAACTCTACAGAAGGTAGCCATAGAGGGCACTTACCTCAATATAATAAAGGCCATATATGACAAACCCACAGCCAACATCATTCTCAATGGTGAAAAACTGAAACCATTTCCACTAAGATCAGAAACAAAACAAGGTTGCCCACTCTCACCACTATTATTCAACATAGTTTTGGAAGTTTTAGCCATAGCAATCAGAAAAGAAAAAGAAATAAAAGGAATCCAAATGGGAAAAGAAGTAAAACTGTCACTCTTTGCAGACGACATGATACTATATAGAGAGAATCATAAAGATGCTACCTGAAAACTGCTAGAGCTAATCAATGAATCTGGTAAAGTAGCAGGATACAAAATTAGTGCACAGAAATCTCTTGTATTCCTATACACTAATGATTAAAAATCTGCAAAAGAAATTAAGGAAACACTCCCATTTACCACTGCAACATAAAGAATAAAATACCTAGGAATAAACCTACCTAGGGAGACAAAACACCTGTATGCAGAAAACTGTAAGACACTGATGAAAGAAATTAAAGATCATACC
This sequence comes from Phocoena phocoena, assembly GCF_963924675.1. Classification (NCBI taxonomy): domain Eukaryota; kingdom Metazoa; phylum Chordata; class Mammalia; order Artiodactyla; family Phocoenidae; genus Phocoena; species Phocoena phocoena. The sequence goes on along the minus strand of NC_089235.1, from coordinate 37,553,722 downwards.
AACAGATGGAGAGATATACCATGTTCTTGGATTGGAATAATCAATATTGTGAAAGTGACTATACTCCCCAAAGCAATCTACAGATTCCATGCATTCCCTATCAAATTATCAATGGCATTTTTACAGAACTAGAACAAAATATTGCACAATTTGTATGGAAACACAAAAGACTCTGAATAGCCAAAGGAATCTTGAGAAAGCAACACGGAGCTGGAGGAATCTGGCTCCTTGACTTCACACTATACTACAAATCTACACTAATCAAGACAGTATGGTTCTGGCACAAAAACGGAAATATAGATCAATGGAACAGGATAGAAAGCTCAGAGATAAACCCACGCACCTATGGTTACCTTATCTTTGATGAAGGAGGCAAGAATATACAATGGAGAAAAGACAGCCTCTTCAATAAGTGGTGCTGGGAAAACTGGACAGCCCCATGTAAAAGAATGAAATTAGAACACTTCGTAACACCATACACAGAAATAAACTCAAAATGCATTAAAGACCTAAGTGTAAGGCTAGACACCATCAAACTCTTAGAGGAAAACATAGGCAGAATACTCTATGACATAAATCATAGCAAGATCCTTTTTGACCCACTTCCTAGAGAAATGGAAATAAAAACAACAATAAGCAAATGGACCTAATGAAACTTAAAAACTTTTGCACAGCAATGGAAACCGTAAACAAAATGAAAAGATAGCCCTCAGAATGGGAGAAATTATTTGCAAGTGAATCAGTGGACAAAGAATTAATCCCCCAAATATATAAACAGCTCATGCAGCTCAATATTTAAATAAATAAATAAACAATCCAATCAAAAAATGGGCAGAAGACCTAAATAGACATTTCTCCAAAGAAGATATACAGATCACCAGCAAATACATGAAAGGATGCTCAACATCACTAATCATTAGAGAAATGTGAATCAAAACTACAGTGAGGTATCACCTCACACTGGTCAGAATGTGGCCATCATCAGAATATGTACAAACAACAATAACTGCTGGAGAGGGTGTGGAGAAAAGGGATCCCTCTTGCACTTTTGGTGGGAATGCAAATTGATAGAGCCACTATGGAGAACAGTTTGGAGGTTTCATAAAATAGTAAAAATAGAACTACCATATGACCCTGCAATCTCACTACTGCGTATATACCCTGAGAAAAACATAATTCAAAAAGTGTCATGTAGCACAATGTTCATTGCAGCACTCTTTACAATAGTTAGGACATGGAAGCAAGGTAGGTGTCCATCAGCAGATGAACAGATAAAGAAGATGTGGCACATGTATACAATGGAATATTACTCAGCCATAAAAAGAAATGAAATTGAGTTATTTGTAGTGTGGTGGATGGACCTAGAGTCTGTCATACAGAGTGAAGTAAGTCAGAAAGAGAAAAACAAATATCGCATGCTAACACATATATATGGAATCTAAAAACAAAATGGTTCTGAAGAACCTAGGGGCAGGACAGGAATAAAGATGAGGATGTAGAGAATGGACTTAAGGACACAGGGAGTGAGTAGGGTAAGCTGGGACGAAGTGAGAGAGTAGCACTGACATATATACACTACGAAATGTAAAATAGATAACTAGTGGGAAGCAGCTGCATAGCACAGGGAGGTCAGCTCGGTGTTTTATGGTCACCTAAAGGGGTGGAATAGGGAGGGTTGGAGGGAGACACAAGAGGGAAGGGATATGGGGATATAAGCATACGTATAACCGATTCACTTTGTTATACAGCAGAAACTAACACAACAATGTAAAGCAATTACACTCCAATAAAGATGTTAAAAATAATTAATTAATTAAAATATTCAAATGAAAAAAGAAGCATAATTGTACATTCTAGTCCATTTGTGTTCCTTCCAGAAAGGTAAGTAGATGCCACCAAGAAAGAGTCTTAAAAGGAAAGGAGGAAAAAAAAAAAAGAAGGAAAGGAGGACTAATAATCATGTTGAGAGTTAATCCCATCTATTTAATGTTTGTCACGTGTCAGGGACCTTGCTAAAACTTTGAATGTATTATTTCATTTGATTAAGATAACTGTGATAAATGTCACTACTCATCTTTGGGAGGCTAATTGACCTGCTGAAAACTTTATAGCAGTTAAGTGGTAGGAGTGGTTCTCAACCCAAATCTGTTGACAACAGGACCACACTCTCCATTTCTTTCTGCTTTATGCTCTCCTCCGAGGCCTCCAGGGATGTACTGTGTACCTTATAAATTTCAAAATGAGTCTCAAGTGTACGTCCCTTTCTTGCAGGAACTTTTCTTGCATTCTTCTGTTACTGGGCTATGGGCCTGTTTGATCATGAGGGGTAATTCTTTTGAAATAGCTTTAATGCATAACAAAATCAAGAATTTTTATGGAGTTGATGATAGGTAAAACTAGCACAAACTTTTCTCATTTCACATATAAAACTTAAAAATCTAAGTAACTCAAGTGTTCTGATGATATTTGATTTTGTTCTGTTTCCATGAACTTAAAATGCCATCATAGGCACCAGCAGCTTCACTGTTCCAGGCACTTCACTAGAGATTCTACATGTCTCATTTCTCATTTAACTTTCAAAATTATTCTTTTAATTATTGCCATTTTATTAGATGAGGGAGCTTGGACATTGAGAGGTTATGTAACTTGCTCAAGGTAAAACAGCTAGTAAGTGGCAGAGCCAGAATTCAAATACAGATTTGTCTTTCACTACACTAACTACCTCCCAAGAAACAACTGAATATTTCTGCATTAGACAGCAGTGGATTCAATTTTTTTCTTGGACTTAATTAGTAATTTAAGAATCTTCTATTTTCCCAGTAACTGGTTCTTACAAATACTGCTCTTGACCCAAACAAGCAAAAAATGTTAGAACAGATCTTTGGGTTTCAGAAAAAGAATGAAATAATGTTAAGTTTGGAGGGAGGAAATACCTCCTTGTTTTAAAATACCAATTAAATAAGGAGATGCCAAGGTGCTTACATGCAAGATGACGCTGTTCACGACCACTTGGCTCGGACCGGAGATGCTTTTCAGAGAAAAGCCAGTACTTGAGTAAAACATTTTTCATCTCATCACAGCCAAGCATTTTATTTTTTCAAGCAAAACCAAGTGCAATTTGTGTTTGTTTTTGAAATTATGATCTCTACTTTACAAGTGAAATTCCACACACCAAAGTGTGAGTTTATTTTGATAAAACCACATTTCAGATTCCACATGCAACTATAAAATCAGGACATGTGGTGTGGGGTTTTCATAAAAGTCAAAATCTGGTAATTAGCACCAAAACTGTTCTTTGAAATTTCAAAGTATTGGAGATAATAGAAATAAAAGCATATAGAAATGCCAAGAATTTCTGCTAAGAATTTCTTGTTAAGTCCTACCCAAATACCACAATGCACCGAGGTGACATACATTTTGAATCTATTATACCCTGCTTATTAAAAGAGAAAGGAAAAGACATGGACATATTTTTGCAACTATTTTATTTCTATAAAGGTTTTTGTTCTATAGAGAAGTAGAGCTTCACCAATGAGGAAACAATAATATAGACCTGAACACAGATACTGGTCTTTAGTCAGAAAAAGAAACATTACATAAAATATTTAAAGGTAGTTTCACTGTATCCAAATAGGTATCTTGATGTGAGAGCAAAGAAATGACCCAACAAGTAACTTAAGATGTATTACATGAGAAGAAACTGAAATCCCAAAGTCCCCAACCCCTTGACTGGTATTCATTTTTGTCCCTATTTGTAGTGTGCATGTGTGTGTGTGTGTGTACATTTTAATTCTGACAGCTTTAACAGTAGTTAAAAAAAAATAATAATAAAATAAAATAAAATCTACCTTGGCAAGTTTCCAGCCCAAATTGGTGACAGGATGCCTGATTCTGTTGATTTCAATAGCTGCATTACCTCCTATTCTCCAGTGTACCTCATGCCTATATTATTACTTAGTAGAAATGTAGTAGGATTTAATGTTTCAATACTTGGCGGTAGCTTACCCCAGCAGTCCTTAAACAGCAGCATACTGTATTTATTTGTATATGGCATTTAATCCAATGTATGTAATTCTATATCCAAATTCAACATTTGGTGGCCATTAAATAGGGAATGATTCTAAGTCAAAACAGCAGTTAAAACAGGAACAATGTTGTATTATAGCTCGGATGTGAACTAAATAGTTGATACTAATTTTTTGGAAAGCAACCAATGTCTCTTATTTTGAATAATACACTCTATTTTTATAGAAAGTGAGTCAAACATTTAGTTATGTAGGAAAACCATTTTAAATACTTGAGGAGAATTAACTTGTAATGAAATACCCCAAAATAATTTCTTAGGAAATAATATCACCTATGAAACAAAGAGTAATGAAATACTGACATTCTAGTATATGTCTTAAAAACAACTAAATTATATCATCAATTTTAAGACATTTGATATTGTTAACGCAATTAATATTTTTATATGTATGTATATATTATATACAAATGGGGAAGTGACAGAATTTTGTTCGACAAAGAGAAAAGGTTTTAAACACCTAAAAGTTTTAAAGTTTTAAAAGTTACTTAGATTTGAAGATACAAAAATATAAAAATGATCTGCAGTCAGCCTTTGTGTAGCAAGATACAAATGTATTTACTTAAATAAAAAAACCCAGATTATTTATGTTGTAGGTTCCAAATTATTGGTCCCACCCAAGTTGCACCATATTATCTTCTTGATACTGAGTTTGGACAAAATCATTTAGCCAGGCACTGGGCATGTGAAATTACGCTACCATCTGGGACTATGAGAACAAAATGTGGAGAGCCAAGGACCACCAGCCAAATGATGGTCCCACTGCCCAAAATTTCTTATGATGTCTCCAAGTGGCCTCATGTGCTTAATATGCTCCTCTCTGACTGAGTCTGCACAGCACAGAGTGAGCAAATAGTCTGTGACAGCAAAAAATAAAAGCTGGTTTTGAAAACTCTTCTGCAGAGTAAGACATTACCACTGATTATCTTGGAAACTTGGACAAATCACTTCGCATTCTGGGTCTGTTTCCTTCTCCATAAAATAAAGAAGTTGGATTAGGTGATCTCCTTGGGTTCAAGTAGCATTTCTTCAACACCTATTATATTAGGTGCTAGGAATGCAAAGAAGAATAAGACAGAATCTTGTCCTGCAGGAATTTACAGTCTAAAGGAGAAGTGATACTTATATAGATCATTTTGAGATAACATAGGGTTAAGGGAAACATTTTCACAAGGCTCTATAGGAATCTAAGTTTTCTTTTATGAATCTTTGCTAGTAATTTTTCTCAACACTTTTTCCTCTATAAGCAGAAATATTTCACACTTACCTCGGGCTGGAGGAGGGAATGTTAAAAAGACTTGGGGGAAGGACACGGGACAAGAGCCATGGTTTGCTTCCAAGAAGAGACAAGGGAAAAAAATGGGAAAGGGAAGCCAAGAAAGCTCACATTCAAATGACTTAATTATCTCTCAGCTGGCTTGTGCAATGCTGAAGTAGTCTATCTGTCCAACTTGGCCTCCGAGCTACAAAGAAATTCTCTGTCTCCTCTCCCAATAAATACAACTTGTACACTCAACAAATGATCAGATAATTTTGGCAATCATTAAAGTGGTCAAAGAACCAAAAAGATGACCTTGTTCCAGCCAAAATGTAATGGACATTATTGATGATTTTGTATGTTTAGTAAATCTTTCCCCTTCCAACCATTTCATTTTCAAAATCCATAAACCCTTGGGGTTGAAATGCTAGTAAAATGCAGTTTTTGATATTCTGTAATTTAAGACTGCTGCATCTGACCCTTTTTCTTCACAAAAACCAAATAACTGTGAAGAACTACCTGCACAGCTGTATATGCATGTATGCTTCACTCACTTGGATTACTCCAAACAGTGATGTACACACTGATAATTTATGCTGCCAAGATTTTGAAGGTAAAAATAATACTTTAAGTAAGAAGATTGGAGGTTTTCCTGAAAATGGATTAGAATATAGCTTTTGTGATTTTCAATAATCTTTTCTTGCTGTGTGTTGGGTTCAGTGCTTCAAAATGGGAAAATGTATATCTGAGAGTTGAAGGGAAAAAATATCCTTGCCAAGCAGATGTTGGCAAATTGCCAGCTGAAACAAAGTTGTGATGTTGGTGACAATAAGATTGGTTTCTAGAGGATATTTAGAAAGCAGAGAGTCTGGCTTTGTTATCATTTCCCTCAGGAAGGGGCTGGATGATGTGCTACAGCACATTACCAACTAGTATCTTGCTTCCAAACATCTGGATCCCTAGTCTCATCCATTTAAAAATGATTTACTCATTGTAGCTTGTTGTTTGTTGAGATTTCAGCCAAAAGAGAAAACATTCAGCCACCTCTTCTCCAGACATCCATTTCTTAGGTTACTCTACCAAAATTCTTTTAAAAGAAGATTCAAAAGATCTCACTTTTAAATTCTTATCTCTTCTTACAAATAAATCTAACATTTAAATTTCTGTTGGTTGTTTTCTTAGAGTGTACCATTATCAAATCAAGACTAAAAGGAAATTCAAGCAAACCAAAACAATGAGTGTTTTTGCCTCAGTTACTCAGACAGTTAAGAGTGAAATATATTTAGGGCTTGAATTATACAGGCAATTGATTTGTATTTCACATTGCTTTATTGGTATTGAACAATGGTTTACAACCAGGTTTTTACATCAGAACAATCTGGGAAATTTTTCAGAACAGATATACTCAAGCCCTAGCCCAAACCTATAGAAGCTGGTAAGACACAGGAATGTTTTATTGAAAAAAAACTCTCAACCCTGGTTAAGAAACACTGGTCTAGATCTTCCCTGGTGGTGCAGTGGTTGAGAGTCTGCCTGCCGATGCAGGGGACACGGGTTCCTGCCCCGGTCCGGGAAGATCCCACATGTCGCGGAGCGGCTGGGCCTGTGAGCCATGGTCGCTGAGCCTGTGCATCTGAAGCCTGTGCTCTGCAACGGGAGAGGCCACAACAGTGAGAGGCCTGCGTACCGCAAAAAAAAAAAAAAAGAAAGACTGGTCTAAAATTTTGCTCCATTTAATATTAGGTGTTAAACACCGGGCACAAATTAGACTATGACTACATTCTTTGTTTGTGACAAGGGAAGGAGTGGTAGATTGCATACACGAAAAATATATAAGAATTTACAGATTAATCATTAAAACAAGCACATGAGTTTGGCATAAGTACTAGATACAAGTTTAATATTTAAAATTAATAATATTTCTATATACTAGCCATAAAGAGGTAGAAATTAGTTTTTAAAATTACAATTTTAAAGCATGAGAAATATCAAATACCAATGAATAAATCCACTAAAAGATGTGAATAAAACTATAAACCTATATTATTGAGACTATTAAAGAGATACAAATGAGTAGAGAGATACATCATTTTCAGACAGTGGACTCAATATTGTGAAAATGTCAAATCTTTCCAATTTGGTAAATATGATACTGTCTCAAAAATAATTACAATAGATTTTCTCTTTGGGTGAGGGGTTGGGCAGGACTTGACAAACTGTTTCTAAAATACACAAGAAAATGCAAAGGGCCAAGAATAACCAAGACATTCTAGAAATGATGAGTGGACTTTCTCTAACAAATATCAAGACAATGACAAAGCTATAATATTTACAATATTTAAGACATTGTGGTCTTGGTACAAGATATATAAATATAGATATATATTTACCAATTATTTACCAATGGAACAAAAAAAAAAATCCAAGAAACTTGATTTATGATGAAATGCCAGTGCAGAGTCATGGAGAAATGATGGTCACTGTTTGTTTGTTTATTTTTACAATAAATGATAACTGGGATAGCTTCATATCAATATAGAAAAAAACTGACATTGACCAAAGTTAAAACTTAACTCTAATTTAGATCTAAATGTGAAAAAGGAAAACAATAAAGTTTTAAAAGATAGAATAAAAGAATACTTTATGATTTCAGGGTCAAGAATTCTTTTTAAAAACACAACTATAGAAGTTAAGATGGCAGAGTAGGAGGATACATCTCCTCACAACTAGGGCACCTACCAGGCACTGGTGGGGGACATCAGACACCTAAAGGGATGGGAGAAATCCCCACATGACCATGTAGGATGGGGGGGGAAGAAAGGGGTAAGGAAAAGTGGAGGTGGAATGGGACTGGCACCTCTGAGGAGCAGCTGGGAGAGGGGAGGGGTTCCCATGATCAGAGGGGTAAATGCACAGAGTGGGGATTAGTGGGGATGGGGAGAGGCCTTCGGGGGTCAGAGAGGAATGCAGTCAGCATTTCCCCCACCCATTCAAAGGAACACCTCCAGCTGCATTGAGCCTAAGCCCTGCTCACCCACCCTCCCCAAGACCTCTCCTGGTATTATTTTCTTCCTTTTTTTTTCTTGCTATTGTGGTTCTGTTTAGCTTGTTGTTGTTTCATTTATATTTTTCTAATATATATTTATTTTCTAATTTTATTTTTTATTCTGTTATTGTTCTCCTTCTTTTTGTTTGTTGCCTTTTTTTAACAGAGAAACTCAGACCCCAGGGAACATTAATTGGTGTGAGGTCTCCTGGAGGTCCTCATCTCAGCACCAAGACTCTACACAACTGCCTGCAAACCCAGTACCAGACTCCTCAGGCCAAACAACCAGCAAGAAAGAAACAAAGCTCCAGCCATCAAAAAAAAAAAAATGAGATGACAAAAAATATGTTACAGGTGAAGGAGCAAGGTAAAAACTTACAAGACCAAATAAATTAAGAGGAAATAGGCAACCTACCTGAAAAAGAATTGACAGTAATGATAGTAAAGAAGATTCAAAATCTTGGAAATAAAATGGAGGCATGGATCGAGAAAACAAAAGAAATCTTTAACAAGGACCAAGAAGAACTTAAAAAAAAAAAGTGATGAACAAAACAATAACTGAAATGAAAACTACACTAGAAGGAATCAATAGCAGAATAACTGAAGCAGAAGAACGAATAAGTGAACTGGAAGATAGAATGTTGGCAATAACTGCAGAGGAGCTGAATTAAAAAAAAAAAAAGAATGAAGAGAAATGAGGACAGTCTCAGAGACATCTGGGACAACATTAAATGCACCAACATTCAAATTATAGAGGTCCCAGAAGAAGAAGAGAAAGAGAAAGGGTCTGAGAAAATATTTGAAGAGATTATTAGTCGAAAACATCCTTAACATGGGAAAGGAAATAGCCACCCAAGTCCAGGAAGCTCAGAGAGTAACATACAGGAGAAACACACCAAGACACATATTAATCAAGCTAACAAAAGTTAAATTCAAAGAAAAAATATTAAAAATGGAAAGGGAAAGGCCATAAATAACATACAAGGGAATCCCCATAAAGTTATCAGCTGATTTTTCAGCAGAAATTCTTCAGGCAAGAAGGGAGTGGCAGAATATATTTAAAGTGATGAAAAGGAAATACCTACAACCAATATTACTGTACCCAGCAAGGATCTCATTCAGATTAGACAGAGAAATCAAAAGCTTTACAGACAAGCAAAAGTTAAGAGACTTCAGCACCACCAAACCAGCTTTACAACAAATGCTAAAGGAACTCCTCTAGGCAGGAAACACAAGAGAAGAAAAAGACCCACACAACAAACCCAAAACTATTAAGAAAATGGTAATAGGAACATACATATCAATAATTACCTTAAACGTGAATGGATTAAATGCTCCAACCAAAAGACATAGGCTTGCTGAATGGATACAAAAACAAGATCCATATATATGCTGTCTACAAGAGACCCACTTCATACCTAGGGACACATACAGACTGAAAGTGAAGGGATGGAAAAAGATATTCCATGCAAATGGAAATCAAAAGAAAACTGGAGTAGCAATACTCATATCAGATAAAATACACTTTAAAATAAAGACTATTACAAGAGACAAAGAAGGACACTACATAATGATCAAGGGAGCAATCCAAGAAGAAGATATAACAATTGTGAATATTTATACACCCAACACAGGAACACCTCAATACATAAGGCAATTGCTAACAGCCATAAAAGAGGAAATCGACAGTAACACAGTAATAGTGAGGGACTTTAACACCTCACTTACACCAGTGGACAGATCATCAAAACAGAAAATTAATAAGGAAATACAGGCTTTAAATGTCACAATAGACCAGATAGATTTAATTGATATTTATAGGACATTCCATCCAAAAACAGCAGATTACACTTTCTTCTCAAGTGCACCTGGAACATTCTCCAGGATAGATGACATCTTGGGTCACAAATCAAGTCTCAATAAATTTAAGAAAATTGAAATCATATCAAGCATCTTTTCTGACCACAACGCTATGAGATTAGAAATCAATTACAGAGGAATAAAATGTAAAAAACACAAACACATGGAAGCTAAACAATACATTACTAAATAACCAAGAGATCACTGAAGAAATCAAAGAAGAAATCAAAAAATACCTAAATACAAATGACAACGAAAACATGATGACCCAAAACCTATGGGATGCAGAAAAAGCAGTGCTAAGAGGGAAGTTTATAGCAATACAAGCCTACCTCAAGAAACAACAAACATCTCAAATAAACAATCTAACCTTACACCTAAAGGAACTAGAGAAAGAAGAACAAAACCCAAAGTTAGCAGAAGGAAAGAAATCATAAAGATCAGAGCAGAAATAAATGAAAGAGAAACAAAGAAAACAATAGCAAAGATCAATAAAACTAAAAGCTGGTTCTTTGAGAAGATAAACAAAATTGATAACCCATTAACCACACTCATCAAAAAGAAGAGGGAGAGGACTCAAATCAATAAAATTAGAAATGAAAAAGGAGAGGTTATAACAGACACCGCAGAAATACAAAGCATCCTAAGAGACTACTACAAGGAACTATATGCCACAAAAATGGACAACCTGGAGGAAATGGATAAATTCTTGGAAAGGTACAACTTTCTAAGACTGAACCAGGAAGAATTAGAAAATATACACAGATTAATCGCAAATAATAAAATTGAAACTTCAATTTAAAATCTTGCAACAAACAAAAGTCCAGGACCACATGACTTCACAGATGAATTCTATCAAACATTCAGAGAAGAACTAACACCTATCCATCTCAAACTCTTTTAAAAACTTGCAGGGGGACAAACACTCCCAAACTCATTCTACAAGGCCTTCATCACCCTGATACAAAAACTAGACAAAGATATCACAAAAAATAAAATTACAGGCCAATATCACTGATGAACATAGACACAAAAATCCTTAACAAACTAATAGCACACAGAATCCAACAACACATTGAAAGGATCATACACCATGACCAAGTGGGATTTATCCCAGGGATGCAAGGATTCTTCAATATATGCAAATCAATCAATGTGATACACCATATTAACAAATTAAAGAATAAAAACCATATGATCATCTCAATAGATGCAGAAAAACTTTTGACAATATTCAACACCAATTTATGATAAAAAAAAAAAAAAAGAAAAGAAAAAACCTCCAGAAAGTGGGCATAGAAGGAAACTATCTCAACATGATAAAGGCCATATATGACAAACCCACAGCCCACATCATTCTCAATGGTGAAAAACTGAAAACATTTCCTCTAAGATCAGGAACAAGACAAGGGTGCCCACTCTCACCACTATTATTCAACATGGTTTTGGAAGTCCTAGCCACAGCAATCAGAGAAGAAAAAGAAATAAAAGGATTCGGGGAGACGGGGGAAGATGGCGGAAGAGTAAGACGTGGAGATGGCCTTCCTCCTCACGGATACACCAGAAATACATCTACACGTGGAACAACTCCTACAGAACACCTACTGAAGGCTGGCAGAAGACCTCAGACCTCCCAAAAGGCAAGAAACTCCCCACGTACCTGGGTAGGGCAAAAGAAAAAACAGAGACAAAAGAATAAGGACGGCACCTGCACCAGTGGGAGGGAGCTGTGAAGGAGGAAAAGTTTCCACACACTAGGAAGCCCCTCCGCGGGCGGAGACTGCGGGAGGCGGAGGGGGGAGCTTCGGGACCACGGAGTGGTGCACAGCGACGGGTGTGGAGGGCAAAGCGGGGAGATTCCTGCACAGAGGATCGGTGCCGACCAGCACTCACCAACCCGAGAGGCTTGTCTGCTCACCCGCCGGGGCGGGCGGGGCTGCGAGCTGAGGCTCGGGTTTCGGTTTTGGACGGAGCGCAGGGAGAGGACTGGGGTTGGCGGCTTGAGCATAGCCTGAAGGGGTTGGTGCGCCACGACTAGCCGGGAGGGAGTTCGGGGAAAAGCCTGCACCGGCCGAAGAGGCAAGAGACTTTTTCTTCCCTCTTTGTTTCCTGGTGCTCGAGGAGAGGGGTTTAAGAGCACTGCTTAAAGGAACTCCAGAGACGGGCGCGAGCCGCGGCTAAAAGCGCGAACCCCAGAGACGGGCGCGAGCCGCGGCTGAGGGCGCGAGCCCCCGAGACGGGCGTGAGCCGCGGCGGGAAGCGCGAGCCCCAGAGACGGGCGCGAGCCACGGCTGAAACCGCGGACCCCAGAGACGGGCGGGAGATGCTGGGGCTGCTGCTGCCGCCACCAGGTGGGCTGTGTGCGAGCACAGGTCACTCTCCGTGCCCCTCTTCCGCGGAGCCTGTGCAGGCCGCCACTGCCAGGTTCCCGGGATCCAGGGACAACTTCCCCGGGACAACGCACGGCGGGTCTCAGGCTGGTGCAGCGTCATGCCGGCCTCTGCCGCAGCGTCACGCCGCCTCTGCCGCCGCAGGCCCGCCCCGCACGCAGTGCCCCTCCTTCCCCCATCCCCCAACCCCCGGCCTGAGTGAGCCGGAGCTCCCGAATCAGCGGCTCCTTTAACCCCGTCCTGGCTGAGCAAAAAACAGACGCCCTCCAGCCATCTGCGCGCCCGGGCAGGGCCGGATACAAAGCTGAGCTCCTGTGAGCTGTGAGAGCAGGGAGGAGAGGGGGAGGTCTCTCCCGGCAGCCGCGGAGGCGGCGGATTGAAGCTCCACAATCAACTTGATGTGCCCTGCATTGTGGAATACCTGAATAGACAGGGAGTGATCCCAAATTGAAGAGGGGAAATTTAGGAGCGAGATCTGTGATTTTTTTCCCTTTTCCTCTTTTTGTGAATGTGTGTGTGTATGCTTCGGTGTGAGATCTTGTCTGTATACTCTTGCTTCCACCATTTGTCCTAGGGCTCTATCCGTCCATGGTTTTGTTTTTAAAAAAAATTTTTTTTCTTAATAATTAATTTTAATTGTAATAACTTTATTGAACTTTACCTTCGTCCTTTCTTTCTTTCTTTCCTTCCCTCCTTCCCTCCTTTAGACAGCGAATCACCCCAGGTTGAGGGGGTGGTCTCTGGGAGCAGGATTTATGATTTTTCCCCCTTTGCCTCTCTTTGTGAACGTGTATGTGTATGCTTCTGTGTAAGATTTTCTCTGTATAGCTTTGCTTCCAACAGTTGTCCTAGGGCTCTATCCGTCCATGGTTTTTTTTTTAAAAAAATATTTTTTTCTTAATAATTAATTTTAATTGTAATAACTTTATTGTACTTTACCTTCGTTCTTTCTTTCTTTCCTTCCTTCCTTCCCTCCTTTAGACAACGAATCACCCCAAATTGAGGAGGTGGTCTCTGGGAGCAGGATTTATGATTTTTCCCCCTTTGCCTCTCTTTGTGAACGTGTATGTGTATGCTTCTGTGTAAGATTTTCTCTGTATAGCTTTGCTTCCAACATTTGTCCTAGGGTTCTATCCGTTCTTTTTTTTTTTCTTTCTAAATATTTTTTAGTACAATAACTATATTATACTTTATTTTATTTTTACTGTATCTTCTTTCTTTCTGTCTTTTTTCTTTCTTTCCCTCCTTCCTTCTTCCCTTCCTCCCTCCCTCCCTCCCTCCTTTCTTTCCTTCTTTGCTTCTTTCTTCCTTCCTTCCTTTCCTCCTTTCCTTCTTTCTTTCCTCATACTTCTACTAATTCTCTCTACATTTTCTCCTTCTTTCCCTCCTTCCTTCCTTCCTCCCTCCCTCCCTCCCTCCTTTCTTTCCTTCTTTGCTTCTTTCTTCCTTCCTTCCTTTCCTCCTTTCCCTCTTTCTTTCCCATACTTCTACTAATTCTCTCCACATTTTCTCCTTCTTTCCCTCCTTCCTTCCTTCCTTCCTCTCTCCCTCCCTCCTTTCTTTCCTTCTTTGCTTCTTTCTTCCTTCCTTCCTTTCCTCCTTTCCTTCTTTCTTTCCTCATACTTCTAATAATTCTCTCTACTTTTCCTCCCTTTTATTCTGAGCCGTGTGGATGAAAGGCTCTTGGTGCTCCAGCCCAGGAGGCAGGGCTCTGCCTCTGAGGTAGGAGAGCCAACTTCAGGACACTGGTCAACAAGAGACCTCCCAGCTCCACATAATATTAAACGGTGGAAATCTCCCAGAGACCTCCATCTTAACACCAGCACCCAGCTTCACTCAACGACCAGCAAGCCACAGTGCTGGACAACCTATGCCAAACAACTAGCAAAACAGGAACACAACCCCACCCATTAGCAGAGAGGCTGCCTAAAATCATAACAAGGCCACAGACACCCCAAAACACACCACCAGACGTGAACCTGCCCACTAGAGAGACAAGATCCAGCCTCATCCAGCACAACACAGGCACTAGTCCCCTCCACCAGGAAGCCTACACAACCCGCTGAAACAACCTTAGCCACTGGAGACAGACATCAAAAACAACGGGAACTACGAACGTGCAGCCTGCAAAAAGGAGACCCCAAACACAGTAAGATAAGCAAAATGAGAAGACAGAAAAACACACAGCAGATGAAGGAGCAAGATAAAAACCCACCAGACCTAACAAATGAAGAGGAAATAGGCAATCTACCTGAAAAAGAATTCAGAATAATGATAGTAAGGATGATCCGAAATCTTGGAAGTAGAATGGACAAAATGCAAGAAACAGTTAACAAGGACCTACAAGAACTAAAGATGAAACAAGCAACGATGAACAACGCAATAAATGAAATTAAAAGTAGTCTAGATAGGATCAATAGCAGAATAACTGAGGCAGAAAAACGGATAAGTGACCTGGAAGATAAAGTAGTGGAAATAACTACTGCAGAGCAGAATAAAGAAAAAAGAATGCAAAGAACTGAGGACAGTCTCAGAGAGCTCTGGGACAACATGAAACGCACCAACATTCGAATTATAGGGGTTCCAGAAGAAGAAGAAAAAAAGAAAGGGACTGAGAAAATATTTGAAGAGATTATAGTTGAAAACTTCCCTAATATGGGAAAGGAAATAGTTAATCAAGTCCAGGAAGCACAGAGAGTCCCATACAGGATAAATACAAGGAGAAATATGCCAAGACACATATTAATCAAACTATCAAAAATTAAATACAAAGAAAGCATATTAAAAGCAGCAAGGGAAAAACAACAAATAACACACAAGGGAATCCCCATAAGGTTAACAGCTGATCTCTCAGCAGAAACCCTACAAGCCAGAAGGGAGTGGCAGGACATACTGAAAGTGATGAAGGAGAAAAACCTGCAACCAAGACTACTCTACCCAGCAAGGATCTCATTCAGATTTGATGGAGAAATTAAAACCTTTACAGACAAGCAAAAGCTGAGAGAGTTCAGCACCACCAAACCAGCTTTACAACAAATGCTAAAGGAACTTCTCTAGACACGAAACACAAGAGAAGGAAATGACCTATAGTAGCGAACCCTAAACAATATAGAAAATGGTAATAGGAACATACATATCGATAATTACCTTAAATGTAAATGGACTAAATGCTCCCACCAAAAGACACAGATTGGCTGAATGGATACAAAAACAAGACCCTTATATATGCTGTCTACAAGAGACCCACCTCAGACCTAGAGACACATACAGACTGAAAGTAAGGGGATGGAAAAAGATATTCCATGCAAATGGAAACCAAAAGAAAGCTGGAGTAGCAATTCTCATATCAGACAAAATAGACTTTAAAATAAGGACTATTAAAAGGGATAAAGAAGGACACTACATAATGATCAAGGGATCGATCCAAGAAGAAGATATAACAATTGTAAATATTTATGCACCCAACATAGGAGCACCTCAATACATAAGGCAAATACTAACAGCCATAAAAGGGGAAATTGACAGTAACACATTCATAGTAGGGGACTTTAACACCCCACTTTCACCCATGGACAGATCATCCAAAATGAAAATAAATAAGGAAACACAAGCTTTAAATGATACATTAAACAAGATGGACTTAATTGATATTTATAGGACACTCCATCCAAAAACAACAGAATACACATTTTTCTCAAGTGCTCATGGAACATTCTCCAGGATAGATCATATCTTGGGTCACAAATCAAGCCTTGGTAAATTTAAGAAAATTGAAATTGTATCAAGTATCTTTTCTGACCACAACGCCATGAGACTAGATATCAATTACAGGAAAAGGTCTGTAAAATATACAAACACATGAAGGCTAAACAATACACTACTTAATAATGAAGTGATCACTGAAGAAATCAAAGAGGAAATAAAAAAATACCTAGAAACAAATGACAATGGAGACACAACGACCCAAAACCTATGGGATGCAGCAAAAGCAGTTCTAAGGGGGAAGTTTATAGCAATACAAGCCCACCTTAAGAAGCAGGAAACATCTCGAATAAACAACCTAACCTTGCCCCTCAAGCAATTAGAGAAAGAAGAACAAAAAAACCCCAAAGCTAGCAGAAGGAAAGAAATCATAAAAATCAGATCAGAAATAAATGAAAAAGAAATGAAGGAAACGATAGCAAAGATCAATAAAACTAAAAGCTGGTTCTTTGAGAAGATAAACAAAATAGATAAACCACTAGCCAGACTCATCAAGAGAAAAAGGGAGAAGACTCAAATCAATAGAATTAGAAATGAGAAAGGAGAAATAACAAATGACACGGCAGAAATAAAAAAAATCATGAGAGATTACTACAAGCAACTCTATGCCAATAAAATGGACAATCTGGAAGAAATGGACAAATTCTTAGAAATGCACAACCTGCCAAGACTGAATCAGGAAGAAATAGAAAATATGAACAGACCAATCACAAGCACTGAAATTGAAACTGTGATTAAAAATCTTCCAACAAACAAAAGCCCAGGACCAGATGGCTTCACAGGTGAATTCTATCAAACGTTTAGAGAAGAGCTAACACCTATCCTTCTCGAACTCTTCCAAAATATAGCAGAGGGAGGAACACTCCCAAATTCCTTCTACGAGGCCACCATCACCTTGATACCAAAACCAGACAAGGATGTCACAAAGAAAGAAAACTACAGGCCGATATCACTGATGAACATAGATGCAAAAATCCTCCACAAAATACTAGCAAACAGAATCCAACAGCACATTAAAAGGATCATACACCATGATCAAGTGGGGTTTATTCCAGGAATGCAAGGATTCTTCAATATACGCAAAACTATCAATGTGATAAACCATATTAACAAATTGAAGGAGAAAAACCATATGATCATTTCAATAGATGCAGAGAAAGCTTTCGACAAAATTCAACACCCATTTATGATAAAAACCCTCCAGAAAGTAGGCATAGAGGGAACTTTCCTCAACATAATAAAGGACATATATGACAAGCCCACAGCAAACATCATCCTCAATGGTGAAAAACTGAAAGCATTTCCACTAAGATCAGGAACAAGACAAGGTTGCCCACTCTCACCACTCTTATTCAACATAGTTTTGGAAGTTTTAGCCAAAGCAATCAGAGAAGGAAAGGAAATAAAAGGAATCCAAATCGGAAAAGAAGAAGTAAAGCTGTCACTGTTTGCAGATGACATGATACTATACATAGAGAATCCTAAAGATGCTACCAGAAAACTACTAGAGCTAATCAATGAATTTGGTAAAGTAGCAGGATACAAAATTAATGCACAGAAATCTCTGGCATTCCTATATACTAATGATGAAAAATCTGAAAGTGAAATCAAGAAAACACTCCCATTTACCATTGCAACAAAAAGAATAAAATATCTAGGAATAAACCTACCTAAGGATACGAAAGACCTGTATGCAGAAAATTATAAGACACTGATGAAAGTAATTAAAGATGATACAAATAGATGGAGAGATATACCATGTTCTTGGATGGGAAGAATCAACATTGTGAAAATGACTCTACTACCCAAAGCAATCTACAGATTC
This sequence comes from Phocoena phocoena, assembly GCF_963924675.1. Lineage (NCBI taxonomy): Eukaryota > Metazoa > Chordata > Mammalia > Artiodactyla > Phocoenidae > Phocoena > Phocoena phocoena. The sequence goes on along the minus strand of NC_089235.1, from coordinate 37,535,497 downwards.
AATGCAATCCCTATCAAACTACCACTGGCATTTTTCACAGAACTAGAACAAAAAATTTCGCAATTTGTATGGAAACACAAAAGACCCCGAATAGCCAAAGCAATCTTGAGAACGAAAAAAGGAGCTGGAGGAATCAGGCTCCCTGACTTCAGACTATACTACAAAGCAACAGTAATCAAGACAGTATGGTACTGGCACAAAAACAGAAAGATAGATAAGTGGAACAGGATAGAAAGCCCAGAGATAAACCCACGCACATACGGACATCTTATCTTTGATAAAGGAGGCAGGAATGTACAGTGGAGAAAGGACAGCCTCTTCAATAAATGGTGCTGGGAAAACTGGACAGGTACATGTAAAAGTATGAGATTAGATCACTCCCTAACACCATACACAAAAATAAACTCAAAATGGATTAAAGACCTAAATGTAAGGCCAGAAACTATCAAACTCTTAGAGGAAAACATAGGAAGAACACTCTATGACATAAATCACAGCAAGATCCTTTCTGACCCACCTCCTAGAGTAATGGAAATAAAAACAAAAATAAACAAATGGGACCTAATGAAACTTCAAAGCTTTTGCACAGCAAAGGAAACCATAATCAAGACCAAAAGACAACCCTCAGAATGGGAGAAAACATTTGCAAATGAAGCAACTGACAAAGGATTAATCTCCAAAATTTACAAGCAGCTCATGCAGCTCAATAACAAAAAAACAAACAACCCCATCCAAAAATGGGCAGAAGACCTAAACAGACATTTCTCCAAAGAAGATATACAGAATGCCAACAAACACGTGAAAGAATGCTCAACATCATTAATCATTAGAGAAATGCAAATCAAAACTACAATGAGATATCATCTCACACCAGTCAGAATGGCCATCATCAAAAAATCTAGAAACAATAAATGCTGGAGAGGGTGTGGAGAAAAGGGGACACTCTTGCACTGCTGGTGGGAATGTGAATTGGTTCAGCCACTGTGGAGAACAGTATGGAGGTTCCTTAAAAAACTACAAATAGAATTACCATATGACCCAGCAATCCCACTACTGGGCATATACCCTGAGAAAACCAAAATTCAAAAAGAGTCATGTACCAAAATGTTCATTGCAGCTCTATTTACAATAGCCCGGAGATGGAAACAACCTCAGCGCCCATCATCGGACGAATGGATAAAGAAGATGTGGCACATATACACAATGGAATATTACTCAGCCTTAAAAAGAAATGAAATTGAGTTATTTGTAATGAGATGGATAGACCTAGAGTCTGTCATACAGAGTGAAGTAAGTCAGAAAGAAAAAGACAAATACCATATGCTAACACATATATATGGAATTTAAGGAAAAAAATGTCATGAAGAACCTAGGGATAAGACAGGAATAGAGGCGCAGACCTACTGGAGAACGGACTTGAGGATATGGGGAGGGGGAAGGGTGAGTTTTGACAGGGCGAGAGAGAGTCATGGACATATACACACTAACAAACGTAGTAAGGTAGATAGCTAGGGGGAAGCAGCCGCAAGGCACAGGGATATTAGCTCGGGGCTTTGGGACAGCCTGGGGGGGTGGGATGGGGAGAGTGGGAGGGAGGGAGACGCAAGAGGGAAGACACATGGGAGCATATGTATATGTATAGCTGATTCACTTTGTTATAAAGCAGAAACTAACACACTATTGTAAAGGAATTATACCCCAATAAAGATGTTAAAAAAAAAAAAAAAGAAATAAAAGGATTCCAAATTGGAAATAAAGAAGTAAAACTATCATTCTTTGCAGGTGACATGATACTATACGTTGAAAATCCTAAAGATGCCACCAGAAAACTACTAGAGCTAATCAATGAATATGGTAAAGATTCAGGATACTAAATTCATGCACAGAAATCTCTTGCATTCCTATACATTAGCAATGAAAGATCAGAAAGAGAAATTAAAGAAACAACCCCATTTACCATTACATCAAAAAGAATAAAAAACCTAGGAATAAACCTACCTAAGGAGGCAAAAATCTATACTCAGAAAACTATAAGATACTGATGAAAGAAATCAAAGATGACACAGACAGATGGAGAGATAGATATACCATATGTTTGGATTGGAAGAATCAATATTGTCAAAATGACTATACTACACAATGCAATCAACAGATTCAATGCAATCCCTACCAATTATCAATGGCGTTTTTCACAGAACTAGAACAAAAGAGTTTACAATTTGTATGGAAACACAAAAGACCCCAAAGATCCAAAGTAATCTTAAGAAAGAAAAGTGGAGCTGGAGGAATCAGGCTCCCTGACTTCAGACTATACTACAAAGCTACAGTAACCAAGGCAGTATGTGGTATGGCACAAAAACAAAAATATAGATAAGTGGCACAGGATAGAAGCCCAGAGAAACCCATGCACCTATGGTCAAGTAATCTAAGAGGAAGGAGGTAAGAATATACAGTGGAGAAAAGACATTCTCTTCAATAAGTGGTGCTGGGAAACTGGACAGCTACTGACAAAAGTAATTAAATTAAGGGCTTCCCTGGTGGTGCAGTGGTTAAGAATCCGCCTGCCAATGCAGGGGACATGGGTTCAAGCCCTGGTCCAGGAAGATCCCACATGCCACGGAGCAACTAAGCCCGCGTGCCACAACTACTGAAGCCTGCATGCCTAGAGCCCGTGCTCCGCAACAAGAGAAGCCACCACAATGAGAAGACTGTGCACCACAACGAAGAGTAGCCCCCATTCACCACAACTAAGTCCACATGCAGCAACAAAGACCCAACACAGCCAAGAACAGATTAATTAATTATTTTAAAAACCTAAAAATAGAACTACCATATGACCCAGCAATCTCACTACTGGGCATATACCCTGAGAAAACCTAATTCAAGAAGACATATGCACCCCAATATTCATGGCAGCATTATTTACAATAGCCATGACATGGAAACAACTTAAATGTCCATCAACAGATGAATGGATAAAGAAGATGTGGTACATATATACGATGGAATATTACTCAGCCATAAAAGGGGAAAAAATTGGGTCATTTGTAGAGACGTGGGTGGACCTAGAGTCTGTCATACAGAGTGAAGTAAGTCAGAAAGAGAAAAGCAAATATTGTATATTAACACATATATGTGGAACCTAGAAAAATGGTATAGATGAACTTATTTGCATATCAGGAATAGAGACACAGAGGTAGAGAACAGACGTATGGACACAGAGAGGAAAAGGAAAGGTGGGACGAATTGGGAGATTAGGATTGACATATATACACTACCATGTGTAAAGTAGCTAGTGGTAACCTGCTGTATAGCATAGGGAGCTCAGCTCGGTGCTCTGTGATGACCTACATGGGTGGGATTGTGGGGGTGGCTAGGAGAGAGGTCCAAGAGGGAGGGGATATATGTATACATATAGCTGATTCACTTTGCTGTACAGAAGAAACTAGCACAACTTTGTAAAGCAACTAGACTCCAATAAAAAAAAAAATCACACAACTATAAAAATTGGTAAATTTGATGACATTAAAATTTTAAATGTCTTCTCTTCTAAGTCATCACTGAGGGGATGGAAAGGCAAACTATGGAGTAGAAGAAGACGTGCAATGTGTAAATTTCACAAACAATAAAAATATTTTGTATAATTTTTTCATTAATAATCATCAAAATGCAAACAAAGCACCATGAGATGTCATGATACATCCTCCAGGAAAACTAAAATTAAAAAGACTGATCATATCAAGTGTTAGAGAAAAATTTGAAGCCACAGGAACCTTTGTATGTTACAGGTGGAAGAATAAATTGCTGCAATTGCTTTGGAAAAATATTCGACAGCCCTATTGAAGTTGAATATACACAAGTCTTATGAACCAACAATCCTACCATAGGTAGTTACCAAAAGAAAAGTGAACCAAGAGACATTTACAAAAATGTTCATGTCAGGATTTTTTATAACAACTGAATGTCCAGCAGCAATAAAATGGTGCTATATGCCATGGAATATTATGCTGTGCAGAAAATCAACTGTGGCAATGGGTGAATGTCATAAAAATGATATTGAGCAAGAGAAGCCAGACACAAAAGAACACATTATTTTATTTCTATAGAGTTTGAAAATAAACAAAACTAACTATAATGTTTACAAATGCAAATTTTGGCCAAAAAAAAAAAAGTGTAAAGAAAAGCAAAGAAGCAAGTATCATAAAAGTCAGGATAGGGGATACATCCAGCAGGAGAAGCTGTGGGATGTGACTCAAAGAGCTATGCAAGGGGCTTCTGGGATGTCATCAGCCTGCCATATCTGACCCTGTCAGTGGCTACGTGGTTTTTCACTTTATAATCCTTTATTAAATTGTATATAATGTGTTCTGTACATTTCTTTTTGCATATTTCACAATTTTTAAATTGTGAATATAAAATAATATATATAAATAATATAAAAACAAACGAAGAAGTGTTTCATATAAAGATCTCCTGCAAAAATTGACACTATTGTCCATTAACCACTCCATTATGTATTAAACACTCTAAACACAAAAGCATAACCTGTGGTTAATAAACACTGTGAAGGTACATCAAAACAAGAGTACAGTCTAAACTCATTATCTCCCATCTCCAACCTTCCCCCTCTTCCTGTACACCCTACATCATTGAATTGATTCATTACATTCTAATTGAATACTACACTTAAAGTATATTCTCAGAGTACTCTGCTAGACTCTGAAGATATAAAGATGCATAATACACATTTTCTTTGCCTTAGCAAAGTACCTGGAATACTGTAGGTATCCAATAAAAGTTAAATGAACAAATTCATTTATTATTATATCCCCAAAGCATTTACAATCTAATAAGTCCACCAGCTCATAGTTCAGAGCACAGCTCCAATACTTGGGCAAGCATTCCCAAAAATTCCCAAGATTTGATTAAACTAATACACATGTAGGTAGTATGAAATAGACTAAGTCACTCTGGAACCAGATACTACTCCTGTGATCTGAAGTATGGGTTGATATAGATTGTTGATTCTGTCAAGGGAACACAGAAATCATGTGACCTTCCCCACAGCTGCTGAACTACTCAAGATGTAAAAGTCTCTACTTAAATATGATCTTAATATTTTAATCAGCCAAAAGATATTTATTTACAAGGCTCTGGGGTCAGCCTGCCTGAGTCTGACTCCCAGCTCTGCCCTTCAGCAGCCAGTGATCTTGGCAAATCATCCACCCTGCACCTCATCTCTGTAATCTCATCACTCACTGAAAGTGTTAGGAGTTGCAATGATACCGAAACAAGGAATGAACAGACTAATGTGTGCAAGGTTCTTACAACTATGCTGGCACAAAGAAATTTATCAATAAATGTGAGCTCTTGTGATTCATCCAGCAAATATATATTAAGCACCTCTTATTGGATAGGCATTAGGAATACATTTAATGAACAAAACAAATGTGATTGCTGCCTTAACGGAATTTTCAGTGCAAAGCGACAGGTAAATAAACAAGCAAGCAAAATATATTCCTGAATAAGTGACTATTTTTTGGTTCTGGTTTTGGTTTTAACTGGGGAGCTATTCCATTTCTCTGAAGTTTTATGACTCCCTTCCCTTTACACTTCCCAAGAGAGTATCTGAACTGGCAACCAGAGGGAATTCCCCCAAAAGACACTATGTTCCCCAGTCTACAGTTCTCAGTTGGAACTGACAAAGAAAAGCAGCAAATGGCTTTGAAATCCAGTTTGTAAGCTACATTAACACTACCCCATCCTACCTGCCAGTTTTCTTTTCCATTCTGTTTTTTTCCTCTATTGTTTTGAACAACAGATACGTGTAAAACAGGACAGAAAGATGGAAGGAAGATGTTTCTGAGGCAGAGAAAGAAGAAAGACAGAAACAGGCTGTCCAGAATTGAGCCAGAATATTTATGGGATAGATTTTTTTATTCTAAAATTGAATTTTGATTATTTTAACATATATACCTCACTGTTCCTTTACAGGAAATCAAGTCAAACTACAATGTCTCTACAGATATACTAGTGAAATAAAAATGCTACTGTTTTTAAGACAATAAATACTTCAGCGGAAAAATAAAGAAGCAATGTAAATGTGTATGAGAAAACCAGCAGTGCGCTTTTGATTACCTTGGGTCTCCAGAGTTCTTTCTACACTGAGTATATTACAGAAAGAAAAGGAACATTCTCTCATACTAGTCATTTATTATTTATTTTATGCCTTAATTATTTGTGGGAATTCCTGACAGCTTTTTACTCAGCCAGTTCTACTGACAGTCAAATTTGTACATTAAGGAGAAGGAAGACAAAGTATCAACTTGAGAGGAGAAAACCAAGCTGGCAGCTGAGTGGTTATGAGCTGCATAGCTGCAAATTTAGAAATAATTTGATTTAAGGAGGATAATAAAGAAAAAAGAAAAAATTGATGCTAATGATGCAATTTGACCCCTTTCATAGGAGATATTTTGAGAATGTCACTGGTAAAAAGAAAGTTAGTTAAAAGTCACTAGATTTGGGAGTTTTCCTTCACTCTGCTCCGGTTGTCATATCGTGGCTGTCTATGACTATAGGAGACCCTTGTACATCCCTGGAGAGAGACAGCACTTTGTTCTGGAGCAAGGGGATGATGGTGTGATAATAATGATTCAGGAAAGTTAATTTGGTAGCATGAGGATTTATTGGAGTCCATTCATTCATTCATTCACACATACAAAGAATGCCATGCACTCTTTTAAGTATTAGGTTAGGAGACTATTTAAGTAATCTAGTTTGAAAGAATGAACATTTGAACCAGAATAGTAGCTCTAATACCTTCCTAATTCCTACAAATTAGTTTATTTCAATCAGAAAGTGTTTCTGTTTCTTTTGGTACTGGTTTTAGTTTTGGTTTATTGAGGTTGTTTACATCTTTGTTGTTGTTTCTCTGTTTCATTTATTTGTTTGTTTTTTAGGCATGATCAATTATGTTCACTCACCCATGCACAAAAAATCATCCTTGTATCCTAAAGATCAATAGAACTCATTGACTATCTGGGATAAGACCTATTTTGAAGACTTCACCCAAGGTTTTATTCTTTTATTGTTATTTCTAACACCCAAATATAACAGTTACCATTTCTGGAGACCTATTCAGTTACTGACTGTTCTTGCTACTTTAAACCCAGTATAACTACTCCTTATAACAAAATAGAAAGAAAATTATTATTATTATTCCTATTTTACAGATTGAAAACTTGAGGTTCAGTGAGGTTAATAATAGCTCCATAACTAATTAACAGTGGAGCAGGGTCTTTGTCTCAAAAGCCCATGTCCTTCAGGGTTTTACTTATTTTGTTCCTTTCATAAAAATTTGACCTTAAAGAGTAGCACAATGACAATTACAATGCCTCTAAATTTATATCAAAATGGGAAACTGCTCTTGATTTTATTATAGCAGATCTCCAGAGGATTTATTCTAGCAGCTTCTGACAATAGAGTGAACACACAAGACAGACATTATCTGTTTCCCACGCACACGCACCAGGATCTCATGTTTCCTCATTGCCTTGCACATCACACTCTTTTCTTTGAAGGGAATCCCATTTTCCCACCTGCATCCATCATTCATCTGTCATCCCATTCACCTGGTGAGGTTTTTAACTAGATGATTTTTTAAGAAATCTTTTTTGGCTAACCTTGTCTCTCCAGCTCTTTGCTCTGACTACAGTTTTAAAGCTCAGCTCATCTTCTTGTCCCCAGTACACCATCTTGGGAGTAGTACTTAACACAGGTGCAGAATTTTGCAGTTAACATATTAAAAGATAGAGTCAACCTGTTTAGGTTGGTCTGAGCTTCCGTTTCATCTTACAGGAGCCACACTTCAGTATCCTATACAACCTGAGCAGAGTAATTTAGGAGTGGTTTAAGGAGGAAGCTTCAAGGGGATGTTGCTTAAGGTTTGAAGAGTGTCCCATACAGCAAGAGCATGACCCCTTCTCAAACACCCCTCAGAGCAGCAGATGTACTCTGCTGAAATCTCACCTCCCTCTTCTGATGTAGGTGATGAAAGTGCTTCTGAAGAAGAACAAAGACCTGTGTTATCACAAGGCATAGCATTTCCCCATTGCATTTGAATTGAGTATATCGCTTTTTCAGTTTTGCTAAGATTACACAAAAATGTAATTACCTCAACACTATTCACCTGGGAACCCTGAATGCTAAGACAGCTGCCCTGAGGGAGATAAGCTTCCAAATGGTGAAGATCCTTTTTCCCTGAATCTAGAATTCTGCCTGGTTTCATCAGTTATAATTACCCAGGCAGCATAGGAAAGCAATGTGCATTTTTACACTGCTCTAGAACCCCATAGTTGCTCCATGTGGGAGCACATGTGCACTTATTTTATTGTGTAGGGTTTTGTGAGCTCAGTGTTCTCCTTTCCAATTTTTTCCTATTTAGTCTGCCCAGAGACCTTGTGAATACCCATGTTTTCTCTGCAAATAAAATTCAGTCTAAGACTAGCTTTATTTTAAAATAGTAGTTGAACCAAGTCATATGAGTTTGGGGCCTAAATGAGAACTTAACTTTGGATTAATAACCCGAGTGGGTGCCCCAGGCTTCAAGCACTTTTGAAAGCAGGATAAAATTTCAGGCCAGGCACACAAGAGAAATAATGTTTTTTGTTTTTTCAACCTTTTGGTGAAGCAGTAAAATTAGGGTAGTTGTAATTCTAGTTGTTTAGCAGCCAACATTATTATCTCAATAACCATATCTACACACAGGAAAGTTATGTGTCTTAGGAAAAAATCAATACTTTGTGTGGCTTGCTCTTTATTTTTTTAATTGAGGTATAGTTCATTTACAATATTATATTAGTTTCAGGTGTACAATATAGTGACTCAAAAATTTTAAAGATTATATGCCATTTATAGTTATTATAAAATATTGGCTATATTCCCTGTGCTGTGCAGTATATCCTTGTAGCTTATTTATTTTGTACATTGTACTTTGTAGCTATTAATTCCCTATCCCTATCAACCCCTCCCCTCTTCCCTCTCCCTTCTGGTACCCACTAGTTTATTTTCTATATCTGTTTTCTATATCTGAGTCTGCTTTTTTGTTATGTTTACTATTTTGTTTTATTTTTTAGATTCCATACATAAATAATATCATACAGTATTTGTCTTTTTCTGTCTGACTTATTACACTAAGTATAATACCTCCAAGTCCATCCATGTTGTTGCAAATGGCAGAATTTCACTCCTTTTTTATGACTGAGTAGTATTCTAGTGTGTGTGTGTGTGTGTGTGTGTGTGTGTGTGTGTGTGTGTATATATATACCACATCTTCTTTATCCATTCACCTGTTGATGGACATGTAGGTGGCTTCCATATCTTGGCTATTGTTAATAACACTACTATGAACATTGGGGTGCCTGTATCTTTTCAAATTAGTGTTTTTATTTTCTTCAGATATAAACCCAGGAGTGGAATTGCTGGATCACATGGTAATTCCATTTTTAGTTTTTTGAAGAACCTCCGTACTTTTTCACAGTGAGTGTACCAATTTACATTTCCACCAACAATGTACAAAGGCTCTCTTATTTGGCTTGCTCTTTAAAAAGCAAAAACATTTTTTACTTGAGGTTGGCAAGAGGGACAGTGAGAATAGAGAATGAGAAGAAAAAGAAAATAAAATAGGAAAGGTAATAACAATTTTATATGTTTTTAACAAATTTTAGAGATTGATGCATGCGAAGCAAATAACATAGTACCAGTCATATAAGTTCTAGTTAGGAAGAGAAAGAAGAGATATGAGGTACTGCCATCACCTTCATCTTCATCATAATTGTATATCCAATTATGATACAGTGTACTACTTTAAGATACAGTATATCTTACTTCATTTGAGCCTAATAACATTTCTGAGTAGATAGCTAGGATAGCTAGTGACAATATTAGTATTACATGTAACGTTGGTTGAGGTCAACAAAATATTTATTGAGGCACAGCACTAGGTGCTGAAAATGCAGTGATTAGAGGGAAAATGTCCTGTTCTAAGAAGGCAGTTTGAAATATATATGCCCCAAATCTCACTAAAATTATAGCAAAGAATTTTTTTGTAAAGATAGACATTAGCCATGAAAATACAGAACCCTAGAGAAAAGATATGAGCAGTAAAATGTTGGATCAGAAAGAATATAAGATCCTCCATTACCACTGATATTCCAAATGAGACATGAACACATATATTCATAGGCTTGACTGAGGAGAGGAAGAATACCTCATTTTTCTATGGAACAAAGAGGTGTCCTGGCCCTGAAGCATAGCTTAGGAGTTCCCACACTGTAGCTGCCAAAACAACCTGAGCTCTCCCTGTAATTTAATGAGTTGAATCATCCCCATGGAACCAGCTCCTGGCCCAGTCTAGAAATGGGGAGAGAGGGAGGGAGCAGAAAGACCAAAAATCTGTCTCTCCTCAGGAAGGTTGTTGAAAGCTTTAGCGGAAAAGGTTAGACCTTTCTTTACTCCCACTCTCACACCACCATCACCCCTGCCAAGAGATGAGAAATTTATTCTCTGGAGAAAGTAAAGGGTCTTTGGCAAAGTAGAAAAGATGTATGCCATACTGAAAAGAAAGAAATTAAATGGCCATATGTGTGTTGATGCTAAATGAAAAAGCCCCTAGCCCTCTTCCTCCAGTCAACTCCTAGAGACTTTGTAAGCAGGAGAGAATAAAGCAACTTCTCTGGAAACCTAACCCTAACCCTAACCAACTCCCTTCCCACACACAAAGGGGCCTAAAGATATTGACACCAGGAATTCCTCCAGAAATGTCTCACCCAGACTATCTGGCAATAAAGCTCAAAGTCAGATAGCACTACTCATGCCCTCAGAGTTTCCAAACAGCTTGTTAATGCTCCAGTCTTAATCATGAATAGACAATCTAGAATAATGAGGCATCTAAGAGAAAATTCTGATATGGAGTCTAGCACTAAAACAAAACAAACAAAAGTGACTTGGAGAAAACATAAACTATGCAGTGAGAAAAAAATCAACAATAACAGCAACTATTATTACTATCCTTTGAGACATAAGAGTTATTTTATTCATGAAATAAGAAGTTGATGCTATTAAAAAGAATGTTTAGAATTTAGCAATGTCATAGCAAAAATGAAACAAAACAGAAACTCAATAGAGGGCCAAAAGAAAATGTTAGAGTAATTGTCACAAAAGTAGGTTAAAACCCAAAGAGATGGAAAATGTATGAATATTATTTCAAGAGGTCCAACATTCAAATAATAGGTTTTCAGAATGAAAGTACCAAGAAAATTGAGGGGAAACATTATCAAAGAAAGAATGTAAGAAAATTTCCCATAACTGCAAACCATACATATCCAGATTGAAAAGGACCATGGAATGCCCAACAAATTCATGAAAATCGACCCATACCAGGGCTAATCATTGTGAAATTTCAGAAACCTGGGAAAAAAGTTCTACTAGCTTATCAAAATAAAAGGAGAAGAAGAAGAACAGGGGACATATAAAAGAACAATGATCTGAATAGTATACTGGAAGAAATAGAGTAATGCCTTCAAAAGTCTGAAATAAAATTATTTCTAACCTAGAATTCTATATCTAGCCAAATGTTCCATCAACTGTCAGGGTAAAGCAAGGACAGTTTTAGATCTTCAAGATGCAAAACAAAACCAGAAGACAAAAACAAAAAGCAATGTATCTACTTTACTAAGAGAGTGGAAAATGTCTGTCACCAAAATATGGGAATAAATCAAGAGATCAGAAAACAAAAGAAAGAAAAAACCCAAAGCTAGAGGAAAAGGAAGGGAATCTGTAGAGAAGGGAGAAGTCCCACAGAAGCCACTCATTCAGACTGAAGTAGTGCAATTCAGGAACCAGGTTTTGGGCAGCTGTCACCATGCTCTTTGTCATTCAACTATCTTTCTTTCTTTTTTTGATTTTTATTTATTTATATTTTTATACAGCAGGTTATTACTTATCTATTTTATACATATTAGTGTATATACGTCAATCCCAATCTCCAAATTCATCCCACCAGCACCACCCCCACCCCAACTTTCCCCCTTGGTGTCCCTAAATTTATTCTCTACATCTGTGTCTCTATTTCTGTCTTCCAAACCACTTCATCTGTACCATTTTTCTAGATTCCACATATATGTGTTTATATACGATATTTGTTTTCCTCTTTCTGACTTCACTCTGTATGACAGTCTCTAGGTTCATCCACATCTTTACTAATGATCCAATTTCATTCCTTTTTATGGTGAGTAATATTCCATTGTATATATGTACATGTGCTTTATCCATTCATTTGTTGACCGGCATTTAGGTTGCTTCAATGACCTGGCTATTGTAAATAGTGCTGCACTGAACATTGGGATGTATGTGTCTTTTTGAATTATGGTTTTCTCTGAGTATATGCCCAGTAGTGGGATTGCTGGGTCATATGGTAATTCTATTTTTAGTTTTTTAAGGAACCTCCATAAAGTTCTCCATAGTGTCTGTATCAATTTACATTCCCACCAACAGTGCAAGAGGGTTCCCTTTTCTCCACACTTTTGGAGCATTTGTTGTTTGTAGATATTTTGATGATGGCCAACCTGAGTGGTGTGAGGTGGTACCTCATTTTAGTTTTTATTTGCATTTCTCTAATAATTAGTGATGTTGAGCAGCTTTTCATGTGCCTCTTGGCCATCTGTATGTCTTCTTTGGAGAAATGTGTATTTAGGTCTTCTGCCCAGTTTTTGACTGGTTTGTTTTGTTTTGTTTTTTAATATTGAGCTGCATGAGCTGTTTATATGTATTGGGGATTAATTCTTTGTCCACTGATTCATTTGCAAATATTTTCTCCCATTCTGAGGGTTGTCTTTTCATCTCGTTTATAGTTTCCTTTGCTGTGCAAAAGCTTTGAAGTTTCATTAGGTCTCATTTGTTTATTTTTGTTTTTATTTCCATTACTCTAGGAGGTGGTTCAAAAAAGATCTTGCTGTGATTTATGTCATAGAGTGTTCTGCCTATGTTTTCCCCTAAGAGTTTTATAGTGTCCAGTCTTACATTTAGGTCTCTAATCTATTTTGAGTTTATTTTTGTGTACAGTGTTAAGGAGTGTTCTAATTTCATTCTTTTACATGTAGCTGTCCAGTTTTCCCAGCACAACTTATTGAAGAGATTATCTTTTCTCCATTGTATATCCTTGTCTCTTTCATCAGAGATTAGTTGACCATAGGTGTGTGGGTTTATCTCTGGGCTTTCTATCCTGTTCCATTGATCTATATTTCTGTTTTTGTGCCAGTACCATATTGTCTTGGTTACTGTAGCTTTGTTGTATAGTCTGAAGTCTGGGAGTCTGATTCCTCCAGATCCGTTTTTTTCCCTCATGATTGTTTTGACTCTTTGGGGTCTTTATGTCTCCATACAAATTTTAAGACTTTTTATTCTAGTTCTGTAAAAAATGCCATTGGTAATTTGATAAGGATTGCATTGAATCTGTAGATTGCTTTGGGTAGTATAGTCATTTTCACAGTATTGATTCTTCCAATCCAAGAACATGTTATATCTCTCCATCTGTTTATGTCATCTTTGATTTCTTTCATCAGTGTCTTATAGTTTTCTGAGTACAGAATAAACCTCCTCAGGAAGGTTTATTCCTAGGTATTCTTTTTGTTGCAATGGTGAATGGGATTGTTCCCTTAATTTCTCTTTCTGATATTTTCTTTTTAGTGTATAGGAATGCAAGTGATTTCTGTGCATTAGTTTTTCCCAGGAATGCAAGAATTCTTCAATATATGCAAATCAATCAATGTGATACACCATATTAACAAATTGAATAATAAAAAACATATGATCATCTCAATAGATGCAGAGAAAGCTTTTGACAAAATTCAACACGGATTTATGATAAAAACTCTCCAGAAAGTGGGCATAGAAGGAACCTATCTCAACATAATACAGGCCATATATGACAAACCCACAGCCAACATAATTCTCAATGGTGAAAAACTGAAAGCATTTCCTCTAAGATCAGGAGCAAGACAAAGATGTCCACTCTCATAACTATTATTCAACATAGTTTTGGAAGTCCTAGCCATGGCAATCAGAGAAGAAAAAGAAATAAAAGGAATTCAAGTTGGAAAAGAAGAAGTAAAACTTTCACTGTTTGCATATTACATGATACCTTACGTAGAGAATCCTAAAGATGCCACCAGAAAACTACTAGAGCTAACCAATGAATTTGGTAAAGTTGCAAGATTCAACTATTTCTTCAATCTGACTAAAATACTGAATGATGTGCTGTTTTGAACAAGCAAGTAAAACCAAGAAGGAAGAAGACATAAAATCCAAGAAATAGGTAAACAAATTCAGAAGAAAGGTAAAGAGAATTCCAAGTAAAGGAAAAGGGAAACTTAAGATATTATCTGGGAATCTCAAATGAAATAATCTCTCAAAAGTTTTCTCTAAGAAAAAAATTGTAACTATACATACCGTAGTGTTATGAAAATGATGCTGAGAGACTAATAAAAAGTATGAGAAGAATAAGTGCAAGTGGAAAAATTATTAACTTTAGTAACAACAAAAATAAGGAAAAAAACATAATCACATGACAGCATTCATTTATAAATAATATATGCATAGACATAATAATGAATAATAAAAATGAATAATATTTAATCAAAACTACAACTATATTGGGAGGATGGGGTAATAGAGTGGTTAGTGTGAGAAAATTAATTCTAGAAAGTCAGTAGAAAATACGTAAAACAAAAATAGTAATAAACACACTTATTTAGAAATACAAGGGTGTGAAATGCCCAAAGAAACAATTTAAAAAGACCAACCTTGTTGCCAGTTGGAAGGGGTCTGGGTGTCAGTGAAGTGCAATGGGTGAGGAACTGCTGAATTTTATTATTAATATTTTAGTATTATTTAGCTTTTTAAACCATGTATCTATTATACTGATAAAAAATTTAAATGTCTAGCTCAGTCACCATTTTATCTCCTGTACCCAGCACATTGATTATATATATATTTTTAATTAAAGTATAGTTAATTTACAATGTTGCATTAGTTTTAATTGTACAGCAAGTGATTCAATTTTATATATATATATATTCTTTTTCAGACTCTTTTCCATTATAAGTTATTGTAAGATATTGAGTATAGCTCCTTGTGCTATGCAGTAGGTCCTTGTCATTTACTTATGTTATATATAGTAGTGAGTATGTGTTAATCCCAAACCCCTAATTTATCTCCGCACCACCCCCACTATCCCCTTTGGTAACCAAAAGTTTGTTTTCTATGTCTGTGGGCCTATCTCTGTTTTGTAAATAAGTTCATTTGTATCATTTTTTCAGATTTCACATATAAGTGATATCATATGATATTTGTCTTTCTCTGCCTGACTTATTTCACTTAATATGATAGTCTCTAGGTCTATCCATGTTGCTGCAAATGACATTATTTCATTCTTTTTTATGGTTGCATCATATTCCATTGTATATATGTACCATATCTTCTTTATCCATTCATCTCTCAATGGACATTTAGGTTGTTTCCATGTCTTGGCTATTGTGAATACTGCAGCTATGAACATTGGGGTGTATGTATCATTTTGAATTAGAGTTTTCTCCAGATGTGTGCCCAAGAGTGGGATTGCTGGATCATATAGTATCTCTATTTTTAGTTTTTTTAAGGAACCTCCATACTGTTCTCCATAATGGCTACACAAATCTACATTCCCATCAACACTGTTGGAGGGTTTCATTTTCTCCACACCCTCTCCAGCATTTACCATTTGTAGACTTTTCAATGATAACCATTCTGACTGGTGTGAGGTAAATAGTTGGCCTTTAATAGAATTTATTGAAAGTGAAAAAAAAAAGACAAGTCATGATCCTATTCTACAGGAGCCCTCAACAGAATAAATAGAGCATATGGAGAAAAATTCATAGAATGGGTGCAGTTAGTTATGTCCCATCTCCTCTGGGAACAGTCACAACTCCTGGAAAGAGTTGAATGACTCCTTCACCCTCCCTGAGGTTCAGAGGTTATTTATAGCAGCACAAAGATGTAAGAAGTATTCACAGTCATGGTGGTGATGACAGCAGAAGTATGTATCATAATAATATTAGGCAGCGATGTGTGTCCTGCTTATCATCATAATATTAAAAATGACAATATCTGGAGAAATACCCTATATTTCTCTAGAGCAGTAGAGTATATGGAAAAGAGTACATCTTTGAATCAAGGCAGACCTGTGGGCAAATATCAGTTCTTAGAGTTACTGCATGACCTTGGGAAAATCATTTAACCTCTCTCTGCTTGTTTTCTCAACTTTAGAATGATAATAATAGCACCTAACTTACAGGAGTTCTAAAAGAATATGAGAAAAATCTATGATAACACCCTGGTGTAGAGTAAGAATTAAATGTAGGGAGATGTTATTATTATAGTTAGACTGGGAAAAAGGTTCACTGAGATTGAGAATCTTGTCTGTTTTGTTCTCCAGGACCTAAAACAGAGTCTGGCATAAATAGGAAGTCAATGAATATTCGGTGAATGAATGAACTATCATTTCAAAAGGAACAGCATTTACTTACTTATTTATCTTGCGGTACGCAGGCCTCTCACTGTTGTGGTCTCTCTCTCCCGTTGCGGAGCACAGGCTCCGGATGCGCAGGCTCAGCGGCCATGGCTCACGGGCCCAGCCGCTCCGCAGCATGTGGGATCTTCGCAGACCGGGGCACGAACCCGTGTCCCCTGCATCGGGACCCCTGAAGCCAGGGAACAGCATTTATTTTAAACATAATATTTGGGGGAATCACTTTCCTTCAAGAGCAGCACTTGTCATCTTCAGAGAAACACTTCGTCCAATCATAGCTGAGGCTATAAGGGTCACAAAACTCCATCTCAAACATGTGCCAATATAACTTAATGTTTTGTTGTTGTTTACTTTTGTTTCATATAGTCTCCAACAATATCTCCATGATATTTAATCACTTTCCTTTCTCATTAGAAAGAGGTTTTTTATCACCAATATTAAGATATACGTTGACTTATACAAACTATGTTGTACAATCCAAGCATTTTTGTCACTCTAAAAGGCATTATCCCCTGTATATCCTGTTGAGATTGCAGGTGTCTCTGTAAAAAGAGCTCCCTTTATGACGAGAAACCATTCAAGATGCTAAAGAAACTTTAAATGAGTAAAAAGCATTTTTCTCTGGAACAGTTGCTTTATCGCTCCACCCAAAAAATCAGATTATAATAAGGAAAAGACAAAAGCAGCTTAGCTACTTTTCAAACTCTTTTTCCCCCTCTGTACTCCTTCCTTTTAAATGTATTATTTCTGCTGTCCATGACCATCTGGAGAATATAAACAACCACTTTAGAACCCAGATGCCCAGCCACTGAGAATTCCCTAATTGAGTTATGCTGCAGTCAGCTGCACAGAACCACACCCAGAGCCCTGGCATACTCTACACACTGCTGTAGAAACTCACAAAGATTCTGACGTTTCCAACTGGGAGGTGTGCTGCTTCAGGAAATATCTGTTCTGCCCTCCCTCCAATTTCCCATTTGCTGGCATTTTTCATTGATCTTGGAAAACACATGGCCAGCATCTGTCTGTGAATAACTATTTGTCATTGTATAAAACATCTATGAAATGTTCTGCTTATAGAGATTTCTGCAAAACAAAACACAGGCTATGCCTTTTTGGTGGAATTCTTTCTCTGAGCCAAGTTATGGAGCAACTACAAGATACTGGAATGAAAAAAGTAGGTATCAGGCTTCCCTGGTGGCACAGTGGTTGAGAGTCCACCTGCCGATGTAAGGAACACGGGTTCGTGCCCCAGTCTGGGAAGATCCCACATGCCGCGGAGCGGCTAAGCCCGTGAGCCACGGCTGCTGAGTCTTTGCATCCGGAGCCTGTGCTCCACAATGGGAGAGGCCACAACAGTGAGAGGCCCGCGTGCCGCAAAAAGAAAAAAAAGATCCGTATCTTGATTGCACTGAAAGTAGAAATGTCCCTTATAAATAAACCTAAATGCAGAAATAATTGTTTCCATTTTTATAGTGGTCTTTTGTTGCTGTTGTTGTTACAAAGAGAATTCTTAAGCATTGTACCATTAAATCTTCACACTAACCCTCAGAGTTGGGCATTATTATCCTATTTTTGTGTTGAAGAAACTGAGGTTCAGGGAGGTGAAGTGAATGATTCTATAATTAAGACATTCTAAATCTGAATTCACTATTCACTCTTCCTAAGTTAAAACTACACAACACTCTTTCAAACATTGTTTTTTTTTTTAATTCATCTACTCATTCATCAAACATGTTCTATAGATTGATGTTAATGGAATCGAACTTTCCAGTGAGGCTTCCTAATGGCTGTGATTGCAATAGGTGAATTCTTATTTTATCTGTGACCAACTTGGATGATAAAGAGAAATAGTGGTAATTACATCATTAGTGATAATTTAGAAATAGAATATTCTTACCTAGATCCAAAGAAATGTCTTATTTGGGCAGGTATACATCCCAGCATCACTTACGAATATTCTTTCTTTCAGTTCAT
The DNA here is from genome assembly GCF_963924675.1 of Phocoena phocoena. Taxonomy (NCBI): domain Eukaryota; kingdom Metazoa; phylum Chordata; class Mammalia; order Artiodactyla; family Phocoenidae; genus Phocoena; species Phocoena phocoena. The sequence continues at coordinate 37,516,899 of NC_089235.1, read as the reverse complement.
TTAATAACTATTGTTAAGTGCTTAACAGATGCTTGACGCTGGGGTTAGAGGTCCATATGAGAAGAAGAATGATCTTGCCCTTCCTAAGAGAGTTTGTTGGAGTCTAAGTGTGATTTGTGATACTGTGATTTGTAGCAAGAAGTATATATTTGGTCTTAATTCACTGTTTCTGGCACATAACTCCTAAAACCTTAGTTATTTCCTATATAAGAGCCATAGAGGCATCTTTTGTTATAATATTTGGTCTTTTGTTATTGGTTTCTGAAATAGCTCAGTGTCAGAAAGATAAAATGTCGATCTTGTTATTCATAACAAGCTTCCTTCAAATACAACTGAATTTATGTTAATGAGATTACTTTTGGAAAGCAAGTAAGGATGGGGGCTGATTGCCAGGGGAACATCATGATTAGAGGGTTCCATTCTATACCCTAACCTCAGACGAGGGGAAAGGGACTAGAGGTTAACTCAACCACCATTAATTCATCATGCCTTTGTAATGGACCCTCCATAAAACCCAAAAAGGAGGGGATTTGGAAAGCATTTGGATTGGTGGACACATGGCAATCCTAGAAGAGTGGCACCTGACGCTCTGCACATACCCTTCCCAATATCGTGCCCTGTGCATTTCTTCTGTCTGGCTGTTCCCGAGTTATATCCTTTTATAATAAACCTGAGGAGGGGTCATGGGACCCTCCAATTTATAGCTGGTAGATCAGAAGCACAGGTAATAATCTGGACTTGCTATTGGCATCTGAAGCAGGGAGGGACATCTTGTCAGACTGAACCCTTAACCTGTGGGATCTGATTCTTATCTCCAGGTAGACAGTGTCAGATTCGAGTTAAGTCATAGGGCATCCAGTCAGTGTCTGCTGAGAACTGGAGAACTGTTTGGTGGTGCTGGAAAACACATCAGATGAGTGTAAAAAACAGACAAGTAAGAAAACTAGGACACAGTGCAAATCCTACAATAATGTGTCAGAGGCCAGAAGTGGAAGCAACCCCCCCCCCTGCTTAAGCAACTGGGAAACCTTCACAGAGAAGGTAATATCTGAATGCTCTCTTAATGGATAATTCAGAATTTTACATGCTAAGAAAAGTTGAAAGGCTAGAAAAGAGCATGTACAAAAGTGCAGAGATATAGAGACATCTGGTGTTTGAGACAGGGTGAGAAGTCTGGTTGGAGCAAAGATGTTGGGGGGAGGGGATCACCTAGGGGTTATGTTCTATGCTGTGGAGGTTGGATGATCCTAGGTAAAACAGAGAGCCATGGGAAGGTTAAAACAGAAAGGTGACACAATCAGATGCAGTGTTTCAGAGCTATAACATGGTGTCAGAAGGAAGGCAAAGAAAAGAAATGTGGTGGCAGGTGGATGTATGGGTGAGGAACTTGAGAAACCACTCTGACTGGGTACAGCTGTAGGAGTCATCATCAGATAAAGAAAGAAAAGAAGTGCAGTTGATTCTCATTATTCATGGTTATTATGACCTATAAGGTCACCCCAAACACTAAATTAACAAATACTGAGATGTTGCTCTTAGGGGAAATAGATGGTTAGGTTCCTTTGACCTCTTGTCATAACATTTTTGTCAACCAATCAATACACTGTTTTATGTGTATTCCTGTTAAAGACACCTTATTTAATATATTCATATATTGATGATTTATTAACACTGAATGGAAACAGCACTATAACTCATGCCTGAATGAAGATTATTTAACACATGTATTTTCTCTACAAGTTACATCACAGCCTTCTCATGCTTAGGAATACTACACAGAACTTCAGCACCATGCTTGAGGCCATTATAAACAGTGGAATAGCCAAAAAAAGAAAAATGCAAAGAACATGGCACTAAATAGACTGCAAAAAGAATACTTGCATACAGTATGAAAGCTGAATCAAGAAGGCAGAGCATCACCATGAACACTGGCATGGGGTGACTCAAATTTTTGCCCCTCTGTGCCTGTCTGTGATCAACCTTGAAAGCACCTCTTGTATTCAATAAAGACTTAAAAAAATGGTCCACATCAAAAATATATTTAAAATAAATAAATAAATGTTGGTGAGCAGGTGAATTTGCAAATATGAAATTAGCAAATAATCAACTGTACTTTAAATCATTGAAGAAGATAAGAGAGCTGGAGTTGTAAGCAGAGTGACACAGATGTAGAGAACAAACTTATGGATACGAAGGGGAGAAGGTGGGGTGGGATGAATTGGATGATTGAGATTGACATACATACACTACTATGCACAAAATAGGTAACTAATGAGAATCTACTGTATAGCACAGGGAACTCTAGTCAGTGCTCTGTGGTGACCTAAATGGTGAGGAAATCTAAAAAGAGGGTATATATGTGTATGTATAACTGATTCACTTTACTCTACAGCAGAAACTAACACAACATTGTAAAGCAACTATACTCCAATAAAATCCTAAAAAACAGTCATTCACTTATTCAACAAAAATGTATTGAGCATCACTATGTGCCAGACATTATTTAAGCACTGGGGACAGAATAATACACAAAGTAGGCAAAACTTTTTTTCTGGATGGGGCTCCCATTCAATAGATAAACAAATAGATAATCATATAATGTCAAATGTTGAAAGTGCTATGAAGAAAAATAGAACAATATAGGGGGAAATATATTGATGGAAGTTGCTCTTTTAGCTAATATGGTGAAGGATGAATGTTGGGCAGAAACTCAAGGAAATGTGGGAACAAATCACAGGCATATCTCAGGAAGCGGCAACCCAGGCAAAGGCAACTTTAAGTACAAAAGCCCTCCCTCCTGGGACTCCCTTGGTGGTGCAATGGTTAAGAATCCACCTGCCAGTGCAGGGGACACAGGCTCGAGCCCTGGTCTGGGAAGATCACACATGCCACAGAGAAACTAAGCCCACGCCACAAATACTGAGCCTGTGCTCTAGAGCCCATGAGCCATAACTACTGAGCCCATGTGCCACAACTACTGAAGTCCACGTTCCTAGAGTTCATACTCTGCAACAAGAGAAATCACTGCAATGAGAAGCCCGTGCACCACAACAAAGAGCAGCCCCCACTTGCCATAACTAGAGAAAGCCTGCATGCAACAACGAAGACCCAACACAGACATAAATAAATAAATAAATTTATTTATTTATTTATTTATTAAAAAAAAAAAGCTCTCTGTCCTGCAGGAACTTGCTCAATGTGTTCCAGAAACAACCAGGTCACCAGAGTGGAAAAGCTGAGCAAAATGGTAGAAGACACTGTCAAGGGACTTGACTACAGTGTCTTAGTCAGCTTGGGCTGCTATAACAACATACCATAGGTGGGTGGCTTAAACAAAGACATTTATTTCTCATGTTCTGGAGGCTGGGAAGCCCAAAATCAAGGTGCAGGAAGATTCAGTTCCTGGTGAGGGCCCACTACCTAGCTGGCTTACAGACAGCAACTGTCTATGTCCCCACATGGTCTTTTCTTGGTGCATGTGCTTGGACAAATCTCTCTCTCTCTCTAATAAGGGCACTAATCTCATTATGAGGGTCCCACCTCCATGACCTAATCTAAACCTAATTACCTCCCAAAGGCCCCACTTCTGAATACCATCACATTAAGGTTGGGCCTTGAACATATGGATTTTGGGGGTGGGGGGACACAAATGTTCACTCCTTAACATGTAGCAATCCAAAGTAGGGCAGGGTAAGTGTTATAGGAGCCTAGAGAAGAGATGAATCACTGATAGCTGGCATAGTTAGGAAAGTTTCAGATGACAAATCAGACTTGAGTCAAGCTTTATAAGAAAAAGATAAGCTATGTGCACAGGAGTGTGTGGGGGTGGGGTGGGGAAGAATATCTTGAAGAACACAAGCAAAGAAAAAAGGCACATAAAGCCAGTCTGGCTGGCATGGAATATCAGTGTAAGGGTGACTGGGGAGAAAACTTCAGAGTTTAGGTAATCAGAATATGGGAGATCTTGGAAGACTATCTAATGAGCAGCCACAGAGGTTTCTGAATAGCCTCATGTTAAATAACCAGGTGTTCTGGAAAGTTGAAGATTGCAGTGGCATGTATCTAGGATGAATGGAAGAGAAAATATTCAGAAGCAGGGAAACAAGAGATTATTACAGCAGCCCAGTTGATGAACAGATAAGGTCTATGACTAAGACCCTTGCTACTGGAGGAAAAAGATAGCAGCAAACATTATGAAAGGACAATGGCCAAGGTTTAGAGACTTAGCAATGGAGAAGGATGACTGAAAGGATGATGGCACCATTGATGGAAAGCCAGGAGAAACGCAGGGGAAGACTTGGTTTAAGGAGTGGGTGAGGAGAGAGGTTATTGTCATATGAGATGGAGCTGTCCTACAGCATTTGAAGATGGAAATTCAGGAGACAGTTAGGGATCTTAAGATAGGATAAAAGTCCTGTCTGATTCATTTTGAACAACCCTCACCCTAAGCACAGTAACTGAAATGCTACAATAAATGATTGTGATATGAGCAAAAAGTAATTACACCATGAGCCGGAGCTTGTTTGATGGAGGAAAGCAGTAGGTAAAGTACTGAACTTTGGAATGTGAAAGTATTTGGTAGAAAGAGAAAGAAAAAGAAAACAGAAGAGCAATCACAAAGTAGTATAGAATTTCACAAAATTATTCTAAGTTCCTTTTAGAAAAAAACCCAGTGGATAGAAATTCCCAATGGAAATTCAAAGCTTGGAAGTATAGAGGCTATAACTGGACCCACAGGGAAATCATACCATTCATTGCCTTGTTGTTTAGGTCCCACAAGAATAATGTAAGTAGAGGTCACTTTGGTAAAAGAAGAGTCCCTGCAGTTCTCAGGAACAGGTGAAACGGGTGAATTTTTCTTAAGGAGACCATCCCTAAATAGCATCAGAAGAACTGCAAACTTTCTGCCCCACCTCCCTCCACAGATGCAGGAAGAATTTTACAGCTCTTGCACAGCTTTATTTAGGACTGGAGGAAAGCCAACTGTCTATTGTTCAAGTTCACATTTTAGCTGATGATGGAAATTCACACATTCTGTACAAGGCCATCCTGAGGAGCAGTCTTCAGTGTGGGACTTTGGCAAAAATACTATATTCTAGGACAAACATGCTTTCCAGAGAGGCAAAGGTTTTTCAAAATAAACAAATCATCCAGCCAGAAAATGCATCTTTGTTTTAAGTGTTTACCACAGGGAAGATACCTGATGAACAGTCTGAGTAGTGGTAAGCACCATTTCCTCCATTAATTATTTTGTTAGATTGAAAGAGAAAACCCACCACACTGTCCTAGCATTTTTCTGTGTTTGTTGGGGAAGGTCCACCTTACTCTCCATAAACTATGATTTCTTTAAAAATCAGAACTTTGAAAAGAAAAATCTCCAGTATCAAAGAGTATAAAAAATCTTGAGAGTCCAACATGAATTGAGGAAGGAAAAGTAGTAGCTCTGTGACCTCTGACATGTACTTAACCTTACTTAGCTTTGTAAAGTAAAGCTACTATTTCCAGGATTGGCAAAGATAAAACAAAATGTACATTGTCACCTCCAAAAGAAAACCATCCCTACTCATCCCATCTACATAGACAACTAGCCACTCTGTATAAATCACTCTGTTTCAAGTCTTTGTGAGCATTTATTACTACCTAATATGTGTTTACTGACTTACCTGTTTACTATCTGCTTTGCCTGAGCATATTACAATCTCCAAGAGACTTCACCTTGTTCACCTCTCCATTTCTAATACCACAACAGTGCCTGGCACATAGTAAGTGCTCAGTAAAAACCCATTGAATAAATGGAATTTATTGCTTGTAAATACTCGTTCTCTTCTTTCTCCTCCATCCCAAATTCACATGGCAACTCTGTGTATATAGTTTATATACATAGAAATGGATCTAGCCTTTCAAATGGGGATCCTTACATAACTGGGAGACACAGAATGAGTATACATGAATTATTGTTCTTATAGCCAACATTGAATTTATCCTATTACATTTACAATGAGTATGGTTTGAGTTGCTAAGGCAACTCCCCCATTTATATTAAAAGAGATAATACATACACCCAGCATGATGTAGGTGCTTAATACATGTTAGTTTCCTTTCCATTGTATGTACTTCTACTGCTCATCATATATTTTAGATTAGAAATCAAGAGCTTATCAGAAAAACACTCAGAGGAATCCCACAAACTCAGATTCCCACAAAAACGCAATAAGAAAAAGGAGCCAAAACATCCCAGTTGACTTTAGGGTTGCTGCCTGATTTCATTAAGCATGACCTGATTTCTTTTTAGTTCCTAGAAAAGTCTATTGTTATAGTACTTCTAATGTTCTTTTAGTTCCTTCTAAGAAAAGCTCCATAGAATTCTGCCATAGATTTTTTTTTTGCCATAGATTTTTTAAGTAAATTTTTGAGATGACAGCTCAAAGGATATTGAATTCAAAATACTCTAATTTTTTTCCAAACTCTGCTTTGTATGTAGTGAAGAAAAGAAGAGAAAGAAAAACCTTAATAGACTCCCAATTCAATATATAAAATTTCCCAGCACTTCATTCTGTGAGGATATTTTTACTAAAACTCATTAGCTTTTTAAATATTATACCTGTTCTAATTTCATGTAACACACTGAACTATGAGTCAGTTCAAATAAGATTTAAAATAGAACTCCACTTTCTTTGCACATACCTACTCTTAATTGCATAGAACAAGTTTATACCACATTTGTCCAATTAAGACAAAAGGTAGACAGGATACTTAAAAATAAATCAAAAAAATCAAATGTTACATTTGTAATTTCACTTTATATGGTGTTTGGGGTTTTGTTTTGTCTTGTTTTGTTTTGTTTTGTTTTGTTTTTAAATCAGGCTTGGAGGGATAGTGAATTTAAAGGAATAACCTCAGTTTGAGAATGTTACACAGATTCCTCCAAATAAGAGACTGGCTTTGTCTCAGAGAATGAGCCCTGAGTAGTGAGATAAAAGGAAATCTGCTTCTCTTTTTGGCTTATTTTAGGAGTAGCTGGAATTGTTTTCTCATCTGCCAAAGAAGTTATTTAGACAATCACAAAGTTCCCTAATCTCTCTAAATGCCATGAGTCTGTGTATAAAGACTTCTTAATTAGCCTCAATTGGAATTACAATATTGATCTGCAATCATTCTTCTAAGGGATTGTTACTTTGAGTCATTTCAGTATTGAGAAACACAGTTTGACACATTCAGGGCATTAAAAGGCACTACCAAAGGGTCAAGACCATTTCCTTTAAACAAAGTTAACTCTGTTTTTCTATTAAGGAATAATTAGAGACTGAGAGAGCTGAGAATTCACTTAATTAACCACTACCAATAAATTTACATGCTGGTCTGGGGCTTTACATTTCTACTTACTAAAATTATTTTCCCATTTTAATAAAACTCCATAATATTTTTAATGATTATTTAAAGTCTTTATAGACTCTATTTTTTCCAACTCTTAGTATTTAGAATGATTCTTCTTTTTAAATCTTATAAATGGTACTGCAAAGAAAATCTTTCCCACAAATCTTTATTTTGCACTTCCATGTGTTTCCATATGAAGACCTGTTGAAGGGGCAATTTCAAAGTCTTACATAAAAATCAAATTTCACTGCTTCTCTGTGGAATAAAAAGCATTAATAACATACTAAAAATGGAAAAAATGATGGCATGAATTACAAATAGATTCTCTAGTACAAAACTTTTTCAGAGGTGGACCCAATCACACGTAAGACATGGTTGTGACTCATTCTTGTGCTTCACTCATATGCCTAGAGGACATATCCCAATCCCCTTGTCATATCCATTCTCCTCTGGAATTCTGGAGATGAACTTGAAAATAAGCCCTGGTTCAAAAAATAACGTTTTTGAATGAATTGTGTTCTGAACAGAGTTGTTGACAAAAAAATATATTGGGATTCTACAACTATGCCAAACTATTTTTTGATATATATAAATATAAATCCACTGAATATTTGAATTAGGCTGGGAGCAAATAATACAGTGGCTCCAGTGTACTTTTTATTAGTGAAATATATATGTCCCTCCTTCATAGTTAATATTCAGAAAGAATCTGATGTTGTTTATGCACAAAACAATTGCACAAAGTAATAATTATATTTTGAGAAGGAACTTTTACACAATTGTTAACAAACATATACTGGCAATTTATTTGAACAATGGTATCATAAGCAAGATACCCAAAAGATCCAATATTTTTCATTCAATAGATAAACTTTTCAGGGTTTTGCTTGGCCATTATCTCTGAAGACCGTTGTGTGACCATCAACAGCATCAGTAATCATTTCAAAAAATGAAGTGTCAGAACTCATATTTTGTTATCTTTCATCCTAAATCTTATACATTTCTATTGAAGTTGCAATTAACTTTTTTAGGCCAAAAGTTTTTCTGATAATAAGAGTAGTAAACCCACAATAAATTATAGAAATGCATAAAGAAGAAAATAATGGGTCACCCATAATCACACAGCACATGATACCCTTATAAACATTGTTCCATAATTATTTCTTGTCTTTTTTCTATAGGTTTCTTCTTTTACTATTCATATGTCAGAGTATCTTCTAATTTATTTCCTATCTATTCTTCTTTTAATACTTGTTCTCATTCTGTATATATAATTTTGTTAAGCTGCATTTTGTTTAACATTACTGATTATTAAAAGCATTTTTATGTCAGTAAAACACTCTTCATTTTTAATTACTACATAAGTGTTCTATTGTGCAACTGTACCATAATTTACTTCCTCTAATTCAGGATATTTAAGAAGATTTTATTTTTCACTGCATGTTGCAATAAACATTCTTGCTTTCAAGTTTATCTTTTACATTTCTTATTATTTCCTAGTTATAGATTCCTATAAGTGGTATTAACGGTCACAATGTATAAATGTTTTAAGGCTTCTCAAACAACTGTGGTATCTATTGATTTTCTTGATTAAATTTTAATAAAAATATTGATTATAAAAAGTATATTAAAATTAAAAACATTAAAAATCATTAGATGTCATTTATTAGTTTATACATTAAGGAATCCCTAGATAACCAATTTATAGAAAATTTCAGATATTCATTGAGTTCTAACTCCAACGAAATGCCTCATGAGTGACAGGTTTCATTTTATCAAGAGATTCACATACCCATGTATGGCCCAGGTTGACATAATATGTCCAGTATGTAAGTCAGTTGCTTAGAGACACTTGATATACTAGAAAAAATAAAGAACATTGACATTTTTCATCATTAAACTATTGTACTTTCATGAAATCACACTTACCATTTTGAAAAAGATATTTGACACATTCAATAGTGAGTCAATTGTTTCAAGGTTTTTTTTGTTTGTTTGTTTTAACTTCCAGTTTCCCTGTGTTTCTCCTCAAGCATCAGTGACCTGAACATGAAGAAGGACAGAGCAAGAGTGCACATCTATGGCAAAGTGGGCAGCTAAGTCAAGCAGTGGTGTTTGAGAATCTGAATCATCTAGATATTGATTCAAGTCTTAACACTATTTTACTCAAATAGATGTGTCATTATCTATTTAAGAAAATTAAATGATGCTTATTCCTAAAATTTTATTCTCCAAAGAAATACCTTTTTGACTTAAATATGTCATATTTTAGTTTTGCTCATCTCATGAAAAATTTAACACATAATTATAAAATTTCACACTTTTTTTCTTCAATAATCCTCAGCACTGCACATTGCTTAAGGGAATGGGAGTCAAGTTGAACCACCTGGGTTCAAATCTCAACTCCACCATTTACCAGCTTGATGGCACAGGGAAGATCACTTACTTGTTGTATATCTCAGTTTTGTCATCTTTAAAATGGAGGTAATAATGGTGGCTATGTCTTAGGACTACTGTGAGAATTAAATGAGTTAATACTTATAAGGCTTAGGCCACTTTGTTTATCTGTCACATAGCATTCAGTGTTAGCAATTTTCATCAGTGCCATAGGCATTATCAAGTGCAGGATCCCAGATACACAACACTTGTGACATACACAGAACCTAAAAGTACAAAGATTAAGATATATAATAATATGGTGTGACATGTACTATGTGTCAAGTGAATGTTACAGGTAAAATAAATTACAAGACTGCCATGGAGGAAGTAATTAATAAAGGGCAGTGTTTTATGAGTGATCTCAGAGAAAAGGTGGGACTTACCTTTGAAGAAGAGAGAAGACTTGGCAGAAATTTGGAAGGACATTTTGGACAAAGGATATCTTGAGAAGTTATTGATATATTCTTGGAAAAATGGATAGGCAAGTTGAGCTATTACCAAAATGGTTCATCTAGAAAGAAACTAGAAAGTGGAGGGCCTAAAATAGTAAACCACTTGGGAATTTACCTGTAAGCACTTGGGAACCACAGAAGATTCTGAGAAGGACAAATGAGAGTAAAAGGTAAAGGAGAATAGTTCATCACTGATTTTCAAGATGACTTATATTGGGAAATATTAGAGACAAAAATAAAATTTTTAAAGTCTGATCATGAAACTACTGAAATATTCCCCAAAAAAACAATTCTGGGATATTCATACTGATAGAGATCTGCCATTCATATTTTTCCTCCTTGGTAGTTCTTGTCTCTTTGTGAACTTTAACATAGAAGTAATCTTGTCTTGTTCAGCTTAGTCAACTGAATTTGGTTTTAAATTTTATTTTCTCTGTTGAGAGTAAAGCTCGAAAAATTTGTTAAACTTCTCTTTTAATATAGCCCTTATAAAACCAAAAGAGAATAAGAATTTAAGGGATTTGATATAGGTAATTTACGAATTCGGATATCTATCAATATCTTATTTGTAGTTCAGTGACTATCAGCACAAATATAGTTGTATATTTAGTATACAACTATTTTCTAGACTCTTTTGTAATAGAGTCTAGAGTTTTAGGAATGCTTCTGAGGCTTGTAAAAATTAAGGTGTTTTTTGTTTTTTTGGGTTTTTTTAAATAAACAGAGAGTTGACTATTTGGTTAGCAGATGACTCACAATGCTAAGATCTTGGAGGTTGATTATAAGTTTTCAGATGCCCTTTTTGGTAAATTTGAAAAATGGCTCATGATATTAAAATACAACCAGTTGAGAGCTACCTCTAAGAAAGATTATGGAACATTCATCTTTGCAAATCTTAAAGAGACAATTAGTAATCAACTGTCTTTTTCTAATATAGAGGTTCTGGTAGTTGGATGTGACCTTTTATGACAACTCAAAATAAACACTGGCCAGTGTTCCTAAATAGAAAAAAGAAATCAAAATAATTATGGCCATAAGAATATTAATTATAATATATACAATATTCTGTGCTTGTTTTTATAGAGTTTTTTAAACGGAATTTTCTTTTTTGTTAGTAACATGATTTTTTTTTCCCCTGAAAAGTCTATTACCTTAAAAGTGTATAGAAATCAGCATAAAGGTCATAGAGAGATGTGTCTATTTTTAAAGTCCAAAAGAAGCCCTGTAGGTATAATTCATTCTGTAAATCAGTGGAAAGGTTATTTATAAATCCTTCTGTTATTGTGATTGTGTGATATTATGAAACTTTGCAGTTGAATTACTATGTGACCCTGGAAATTCTCTCCAAGCCACTGAACCTCAGTTTCCTAATCTATAAGTGAAGGTAAAAACAGCAGGAAAGTGATGAGGGCACATTCCATTAAATGCTTATAAGGCTTTTCGAAAAATATAAAATGTTGGTAATCACTTCCCTAGCAAGAACTCACTTGCTATAAAATTATGTGGCTTACACAGTTCTTTAGATACTGTTCAGGCCAAGTGGCATTCTCTTTGCTGAATACATTGTGTGTTGAACAGCACCTCCCTTCAACTGCCAGAGTCTGAAACCAAATGAATGTTCAATTACTGTGACACTTCTCTTCTAGGGTGAGCCCATATTGGCTAGGATAATGAGTCCCAATTAGGCTGAAATTCTCTGAGGATGTATTTATGTTTTACTAATACGGAAAATTCTGTGAGGGGCTATGGTCGCTAACCACTCACTGAGTCTGAGCGACTATTTCATTCTCTTCATTTTCCACTTCTCTTTCTCCCCATCATACATTTTTAGTCATTCTCTGTTGCTCCCAGACTCAAAGAACTAACACCAAGCCCCACAGTTTCCTCTTGATGAAAGCCCTGATAGTCCAACCTTGCTCTACATTTTCAGTCTTGCCATTTGCTAACATATTACATGACCAGCTGAGCCACTGAGCTAGAATAAACAGAATGCACTTTAGCATACAGGGATATTTTGCAAAAGATATATTCTCAAGTCTTGGAAACTTAACTGTGTGTTACCATATTGTCTTCCTTATGCTCCTTCTGTTTCTTAATTTCACACATCACTCCATTCTTTGAAGTAATTTTCCCCCAATGTGTTAAGAAACTGAGTCATGTCCTAAATTCTGTGGAAAAAAATTGAGAGGGTGGGAGGAAGTTTAGATCTGCAAAGAACAATCTTGTTTTCTTTCAATAAATTAATCAACCTGGTCATTTCACATATGAGTTAATGGAGGGAAAAGTGCTTTGAAAACTTCAGAGCCATAAAAATATGTGTTATTCCAGGATTCCTTTTCATCTGTGGGCTACAAATGGGTCACATGCCAGTCCTTTTGTATGCACCAGGCTCATTTTAGGTGAAGTGGAGTCTCTGAAGTTCTCCAGCTAAAGGCATTTCCACTTTAATAGGTCACATTATGCTTTGAGTGGTACAGAGGTCCTCATCTGCAGGGAGATGACCCTTATGAACCTTGTTCAAACTCAGGATCTGGGCATGGTCCACTAATCAGTTGATCAGAAAATCAAAGGATATCTCTATGGATGTTAAAATACATTTGTTTATTCTAAATCTGTGGCTTTGCTAGTCATGTGGCATGTTGGCCTTTCAGGCTAATATTCTCTCTCACTGAAACAGCTTTTTTTAAATAATGGAGTCTTTCTGATCTCAGAAATAGAAACGGAGTTATAAATAAAAACTGTTACTGAAGCCGGTAATTTTTTTCACCTTCATAATTCTGTGTTTCTCAGCTACATTCTGTGCTGTCCTGACATATGTTAATCAATGCATTTGTTACCACACAGTTTGACTATTGCATTTCTCTGGTGGCTAGCTTATCATCAACTATAATTATTTCAACTCCAATTAATTCTGAACTTCTTTGCAAGGTTATTTACTTGCTTTAAGCAATAAGACAACATGACACCTCTTTGATTTCCAAGCATCTGGTCAACTGCAAATTGAATTCACTGCCCTCCTCTTTGTCTGAGCAGTCTATTTCAGTGACCCTTCTCATTAGATCACTGGTATTAGTGATCAGTGACCTGCTGATTGAGGAGAAAACAATGCTAGTGAAAGAAATACTCTCATCGTGACAGTCTTGAAGGCTGCAGAAGCAACACTAAAAGTACAGTAGGCTGGTTTTGGACCCAGCCTAGGAAAAGAAGAGAAACCTGTTATGTCCTAGATGCTCTAATATCATTAGGTCCTTTCGTAGCCACCACGAGGTAAGAATTAGCCCTTTATAACAGGTAGGCAAAGGGGGCCTCAGAGAGGGTAAGGACACACTTGCACAAGGACACACAACTAATAAGTGGCAGTGCCTAGTCTGGAATTCAAGCTTTCCTGATTTCCACAATACTACTACAGAAAGGACTAGAAGTAGCATACAAAACTTTTAGAAGTTTATGTGTATGGAAGAGTGGGAATAGTGCATCTAGGAGATAGAAACTGCTAAGAATGAGAATCAAGAAGAAACAAGTCCCAAAACACAAGTCCTAAAGCAAGGATGTTAATTGAGAGGCAGAATAATATATGGACATGGATCTAGGTGGACCTGTAGTCTTTTTCTGTAAGGAGCCAGACAGTAAATATTTTCAGCTTTGCAGCTCATAGTCTCTGTCTCAACTCAGCTCTGCCCTTGTAGTGCAAAGGCAGCCACATGCAATATGTAAACAAAAAGGTATGGCTATGTTCTAAGAAAACTTTATTTAATAAAAAGAAGATGTGGCTCTTGGACCATAGTTTGCAAACCCCCTAATCTAGATTAATGTTTCCAAACACAGGCTGTTATCATCCCCCTAGAGTTTGTTTGGAAATGAAGGGGAAGCTTTTTTGTTCTCACAGTAATAGGAACTCAGAAAGAGCTACGGGCATTTAGTAGACCCTGACCAGAGATGCTAAAAATTCTGCAAAGATCCCGGGGCAGTCTCATCTAAACCAGAATTTTCCCCACCCTAGTGACCATAGCATCCCCACTGAGAAGTACGGTAAAAACATATGCATTAAAAGTCAAAATCCTTATTCTTGTTCCAACTCACAGGTATCAGCAATAGATCATGGAAGAAGCAAGACATCCTGGAAAGAAGAGGGCCTTTAGAATGACACCAATCTGCTCTGTATACAGTCTTCCCACTTAGTAATTATGGCAAGTTCCCTAGCGTCTCTGAAACTTGGTCCCTGTCAATAAATAGGAAGCAATCATAACTCCCTCATCAAGTTGCTGTGAAGATTTAAAGAGAGTATACGTATGAAGTGATTGGCACAGTGTATGGAGAGTGCAGGTCCATGCTGTCCTATAGAAATAGAATGTGAACCACAAGTATATTTTAAATTGTCTAGTAGCCACACTAAAAAGAAAAAAAAAGAAAAGAAAAAAAAACACAGGTAAAAATAATTTTAATAACATGATGTATTTAACTCAGTATATCCAAAATACTATCATTTCAATGTGAAAATCAATATCAAAAATGATTAATGAGGTGTTTTGCTCTTTTTTCTTTTTGGTTTTTCAAAATCAAGTGTGTACTTTACAATGACAGTACATCTCAACTCGGACCAGCCAAGTTTTATGTGCTCAGTGGCCTCAGTAGTGGCTACTGTATTGGATAGATCAGGTGTAGACTCTGAGCTAAGATTCTCTCCTTCCCATCCCTTTAGTTCCCAACAGACCACTGACTACTTGTCAGTGTAGAGGGTTCTTCTTGTTGCCTACCCGTTTCCCATGGCTGCAGACAAAGAGTACCCCCTGCCTTTGCAGAATCGGGCTTCCCAGTGCTTCCCAGTTATGAAGCACTTCCCAGACTGCACTGCCCAAAATTAACTGAAAGCAAAATTAAAATAACTGTACTTTCTTCACATGAAAGTCCCCTGATGTCCAAGAAAGAAACACTGCCAGAAGGCCTGTATTTGGTAGGGCGTCTTTAGCAACCTCTACATTGGACAAATTTCTGAATAGAAATGTAATAAATTCTTATTACCCAGGAGTATCTTTTAACTTTAATAATTCCAACCCCAAATAAGAAAACACTTCTAAGAAGTCTAGCAGAGGGGCAGTCACAGAGTCACACAATTGGTTGAAAGTGATTAAACAAGCCCTGTTGGTGGCCTATTGATGTTTATGATTAATGTAGGTTTAATCATCAGCATGCCATAAGAATTCAGCTCTTCTAATTTGCTTTTTTTCCCTACCGAAACAAATGAATTCCTTCCCTGTTAGTATTTTGAATCTTGCCAGTCAAAGAAATTGATGAAAAGAATGTATATGCATATAAGTGCCATATATCTAAATGTCTATATGTCATACACTTATTCCCATTCCCTCATGTGTATAGATGCTTAATTTGGCACAGATAGTTCAAGACTAAAAGATGGCAATACAGAAGTTATCCCCTCTTTTCTTCCTCTAATTATTTTGAGCTGAATTCACTGAGAATGAATATGAATATATTTCTAGCTTTTAGGATTATGGAGGCAGCTAAATCTTACTGAGACTTTTAATAAAGCACATGCTATAGCCCAAGCAGCTTCACTCTTCAGGTTCTGAGAAGCTGGCAACACTGGGAGAGAGGCAGGTCTTTGGAAACATGAACAGTTCAGGAAAAATGCTATTTTGTTTGATTCAGTTTTCCAACCTAGTAAAATCCCACCTTCCTGGAAGGCTTCCCTTGTTACCTTTTGTTTGTTTGTTTGTTTTGAATAAAAGGCAGGATGAGGGAGACTATTTGCTGAGTTAAAATAACTTTTGTCCCAAAACTTGTACCTCTAAATACTCCCTGCAGCTCTCCCTGTCACACTCACTGGCAAACACACAAACATTGCATATACCCCAACAACTAGTGGTTAGAAAATATAAGGAACAAACATTTTCTAAACAATGTACTTTGGGACAGTTCCTGGAAATATTGATGTGATAAAAGGCAAGAAGGGCTAATGAATTTCAATCCATATGGTCTGCTAATAAGGGCCTTGCAAAAGCTGGAACACCTATTGATTAACCTGTTTAATATCTTAAACCCAGTGCCTCGATATGGATGATGCCCACCCCGCTGCCCATCCAGAAGAATGTCGTTGTTTGTTTTGCACATGCCAGGAAGAAGTCTCTGCTGATCCCCTAGATAACAAAGGTGCAGCAAAGGGCTTTCTCTCTACCTATTTGGCAACAAGAAAGCTGCCCCTCCAGATGATAGGGTCCTTCCCCTTTCCTGCAGGTAACTGTCAGTCAGATGGGGTGTGAGGTATGATAATTCCATCTGTGTCATTTGGATTGTCAGCTGCATTGTTCTGCTCAGTGTGCTGTGGATTGTGAAAAACAACCAGGACGGATGATTTTAAGTAATTGCTCTGACAGAGACTGATTACTACAGTAGCAACAGTCAGTTATAGTTAAGGAGTAGCCTTGGCATATGGTCTACATTTGACGTGGGAAGGAGAGTGGGGGAGAGGAAGGAAAAAGCTTTATAATTTTACAGATTGCTTTATGTTTTATAATGACTGAGTTTTCTTTTCCTTCACTTAATTTGGAAAATATCACCAACAGAAACCTGGAAAAAAAAATCTAAATATTGTTACAGATAAAAGAATTCAAAGAACATATTTAACTGCTATTAAGATAAATCATAAAACAATTAGGAGTTGTAAGACTGATAATTATTCATTGCCACAGCATTTATTGTTCTGTGTATTGGGGTTTGTTTTCAACTTTGTGCATTCAGTGAACATCCTTTGTGAAATCTTGGCCATTCGCTGATTGCATAAACTCTTGCATTCATTTTGAAAGATGAATCATTAACATTGGTGGCTTACCTCTCCAAACTAGTCTGATGCTTCATTCACAAAAAATACCTTAACAAAACAAATTATTCAATTTATATACCTTTCCTAAAATAATGTATGTCTAATATTTAATATAATAAAATAGAGATTTATTTGTTTTTGTTTAATGAGAGAATATTTCACACACACACACAGATACACATTTTCCTTAAACAAAATTGAAAAGAGAGACCTATTTATTTTGTAGCTACACACAGAGAAACAAAGCAATTAATAGGTTTCATTCTAGCTGGGTTTTTAATCTTTATACCATTCTTATTTTTAATTTTTTTATACTACCTAAGAAGTGGCACATGAAATTATAGTCAGAGCAATGAATGAGAAAGCTTCTTCAAGAATAATTGAAATGATAGTGATTTTTTAAAATAAATGGTAATATGCTCAATAAAATAATTCAACCCCAGATAAATAGGAAAGTCTTTGGAATAAAAATTAGGGTAATAATTTAACACTGTGAAAAGTAAGTGTGATAAAGTACATCTGGAGGACATTAATTACTTATCCATGTGTGAGCTATTGTTGGGTACATAATGGCTGATCCATTTGCCAGCATAGTCTCACTGCTCCCAGGATTTTAACTCATTACTTTATAAATCTCTGCTGTGATACCTTGAGGGAAAAAAAGGTGCTTTTTCAAACCTACTCCTATTTAATATTAACTAGTGTTAAGCAAAATAATTTTAACGAGTTATTACTTAAACAAAGGAAAGTGTTGGACTAACTTTTTCTAATATGTTTGGGGCTAGCTAGTGTTCAAGAATTTCCAGTAGGGTTATGAATATCACCTTCATTTCCAAAGGGGAAAATGAGAAGGGCTATGACTGGGTCACTTGTACAGTCATGCATTAGAAGCTATTTCCATGTACTAAGAAGTCTCTGAGTCTAAGGAAGTTTAGAAAAATAGAGGGCCTTTTTTTTTTTTAGTGATTTGTTTCATGACCTGCCTAGGAAGAAATGCAAGTCACATTGCAAGTTGACCTTCCAGCTTTTGCAAACCAACCATACTCAATAAAATTCTCTGCTGGGAAAACTGACAATTATTTAGGAACACTAAGGCAATTTTTGGTTTCTAAAAATCAGTCTTCTCAAATATTCTTTTCATCCTCCAAACACATACACACTTCAAAGAGCTGACTGCTTACACATTTAGTTGAATAAGCAAATTGGTCAGAATTAATCCAAATTAAATGTCTTCCTTTATGACTCTCTGAAAATCTTTCAGGCATAGGATACTGCTGAGTTTTTTTAATCAAATGGAAATACTCTTAATGAATTATGAACTAAACTTATTCATACTAAGGATAATACTTTATGATCTTGCCGAATCTCAAAACTTGTATTTTGCCCTGAACATCAAAATCAACTGGGGGAGTCCAATTTCATGGTTTTTTTTTTAAATGGTACAAAAAGTGTTAACATTTTGAAAAGTGTTTCTAATATTTTCTCAGAAATCACTATTTTCTTACACCTGAGAAATTGATGTGTGTTACTTGCCTAGTCTTCGTAGGAATTTGGATTTGAAATGCTTGTATTAAATAATGTCCGAGTTTTTTTTCTATAAATTTCCTTTATCTAGACTTCCCTTCTGGGGATCAGGGCCAAAAAAGATAATATGAGGAAACTTGTAACATCTTTGGTAGCTTCTGAATTTTGGTTAATTCAATTTTAATCTCCTTTGAAGACCTTGAATATACAGACAAATTTTAAGAAAGTAAAAAATTTAAATCATTATCTATCCTTTAATTCTTTTAACTCAGTCTTTTTTCCTCCAATTATCTATTGCATTATAATCCACACCAAAACAGGCTTTCAGCAACAACAATGTATTATTTCTTATGATCCTGTGGATCCAGAATTTGGACAGGGCTGTTAGTTGATTCTTCTGCTCCATCTGCCATTGATGGAGGTCACTCACTCAGGTAGTTAAGCTGCCCCAGGGCTGAACTGAAACATCCAAAAAAGCTTCAGTCGCATGTCTGGTATTTCAGTGCTTCTTCACATGACTTTTCTCTCACTCTTCTCCCCTCTCCCCTCTCCCCTCTCCCCTCTCCCCTCTCCCCTCTTCCCTTTCTCCTCTCTTCTTTCCTCTCTCCCCATCTCCTCCCCCCTCTCTCCTCTCTCTCTACATGTGATCTTTCCTCATTCAGTAGTCTTACCCAAGTTTCTGTACTGCATGGTGGCTGAATTCCCTGGAAAGGAGAAGTTGCCAGTCCTCTTAAAGGCTAGGCCCAGAACGGGAACAGTGTCGCTACCGCTACAATCTGTTAATCAGAGCAAGTCTAAAGGCCATCATTGATTCAAGAAGAGGAAAAACAGAATCTACCCCAATAGGAGAAGGGAGGAATAAATGACAGCCTTATTTAGAAATTATCTCCATAACTTCTAAGATATCATTTGTCTATTTGAGCATAATAAGAAATTACCTCCATAACTTCTAAGAAATGATTTGTCTATTTGAGCATAATAATAAGCTCATAATATTTGAGCTATTTGAGCATTTGTCTATTTAAGCATAATTTCAGTCACACAAAATATCATTAATTTCCCTAATTTCATTAGTTAGCATCATGGAGAATGGTGTGCTAAAAAAATATTTGCTTTGTATAGTAAACTTTTGGTCCAGCTATACAAATCTGTCTATAATTCTTTTTTTCTTAACTTATTCTCAACTTTATCTTTTTTTAATGTAAATTACAATAAACTCTGAAGAATGATTTCTAACAGTGTTTCCCAGGTAAACTAAAATCAAGCATATTGACTTTAATGTTCTGAAAAATAAGTTTAACTTTAAATTTGGGGAAGGTTAGTCTATAGCTGTAGGTGGCTGAAGGGCTAGTACTAGCAGTCTTTTCCTTTTGGCCTTTGCAAGATAAGCTTTCAAAGAAACTTTATCATGCTATGAAATGCATTACTCTCTAAGACCCATTGTGTGGGTTGATAAGACCAGAGTTCATTTGTTTTATAAAAACATATTCATCCTTACTCTACCCTCATTATTTCTGAAAAATACAAGGATTTAAACATTATTATTCCATGTTTTGGTCCTTTCAGTAGAGGGTCAGAGCCTTTTATAAGGTTAGGTTCAGAATGATTTCTAAATATATTAATAAATAAATGATTTGCTTATAGGTTCTCTTCTGAAACAATTTTTTGTGCTTCCCCAAAAAAGAAAGTCATATAAAAGAATATTCTTTGGCACCAGACAGATTTAGGTCTAAAATTCTGCTTTTACCACTTTTAGAATGGTATGGCCTTTACTCACTTTTAGAATGAGAACTTGCTCACCTTTGGTTGTACGAAGGATTAAAAGATGATGTGTGTAACATTCTTAGCTCAGTTTTAGGACATACTATTCAGTGGTATGGCTTTTGATATTAAACTCTTTCAAGTCAAGACTTTTGAATAAATGTCCTATTTTTAATTGGTTTGCTTGTCAAATATGTAGATGTAAAAATAATGATTGTTTCAACTTCCCTAAGCATCAATGAGATAGGAGCTTTGATTAATCCTTTTTTTCATTAGGAGAGATTTGTTAACAGTCACTAGTCTTCCAAAATGCTCCTTTTGGTATTATAGTCAAATATATTGAAAATATATTTAGAAAATATATAGAAAAGAGGGTATTATAGTCAAATATATTGAGGAAATAGATATTATAATTAAGAGAATTACTCCTAATTCTCTCACAGAGAACCATAATATAAATTAAAGTCTCTAAAATATTTTGTGTAAAATTAAGAAATATCCTTAATTATTTAATTTAGCATTTCACAAACTTAAGTAAAATTTAAATGCATAATAGTCAAACTGAATCATAAGACTGAAAAATGATCAACTACTATATAATCTATGAACTTTAAGTTCTTTTTTTTTTTTTTTTTTAAACATCTTTATTGGGGTATAATTGCTTTACAATGGTGTGTTAGTTTCTGCTTTACAACAAAGTGAATCAGCTATACATATACATATGTTCCCATATGTCTTCCCTCTTGCGTCTCCCTCCCTCCCACTCTCCCCATCCCACCCTTCCAGGCTGTCACAAAGCACCGAGCTAATATCCCTGTGCCTTGCGGCTGCTTCCCCCCAGCTATCTACCTTACTACATTTGTTAGTGTGTATATGTCCATGACTCTCTCTCGCCCTGTCAAAACTCACCCTTCCCCCTCCCCATATCCTTAAGTCCGTTCTCCAGTAGGTCTGCGTCTTTATTCCTATCTTACCCCTAGGTTCTTCATGACATTTTTTTCCCTTAAATTCCATATATATGTGTTAGCATACGGTATTTGTCTTTTTCTTTCTGACTTACTTCACTCTGTATGACAGATTCTAGGTCTATCCATCTCATTACAAATAGCTCAATTTCATTTCTTTTTAAGGCTGAGTAATATTCCATTGTGTATATGTGCCACATCTTCTTTATCCATTCATCCGATGATGGGCGCTTAGGTTGTTTCCATGTCCTGGCTATTGTAAATAGAGCTGCAATGAACATTTTGGTACATGACTCTTTTTGAATTTTGGTTTTCTCAGGGTATATGCCAAGTAGTGGGATTGCTGGGTCATATGGTAATTCTATTTGTAGTTTTTTAAGGAACCTCCATACTGTTCTCCACAGTGGCTGAACCAATTCACATTCCCACCAGCAGTGCAAGAGTGTCCCCTTTTCTCCACATCCTCTCCAGCATTTATTGTTTCTAGATTTTTTGATGATGGCCATTCTGACTGGTGTGAGATGATATCTCATTGTAGTTTTGATTTGCATTTCTCTAATGATTAATGATGTTGAGCATTCTTTCATGTGTTTGTTGGCATTCTGTATATCTTCTTTGGAGAAATGTCTATTTAGGTCTTCTGCCCATTTTTGGATGGGGTTGTTTGTTTTTTTGTTATTGAGCTGCATGAGCTGCTTGTAAATTTTGGAGATTAATCCTTTGTCAGTTGCTTCATTTGCAAATGTTTTCTCCCATTCTGAGGGTTGTCTTTTGGTCTTGGTTATGGTTTCCTTTGTTGTGCAAAAGCTTTGAAGTTTCATTAGGTCCCATTTGTTTATTTTTGTTTTTATTTCCATTACTCTAGGGAACTTTAAGTTCTGATTTTTGTTTTTTTTTCCTCAGAAGTGGCAGTAGCTTTTCCATTTACGGGTACCCAAGAAACCTAATCTTACACTAAATAACCAATCAGCTCACAACTCATTGGTCATAACCAATCAGTCCATTCAGGGTCATTATTAAGAACATCAGTTCCTATATTTATTCTTTGAATAAATTTTGATATACTGTGTAAGCCTGTGTGTCTTAAACTAAAAGGACCCAGATTACTATGTTTTAATAGTTGATGTCTATATATATCTTAAATAAGATAGATATAAATACTGTAATATATATGTATATATATTTTTTAATCTCTGTGATAAGCTCAGCCTTTTCGGTATGTCTGCTTTATAGTCTCCCTCCTCAACTGCTTCCTGGTACTACTGAAATTCAAGGAAAGAGACAAGATTTCCAAAAGAATCAAATGATCATTCTTGTTAAATCAATAACCTCAAGTTTATACTCAAAATGAATTCTATAATCTCTGCCCAGAGCGTAGTTTCCTAGCCCATAGAACAAAATGCCATATTTTATGACCATTGTTTTCTTTAATTTTGTATTCTCCTTCCCATCACTTATTCATTAAGTCATAACTTCAAAGGGCAAAGTTTTATGTTCTGACATATATCACAGTATCTATTAGTGGCACTACTACTAATGGATAAATGGATAGATTAGTAACTGAGTAGAGGTAGATAAATGGAAAGAAGAAAGGGAGAGACAAAGAAAGAAAGGAAAAGAAGGAAACAAAGAGGGAGGGATAAAGAGAAGAGAGGGAAGAAGGACAAGTGTACAGGTTCATAACTGTTCTGAAGAAATAATGAGAAGTCTACACAAAATTAGCTAAATGTCCTTTTAAGTTAAGAACCAAATAACAAACCTTGTGATACAAACTGATATGCAAAAAGACAACACTTAGAAAATGAATATGTACAAATAAATTGTTTGTTTGCTTTTCTTGTTAGAAATGAACTCTTCGCTAGTAGGATCAGTGTCTTAACATAGTAGCTGACACAAAGGTAAGTACTCTTTATATGTTTAACTTGATAACTTCATTAAGTATATATTATAAAACTTTTCATTAGGAAAAGTTTTGTCAAGCAACTGAAAAAAATACTTTGAACAAACTTTACATATTTCCCATGTTTAAGTATCCATTGAAGCTCTGTTATCTTGATTTTTCCTCTCCATGCTTTTTTGGATAAATCAGTGCCATAATGGGGAGAGTCCTTTAAAGTGAGCCTCAAACATTGCAACATTTTACTCCCTAGAGCAAGCAAACTTTTCTTTCAGTATGACAGAAGACATCAGTTTTAAGGAAATATTTGGGTGAAACCTTTTATCCAAGGAATCAATTTAGCTATGTAGAAATAGCTACCCATTAATGCATGCATCAATTTATTCTTTTTAGAGATGTTTGTCTAACACAGGTTAAATCAGAATAAGTCAATGAGGAAGCATATAAATTTGAATGACAAACAGAATACATATCTCATTTTGTTGAGATTTTTCCATAAGAATGACATTAAAAAAAAAACAAACCTGCACCTTCCACTTTTAAGGAAAGAAGACTGTAGCTACCTCACAAATTTTACACATTAATTTTGCAATATTTTATGTAAGATAAAGCAAGATGAAAATTAATGTTAAGAATTCAAGAGCATGAAAGGCAATATAATGGGAGGACATGGTTTTCTTCCTTCTTGGATTTCCTAAAAAAAATTCAATTTTCCAGAGATGGAAGCATTGTCTTCCTAAGAGAGCAGGGTGCTTAATAATACTTTTAAAATACTATAATTTAGCTAAAATAAAGAAGCAAAGGGGAAACGATTGAAAACTTCTCCATGGTGCAAAAGGGAGGAAGAGGAACAGAAAAATCACACAAGTCCTCTTAACTGATCTAGTTTACCTTTTGTGTTTTGTTTTGTTCAAGTAACCTATTTAAAAACGCATCCATGCATAGATTGCCCCTATTATTAATAGTAAATGTAAATTTCAACCTGTCAAGTTACTCTAGCCCCACTTTTGCAAGGTGTTTTTATTTTTAAGGAAAAAAAAATTAAAAAGCAAAGGCATTTCCTAGGGCACATGCTGCCAGACACCCAGCATTTATCTTATCTCAGTTGATGACTTTCCTTTTATCCTGAAATGATTTGACAATGACTCTATGATTTCCTGTACAAATTACCCTTTGAAAGTGGCAGTGGCGCTTGGCAGCGATCTTCACTTAATTACTGAGTGGATTATTAGCATACGGCTCCCCACCCCCCTTCATTTCTTTATATCTTCTAGATTGCGTTGACAGTTCCCTTTCATTGCCTGCTTTAACTCACTGAATACTAAACATTATGCAGATTGCAGCCGAGAAGTACCCAGGCTACTCCAAACCTCTAGTCTGCACCAAAACCTTTTTGATGGAGAGTAATTTACAGGTCAGAAATCGATAGTGTGTCTGGGAAGTGCATTTGTGGGTTTTCTTAATTTAGATTGGGGTGGGTAGCGCGGAGCACTAATGTTCAACAGTGAATATTCTTCCTCGATCTTTCTGAAAAACAATTAGTTTTGTTCCTTCCTTTAGTATCCTCCGTCTTTAAATAGGCTGAGATCTTGAGATCCTATTTCTCTTATACTCATTATGCTACCTAACTTGGCGGGAGGGGGTTAAAGAGTCCCTGTTTTGAGAAATGATAAACTTCACTCCTTAATCTGTCTCGGAAGTCGGGGGACTGATAAACTGACCTCCTCGTCAGGCATGTGTAAAGTGTTATTTATTGTTTGCCAGGGCAAGACAAATGCAAATGATAAATTGCGAAGATGTCTTCCGCACTCTGAAAAGGAACCTTCTCTTCTGTCTTGGCTCCCGTCTTTTGGCAAAAATTTGCACATATGTCGGGCATTCACCATCCAGATCTTTATCCTTCTTTTTTTTTTTTTTTTTTTTTTTGTTCATCCCTGTACTGCATTCTAAAGCATCTTCCACATTTCCCAGGGTATAGTAGGGACAAGAACCCCTTTCCATTTCAGCCTTATGATGTAGCTTAGTTTAAGGGGGTGTTTTTTTTTTGTTTGTTTCCTCTTCTTGAGAAAAGAATACAATATCTACATGAGTGATTTCAGGACTTGGTGGAAGTGACACCAAAGCAATAGGAGTCAGCACGGGTGGGGGGAACAGCTGGGTGCTGACTGTGTCATCTCCATTCCAGGACTATCAACCACCAGCTTTATTCTTCTACTGTTACATCTGCTGTGAAATTTGGGTCTTCCAGGTGGCAGCCCAACATGCTGTCCAGTGCTATCGGGCCATTTAAATGCTTTGAGCTAATGCTGCATATCCATTTTCTAAACAAGTTAGCAGATACCATATGCAGCAATTAAAGTTTTATTGAGTGGTGCCTGCTTACCATACTGAATTTGGATTGGCTACCATCTGTCTCAAAGCCTGTGGTACCATCCCTGTTGCTTGAGAGAGCATTTGTAAGGATAAAAGATTTTTTTCTCAACTTCTGAAGAAGCTGCTCACATTATTTTTTTACATGCAAGCCCACAAAAGTGGAATTGGTACAAATGAAAAATACCAGACAACAAGAAGTTAGGATTGAATACATGTTTTTGAGTGGTATTGGCCATCACACCAGAAACAAAACTTTGTATCTTCCAGCCTGGCCATTTTTAGTATATATGTCTTGCTGAATATGTTATTTTTCAGAGATACTTTCTATGGGAAACCCAATGAATCAAAATTAGGACTGAGCAAAGAACATGAAAATTGTTTTGCATTTGTAAGAATTAATGCAATTATTCTCATTTTCTAGGAAAATTTTACCTGGAACCACAGGGAAAAATAAAATACAAATTTTACATTTTATTCACTGTACTGGTAAAACTCTGTGGAGACAGCGTTGTTTAAGATCAGTCAAAGCTAAACAAAGGGTTTTGAAGAAAGCATTTATTAAAATTTAAGTGATGTCTAAATACTTGAGCTGTGATGGTTTACTAATACAATGTTAATGTTTGATATTTTCTCAGAGACATTTATCACTGTACCTTTGACCTTCATGAATGCTGAGATGGAAAAACACATGATAGTGAAATTCAAAAACCTCTTCAAAATTTTAAAACTACCTGAGTGTTAGTGGAGTCTAATAGAATAAGGCCTGGAGTTCAAACCTGTTGACAAACTCTTGATTGTATAGATCTTGAATATATTGTTTGATAATTCTGTGGATGCTTTTCTCCTTGAGAAAAGCTTATTGATTCTGTTCTTTTTAATATTAGCTTATAATAAAGCTAATATTAAAAAGAATATTGATTCTGTTCTTTTTAATATTAGCTTAAGAATTTGAGTCTTTGAATCTTTAAAATACATAGCTGGTTTCATGGATGGACCTAGAGATTGTCATACTGAGTGAAGTAAGTCAGACAAAGAGAAATATCATATGATATTCCTTATATGAGGAATCTAAAAAGAAATTATACAAATGAACTTATTTACAAAACAGAAACAGACTCACAGACTTAAAGAACAAACTTCTGGTTATGGGGGGGCAGGGAAGGATGGGGGAAAGGGATAGTCAGGGAATTTGGGATCGACATGTACACACTGCTGTATTTTAAATGGATAACTAACAAGTACCTATCGTATAGCACAGGGAACTCTGATCAATGTTATATGGCAGCCTGAACGGGAGGGGAGTTTGGAGGAGAATGGATACATGTACATGTATGGCTGAGTCCCTTTGCCATGCATCTGAAACTATCACAACATTGTTAATCGGCTATACTCCAGTATAAAATAAAAAGTTAAAAAACAAAAAAAGAGACATCTAGACTGGTATTTGACCAAATATCTGTGTGCTATGTCCCTAGCCAAGTTGACACATAAAAGTAATCATCACATCCATGATAGCTAGAGTGACCACATCCTTCTAATTGAAGCTAACTCTGCTAGATCAATAAGCATAAACTGGAATTGTCTCTGGCAGATGAGGATGTAAGGTCATCCTCATTATAGTCTCACCACAGTATATTCTGATATCTCCATGGGAATTTCTATGCATCTCTGCATCCCCAGCAGAAGCCAGTGCTCTGCATGTTGTTGTCTTTGCTAAATGCTTACCACTTCTCCTGGCTCTTGTCAAAAATTTATGTAGAATTAAAATAATAAAAGTTGGGAAATAAAATAATAAATCCATTAAAAATTTCTAAATAAAATACATAGCCAATAAGTGAAAAGAGAAATAGCTATAGTTTTTGTACTGGCTTTATTACATCATGTGCTGATTGTTCATTAGGGCTTCTTCACTTTTCAGGTCCTGGTGAGCAATGTCAAATTGGATGAGTGACAAGTTCATAGCATCATAGGCTTAAGCCTCGTCTACTTAGAGGAAATGTGACGTGCTTGAACAAAACCACTGACTATGATTCAGGAGATCTGTTTGCTCACCTCAGAACTACTATTCCCTAGCTGGGAAAATAATCATTCTCTTTTGAGTCCTTTGTCCTGTTCTATAAAATGGAGCTCAAAATCCATGTCTACTTCTTTGGGTTATTGTGAGACTTAAAAGAGTCTATAAGATCTCTGTAAATAATCATTGAAATATGAAATGAAAATAGTAGTTTGCAAATTGTAAAGTGCTGTCACAAATCTTACCCACCCTTCAATTGAAGGTCAAATGTCATGTCTTTAAATAATAAGAATCCTTCACCCTGAACCCAGCAAGTAAGGTATTTGTATCTGTCTAAAGACATTCTTCCCTATTTCTTGTAAGCTAAGAGAGAATATTTTAAAAGCCCTCTATTCTTTGCTATTTGATGTATGTGGTCTATGGAACTGAAGCATCAGCGTCACATGGGAACTTTTAGAAATTCAGAATTTGAAGCCTCTCCCAGACCAGATCAGATCTGCATTTAGCAAGATCACCAGGTGAGCTGTATGAACATTAAAGTTTGAGAAACACTGCTCTTATAATAATTCTGATTTTTAGGGAACTTCTCAGTTTTTAAAATTAAGTTATTTGCTGTATGAAGATCTTGTAGGACTTTAAAGATTACTAGCACAACCCCATCATTTCAAGAATAAAAGAAAACAAATCCTAACTGGGATTCATATAAATTGTGATTTGCATAAGATCAAATGTGTGGTTAATTCATTTATTTATTCAGCAATTATTGAGTGCCTACTGTGAACCACACTCTGTAGTAGGCATGGAGGATTCTATTTAGAATAAAATATGGCACCCAGTATCAGAGGGCTTGCAGTCAACTGGGGGCAGATGAAAGTTTTCTCACTCCTGTCCGGTCTTCCTTTAGTCATACCACAGAACTCCTCTAAGAGGTGTCTGATCCTGCCTAGTAATTAATCTTCACCCTTGTCTTACATTTCTTCCAGACTCACATATTTATTTATCCCCACTGCTATGACATTGGAAAACCTCTGCCTAATGAATTTGATGAAATCAAGTATCATTCTTTGGTTACTCACATAGAAGAGAAAAATGGCTCATTGGCCAGCATCGTGTCATAGCACTGGCAGATACATCTTACAGTATGTGCTTTTTACTTATTCTCCAACCCATGCCCACCCTAACAAAATTAATATTATTATCATATAACAATAATAATAACTAATATATATTGAAGCCTCACCATATGCTGGGCATGAGTCTTAGCATGTCACATGTATTATCTCATTTAATCATTATGTCTGTTCCATGAGGCAAACATCAACTCCCTTTTTACAGATGAGGTAACTGAGGCACAGAAAAATTGAGTAAAGGAATGATAGAAATGCATTGGAACCCTGGGCATTCTGACTTTAGAAGCCTATCATTGTATATAAAACCTTAAGGAAATTATTGTACCTTTTGGAATAATTTCCAGTAGGATAGGTTGTCTCTAATTATGTATTCTTTTCTTTCTGTCCTGAAGCTGGCAGATCTCCCACTGATAACAATGGGAGATCTAGACATATTAGTCCCAAGTAGCTCTTTCAAAAGAATTAAACAAACTGATGAAGATCTTAAGCTTAATTAAAGTACTTTCATTTTCCTGACTGAAAGGTCAGTAGAAGCAAAGAAGAACTGCAGTTTCAATTATTTATTGACTACATAGTGTTCTTCCTTCACCAACAGCAATTCTCTAATTTTTATAACTATAAACGTCTTGTAATAATTTTCTTTATTACACAACATTGGATGAATGCCCATATTGCTCCCTTGCATTTTCACTGTAATGGTTTCTTCGAGTATGTGCTTCTTGTCTTTCCTGTTACAGACTAATCATTGGGTCATTTGCCGCTAAGTGGTCTAAAAGTGTATTTAGATCTCAATAGCCGATTAGACTTTCACATAAAGGCTTGGTCATCCCAGTCAAAAGGGTGATTTTAACATCAGTCTAAGAGTTTTCTGGCAACCATCTCATTTCTCATTACTGCCTCATTTTTATAATTGGACTTGAATGCTGCATGGACAGAAGCCAAGTCTACAGAAGAGTGAATGATCTGACTTTAGTGAGTTACAGTACCTTCTTCCGTGTGTCGTCAGTATGGAAGAATGTACTGGTCACTTGATCTATGTTTTAGTTTCTAAACTGCTTGCAGTCTTTGTTTTCACTCTTTCCTGCTCCATTTATTAGTATCCCTAGATGAGTTCAGAAATTGTGTTAAATAACTGAGTGTTGATGCTCTTAATAAAGTTTTACAATGCTGAAAATATTAATGGAAAATAAAGTCTAAGGTTTATCTACACCTTCATTTATCATATTCTTCATGAGCTGAGGCAATCAAATACTGCATGCTTTATTGTCAAAGTCTCCCCAACATTAGAACATGCAAAGAATATGTTTAGTACATGTTGTTCTATTGAAATAGACACATTTCTGGAACCTCACTGTAATACTTCTCACTCTACTGAAAAATTCCTCTGAAATCCTGGACCAGTTCCAAGAGGATTATGTAATTAAACACCAAAAGATCTCCTTATAAGATAGTTTGTACTAAAAGTAGTCTCATGGTATATGCCCCAGGGTCATGTTGTATATAGAGGCTCCAAGCAATTTCTTTCAATGAGCTAAGGATACCAGTCCATAATCAGTATTTCCACCACTTGGTCACTGCTTACAGAGTTTGCCATTTATTGCAACTTTGCCCTTGGCTCTACAAATAGCTTTGTTCTGGTCTTTCGTTGCCAGCTTGATTTGCGGCTACATAGATCTCTCAACAATATAGAGATGTGCTTCATTGCTTCAAAATTTCTGGAGAATTTCTGTTCACCTAGATGCAGTCTTGTATTCCTTCAACAATAATTTACTAAGTATATGATCTAAGATATACCAAAACACTCATGATCAAAATCCTTCAACAATACCCATTGACTAAAATATAGTATCAGAACTCCTTAGACTTATATTAGAACCTCTAATATTCTCCAGGATCTGGTTATCATCTGTTTTACTACTTGTGATTCCAATTCTTTCCTACCTCCAACTCTCCCCTTCAACCAATCTGAGTTACTTACTCTCTGTAAGTAATAGTAAAATAAAAACAAATAAGACCTCAACTGACAGGATACATTAGTGGCTCACTCGCACTGACTAGCAAGTTTGGGAAGTAGTCTATGCCTGTGTCTGAGGGCCTGTGGGTAGAGTGAGCCCTGGGAACTGGTGAGTACATGCAGTGCCCCTACATGACTTTCTTTAGATGAGACTGGGTGACAAAGTGGCCAGGCTTCTCAGCCCCTTGAACTCAGTGCTTCCATCAGCATCTCTAGAATACTAGGAGGAACCTCAGAAAGTAGGCTTGGGCATCTTTGGCTCATATGCCTCATTCCCTCTACTTTGATGATTTTCTTCTAAGAATCTCTTAAATTTCCTCATACAGCTCTTCCCTGTGAATTCAGATTGTACCTAATAATAGAAAGCATGCTTTTCCCAGAATATTTATTACTGCAGCTTTGATTAGGCATGAGTTTGATTTGTGTAATTATGATTTGTGCTCTTGGGTATGGCACTCCATGCATTTCAAATCCCGCAGTACCACTCCTTGCCTTTCTTCAATTTGCTTTCCTTAACCCTCACTTGACCAGTACGGGTCAGTCTCCAACCTAACCCTTCCCACTCTGTTTCCAATGCCCAACTTACCAGTGAGTGAGGTCATGACACTTAATGGCAGTAAAGAATGTGTACCTCAGACTCAACATGTTTATTATCAAAGTACAATTGATCCTTGGACAAAATGGGCTTGAACTGCATGGGTCCACTTAACATGCAGATTTTTTTTCAATAGTAAATACTTTAATAGTACATGATCCGAGATTGGTTGAATCTGAAGGTGTGGAACCGTGAACATGGGGGAACCACTTATATGGGTGTAGACTATGTTATAGGCATATTTTTGACTACAGGGAAGGTCAGAGCCCCTAACCCCAGCATTGTTCAAGGGTTAAATGTATCTACTTACCACTCCTGGTCCATCTTGATAAATAGAAAGATTTTCACTCACTTCAAACTAGAAATCTATTTCACCTTTATGAATTATGTTCAAGTCCTATCAATTCTTATCTGAGAAAGTGAAGCAGAATCCCAAGCTCAAAAGAGGAGAGTAGAAAAAAATCTAAGTCTCTGTGGAACACATATAACTTTTGGACAATATAACTTTTCAGACAATATAATTATATGAATTACATGATTATCTATCCAAGTCTTATCAGTTATCTCTCCCAAGTATCTCTTGAACTTCAATTGGTCACTACCTCACCACAGCTACTATCAGCTAACCATAAAACCTCTCTTCTGGAAAAATGTAATATTGTAAACATCATCTAACTTAGCTCCTTCATTGTATTTCTTTAGAATTCATATATGTCCTTTACCCAGATGGCCATGAGGTATCTCTCTGAATCACTACCATAATCATGATTAAATATCACCTTTAATATACATTCAATGTTACCTAGAAAAGAAAGAGAAAACTCTAAGGCAGAAAAGGATCTATAAGAGTGACACTAAATCTTCCTCCTAGTCTCATCCTGTACTGATCCATATGCCTTAAGAACTCGTGGCGGGTGGGAGTGGGTATCCAAACAATCACATCTCCATACCTTTTCCTCATCCTGCTGCTTCTGCCTAGAATGTCCTTGCAACTTTCTTTTCCTGAAAAACTTCCCTTATCCTTCTAGATGAGGTTCAAATATCATCTCCTTTGTGAAATGACCCTGATTACATTTGATAATATTATGTCTTCCCCTCCTTTACATACACTTAAAATATGTTTTATATATCTCTATGTTTCTGTGCATAAAGCAAAGAAAGTGATACAAATATAACATTGTCAGGTTTCCTTACCAGTAGCATCTTTTTTTTTTAACATCTTTATTGGAGTATAATTGCTTTAGAGTGTTGTGTTAGTTTCTGCTGTATAAAAAAATGAATCAGCTATATGTAAACATATGTCCCCATATCTGCTCCCTCTTGCATCTCCCTCCCACCCTCCTTATCCCACCCCTCTAGGTGGTCACAGAGCACCGAGCTGATCTCCCTGTGCTATGTAGCTGCCTCCCACTAGCTATCTATTTTATACTTGGTAGCGTATATATGTCAGTGTTACTCTCTCACTTCATCCCAGCTTACCCTACTCCCTCCCCGTGTCCTCAAGTCCATTCTCTACATCTGTGTCTTTATTCCTGTCCTGCCCCTAGGTTCATCAGAACCAGTAGCATCTTTAATCAAAGAATACATGGTTAAAGCTTTGATAATAAGATAGGTCTTTCACAGCCAACATTTAAGACCCACTGCACTGCAAGTTATTTTCATCAGAATTATGTTTTCCTCAGATAGTCACCTGCTCATGTTACAAGGTGTCCTACCTGAAAATATGAGCTGCTAGGAAGAGATCTAGAGTGTATTGAGCTGGGCACACACAAAAAAAGAACTCTGTTATTGATAACCCAAAAGTTGTATGTCTTCCAGGAGACTTTTATATTTTTTTTCTACATTCCCCTTTTGAGCTTGTGATTCTGCTTCAGCTTCTCAGACAATAATCACCATGAACCAATTATATTAATTATTGCAGTGACTGAGACTCTTCATATACACCAGGCACTGTGTAAGTTCTATAGGGATATAGTAGCCCTAAATTTTGAATGAGGAACGTGAAAGTGAATTCTCCCAAACAGGGAATAGAAATAGTGAATGATGAACAGTGGTTAGTCTGTCCAACTCCGAAGCCTTTGCTCCTAACCACACTTCTGTGTGCTTCCCTGAATCAACCATTAACTAATAGCATTATTTTTTTAATTATTATTCATCTCTCTGAGTGAATACCTCTTGTCACCTTTGTCTTGATGGCAGAGACCCAGTGACATACTGGGAACTCCTTGGAAATTTTATCACATTGACTTCTCATGTTAAACAGGCTCATATAGGACACTGAAGATACTTCTACAAAAGCTATGCAGTATTATTTGAAACTTCACAGATCTTTGAACCATCTTATTATTTTGTAGCGTTTAAGTCAGTTTGAGATTAAGGCTATCTTGTCACCTTTTTGTTTGTTGAGTATATTTGGAAAAATCTTAAAATATGATCATCAGTCTTATTTAATCTGAAAGCATGAGGAAAAGGACCCTTTTAATAGCATTTTCTCTCTTTTTTTTAAACACTCTATCAGGATGATTTCAAACGTTTACAAAAGTAAACAGAATGGCACAATAAATTCTAATGTTCCTCTCCCCCAGCTTTAGCATTCATCAACTCTTGTTTCATCTATAACTTCCATTTCCCCCCTCACTGAATTATCTTGAAGCAAATCTCAGATATATCATTTCACTCATATGCATTTCAGAATTTATTAGTAACTTTCTTAAGCAATGGCGATACTATTATCTACACCTAAAACATTAACAATAGTTCCTTATTGACATAAAATGTGCAGTTAGCATTCAGACTTCCTCAAAGTTTGCCTCATATGTACTATTTTCACAGTTGGGCTTCTTCTAATTGGAATTCACCCAAGGTCCATAATTTTTATTTAATTAATATGTACTCCTAAGTCTCTTTTAATCTAGATGCTATTCTTTTTTTTTTTTTTTTTTTTGCAAGTTATTTTTTGAAAAATCTTAGCCTTTTGCCCTGTAAGGTTGCCTTCATCCTGAAAGTTGCTGATTACATCTCCATAGGGTCATTTAGTAGATTCCTCTGCTCTTTGTATTTTCTGTACACTGGTGGATAAATCTAGGGACTTAACTTGATTGGGTTGGATTTTCTTTTTAGGAGGTGGTAATATTTTGTTTCAAATTTCATAAGAGGGAGGATGTTTCATTGTAGTTAGTATTCTTATTACTACTAGATGTTTCATTGTATTAGTACTATATTGTATTATATCTTAAATTGTCCCTTCATTGTCTAGGGCAAGCCTCTTGAAGGCTCTTGAGTCCTTGTGACACCACCCCAGTTGTCTTTGATAGTGTCCTTGTTTTTTGGTACAAGATGTTTCAGGCTCATCTTGTAACTTTCAGTATTCAGCCTTGGAATCAGCTGCTTGTCCAAGAAGCCAGTTTTGAAGTGAGGAGTCATATTTCTTATAGGCCACAGTCTAGTTTCTAAATTGGAAATTGTCTCAGGTCTTTTTACTAAATAGAGATTTTTTGTTATTAAAATGTTTTAATTGCTTACTTGATTTACATTATACATAATATATAATATATTTATAGTTTCAGAATAATAACTATAAGATTACTAAAAACTATTTAATTTTTTGGTTTTTTTAGTATCTCCTTAAGATATAGTCCACTAGTGGAATCAAAAAATGATACAAATGGACTTATTTACAAAACAGAAATAGACTCACAGACATAGAAACCTTATGGTTATCAAAGGGAAAAGCAGGGAGAGAGAGGAATAAATTAAGAGTTTGGAGTTAACAGATACAAACTACTTTATATAAAATAGATAAACAACAAAGGCCTACTATACTGTACAAGGAACTATACTCAATATCTTGTAATAACCTATAACAGAGAAGGATCTGAAAAAATATATATATATGTATGTATATATGTGTATATATACGTATGTATAGCTGAATCACTTTGCTTTACACCTGAAACTAACACAGCATTGTAAATCAACTATACTTCAAGTAAAAAAAAAAAAGAGATGTATTCCAGCAGGGATAAGAATATATAGGAAAGTTACTGAATTTTAAAGTTGCTTGAAACAATTTATTAGGTCTTGAATAAGCCATCAGCTCAACATACAGTTTAGTTCTTTGCTTAATCCTGCTTTTAAATTTTAGACTCCATTTTTTTTATTTTAATGTAACTTTGTCACATATTCACATAAACATAGTACCAAAATCAAATGAACCAAGCAAGGTGTATTCAAAGAAGTCTAGTTTCTATCCCTGTATTTTCCCCTCATGTTCCCTCTCTCCGCTTGGAGATAACTATTGGGTTGATTTTATTTTATCATTACAACTTCAAGAAAGTGCAGCTATATTTATAGTTTTTTGAGATAAAGCAGGTTATTATATATACTTTTCTCTGCCTTTTTTTTTTTTTTTTACTTAATATATCCTAAAAATTACTTCATAACAGTTTATAGATATATTCTTTAGTTATTTATTTACTTTTTTGCAGTACACGGGACTCTCACTCTTGTGGCCTCTCCCATTGTGGAGCACAGGCTCCGGACCCACAGGCTCAGCGGCCATAGCTCACGGGTCCAGCCGCTCCACGGCATGTGGGATCCTCCCAAACCAGGGCATGAACCCATGTCCCCTGCATTGGCAGGTGGACTCTCAACCACTGCGCCACTGCGCCAGGGAAGCCCTCTTTATCTTTTAATAGATGCACAGTACTCCATTGTATGGATGTACAGAGTTTATTTAAGTGGTTCCAATTATGACAGGCATTTAGGTTATTTCCATTGCTATCGCAAATAGTGCTATAATCAATAGTCTTTCACATATGTCTTTCATATTTTTCTACTGTATTTTTGGAATATATTTATAGAAGTGGGATATCTGAATCAGATGGTAAATGCATATGGGAATTTTCTAGATACTGCCAAATTTCCACCAATAATATATGAGGGTGCCTTCTTCCCTATAGCCTCATCAACAGGTTGTATTTTTTATGCCATGCAAAAGTTTTTGTTACTTTCTTTGATTGTTTGATTGATTTTTACATAATAATATTTATCAATATTTTCCTTTATGGACTTTGGGTTTTGAGTCATAGTTGGGAAAGTTTACCCCACTCCAAGATTACAGAAGTAATTCTCATGCATCCTTGTAGTATTTACATACGTTAATTGTTTACAATTACATCTCTCAATCCACCTGGAATTTAGCATAATGGATGGTATAAGAATTAGATCCAATCTTACTTTTTTGTATGGCTACCTAGTTATAACTTCGCTTCATGAAAATTCCATCTTTTCATGACTAATTTGAAATAGCACTTTACTGTACACTAAATTTCCATATGCAATGTTGGGTCTATTTTTAAATTTTACAACATGTTATATTAATTTATCCTTCTA
The DNA here is from genome assembly GCF_963924675.1 of Phocoena phocoena. Lineage (NCBI taxonomy): Eukaryota > Metazoa > Chordata > Mammalia > Artiodactyla > Phocoenidae > Phocoena > Phocoena phocoena. The sequence goes on along the minus strand of NC_089235.1, from coordinate 37,480,132 downwards.
TATTCATGATACAACATATATTTCTTTAATTATAGACGTTTTAAAATGCATTTTAATCTGATAAGCTTGGTCCCCCTCATTGCTCCTATTTTTCAGGGGTATTCTTTTATGCTCTTCCAAATAAATTTCATAATCAAATTGTCTGAGCCCATAACAAAACATCATGGTGCTTTTACAGAGATTGCATTGAACTTATAAATTAACTTAGAGAGAACTGACACTTTTATTGATAATGAATCATTCAATCAAAAACCACGGATATGCCTGACCACTGTTTCAAATCTACTTTTGTGTTTTATAGTCTTCCTCGTATAGGTCTTGAACATTTCTTGCTCAGTATTCTATATTATCATTATTAGATTAGATAGAAAGATATAGATATAGATGTAAATGTAGATATAGGTATAAGTATGCATAGCAAATAATGAATTTAATGGCTTTTTTACCTGCAATACATTTTCATGTGCTCCTGTGCCCTTTTGTCCACAGTATTATATTACTTCTTATTTCACTGACTTTTTCAGAGAGTATGTTAACCAACCACAAAAGCAATACTTGTAGAAAGTGAATTGTTCAGCAACACAATAACAAATGTAAATTCCTTAAAGTTCAGTACTTTCTCTAGTTCTTCTTTTTTTTTTAGCTGCACAGCATGTGGGATCTTAGCTCCCCAACCAGGGATCGAACCCATGCTCCCTGCAGTGGAAGTGAGGAATCTTGACCACTGGACTGCCAGGGAAGTCCCTCAGCCTCCTAAATGAAGTATCAAGATACATATTTGTAATATGAGGAGACATAACATAAATTATATGTTCTTCATTTTCTTTGTCCTTTTTTCTTCATTTATTCAAATTATTATCCATTATATTATTAAGAACCCTAAATATACTAGGGAACTGCATCTCTGTTATTTTACCAAATAAATACAAATTCCAACTGACGAACTTGAGAATTTCCTCTTAATGATTTTTTCACTCCAGATTAAATTCCCATACCTCCTCTCCTGATATTTAGTGACTGAAAATAATTTGCCAGGGGCTTCCTGGCAGCAGTCCAGTGCAAACAACCTAGAGAGCTATAGTTCTTCATTAAAAAAAGGCTAATTTAAGCTTAATTATCCTTTGGCTGATCCTCCTGGCTTCAATCTTATTCATTAGTGCCCACAGATATAGTACAACAAAATACACATTTTCTTTTTCTTAAAGATTTATTTCCAAAACTATTTTTTGATTTAAAAACATGTTGACACCACAACGTAGTAAATTGCATTGTTGTCCCCAATCCTGTACCTTTCTGGCATCAACACTCTTGTCATGGCCTCATTGTGGTGGAGTGAACTTTCTCATCCCTTGACTTTGGGCTTGGTCTTGTACTCCCTTTAGTCAGTGTCTTGTGACAAGAAATGATAAAACACCATTTCAGAATCTAGGACTTAAAAAGCATCATCATGTTATTCCTTTTGCCCTTATGCCATTGCCATAAGAAAAAGTATACCCTGGTTTACTCAAATTCTGACACCAAGTTATGGTTCTGATCACCAATTCCAATGTGTGTTGGGGAGCAGGGGTTCCCCACACCACCAAGCAATTCATAGGCACCATCTAGGTGTACTACAATTCAAATCAATTTTGACACTAGCCAGAGATAGCATCAGATTCTATGTGTTGAGGGCTCAGTACCACAAGACTGCCCCCACCCGACTTGAGATGCCAATCAAAAGTCCAGGTTGTGACCTTGCTTCTGACTGACTGGCTACAGATTGGAAGCTCTAGTGGCCTCATTACTGGGTTCTATTAACTTTCTAAAGCAGCTCACAGAGTTCAGAGAAACATTTTATTTATTAGATTACTGGTTTATTATAAAAGAATATAACTAAAGAATAGCCAGATAGAAGAGATGCATAGGGCAAGGTAGGGAAAGGGCAAGGAGCTTCCATGTTCTCTCCAAGTGCCACTCTCCCTCCATCTCCACCTCTTCACCAACCTGGAAGTTCTCCAGATCCCATCCTTTTGTTTTTTTTATGGAAGTTTTATTACATAGAGATGGTTCATTAAATCATTGGCCATTGACCACTGGCCATTGATTCAACCTCCAGCCCCTCTCCCCTACCTGGAGGTCAGGAGGTGGCACTAAAAGTTCCAACACTCTAATCACATGGTTCTCTTGGCAACCAGCCACATCCTTAGGTGTTGTCCATAAGTCACCTCATTAACATAACGAAAGACACCTTTATCTCTCTCATCACATAGAAAGTTCCAAGGGTTTTAAGAGCTCTGTGCCAGAAACAGGAACAAAGACCAAATATATATTTCTTATTATAGATCACAATAACACATTAACACACTAGGCTAAGGATAAGAGACATATGAGGAAGAGTTGCCCCAGCTGCCTCACAGTTCTGCAGTGATGAGTAGAGCTGTCCTAAGCTGTCCACGCATGAAGAGCACCACATAAATAGGCCCCAGCTATAGCAGGAGACTCTCTCTTGATCCACAGATTCACAAGTATATGAAATGATTGTTATATAAATCATTGAATGTTAGAGTTGTTTGTAAATGGCTAACTCAACAATTACTCAAATCTGCAAACCAAATACTGACTTAGAGTCTTGGGTTTTTCTTTTTCTTTCACCTTGTAATGCAATTAGTCATAAGGTGTTTGTTCTGCTCCTCTAATGTTTTTGCAGCATCACTTTCTTTCCATTTTCTCTATCATTGCCCTATTCATGCCTTATCATCATGTATCTGAATTATTACAATAACCTTCATACTGGCCTTTGATTTCCTTTCTCTCTAACCCATCTTTCTCAGTGACACCAAAGTGGTATTTTGTTTGTTTTGTTCTCCAAATTACAGATTTGATCATGTCCATCCTTTGCTTGGAAAGCTTAGATTAATACCTGCTAAATCGCAGCCACTCTTTCCTCACCTTTCTCATAATGGATTATAGTCACAAGTTTTCCTATGGAATCTATAAAGGGACCTAATATGAGTGTTCGCAACAGCCGTTCTCAATCAGCACAAACTGTCCTTTCTTACCTTTGTGGTAGATGATTTGTCATTGTCCAAACACAAGTCTACCATCAAATTCAGACTATAACCCTGAACTATCTCTCCAACCTTACTTTCTATTATTCTTTCTCTACCCCACTGAATCTTATATGTTAGCCACAATGAACTAACTTTTTTATTCTCCAGACAAGCTCTTGCTCTCCATAGTAACGCCCAGTCCTCTGGACCTCAAGGTCAAACTGTAATGGTTCCCTCTCTGTGAAGATTTGTTTGATATCTTCTTACACTCTTATCCCAAGGTCCCACTATTCTGGGTGTCAACAGAATTTTAATCTTGTCATATTGACATTACATTTACTTGTATCACTGTATTTCCTGCTGAAGTGTCTCCTAATTAAAGATAAGAACCTTGTCCTACTAACCACACCTAGCACGGTACTTGACAATAGGCACAATGCAGATTTGATAGATAAACTACTCCTGCAAAACCATCCAAGTGATACTTGAAAGTCTGTGGTGCAATGTTTTCCTGCTAAATGTGATTGTGAAATGGATTTTAGTTTATTTTCTTATTAAAAATTCTTTTCACTTTGAAATTATTTAGAAATCAGACTTGATGAAGGTCCAGGGATACTCTCATAGAGTAGTGTAATTTGTTAAATTAAGTGAGTTTTCAAGATAGACATTACACACGTTAATTAATAACATGTAAGGAATGCCTGATTTAATAAGACTATTGTACATGTAAAAGTATTTTAACAAATTAGAGTAAGAGAAAACTAATACCAAAAATGTGAATCCTATTATCATTTGACCATTCTTATCCAAAAGTCATAAACATTCAATACTTTATTTATGCAACAGAATGAAGAAAATAATGTTCAGCTTTTGAATTAACAAATATAAGCATTACTATAACAAATTTATAAAACAAAGGGAAGAAATAGGTATATCATTTAGTAGGTTAAATATAAAATAAAATAAGCTCACTATTGAATGCACATATGAATCTATAGATAATAATTATACCAGAAGTAATAGTAAAGCTTAGAAGCAGCAAAAAATACTATCTGTATGGTTACCACTGTAGTTTATGGTTCAGAAAACAAAGCATATGATCTCTCAACTTAATTTATGCTCTCCACACCATTCCTCCACCCTGACAGAATGACCCTATTCCTTAGCTCAAAGATTCAGAATCTTACCTTTCATCTCACGTAACAGATTTGAAGATAAAGTAGTATGTCTTAGAGAATTTGTGAATTAAATTTAAGGTTCTGAGTGATTATTAGAGTCCACTGGAGGCTTGAGAATTCAGATAATGGCAGAACAAAGAGAATAGAGGGTCCAGTTCACATTTCTAAGTATAATTGCTTCTGAGAAGGTAGGAAAAGAGGAAAGTTTTAAATGTGGTCACCTATTGTGATCACTTTATTCTGAATCATTCATACTTTCTCTCTTGCTTGAAAACAAAGTGAAAATTTCTACCAACAGGTCTTCAGTCCCCAGAAAAGTGTTGTCCACAAAACAATCCACAATGACAGGAAAATAAAACACTAAATCTTCTTTTTATGTATATTTTTTCTTATCTGCTTCAATTCAAATACTATATTTTGACGTGTTTGCAATAAATGTGTATATTTCATCACAATATAGTGGGTATTTTTTCTAAACAAATAAATGTATATTGGAGTATTTCATGACAGAATATTTTTACATAGAATATGTGATTCCAAAATTTTAGAAGGAATATTCTATGTAAATCACTTAGGTTTAGAAAAATATTATAAATTTCTTATTTATATATTTTTTAATCTATAAGCAAGAAATTCATTAAGACTTACTATATCCCATATATGACTATCACTGGAGCCCTCCCTCGATGCCTCTCCTTACTCCTTGATTCAGAAGAGAAAGTGTCACATTTGTTATACAACATATCCTCTGGAACACTGGGAGAATCTGCACTTATTTCTAAAACATACTGCAGGTCAAGATGGCAGAGTAGGAGAACGTGGAATTCACATCTCCTCACAGGTGCAGTAGGGGGACATCAGAGCAATTCTCACAAGGTGCCTGCTGGGTGCCAGTGGGGGACCTCGGACATCTAGAGGGATGGGGAGGGGTCCCTGCACAACTGGGTGGGATGTGGTGAGGAAGGAGGTGGAGAGGAGGGGGTGGAGATGAACGAGGCCAGCATCCCTGGGGGTGTCTGGGAGAGAAGAGAGATTCCAGCACTCAGGGGGACCCATTTGTGGCAGGGTGCTCAGCAGGGATGGAGGGGGACTTTCAGGGGTTCAGGGGCTTGTAGGGGAGTGTGGCAACCACTCTGTGGGGGACAGGATAGAGCAGAGCTTGTGGTGTGGTCTGTGCTGCAGCCCTGTGAAGCCCAGCCTGGATTGTGTCTCCTGGTGGGGAGGGGTGCTAGGTGCCGGAGAGTGGGGTTTGGAGGGTGGACCCAGGAAGGGGACGGCTCTTGGCATTGGGGAGATGGCCTGGGGTGGTAGGGAGGAAGGGTTCCATGGCCAGGAGGGTTGGTGGAGGAGGCTAAGTCCACCAGGAAAGTGGGGAGCCACTGTTGAGTTGCATGTTGGGAGCAGGGCTGCCATTGCAATGCCCTTCCTCTCCCGCCAGCCTGGCCTCCTTGGAAAGTGGTAGAGGTGCACACCTAAGCAAGCTTGCCTGCCCCTCAAGCCCTGGGGAGCCTGCTATGATCCTGCGTCTGAGCCCTGCTCCTAGAGGACCTCCTCTGGCTACACAGATCCCAAGGACCCACATGCCACCTTGGTGGGGTCTCCTCCCCAGCAGGTCCCAGGCCTGGACCCTGCCCCCTTAGGGCCACCAAGGGCCACACAGGTCTCAGAGGCCCACCCACCACCCATGACAAGGCCTCCTCCTGCTACTGCATGCCAGGCCTGAACCCCACCCACACCAAGGCCTCCTCTCACTGCATGGATCTTGGTGGGCCAGAATACTCCCCCACACAAAGCCCCCACAGGCCGTGTGGGTGACAGAGACCCATGCACCACCCTGACAGGACCTCCTCCAGCCTAGCAAGACCCAGGCCTGGGCCCCAACCCTGAAAAAGCCTTCTCTGGCCAAGTGGGTCCAGGCAGGCCAAGCACCATCCCCTTCCAAAGCCTCTTCCATCTGTGCTGGCCTAGGCAGACATGCCCAGGCAAGCCTGTGCCCCGGCAGGCCTGTGTGAGCATGTGTGATCTGGGCCAGCTTCAGGAGCAGACACTGGTGAAAGTAACACACACAGAGGTGGGGCTAACACAGTTGGTCCAGAGACCTACCTAGAAGCCTCAGAGGCCCTTCCAGGGAGGCAGGGGTTAGATGTAGCTCACCATGGGGACAAGGACACTGACAGAGGAGGCACCAGGGAATTTTTAGGTTTTTTTAATTTGTTTTTTAATTTTTTTTTATTTGGTTTTTATTTTTTGGTTATTTTTTTGGTTTTGTTGTGTTTACTTTCTGCTTCTGGTTTCATTTTTACTTTTATTGCTTCTACTATATTTTTTTATTTTTCTGATTTTATTTTATTTTTTATTCTTTGTTATTGTTCTGCTCTTGTTTGTTGTCTGTTTTTTACTTTTTTTTGCCATGCTGCACAGCTTGCAGGGTCTTGGTTCCCAGGCCAGGGGTCAGGTCTGAGACCCTGTGGAGGGAGCACCAATTCCAAGCTGCTGGACTAACAGAGAACTTCAGGCCCCAGGGAGTATTAATTGGTGTGATGTCTCCCAGAGGTTCGCATCTTGGCACAAAGACCAGGCTCTATCCAACTGCCTGCAAGCTCCAGTGCTGGATGCCTCAGGCCAAACAACCAGCAAGACAGGAACACAGCCCCACCCATTGAGGGAACTGAGATGACAGAGAAATATGTTCCAGAGGAAGAAGCACAGTAAAAACATAAAAGACCAATTAAATGAAGATGAAATAGGCAATCTACCTGAAAAAGAATTCAGAGTAATGATACTAAAGATGACTCAAAATCTCAGAAAGAGAATGGAGGCACAGATTGAAGAAATACAAGAAGTGTGTAAAAAGGAACTCAAAGAACAAATGAATGGCAATGAACAACACAATAACTGAAACAAAAAATACACCATAAGGAATCAATAGCTGAATAAGTGAAGCAGAAGAATGAATAAGTGAGCTGGAAGATAGAATGGTGAAAATAACTGCCAAGGAGCAGAATAAAGAAAAAAGAATGAAGGGAAATGAGGACAGTGCCAGAGACCTCTAGGACAATGTTAAACATACTAACATTCAAATTATAGGGGTCCCAAAAGAAGAAGAGAAAGAGAAAGGGTCTGAAAAAATGTTTGAAGAGATTATTGTCAAAAACTTCCCTAACGTGGGAATGGAAATAGCCACCCAAGTCCAGGAAGTGCAAAGAGTCCCATACAGGATAAACCCAAAGAGAAACATGCTGAGACACATATTAATCAAACTAACAAAAAATAAATGCAAAGAAAAAATATTAAAAGCAACAAGGGAGAAGCAACAAACAACATAAAGGGGAATCCCCATAAGGTTATTGGCTGATTTTTCAGCAGAAAATCTGCAAGCCAGAAGGGAGTGGCAGAACATATTTAAAGCGATAAAAAGGAAAAACCTACAACCAAGATTATACCACCCAGCGAAGATCTCATTCAGATTCAATGAAGAAATCAAAAGTTTTACAGATAAGCAAAAGCTAAGGGAATTCAGCACAACAAAACCAGCCTTACAACAAATGCTAAAGGAACTTCTCTAAGAAGGAAACACAAGAGAAGAAAAAGACCTACAAAAAAAGCCCCAGAACAATTCAGAAAATGGTAATAGGAACATACATATTGATAATTACATTAAATGTAAATGGACTAAATGCTCCAACCAAAAGACACAGACTGGTTGAATGGATACAAAAAGAAGACTCCTATATATGTTGTCTCCAAAGACCCACTTCAAACCTAGGGACACATACAAACTGAAAGTGAGGGGGTGGAAAAAGATATTCCATGCAAATGGAAATCAAAAGAAAGCTGGAGTAGCAATAGACTTTAAAATAAAGATTGTTACAAGAGACAAGAAAGGACACTACATAATGACCAAGGGATCAATCCAAGAAGAAGACAAAACAATTATAAATATTTACACATCCAATGTAGAAGCAACTCAATATATAAGGCAAATGTTAACAGCCATAAAAGGGGAAATCAACAGTAACAAAGTAATAGTGGGGGACTTTTAACACCCCACTTACACCAATAGACAGATCATCCAGGCAAAATTAATAAGGAAACACAGCTTAAAAGACACAATAGACCAGTTAGATTTAATTGATATTTATAGGACATTCCATCCAAAAGCAGCAGAATATACTTTCTTCTCAAGTGCATGTGGAATGTTCTCCAGGATAGATCAAACCTTGATTCACAAATCAAGCCTTGGTAAATTTTTTATATATATATATTTATTTATTTATTTATGGCTATGTTGGGTCTTCGTTGGTGCATGTGGGCTTTGTCTACTTGCAGTGAGCGGGAGCTACTCTTCATTGTGGTGTGCGGTCTTCTCATTGTGGTGGCTTCTCTTGTTGTGGAGCATGGACTCTACACATGCAGGCTTCAGTAGTTGTGGCATGTGGGCCTCAGTAGTTGTGGCTTGTGGGCTCTAGAGAGCAGGCTCAGTAGTTGTGGTGCACAGGCATAGTTGCTCTGCGGAATGTGGGATCTTCCCAGACCAGGGCTTGAAGCCATGTCCCCTGCATTGGCAGGAGGATTCTTAACCACTGTGCTACCAAGGAAGTCCCAAGTCCCTGTAAATTTAAGAATATTAAAATCATATCAAGCATCTTTAATGACCACAAAGCTACAAGATTAGAAATCAATTACAGGGAACTTCCTTGGTGGTCCAGTGGCTAAGACTCTGCACTCCCAATGCAGGGGACCCAGGATTGATACCTGGTTAGGAAACTAGATCCCACATGCTGCAACTAAGAGTTTGCATGCCGCAAATGAAGAGCCTACGTGCCACAATTAAGATCCAGCACAGCTGAATAAATAAATTAAAAATAAATAAATGAAATCATTTACAGGAAAAAAGCTGCAAAAAACAAACACAAGGAGACTAAACAATATGCTACTAAATAACCAAGATATCACTGATGAAATCAAAAAGGAAATCAAAAAATACCTAGAAATAAATGACAATGAAAACTTGATGACAGAAAACCTATGGGATATAGCAAAAGCAGTTATAAGAGGGAAATTTATAGCATTACAAACCTACCTCAAGAAATAAGAAAAATCTCAAATAAACAACTGAAACTTACAGCTAAAGCAATTAGAGAAAGAAGAACAAACAAAACCCAAAATTCATAGAAGGAAAGAAATCATAAAAATCAGAGCAGACATAAAAGAAATAGAAATGAAGAAAACAATAGCAAAGATCAATGAAACTAAAATCTTGTTCTTTGAGAAGATAAACAAAATTGATAAACCTTTAGCCAGACTCATCAAGAAAAAAGGGAGAGGACACACATCAATAAAATTAGAAATGAAAAAGGAGAAATTACAACTGGCACTGCAGAAATAAAACAGATCATAAGAGATTACTACATGCAAATATATGCCAATAAAATGGATAACCTGGAAGAAATAGACAAATTCTTAGAAAGGTACAAACTTCCAAAACTGAGAAAGGAAGAAATAGAAAACATGAACAGACCAAACACAAGTAATGAAATTAAAACTGTGATTAAAAATCTTACAGAAAACAAAAGTCCATACCAGATAGCTTCACAGACAAATTGTATCAAATATTTAGAGAAAAGCTAACACCCATCCTTCTCAAACTCTTCCAAAATATTGCAGATAAAGGAATATTCCCAACCTCATTCTACAAGGCCACCATCACCCTGATATCAAAACTAGACAGACATCACAAACAAAGAAAAGTACAGACCAATATCACTGATGAGCATAGACACAAAAATCCTCACCAAATACTAGCAAACAGAATCCAACAACACATTAAAAGGATCATACACCATGATCAAATGGGATTTATCCCAGGGATGCAGGGATTCTTCAATATATGTAAATCAACCAGTGTGATACACCATATTAATAAATTGAAGAATAAAAACCATATGATCATCTCAATAGATGCAGAGAAAAATTCTGACAAAATTCAACACCCATTTATGATAAAAACTTCCCAGAAAGTGGGTGTAGAGGGAACCAACCTCAACATAATAAAGGCCATATATGACAAACCCACAGCAAATATCATTCTCAATAGTGAAAAACTGAAAGCCTTTCCTCTAAGATCAGGAGCAAGACAAGGGTGCCCACTCTCACCACTATTATTCAACATAGTTTTGGAAGTCCTAGCCATGGCAATCAGAGAAGAAAAAGAAATAAAAGGAATCCAAACTGGAAAAGAAGAAGTAAAACTGTCACTGTTTGCAGATGACATGATACTATACATAGAAAATCCTAAAGATGCCACTACAAAACTACTGGTGCTAATCAATGAATTTGGTAAAGTTGCAGGATACTAAATAAATGCACAGAAATCTCTTGCATTTCTATACATTAGCAATGAAAGATCAGAAAAAGAAATTGAGGAAACAATCCCTTTTACTGTTGCATCAAAAAGAAGAAAATACCTAGGAATAAACCTACCTAAGGAGGCAAAAGGCCTGTATGCAGAAAACTATAAGTTACTGATGAAAAAAATCAAAGACAACACAATCAGATGGAGAGATATAGCATGTTCTTGGACTGGAAGATTCAATATTGTGGAAATGACTATACTAGCCAAAGCAATCTACAGATTCAATGCAATCCCTATCAAATTACCAGTGGCATTTTTCACAGAACTGATCAAAAAATTTTACAATTTGTATGGAAACACAAAAGATCCCAAATAGCCAAAGCAATCTTGAGAAAGAAAAATGGAGCTGGAGGAATCAGGCTCCCTGACTTCAGACTATATTACAAAGCTACAGTAATCGAGGCAGTATGGTGTCAGCACAAAAACAGAAATATAGATCAATGGAACAGAATAGAAAGTCCAGAGATAAACCCACGCCCCTATGGTCAACTAATCTATGACAAAAAAGGCAAGAATATACAATGGAAAAAAGACAATCTCTTCAATAAGTGGTGATGGGAAAACAGGACAGCTACATGTAAAAGAGTGAAATTAGAACACTTCCTAACAGCATACACAAAAATAAACTCCCACTGGATTAAAGTCTTAAATGTAAGGCCAGACACTATAAACTTCTTAGAGGGAAACATAGGCAGAACACTCTTTGACATAAATCACCACAAGATCTTTTTTGACCCACCTCCTAGAGTAATGAAAATAAAAACCAAAAGAAACAAATGGGACCTAATGAAACTTAAAAGATTTTGCACAACAAAGGAAACCATAAACAAGACAAAAAGCAACCTTCAGAATGGGAGAAAATATTTGCAAATGAAGCAATTGACAAAGGATTAATCTACAAAATATATAAACAGCTCATGCAGCTCAATAAAAAAAAAAAATCAAAAAATGGGCAGAAGACATAAATAGACATTTCTCCAAAGAAGACCTACAGATGGCCAAGAGACACATGAAAAGATGCTCAACAAAACTAATCATTAGAGAAATGCAAATCAAAACTACAATGAGGTACCACCTCACACAAGTCAGAATGGTCATCATCAAAATATCTACAAACAGCAAATGCTTGAAAGGGTGTGGAGAAAGGGAACTCTCTTGCACTGTTGGTGGGAATGTAAATTGATAGAGCCGCTGTGGAGAACAGTATGGAGGTTCCTTAAAAAACTAAAAATAGAACTACCATATGACCCAGGAATCCCATTCCTGTGCATATACCTGGAAAAAACCATAATTCCAAAAGGTACACACACCACAATGTTCATTGAAGCACTATTTACAATGGCCAGTACATGGAAACAACCTAAATGTCCATCAACAGAGGAATGGATAAAGAAGATGTGGTATGTATATATAATGGAATATTACTCATCCATAAAAAGGAATGAAAATGTGCCATTTGCAGAGACTTTGATGGACCTAGAGACTGTCATACAGAGTGAAGTAAGTCAGAAAGAGAAAAACAAATATTGTATATTAATGCATATATGTGGAATTTAGAAAACTGGTACAGATGAACATATTTGCAAAGCAGAAATAGAGACACAGATGTAGAGAACGAATGTATGAATGCCAAGGGGTGCTGGGGTGGACTGGAACACTGGGATTGACATATGTACACTACTATGTATGTAGTAGATGGCTAGTGAGTGCCTACTGTATATCACAGGGGGAAAAAATAAAGGTACAATCCATTTGCAGGACATATATTAAGTTAACCTTAAAAATGCAATCCAGAGCTTCCCTGGTGGCGCAGTGGTTGAGAGTCCGCCTGCCGATGCAGGGGACACGGGTTCGTGCCCCGGTCCGGGAAGATCCCACATACCATGGAGCGGCTGGGCCCGTGAGCCATGGCCGCTGAGCCTGCGCATCCAGAGCCTGTGCTCCGCAACGGGAGAGGCCACAACAGTGAGAGGCCCATGTACCGCAAAGAAAAAAAAAAAACATACTCTAACATACTGTAGTCTTAGGATGCATGGATAAGTTGGTTTATAGATCATATTATTTAGTATTAACTAAACAAATCCTTACAAAAGTGAACAAGTGGCTTCTTCTCAGAAGCACAGGAAAAACAAGAAATTGACAATCTTGGTATTTTGCCAAGTACAAGCAAAATTAAGAAACTGGCAGAATTAATATTCTTATACCCCTGGCATGACTGTACCATCTGTTCCATAGAAACATATAGACAATGGCCATCTAAGCCGATATGACAAGAAAAGAGACGGATCTTCCAAATTATTGACTGTTTAATGCATGTCACAAATCCATATTACTAATGAGAAACTGTGGCCTCAATTTATATTACACCCTGAGATATTATCTTTTTTCAGCCTCACTGTATACTTTTCTACTTTATAAATTATATGTTTGAAAATGTACATAATTATATACATACATAAATAAATATGTGTAAATAAATGGCTATGATTACATAAATAGTATGCATCAAAATTTATTTATTATTGGGAAGGCGTGCTTTAAAATTCTTAGTAGATAAAAATGTAAAATTTTTAATTTGAATACTACAACTCTAGAGAATATAAAACTGTGCTTTAATGTTCTTTAAAGAGCTATTATATCAATAGTTACCTTTATAAACCATGTAAGTATGTGACTGATAAAATATTGTATAGTGCTCTTCTGATTTGGACTGGAACAGTGCTTATTCACCTTTGCCATGCAGTTTTTCTGGGGGTTGAATAGGTCCTCTAACAAGTCCAACTCATATGCATTGAAACCTACAAAGAACCTCATAATTTTGACAGATATCATTTATGAGTATACTTCTTGACCTCCAAGAACTGGCAGTCAAGTCAGTTAACAGGAAAAAACATAATTAAGATAATATTTACATATTAAAATTTTAAACATTATTTTATACATTAAGGAAATTTTTTTAAGTAAGATAAAAGAATAGAATTGAACTGAGTTGCCAGACTGCAATAATTTTTAATTTTTCATACTATAAAAAACAGAAATTATGAAGACATCTATCTTCTTATTTCACATGAAATTAAATGATTAACAAAACATTACATAGGTTTTGTCTTCTCTTGAAAAATTCTAGGACCAAGTTTTACTACTAAATCATTAACTTATAAAAGATAATGATACAAAGAATGTTATTTTGGAATAGTGAAAAATACTTGGTCCAGAAAATGAAATGAATTTTAAACTGTGCTATTAAAGAATATAATTTTGCCATCAAAATGAATGTTTGTGAAGCACTCTCTCTAAATGAATTCTAATTCTTTTTTCTTCAGTAGAGGAAGTGTTTGTTTGACAAACTAGAAAAAGGACATGATAAACATCTCAATAATATTTCCAAAATGTGTACACTTTCTAGATGCTATTTTTATTACCAGACCCTTCATGGCCCACCTAAAACCAAGTCCTGTGTGGTCATAAATCATTTCCAACTTGGGTATAGATATTTTTCACTCCTACATGTGCCACTCTACTCTAGTGGGAAACTTTCATAATGTGTCCAGTGTGCAATTTTTATTCTGTGTTATGTGCATATGTCATATGGGGCACAAAGTACAGTTTAAAAAAATGAAATGAAGACATTCTCTTATATCAACAACCTTTTCTTAAAGTACTGGCAATTAGTACCAAAGATTACATCAGCTTCATAAAATTCAGACAGTTAAAGTAAAGCACAATATACAATAAGCCACATTACTTCAGGAGCCAGTAATGTTAGAGAAAGCAGATAACTCTTCATGATTTAAAATTTGAGTGTTTCTTAGTGGAACATTCCCACTTTTCTCAGCCTCCTTCTTTTATTTAAAAACCCAAATTTGGTTACTTCATTGCCCATTAACAACTAAAGGAAAGAGTAGGGAAAGAAAGTAAAGGAAGTAAAATTCATATCAGTAGAAGTACCTATTGGCAATTCTCATTTAAAAACTGGGTAAGAAGAGTTATTGAAATACTGTGCTAAACTGAGATTTGGGGTTTATCTCTTTGTCCATGACTATGTAATTCTTATTCTCAAATAACATAAATCAGGCTTTCTCAGTACATTGTTGTCTGATGGGATTATAGAAGGAAAACTTTACATTAATCACAATATAAATGTGTGCTTGCCTCCAAAACCATTTAGGATGGTGGCATAGCCTAGAGGGCAACAGGTGAGGATGAGGGTCCTAGTTTTCAGGCCCAGACAGGACCCAGAGGAGGATTATCTCTAACACTGAGGAATAAACATGTTTCAAGGGCAGAATCCCAGGCAGCAGGCTTGGTTTGTCTCAGATGTTGCATGTAGAATCCCCACCCTGAATGAAAGATGCAGCTGTTGACACCAGCAGTTCTAACTGCCCTCTCTTGATTCTCTCATCATGACTCTACAGTCAAGTAGACATAGAACAAGCACACCGAACACTTTTGCCTTAGAGTTCCATGAGGAGTGCAATCCTGCCTCTCATTCTCCATCATCCTCCTTGCTTCATTGTTCTCCATGGCACTTAAGACCATCTGCTTTACTTAGTTTTTCCTTTGTTTATTGTTCATCGCCCCCTTTAAAATGTAAGCTTCAGAAGTGATGTTTGTCTTCATATTCACTGCTGTATCCCCTGCTCCCAGTTCAGGTCCCAGCATATAATGAGTGCTAAATAAATGTTTGTCACATGTGAATGGGTGACCTGTTGTCCACCTCTCTGCCTACAAGCCCAGAGGATTACTTGAGCCACACTGATATCACAGGTGTCATCCAAGTGCCTTCTCCACAATTACAATCTGCAGAGGTTTAGCTGACAGGAAATAGTGGGTGGGGAGCTCCTCCCCTTCCTACCTCCCCAAATCTCCAAGAGCATGGGAAGGGAGGAGCTTCAAGATGGCGGAAGAGTAAGACACGGTTATCAACTTCTTCCCAACACATACATCAGAAATACATCTACCTGTGAAACAACTCCTACAGAACACCTACTGAACGCTGGCAGAAGACCTCAGACCTCCCAAAAGGCAAGAAACTCCCCCACGTACCTCTCCCCACGTACCTGGGTAGAGCAAAAGAAAAAAGAAAAAACAGAGACAAAAGAATAGGGATAGGACCTGCACCAGTGGGAGGGAGCTGTGCAGGAAGGAAGGTTTCCACACACTAGGAAGCCCCTTCGCGGGTGGAGACTGTCAGTGGCAGACGGGGGAAGCTCCAGAGCCACAGAGGAGAGCGCAGCAACAGGGGTGCAGAGGGCAAAGCGGAGAGATTCCTGCATAGAGGATCAGTGCCGACCAGCACTCACCAGCCAGAGAGGATTGTCTGCTCACCTGCCGGGGTGGGCAGGGGCTGGGAGCTGAGGTTCGGGCTTCGGAGTTTGGATCTCAGGGAGAGGACTGGGGTTGGCGGCGTGATCACAGCCTGAAGGGGGCTAGTGCACCACAGCTAGCAGGGAGGGAGTCCGGGAAAAAGTCTGGAGCTGCCAAAGAGTCAAGAGACATTTTCTTGCCTCTGTTTCCTGGTGCGCGAGGAGACGGGATTAAGAGCGCAGCTTAAAGGAGCTCCACAGATGGGCGCAAGCCGCGACTATCAGCGCAGACCCCATAGACATGCATGAGATGCTAAGGCTGCTGCTGCAGGCACCAAGAAGCCTGTGTGAAAACACAGGTCACCATCCACACCTTCCCTCCTGGGAGGCTGTGCAGCCCGCCACTGCCAGGGTCCCGTGGTCCAGGGACAACTTCCCCGGGAGAACGCATGGCGCGCCTCATGCTGGTGCAACGTCACGCTGGCCTCTGCTGCTGCAGGCTCGCCCTGCATACATACCCCTCCCTCCCCCCCAGCCTGAGTGAGCCAGAAGCCCAGAGTCAGCTGCTTCCTTAACCACGTCCTGTCTGAGCGAAGAACAAATGCCCTCAGGTGACCTACAATCAGAGGCGGATCCAAATCCAAAGCTGAACCCCAGGAGCTGTGCAAACAAAGAAGAGAAAGGGAAATCTCTCCCAGCAGCCTCAGGAGCAGCGGATTAAATCTCCACAATCAACTTAATGTACCCTGCATCTGTGGAATACCTGAATAGGCAACGAATCATCTGAAATTGAGGAGGTGGACTTTGGGAACAAAGATATATATATATATTATTTTCCCTTTTTCTCTTTGTGAGTGTGTGTCTATGCTTCTCTTTGTGAATGTGTGATTTTGTCTGTAGAGCTTTGCTTTTACCATTTGTCCTAGGACTCTGTATGTCCGTTTCTTTGTTTGTTTCTTTGTTTTACTTAAAAATTTTTTTCTCTAAATAATTATTTTTTTATTTTAATAACTTAATTTTTATTTTATTTTATTTTATCTACTTCTTTCTTTCTATCTTTTATTCCTCCCCTTAATTCTGAGTCATGAGGAAGACAGGATCTTGCTGCTCCAGCCGGGCATCAGTGCTGTGCCACTGAGGTGGGAGAGACAAGTTCACGACACTGGTCCACAAGAGACCTCCCAGCTCCACGTATTATCAAACAGCAAAAATCACCCAGACATCTCCATCTCAACACCAAGAACCAGGTCCACTCAACAAGCAGCAAGCTACAGTGCTGGATACCCTATGCCAAACAACTACCAAGACAGGAACACAATCCCATCCATTAGCACAGAGGCTGCCTAAAATCATAATAAGGCCACAGACACCCCAGAACACACCACCAGACATGGAACTGCCCACTAGAAAGACAAGACCCAGCCTCATCCACCAGAACACAGGCACTAGTCCCCTCCACGATGAAACCTACACAAGCCACTGTACCAACCTTAGCCACTGGGGACAGACACCAAAAACAAAGGAAGCTATGAACATGCAGCCTGCGAAAAGGAGACCCCAAACACAGAAAGTTAAGTAAAATGAGAAGACAGAGAAACACAGCAGATGAAGCAGCAAGGCAAAAACCCACAAGACCTAACAAATGAAGAGGAAATAGGCAGTTTATCTGAAATGGAATTCAAAATAATGATAGTAAAGATGATCAAAAATCTTGGTAATAGAATGGAGAAAATACAAGAAACGTTTAACAAGGACCTAGAAGAACTAAGGAGCAAACAAACAGTGATGGACAACAAAATAAATGAAATAAAAAATTCTGTAAAAGGGATCAATAGCAGAATAACTGAGGCAGAAGAATGGATAAGTGACCTGGAAGATAAAATAGTGGAAATAATTACTGCAGAGCAGAATAAAGAAAAAAATAATGTAAAGAATTGAGGACAGTCTCAGAGACCTCTGGGACAACATTAAATGCACCAACATTCGAATTATAGGGGTCCCAGAAGAAGAAGAGAAAAAGAAAGGGACTGAGAAAATATTTGAAGAGATTATAGTTGAAAACTTCCCTAATATGGGAAAGGAAATAGTTAATCAAGTCCAGGAAGCACAGAGAATCCCATACAGGATAAATCCAAAGAGAAACACGCCAAGATGCATATTAATCAAATTATCAAAAATTTAAAACAAAGAACAAATATTAAAAGCAGCAAGGGAAAAATAACACATAAGGGAATCCCCATAAGGTTAACAGCTGATCTTTCAGCAGAAACTCTGCAAGCCAGAAGGGACTGGCAGGGTATATTTAAAGTGATGAAGGAGAAAAACCTACAACCAAGATTACTCTACCCAGCAAGGATCTCATTCAGATTTGATGGAGAAATTAAGAGCTTTACAGACAAGCAAAAGATAAGAGAATTCAGTGCCACCAAACCAGCTTTGCAACAAATGCCAAAGGAACTTCTCTAGGTGGGAAACACAAGAGAAGGAAAAGATCTACAATAACAAACCTAAACCAATTAAGAAAATGGTAATAGGAAGTTACATATCGATAATTACCTTAACTGTAAATGGATTAAATGCTCCAACCAAAAGACATAGATTGGCTGAATGGATACAAAAACAAGACCCTTATATATGCTGTCTACAAGAGACCCACTTCAGACCTAGGGACACATACAGACTGAAACTGAGGGGAAGGAAAAAGATATTCTATGCAAATAGAAATCAAAAGAAAGCTGGAGTAGCAATTCTCATATCACACAAAATAGACTTTAAAACAAAGGCTATTACAAGAGACAAAAAAGGACACTACATAATGATCAAGGGATCAATCCAAGAAGATATAACAATTGTAAATATTTATGCACCCAACATAGGAGCACCTCAATACATAAGGCAAATACTAACAGCCATAAAGGGGAAGTCAACAGTAACACAATCATAGTAGGGGGCTGTAACACCCCACTTTCACCAATGAACATATCATCCAAAATGAAAATAAGGAAACAAAAGCTTTAAATGATACATTAAACAAGATGGACTTGATTGAAATTTATAGGACACTCCATCCAAAAACAACAGAATACACATTCTTCTCATCTGCTCATGAAACACTCTCCAGGTTAGATCATATCTTGGGTCACAAATCAAGCCTTGGTAAATTTAAGAAAATTGAAATTGTATCAAGTGTCTTTTCCGACCACAATGCTATGAGACTAGAAATCTATTACAGGAAAAAATTCTGTAAGAAATACAAACACATGGAGGCTAAAAAACACAACACTTAATAACCAGGAGATCACTGAAGAAATCAAAGAGGAAATCAAGAAACACCTAGAAACAAATGAAAATGAAAACATGATGACCCAAAACATATGGGATGCAGCAAAAGCAGTTCTAAGAGGGAAGTTTATAGCAATACAATCCTTAAGAAACAAGAACATCTGAAATAAATAACCTAACCTTATGCCTAAAGCAATTAGAGAAAGCAGAACAAAAAAACCCCAAAGTTAGCAGAGGGGAAGATATCAAAAAGGTCAGATCAGAAATAAATGAAAAAGAAATGAAGGAAACTATAGCAAAGATCAATAAAACTAAAAGCTGGTTCTTTGAGAAAATAAACAAAATTGATAAACCATTAGCCAGACTTATTAGGAAAAAAAAGGGAGAAGATTCAAATCAATAGAATTAGAAATGAAAAAGGAGAAAACAACAGACACTGCAGAAATACAAAGGATCATGTGAGGTTACCACAAGAAACTATATGACAATAAACTGGACAACTTGGAAGAAATGGACACATTCTTAGAAATGCACAACCTTCAGAGACTGAACCAGGAACAAATAGGAAATATGAACAGACCAATCACAAGCACTGAAATTGAAACTGTGATTAAAAATCTTCCAACAAACAAAAGCCCAGGACCAGATGGCTTCACACATGAATTCTATCAAACATTTAGAAAAGAGCTAACACCTATCTTTCTCAAACTCTCCCAAAATGTAGCAGAGGGAGGAACACTCCCAAACTCAATCTACGAGGCCACCATCACTCTGATAGCAAAACCAGACAAAGATACTGCAAAAAAAGAAAACTACAGGCCAATATCACTGATGAACATACTTGCAAACATCCTCAGCAAAATACTAGCAAACAGAATCCAACAGCACATCAAAAGAATCATACATTATGATCAAGTGGGGTTTATCCCAGGAATTCGAGGATTCTTCAATATATGCAAATCAATCAACATGATACACCATATTAACAAATTGAAGGAGAAAAACCGTATGATCAACTCAATAGATGCAGAAAAAGCTTTAAACAAAATTCAATACCGATTTATAATAAAAAAAAAAAAACCTCCAGAAAGTAGGCATAGAGTGAACTTTCCTCAACATAATAAAAGCCATATATGACAAACCCACAGCCAACATCATCCTCAATGGTGAAAACCTGAAACCACTTCCACTAAGATCAGGAATAAGACAAGGTTGCCCACTCTCATCACTATTTTTCAACATAGTTTTGGAAGTTTTAGCCACCGCAATCAGAGAATAAAAAGAAATAAAAGGAATCCAAATTGGAAAAGAAGAAGTAAAGCTGTCACTGTTTGCAGATGACATGATCCTATACATAGAGAATCCTAAAGATGCTACCAGAAAACTACTAGAGCTAATCAATGAATTTGGTAAAGTAGCAGGATACAAAATTAAGGCACATAAATCTCTTGCATTCCTATACATTAATGATGAAAAATCTGAAAGTGAAATTAAGAAAACACTCCTATTTACCACTGCAAGAAAAAGAATAAAATATCTAGGAATAAACCTACCTAAGGAGACAAAAGACCTATATACAGAAAATTATACAACACTGATGAAAGAAATTAAAGATGATACAAATAGATGGAGAGATATACCATGTTCTTGGATTGGAAGAATCAATACTGTGAAAATGACTCTATTACCAAAAGCAATCTACAGATTCAATGCAATCCCTGTCAAACTACCACTGGAAATTTTCACAGAACTAGAACAAAAAATTTCACAATTTGTGTGGAAACATAAAAGACCACACATAGCAAAAGCAATCTTGAGAAAGAAAAACAGAGCCTGAGGAATCAGGCTCTGTGACTTTAGACTATACTACAAAGCTGCAGCAATCAAGGCAGTATGGTACTGGCACAGAACCAGAAATATAGATCACTGGAACAGGATAGAAAGCCCAGCAATAAATCCACCCATATATGGACACCTTATCTTTGATAAAGGAGGCAAGAATATACAGTGGAGAAAATACAGCCTCTTCAATAAGTTGTGCTGGGAAAACTGGACAGCTGCATGTAAAAGAATGAAATTAGAACACTCCCTAACACCATACACAAAAATAAACTAAGTATGGGTTAAAAACCTAAATGTAAGGGCAGACACTATAAAACTCTTAGAGGAAAACATGGGCAGAACATTCTATGATATAAATCACAGCAAGATCCTTTTTGACCCACCTCCTAGAGGAACAGAAATAAAAACAAATATAAACAAATGGGACCTAATGAAACTTAAAAGCTTTTGCAGAGCAAAGGAAACTGTAAATAAGACGAAAAGACAACCCTCAGAATGGGAGAAAATATTTGCAAATGAAGCAACTGACAAAGGATTAATCTCCAAAATTTACAAGCAGCTCATGCAGCTCAATATCAAAAAAACAAACAACCCAATACAAAAATGGGCATAGACCTAAATAGATATTTCTCCAAAGAAAATATACAGATTGCCAACAGACACATGAAAGAATGCTCAACATCATTAATCATTAGAGAAATGTAAATCAAAACTACAATGAGATATCATCTCACACCAGTCACAATGGCCATCATCAAAAAATCTACAAACAATAAATGTTGGACAGGGTGTGGAGAAAAGGGAACCCTCTTGCACTGTTGGTGGGAATGTAAATTGATACAGCCACTATGGAGAACAGTCTGGGGGTTCCTTAAAAACTAAAAATAGAATTACCATATGACCCAGCCATCCTACTACTGGGCATATTCCCTGAGAAAACCATAATTCAAAAAGAGTCATGTACCAAAATATTCATTGCAGCTCTTTTTACAATAGCCAGGACATGGAAGCAACCAAAATGTCCATCAACAGATGAATGGGTAAAGAAGATGTGGCACATATATACAATGGAATATTACTCAGCCATAAAAAGGAATGAAACTGAGTTATTTGTAGTGAGGTGGCTGGACCTAGAGACTGTCATACAGAGTGAAGTAAGTCAGAAAGAGAAAAAGAAATACCATATGCAACGTATATGTGGAATCTTAAAAAAAAAAAAAGGTCATTAAGAACCTAGGGACAAGATGGGAATAAAGATGCAGACCTACTGGAGAATGGACTTGAGGATATGGGGCTGGGGAAGTGTAAGCTGGGACAAAGTGAGAGAGTGGCATGGACATATATACACTACCAAACGTAAAATAGATAGCTAGTAGGAAGCAGCCGCATTGCACAGGGAGATCAGCTCGGTGCTTTTTGACCACCAGATGGTTGCGATAGGGAGGGTGGGAGGGAGGGAGATTCAAGAGAGCAGAGGTATGGGGACACATGTATATGTATAATTGATTCACTTTGTTATAAAGCAGAAACTAACACCATTGTAAAGCAATTATACTCCAATAAAGATGTTTAAAAAAAAAAGGGCAATGGAAAATGAAGTCAAGTTAAAGATTCAAAAGTAAGGTAGAAGCCATAATATCTGCTTATTCTTGTTCCAGTATTAACTGGTCTTGGCATAAAGTAGTTGACTACAGGGGAACCAAAGAACCTTGATAAACGCTTGATGATCCAAACACAACACTGAAGGCTCAAGATGGTGCCTTGGCTCCCCACTGCCATCATTTCCAATGACAAGCAGAAGTGCTGTCCCATACTTCTCATGGGTACTGTCTTGTTTATTCTCACAGCACTCCTTAGTTAAGCATTACTGTCAGTTTCAGCTGAGGAAACCAATGTCTAGAGAGACTGGTTGTAGCTGGAAGTTAAACCTTGCCTCATCTCTCACTGCTCATCCTCTCACATGCTACACTAGAGTCTCAACTGCTTACAGCTCCTGGGGTGATAAGTTCTGTTATTCTTTCCATTTATCAGAGGGATATCGAGCCCCATGAGGCTCAAATGGTTTGCTCAGAACAACACAGTGGGGAGGTGGGAGAGCTGAGACTCCAAACTCACACTCTTAACCACTTCACTACACTGCTTCCTACTGTCTCCTCATACAGAAGCTGGCAAAAAGAATACAACATACACTTGTATAGCATATTAAAATTACAAAACCTTCTCACACAACATTATCCTATTCTGTTTGAACAACTCCTCCTACAGTCATTTTGTTGGACCAGAGATGAAAGTATAATAAAATGATTATGCATGAAGCCTCAAACTTAACCTTTCATAGAATAAACAGAAAAGGCAGCTGAAGTAATCGTGACTATTTTCCTCCTTCTGTATGGACTGACAGAAGCTGGAGACCATTGTGGATCAGCTGGGAAACTTCTCTAATCCCTCCTTATTTTCTCTCAGCTTTTTGGCAGTTTCACATTCATAGTGGACCAATTGGTCTCCTGAGTTCTGGATAAAATGTAATTTAACTAGGAAATTTGCATACACACACTCCTTTTCTACATTGAATTATACTAGGCTAGATCCAGGCAATACCAAGTGCCAATGAAAAAGTCACCTTTGTCTTAAGACTTTTTAGCTGGTGTTTTGAAAAATGTGTCAAAATGCTCTCTTCATGTAGCATAGGTACTTACCTGATTTTTCATAGATTGGGTAATGGTGGAGTTGGGGTTTATTCTCATAATTACAACCCTAGGATTCACCTTTCAGAGTGGTGCCATTGGAAAGAGTTCATGCAATCCTAAGTATTAAATCAAGGCTGGACAAAGTCCTAAGAATACTGATTATTTCCATAATTATAAGTCAGCACCTACCATGAAGATGGGTTCAAAATGTAAAAAAAAAATATCTGGGCAGCTGAAGCCCATCTGCCAAAACACAGAGCCCTGAGCTGGTGTGGTGCTTGGTCCTTTTTCACCGTGTGTGCATCTCTGCAGATGTGAAATTATGTTATGATCAATGGATACTGCTTAGCAAATGATTTTGGTGTCTATTTAGCATGAGTCTGAGCAAGAAGACAGTCACTCTGAGGCCGACAGTGCCAAGCCCACAAGAGATCCTTGTGACAGGAACAAAAAATGCCTAGTTGGGGCTTCCCTGGTGGCGCAGTGGTTGAGAGTCCACCTGCCGATGCAGGGGACACGGGTTCGTGCCCCGGTCCAGGAAGATCCCACATGCTGCGGAGCGGCTGGGCCCGTGAGCCATGGCCGCTGAGCCTGCGCATCCAGAGCCTGTGCTCCGCAATGGGAGAGGCCACAACAGTGAGAGGCCTGCGTATCGCAAAAAAAAAAAAAAAATGCCTAGTTGGTCCAGGCCTCCATGGGTACTGACTGGGCTGTAATGTGGTTTCTGGAATCAGTCTCATGGGCACTAAATGTCTGACAGAGGAGGGCACATGGTCGCAAAATAGAGCACCCATGTTACTAAGCTGTTGGGATAGTTATCAAAGAGCAAGGAGATAGGCATTTCATCTTTAGGGTGTCAGACCTTGGTTTAAAATCACTTGTGAGGTGCCTATTGTGGTATTTTTTGCATGGGGATTACCACCTGGTGCTTCTTACATTTCCCTCCCCTGCAACTACACTCCAGCCTTGTAATTGTAATTCCCAGAGCAAACCAACCTCTCTTTACCCCTTGACCTTTAAATGTGCTGGTTTCTGTCTGTGGAATGCCCTTTTCTACCTCATACATACCCCTGAGTCAAGACCTTCATCCTGCAGGTCTTGGCTTTGAGATCATTTCCTTGATAAAGCCTTTCAGGACCACGTGATGCCCACAAGATTGGGGGAAGGAAATTACTTATATTCTATATTCTAATTATCTGTTTGATGCCTCTCTCCACCAGTGGGTTCTAATTGAGGGATTGTGTCAGGTTTACCATTACTTCCTCAGAGTTTAACATGAAACCCTCCTACACTGTTGGTGAGAATGTAAATTGGTGCAGCCACTATGGAGAACAATATGGAGATTCCTTAAAAAACTAAAAATAGAGCTACCTTATGATCCAGCAATCCCACTCCTGGGCATACATCTGGAGAAAACAAATTCAAAGAGATACTTACACTGCAATGTTCATTTACAACAGCCAGGTCATGGAAGCTAGCTAAATTTCCATTGAGAGATGAATGGAGAAAGAAGATGTGGTGTATATATATACAATGGAATATTACTCGGCCATAAAAAAGAATAAATTAATGCCATTTGCAGCAACATGGATGGACCTAGAGATTATCATATTAAGTGAAGTAATTCAGACAAAGACAGACATCATACAATATCATTTGTGTGTGGAATCTAAAAAAATGATACAAATGACCTTATTTACAAAACAGAAATAGACTCACAGACATAGAAGACAAACTTATCGTTACCAAAGAGGATAGCAGGGGATGGGGGAGAGAGAGATAAATTAAGCACTTGGGACTACCATACACACACTACTATATATAAAATAGTTGAACACCAGGACCTACTATATAGCACAGGGAACTATATTCAATATCTTGTAATATCCTATAATGGAAAATAATCTGAAAAACAACATATATATATATACACACATATATATATCTGAATCACTTTGCTGTACACTTGAAACTAACACAACATTGTAAATTAACTATACTTCAATTAAAAAAAACCATGGTGCCTAGCACATAGTAGTAATTCAACAAATACTTAAAGGACAACTGAATAAAATAAAGAGAAAACTTAATTGGTCATAACATACATCATTCTTGCTAGGGACACTAAGATTTTGCTAAAGCAAATAGGCAGAGAAATCAGTTGATGAATTCCATGTGGTTGAAGCAGAGATCTATATATCTTTTGAAATCTAAACTTAGAGCAGTAAGGCTGAAACCTCCCTGCAGTTAGAAGATCAGCATGGATAAAAATAATATGAGAAATAATATTCTGGGGTAAACGATAGTGAGAAGCTGAACTGGGAAATGTAAGTGGGAGAAAAAAACTAGGTTTATGGAAAAAGGAATTGATTCAAACTTATAAATAAATAAATATATATATATATATATATATATATATATATATATATATATATAGCTTTAGGCTTATTGTGAAGAACTTTATCAACAACAGGAAAACATTGTAATACATACCTTGCAATAATACACATATCCAACTATTCTTAAGTTGACAGATAGTAATTGAAATATATGTACATTTTATCCCATTATCAAAATATCATTTTGTGGCCCTTATATAGTACCAAGTAGAAATGATCATTCTACATTTTAATTAAAAAAATTACCCAAACCAAGTATATTCAGCAGATAATTTTTTTGTAAGCCAGTTTCTATGCCAAGCTCCATTTAGACATCTCATTCAATCTCACTGACAACTCTGTGAAATGGTTGTAACTATCACTTAGAAGATAAAGAATTTCCTCTTAATTATTCAGTTAGTAAGTAGTAGGACTCTGATTCAAGTTTAAGTGGGTCTGATGTGAAGTCCATGCTCTTAATCACTGATCTCTGTCCAAACTGGCATATGTGTCACTAAAATATTTAGGTAAAGCAGGTATGTCCTACCAAGGGGCATAAACATTTATTTGAACCAGCCCTTATATGTTCAGAACATAAAACACTGAATTTGTAGTGTTCAAGGGCAATGTTATCTGACTTCAGGTTCTAAGCCAAGAAAGTCAGTGGCAAAAGTTACCTTCTGGCCAAATAAGAGAGATGATTCATTTTGTTTTGACTGCTTCTTTGGCTGAGAATCCTGATTCATGAAAGTAAATTAATGCAAATCATAGTCATACACATTAAGAACTCAAGAGATAACGTTAGGGTAAATCAAATTCTAATAATAGCTGAGAAATTTTTGTTAGGGTCTCTCAGAAAATGCATGTTTAGTTCCCAATTCAATATTTTTTTTAAGATATGCCTTACTGACAAACCTCTGAATAGTTTTTAGAAATATTTACAATCTGAGGAATGGCATCTCAATATTACAAATCTACTCAAGATGATTATTTGATTTTCCTTAGGATTGCTAAGCATGCTATGTGTGACTAGCTTCCTAAAAGTAACATTGCCCAAAAGAAAAACTAGGCACATATATTCAAACTCACTTCTTAGTTCATTTTAACTTCTTAGTTAAATTTAGTAACTCTCCTGAGGAATGTCTAATATTTGATTTCCAGTTACTAGATGTTCTTTTGTTTCTTATGATGTGATATTTTTGGAGTTCTAACTGGTTACCAAAGAAGATCCATGATTAGCTTCATATTTTGTGATCTCACTAGTCTTCTACTTCTTTCCACTCTCTCCACAGAGCTCTAAGACGAGATAATTTCATGCAACATTATTGAATGCAATCAGAAAGAAGGATCCTTATGGGGAAAGTGTTAATAATAATACCTCTTCCTATTTATAGGTCAAGGCATCAAAGTCAAAAATCATCTTGATCAAAGAATACAAATTGACTACTTAAGTAGCATGCACTGTCTCATGTAACTCAAAAGCTTATAAACCAAATCTCCCCAGTGCTTATATTTTAAAACCAGTAATATACAGTATTTTAAAACTCTATAAATCTATCAGCTACTTTTATACAAGCCTCCTAAATTATAGGTATAATTGGTAGGCAGACAGTGAATAGAATGAATTAACTCTTACATAGAACAAATTTAATTTTTTTTTAATTGGTGCATACCTGAAACTAGCACGGCATTGTGGATCAACTATACTCCAATAATTTTCTTAATTGGTGCATAAAGTGTCAGAATCACAATGACATTTATATGGTTTTGTACAGTCCTACAGTGCTATCCAGAATATCATCTTGGTCTTGGAAGATTGCTATAGGCATTTATATCCCAACTATTTCTCTTCAGCGCAAGGGCAATGTTCAGAAGTATCCTAGGAAGGATCCCTGACTGTTCAGGAGTTCACAGAATTCGACAGGGCCAGGGCAATGGATAAAACGTTTCTCAGGTGTTGATGATACCCCGAGTTAAAGTTAACCTTTAGAACACACTTGTTGGTGGAAACATTATTTCTTAGTTCCTGAGACACTAACAGGTGCCCTCCTTCTCCCAGAATACACCAAGAAATCTAATCCCAGGGGTCCCTGTTGCTAAGAGTAAATGTGACCTATTGTTCATTTTCCCGTAGTCATCAGTGATATTCCATCCAGGATTGGTGATACACAAAGTGCTGTGACACCTACTATGTAGAAAAAGGTAATTTATTGGCCCATAATCCTTCAATTCTCTGGTTTAATGTTGAGCCTATACTGCCCTTTTAAGCCACAACCTTCAACAAATCCATATACATCACTCTTTCTATAGTTAGAAGACAAAATATCAATATGAGTCATACATCTCACACATATCATAAAGCTACTATATTGCCTCAAAAATGCAATTCCCAGGGCTTCCCAGGTGGCACAGTGGTTGAGAGTCCGCCTGCCAATGCGGTGGACTCGGGTTCGTGCCCCGGTCCGGGAAGATCCCACATGCCGCGGAGCGGCTGGGCCTGTGGGCCATGGCCGCTGAGCCTGTGCGTCCAGAGCCTGTGCTCTGCAATGGGAGAGGCCACAACAGTGAGAGGCCCGCGTGTCGCAAAAAAAAAAAAAAAAAAAAGAAAAAGAAATGCAATTCCCCCAATACTGTTAAACACAATCCCAAGTAGTCAAAACAGTCTTACCCATACAAAATCTAACAAGAACTCTGCAAGGAAATGTCTATGCCATGCACTGACTTGTGGTCTTGCTTTACCTAATTCTCTTAATCAGTAACAAGAGAGCAGGAGTCTTATTTATCTGGCTTGTACATCACTCTTTACACATTGTTTAGCACAATGCAGGCACTGTTTTGTAGGCTTTCAAGAACTTCTACTGCTACCACTATCACCATGACAATGTACCTTGAGAGATGATAGTGAAGTTGCTGAGGTCACCAAAGTCCAAGGAAGGGCAACATAAATGATCACAAAATTCTCTTAACTGTGGATGATTGCAGTGCTTGCTTTATTTGCACACCAGTTTGGATGTTCATAGGTGAGAGATTCCGAAAGCAATACTTGAAACTACAGGTCTCCTACCTTCTCCTGCCTACCACCACATTTCAGTGAAAGTCTAGCAAACTACTCTCCTTGAGCTCTCTTGCTGTGTCACACTGCTTGACTAACTTCCCACTCTAAGTCAAATATCCCCTGCAAGAGTCAAATATCCCCTTGCCAGGATACCACTAGTTGTCAAAAAATTAATAAAAATTTTATTTGTATCTTTTCAATGTCTTACTAGTAGAGGGATGGTAGAAGTTTGTCGGAATAAGGCACTTAGACATCTGGACTTTTGTAAAGTTGACCTGGTCAGATTTTTAAACTGATACACTTTCAGCACTTGCTGCTGTAATTGAGTGCCCATCTGAACATCCAATATTTCTAGCCCAGCCAAGCATATATTGGATAAATGGATGAATGAATGAATGAGTGAATGATGCAATCAGAGGGCCAATTTGGCCAGAAACTAGAAAGGATCCTTTCCTTTTGCTCTCTCTGCCTCTGTCAATCTTTACTTCATATTTTTGCCTTGTAACCTCTTTATAACATCCCTGAGACTGCCCTACAGAAAAACCCAGATTATCTCCCCAAAACTTGTAAATGCCAAGCTTTGGTTACACTATATACCATTTGTCTTCTCAGGAAATGGAAGAATCCCCCAGGGCCCTATATCCACATATACATGATAGAGGGGCAAACCTTCCAGGAGATCAATCCATATATCTGACTGCTTTGTAAGGGATTTACTAAGTGCAAAACAAATCATTCTTGGCGCCTGACTTTTGAAACATTTCCCTTTGTGTTTACAGAGTGCAGTCACCCAGCCACTTGCATTCTGAGACATGAAGTTTTGCAGATGGTCTAGTGTGTACTCACTAAGAGGGTCTTCCCCATTAACTCCTCAGCCCCAAAACACATGCTGTTTCTGAGTCTGTTCTGGGCGATAATCTCATGGCCTAGCAATAGCCTAGTAGAATTAGTATTAGGAGCTTGACTTAGTGCTAAAAGATTTAGAAATATATTAACAGAAGTTCTACTAAAATGGGCCATCTGCAGAGCCTGAATGTACAGGCTTTAAGGGGGGGGAAAGAAAAACTCACAGTAAAAGAGCAGTGTTTGCAAAAGAGAAAGAAAGTTTCAGGAAGCAGCTTCTGCCTAGTATACTCTCTCGAGCTTTGTATTCCTATACTGTTTGGGGTTTTTTGGTAATTACATGATGTCTTTTTTTTTTGTAATTGAAGCATAGTTGATTTACAATGTTGTGTTAATTTCTGCTGTAAAGTGATTCCGTTATTCATATATATACATTCTGTTTTATTTTCTTTTCCATTATGGTTTATCTCAGGATATTGAACATAGTTCCCTGTGCTATACAGTAGGACCTTGTTGTTTATCCTTCCTATGCTGTCTTGAGTTCCTTGAAAACAGCCTCTGAGTTAAAAATTAGAGGACAGTACTTTATTAGGGAGAACTCTCAGATGGATAAAAGAGTATGGAAAGCAGGATTTGATAGAGGGAGAAATTGAATTTAAAAAGCAGTTGGAGCCAAGATCTTAGTCAATCCCCTAAGGAACTCTGGAGCTGGATAGGCCTTCAGATTTGTCCACACTGCGGCAAGAGGGTCAGGCCATTTTACCCTTGCATCTCCCACTCACTGAATGTGTGCTGCCTCTAGGGAGAAGGTATAACATTAGGCCAAATGGTAACCTTCGGCAGAGGGCAATTGCTGGGAAGGGACTCAGCTATGAGTGGATTCAGCTCATGAGGCCAAGTCTTGATCTCATGTGTTGGCATATGAGCTATGGCGACATTCCTGGCAGCTGAGAGAATGAGCGACTTGTTCCAGAAGGAGAGTCTGGGCAGCACACCTCAGTGTCCACTGCAACAGCCATGCTTTGAGTCATCAATAATCAATTGAGTATACCCTCCATTTTTTAAATATCATAATGGTTTTCTTCCAAAGTATGACGTGAGGAGAACATTACTAGAAGAAAACTGGCATCCCTGAAGATATCACTGCTATTGCCTTGAAGTTTTTAAAAAGGCTTTGCCTAAGAAAAGAATCCCAAACTAAATATGAGCTACTAATCTGTCACTGGAGAACTCGTTGCTTGGATATTAATAAGGATGATCTCTAGTTTCTAAACATATCTTCCAACTGAGAAAATGATGTGTAAATGAACTGCAAAGGTACATAAATTGTTTCAGCAACTCCTGGTGTTCCTTCAGAAAGATCAGCCTATGGAATTTTATTTCACAGATAGAGAAGCAAAATTTCTTAGAGGCTTTTCTCAATATGAAAGAAAATTTTATTTGGTAAAATTACTGATCCAACTATAGAAGAAAAGAATTAAAACCCAGAACTCATAAAAGTTTGTAGGAATAAGGCACTTAGCTAGAAATTTGTTAGATCAGGCTGGTCAGATTTTGAAATTTAGGCACTGGATGTGCAATATAATATCTGCTGTTTACAGGTGAATTCCTTGGAAATGTCTATAACGTTAGGGTTTTATATTATATGCAATATTTTTTTCAGGGAGATATAAGACACTTACCATAAAAAGGACACTAGTTTACTCCTCAAAATGAAAGGAGAGGATTCTTGTCAAAAATACAGCATCAGCCATTATTCATGCCATTATTCTAACTTGATTATATGTTTTTAAAAAGATTTACTTCTCTCAAGAAGATTTAAAAGTAGTCACAACTACTTAAGTGTTTTTTGAAGATTTTTGAAATCTGTAAATATTTCTTGAATACTCCTCTTGAATATTATGAAAATCTTGATGAAGTCATCACTGACAACAGTTCCAAAGTCAAAGTCTTCAATAGATGATTACCTAGTGAAGTTGTAAGTGAGAATTAGGTTGTTGACCTCTAACCTCAAGGCCTGCATCAAGTTTCTTTATTCGTTAGTTTGCAATCCACCAAGAAGCTGTGAGATCCCAGCTAGGTGTTAACCTGTCCAGCCCTATCCATGCTCTGCTGTGGCCTCTTAGCTAGTGAAACGCAGATCATCCAGAAACGTCAGAAGTCGAACAATTAGGAAATATTCATGTCTTCATCATTTCAAAGTTCGAAACAATCTTCAGGAATCATGAAATAGATCCAAGGACAGAAAAGGCAGCAGCAGCTAATAATTAGGCCATGTTTTCATCTTTTGCTCTGCACAACCACCTCCCCTTTAGCCCAGCACATGAGGGAGCACTATCACCCTCCCTTGACCCCATGCTACACCCCTTTCAAAACAGTGCCATCTGATGTCACTGACCAGCTAGATTCATCAGAAAGGACATGACTTCAATATCAACTCCAACCCAGGTATTCCAGCAGTCCCAGGAGGAACATATGACAGAGAGAAATGAAACTGCAGATTACCTCTTTTCCAAGTAATGGATATTAGGGAGGGGGAGGAAGATGAAAAAGAAAAAAAATAAAACCTACTTGGTTAAAACCATATAAACGACCCATAAGCAATGTCACTTCAGTATCCTATGCTTCATTCAAAAAAGTGTGTTTGGTAAGTATGTACTCTGTCAAAGGCACTGTGCTAGGTACTAAAGACACTAACTATAAATTAGAAAGTACAGCTGAGCTATTAAAAATGAGTATATGGGCAAAACCTCTATGGTTGTTAAGCAGATGACTATGTGATTCCATAAGTCTCGTTTTAACTTGCTAAATTTTATGTAAAAATATAGTGATAATGATGAGATGCCTGAGAGAGATGGGGCCCCTATCATGGCTCTTTGCCATAAAACAAAACCTTTTCGTTATTCCTTTATCTGCTCTTTGCAGAAATGAGGCTTTCCATCCAGGAAAGATAATGGGTGACATCTGTTCTTTTCAGGAACTGTTTAACAAAGATTTTGTTCAAGTTTAGAAAAAATATAAATACCCAGATTTACTCTATTCTAGCACATAGAAACTATACTCTAACACAAAAAGCAAGCGTGATCAACTAAAGTAAGTTCTATCAGCAATAAATGTTGTTTGCTAAATAGTATCTTTAATATGAAAACAGCCTGCTTCAAGTGTTTGCAGAGCTATAAATCAATGCCCTTAAGACTTTGCTTAGGCAACTTGTTTTGGGTAGCTTGGTCCCTCTATTAGCTGCAGGTGCAAACATTGCACCTGCAGTTAATTGCAGCCATAATTAGACCATTGTGGGAATAATTAGACACTTAATTTTGAGGATGTAAGTGACTGGCCTACAATTAGCCCTGGCTAAACTGTTGGTACTCACATGAAAGGAGGCTGTGCCCAACCCAGTCAAACTTTTTTTTTTTACCATGCACTTCTACATCCTCTGTTTTTCCTTTACAAACAGACAGAAATTAGGGGAAATAACTGGTCATGCAGTGGTAAAATATGTGTGATAAGAATAACCATACTGAGTGAAAATGAAGCTGTATTGACAAAGATACAAACAAGGGCAGCAGCAAATGTATAAATATAAATCAAGAAAGAAACTGTCAAAAGAGTTTCTTCAAACAATGAATTCCTTAGTTATGTCTCCCTTGCCAAACTAGCAATTTATGATAATGGCGCAGGAAGATTGTGGGGAGCTTGAAATCATTAGGTGAGTGTTCTTCACCTATGATATGCTCATCCTCTTGAGTGGAGAGGTTCTTAGGAATTTATGTCTATACTGGACTGACATCCAGATGGACTCTCCTTCCAGACTCTGACCTTAGTTTGCCCCCACTACCATTCCAAGGGGGAAATACCCCCAGCTACTAGCCATCCATGTTTTAAAAATAGAAATATTACCTACTTAGTTATAAGAAAAGTTAGCTCTTTCAGTCACCAGTTCAAAAATGCCTAGAGTTAATCCAATAACCTTTCTTAAACCACAGGTTAGTCTTGAGAAAAGAAGACATGATTTTGAAGTGTTATTTTTATTGGATTCTTACAAAATAAAAGACTTATCTTTGAAAAATTAGAAGTCTTTCAAGCACATTCTTTTACAGTTTACTGAATACTATATAAACCTTAATGTTCTGTTGATTTATTGCTCAACTAGAAAAATACAACAGAGCCAAGATCATATTATCATAGTTAAAAATATCACTTTCAATGTAAGATAAAGCAAATATTCTTAACTTACCTTCCTATCATTTCATCTTCTTGAAAGACTTATATTTCATCTCTCTATTGTTTAAAAAATTAATATATCTTAAAATGGAAATTTCCATATAAAAGTGTCTTGTTCGTGCTCAAAGAGACAAATCAGTCTAATATATTCTGCTGCAGACATTTTTAACTAAATCATTAATTGGTTTTCAGAGCTCCTGAATTTACTGGCTGAAGTTTAAAAGTACCCTTAAAATCAAGTGAGAGGAAATATAAAAAATGCAGACTCTTTATCATTCCTTCAACTGCAAGACCACTTCTAAGTTAATGTTATGTATCATAACCACCAGTTACATAAGCTCCGTCTATAAATTATTTAGTGCTGTAGATAGTAACACTAAAGCTTGTCCAAATGGAAAGATGCAGTGAAGTTCAGTCATTACTATGACTACAAACTAGTGATCCCTCCTTTGTTATGGCCACTGCACAAGTGTCAGGAGGATGCTGTCAGTGATTTCATATCACCCTGAACTGCAACCTTTGCATGGTACCATCCGTTACCAAGTGACCTACTGCAGCTCATTAAAGTTAATGTAATGGATCATTCCCTCCTCATTGTAATCATCAGCAAATTAGACTCCTTTCTAGGCTAGCCAGGCAGCAGGGACGAATGTGACTGAGTAGAATGCATGAATAACTTTGCTCTTAGCCATGTGCCTCTATTCAACACAAAGCAGAACAATGCAGAGAATGAGGGGACAGATACAGAAGTTCTAATATGTGCTAGAATGTGCCTTATTTACATCATTGCAGTAGAATCACAGATAATTTAATGCTTTTTCAGAGCTAGACCTCCATCCCAGAACAGAGACAAGAGCAGAGAAAAATGACACGGGTAATCCAGGTGAGGCTCCTATTTGGCTGATTTTGCAGTTATTGCCTTTTTCCTTCAGTTGACATCTACCATTCTTAAAAATTAGAGATATCATCCAAACACTGGTTGTAATTGTAAATTCTTTGGAAACCCCAATACTATTATATTGACATTTTTTTCGTTTAAAAAATGATATATGGAAACAGGAATGCAGAAACACACATGAAGGACAAACCACAGATTCTTAGAATTAATCAAAATATCTGTAGAATTCTTGTTCTATCTAATGGTTCCTACTTCAAATACATTTATCACTGGAATATCATTAATATAAGTTTTATGATTGCACTGTGGTTATAATAGTTTCCTAGCATTTGTAATGTTACTAGAAATTGAAGATTAAAGGGTAATCTCATTAGAGCATGACATCGTGCGAAGGATTTTCTAATCTATTGGGCTAAGCAATCTCTAGAAAAGAGCAATTTTGGCCTAAACAGGAAAGGTGCTGAACTGTGGTGGCAGGATTTATTAGCTCAGTTATCAAAATGAGCCACTCTACCACTCTTATGAGAGCTCATACGTTCAAGGAACATCCAGAAAAAGTACATGAAAGAATTAGGAAACACCCATAATTCCTGTGGTATGTAAGTTACACAAAACATGCCTTTAACACAATCACACAACAAACGATTATAAGAGCCATGGTTCTCAAAATATGGTTCCTTAACCAGTAGTATTGGCATCTCTTGAAAACGCATTAGAAATTCAAATTCGTAGCTCACCTTGGATCTACTTAATCAGAAACCCTGGTGGTAAGACCTGACAATCTATATTTTACCAAGCCTTCAAGATGACTGTGATGCATGCTAAACTTTCAGAACCACCATATTAGAGAGCAAAAATAGTGTGAATAGTCTGCACACATTAGTTTTATGTTCAAAGGAAATTATTTTCATATGATAATTTGAGGACATAAGTTACCTACAAATGTATTATCATGAAATATTATAATATGCATACTTGTGTATGTGTAACAAATATGTGTATATACATACTTGATTATACACACACATGCACACGCACAATTGGATAGATACTTAAACTGATATAGTAGGCTGTGCTTCCCAGGCACAGTATAAGAATCCAAATGATCAACAGTTATTGCTATGAGAATAATGATTATGCTTGTCTTATTTACCTTTACCTCCATACCTTCAGTATCAGTAGAAGCTGGCATACAGGGACTGTTATAAAAATACTGAGTGAATGACTCTATGATATTTAGGCTATGCTCATCTCTAGTTGAGAGTACATATGGTTCTCATATTAGAGCGTTTAAGTAAATAAACTTTGGAAAACACTGATAGGAACTAGAGGAGGATATATCTCAGGCAAAAACAAAGTAAGAATAGAAAACAGTTAATGATTATCATCATCATAAAATTGTAGATTGTGTCTTATAATTAATTGTCAGAGGTCTTTTGTAAAAGGTTTTTGTATCAACTGAGCAAGTATTCAATATTATTTTTTATTTCTTATTGTAATTTAAATACAAAATAAGGATGTCTACCCCTACCACTTTTATTCAATATTATACTGGTGGTTCTAGCCAGAGCAATTAGGCAAGAAAAGGAAATAAAAGGCATACAGATTAGAAAGGAAGAAGTAAAGCTCTCTCTATTCACAGATGACATAGTCATATGTATAGAAAATCCTAAGGAATTCACAAAAAAAGAGCTCTTAGGATTAATAAACAAATCCAGCAAGTTTGCAAAATCAATATACAAAATTAATTGTATTTATACACACTAACAATGAACAATCCTAAAATAATATTAATAAGATAATTCCATTTCCAATAGAAGCAAAAAGAATAAAAAGAGTAGGAGTAATTTTAACCAAAAAAGTGCAAGACTTATACACTGAAAACTACAAAACATTGTTAAAAATAAATTACAGAAGATCTAAATAAATAAAGACATCCCATGTTGACAAAACAGAAAATTTAATATTGTTAAGATGACAATACTCCCCAAACTGATTTACAGGTTCAATACAATTCCTATCAAATTCTCAGATAACTTTTTTGCACAGATGGAAAAACTGACCTTAAAATTCGTGTGGAAATTCAAGGGATGCAGACTAGGCAAAACTATCTTAAAAAAAAAAAAATTGAGGATTCACACATTCAATTTTAAAGCTTACAACAAAGCTAAAGTAATCAAGAGTACATGGTACTGATATAAGCTAGATATATAGTTCAATGGAATAGAATTGAATGTCCAGAAATAAACACATACATTTACATCAGTTGATCTTACAGGACAGTGCCAGCACAATTCAAAGGGGGAAAGAATAGTGTTTTCAACAAATGTTGTTGGGACAACAGGATATCTACATGAAAAAGAATAAATTAAAATCTCTATCTTACAACATATGCAAAAATTAACTAAAATAAGACCTAAATGTAAATACTAAATCTATAAAAATACTAGAAGAAAGCATAAGAGTAAATATTCATGACCTTAATTAGAGAATAACTTCTTAAATACCAAAAGCCTAAGCAACAAAAGGAAACAATAGATAAATTGGACTTTATCAAAAAATTTTAAGTTTGTGTTTCAAAGGACACTATCAAGAAAGTGAAAAGATAACCCAGAGACCAGGTGAAAATTTTTGCTGCTAATTTAACTGATAAAAGATTTAGGTCCAGAAAATATAAGGAATTCTTACAACTCACGAGTAAAAAAGCAACCCAATTTAAAAATGGGCAAAGAGTGGTATTTAAAAGTGGACTTGGATTGCCTTTAAAAATATATTGCAAACTCTAGGGCAATCACTAAAAATATAAAAAATTAAAAAGAAGTAAAACTGATAAACTAAGAAAGGAGAGAAAATCGAACCACCTAAAAATGCTCAATTAAAACCATAAAAGGTAGAAAAAGAGTAGGAGACAAATATAAGAACAAAACACAAAGGCAACAAATAGACAACAGTAATGAAAATGGTAGACATTAATCCAACTATACCAATAATCACTTTGAAGGTTAACAGTCTAAGTTCACCAATTAAAAGACAGACGTTGTCAGAGTGGAACAAAAAATGAAACTCTATGTTGTCTACAAGAAACCCACTGTAAATATAATGAAACATATAGATTAAAAGTAAATGGATGGAGGAAAATATATCAGTCTATATATATCAGTCTATATATATATATATATATATATATATATATATATATATATATCAGTCTATATATATCAGTCTATATCAGTAACCAAAAGAAAGTAGGAGACTTTATTAATTTCAAACCAAAATATATCAGTAACCAAAAGACAGCAGGAGTGGCTATATTAATTTCAGACAGAACAGACTTCAAAGAAAGGAAAGTTATCAGAGAAAAAGAAGGGCACTACATAATGATAAAGTGGTAATCTTCCAAGAAGACATAAAAATCCTTAACACGTATACCCCTAACATCAGAGCATCAAACTATGTGAGGCAAAAACTGATAAAATTGTGAAGATAAGTAGATGAACCCACAATCATAACTGGAGACTTCCACATCTGTCTATCAGAAATGGACAGATCCAGCAAGCCAGAAAATCAGTATGGACACAGTTGAACTAAACAACACTATCAATCAACTGCCTATATTTTATATCTATAGACTATGTCATCCAACAATAGCAGAATATAAATTCTTCCCAAGCTCATATGGAACATTCAATATATAGGCCATATTCTGGCACATAAAACACACCTTAAAAAATTTAAAAGAATAGAAATCATATAATGTTTGCTGTCAGACCACAATAGAATTAAAATAAGTCAATATCAGAAAGATAACTGGCAAATCCCAAAATATATAAAGATTAAACAACACACTTGTAAGTGACACTCTTTGAAATGATCTCTAAAATCAATAAGCCTCTAGTCAGGCTAACTAGGGAAAAAAGATAGAGGACACAAATTACTAAAATATTAGAAATGAAAGAGGTGACAGCACTATAGATCTTAGGGACATTAAAGGGTTAATAGAAGGATATGATGAACAGCTCCATGTCCATAAATTTAATAACCTAGATGAAAAGGACCAATTTCTTGCAAGACACAATTTGCCAAAATTTACACACAAAAAAACAGATTATCTGAATAGGCCTATATCTATTAAAGAAATGAATCAGTAATTAATATACTTGCAAAACATAAAGCACCAGGCCCAGATGTGTTCAATGGTAAACTCTACCAAATATTTAAGAAGGAAATTATACTAATAGATAGAAGTAATGGAAATGCTTCCAAACTCATTCTATGAGGCCAGCATTACCCTAATACCAAAACCAGAAAAAGACATTACAAGAAAACTACAGACCAGTATCTCTCACAAATATAGATGCAAAAACCCTCAATAAAAAATTAGCAAATTGAATTCCACAATGTATGAAAAGAATTATACACCATAACCAAGTGAGATCTACCCCAGGTATGCAAGGTTGGTTAACACTTGAAAATCAACTAATGTAAACTATCTCATCAACAGGCTAAATGAGAAAAATCACATGATCATATCAACGGATGCAGAAAAAACATTTGACAATATCCAGCACCCGTTCAAAATAAAAACTGTCGGTAAACTAGGAATTGAGGGAAACTTCCTCAACTTGATGAAAAATATCTACAAAAGAACTACAGCTAATATCATACTTAATGGTGAAAAACTTGAAGTTTTCCCACTAAGACCAGGTGCAAGGCAAGGACGTCCCCTCTCACCACTCCTTTTCAATATTGTACTGGAGGTTCTAGCTAATGCAATAAGCCAAGAAAAGAAAAGAAAAGATATACAGAATGGGAAGGAAGAAATAAAACTATAATGTATTTGTTTGCAGATGACATAATCATCTACATAGAAAATCCAAAAGAATTGACCAAAAAAATACATAAAAACTCCTGGAACTATTAAGCAATTACAGCAAGGCTGCAGAATGGAGTGGTAATGTACAAAATACAATTGCTTTCCTATATACCAGTGATGAAAAGTGGAATTTGAAATTAAAAACATGATATCATTTACACTAGCACCCCACTAAAAATGAAATACCTGGGTATTAACTTAGTCCATTTGGCCTGCAATAACACAACACCACAGACTAGGTGGCTTATAAACAACAGAAATTTATTTCTCAAAGTTCTGGAGGCTAGAAGTCCAAGATCAAGGTGCCAGCATGGTCAGGCTGCGGTGAAGGACCACTTCCAAGATGAAGATTTCTCATTGTGTCCTCACACAATGTGGAAGGGCAAGAAATTAATCTCTGGGGCCTCTTTTATAAAGGTATCCCCATTCATGAGGGCTCTTCCCTCATGAACTAGTCTCCTCTCAAAGTCCCCACCTCCTAATGTATCACCTTAGGGGTTAGGATTTGAATATATGAAATTGCAGGGGGGACACAAATATTCAAACCATAGCAGGGATAAATCTGTCAAAATAGATATAAGTTCTATATGAGGAAAACTATAAAACTCTGATGAACAAATTCAAAGAAGAACTAAATAAATGGAGAGATATTCCATGTTCATTCATATTAAGACTCAATACTGTCAAGTCAGTTCTTCCCAACTTGATCTATAAACACAATGGATGCTAGAAGACAATGGATTAATATCTTCAAAGTAAGGAAAGAAAAAATTGTCAACTCAGAATTTTATGTCCAGTTAAACTATCATTCAGGGTGTGGACAAAAAAAATATATTATCTGATATTGAATAACAAAGAATCTACCACTCTCATGAAAAGACTCTCACTAAAGGAACTATTAAAAGACATATGTTGGCAAGAAATATATACATAAAGGGGACAGTGAGATTTAAGAAACAGTGATTGAAAAGATTATTTAATTAAAATTCACTTTAATATAATAATGAATTTATGTTTTAAAAGCATAGTGGTGAGAGTAATATCTAGACTGCAATAATGAAAATGGAATAAGGAGTTTTTCTATACATATTTAAAGTATTTCCTGTCTTGAAGAAGGATGGAAATAATGAGTTACTTTAGACATTTTTAAGAAAAAATTCAGTCAAATAAGTTTAAAATTAAGAATAACCACTAAAACAAAAATTTAATTTCAATTCAAAACTGCAGATTAAAGAGGTATAAAGAAGAAGGAAATTAATTTTAAGAATTACAAAATAAGATGGTAAAAAAAACATCTAAATGAATCAGAAATACAAAATGTAAATATATTAAACTCAACTACTAAAGACAGAGATTATTGTATCAGACAAAAGAACAAAATTCAGTTGTGTTACTTGCTGTATATAAGACCACAAAGATTAGGAAATGAAAAGACTAAAATTGAATACCACTGGGAATCAAAAAAAAAAATTTTTATAGCAATATTCATCTCAGACAATATCAAATTTAAGGCAATTGCATTAATAGGAATAAAGAGAAACTATATATTTTAATGAAAAGAATAATAAATATATAACTCATGAATTGTAAGCACCTCACAATCATCATTCTCTCTAATCAATAAAGATTCATACTAACTGAATAAGTTTAAGTGAAAATGAGTACTTGACTACAAAAGAAAAATTTATTCACTCATCCTTAACTGTTAACACATAACAATTTAACTTAAATTTAGACTACTATCCATAGTGAAATTTATTTCTTTTTTCAGCTCTTAATCTTTATGTTTTGTGAATAAAACAAAAGAGCTTTTCTGTTATACATACATCTCTCTGATCCACTGAGACTTCAGGAGGTAAAAAAGATCTGCCTGGTTATCTAGGAAAACAGACTCTGGGACGAAGCTTAAAGCTTACAATCACAATGCTTTATTGAGATGTGCAAAACCAGGGTAATGAGAGTGAGGGAAAAGTTAAGTGAAGCATGGAAGAATGGGAAACAGATTCAAAGTGGTATTTTTTTAGTTGAACCTACTTCAAAGACACAGGTATTCATTCATCTAAAGATAGACTACACAGAAATGCTAAGCCTCGAATACTCTGTCTGGGGGAAGAATGGAGAGGGAATTTTTCTCCTGCCTTCCTCCTGTGTCCTGTCTTCATTAGTCAAAGTTCATTCCATGAGGAGTTAAATGCTTTGCATTTCTGGGCTGCATCACCTGTCTCCTCTGGAACCTTTGCCTACTTCAAAACTCTTCAAGTCTGGAAGCGATGGGAGGAGCCCAGAACCCCAGGAGACAACCTCAAACAATCAAGCTGCATGGACCATAAGAACTCAGTTTTCCAGGAAGTAAGTGGGCAAAGCATGCGGCCCAAGGCCTGAGAGAAAATAGGATGAGGTGATCTGAGGCAGCATACGAGATGTCTGATACAACAGCCCTAAGCCCTGGTCTCACTAAGTACCTTTGAGCCCTCGGGTAACTCAGTATTGCTAGACTTTTTGAAATTATGGTTGGACTGTATCACTGAGGCCCCTGGAAATTGAACTATTAGTAAAATTCCTTTTTTCTGTACCCTGCAACCTTGTCCATAAGGACACACTGTTAGAGAACATTAACTACTCTTTAAGGTTCAAGGAATGGACAGGCATGATATTGCAAATGTCTACTGGATAACATAATCTACTGAAGCAGATATTTACAAGTTTTATGATACTCAGATTCTATGTCTTAATTGCCCTCCTGGATTTAAATTAGACAATTAATGCTTGCATTCCCCCTTACTTGGTCTTCCTAGGTGAGAGAAAAAAAATGCTTTCAAAATAGTTTTTTTCTATTCACATGATTAAAAGTGAGATTTTTGTGGACCTGGTTTTTTTGCCATGTATTAAGGAAGTAGCATACAAACGGTTATTCTCTCTCACTTTGTGTGAAAGAAGGACAATCATTGTGCTGCTCTGTGGTTTAATGGGATTAAACATAACCTCAAGTCCTTAGAAAGATCACACTTTTGGTTTACAACTATGATTGTGTAGTTAGCGAAGCCATGATTATGGAAAGAATGAGAGTGATTTTATAAAGCTGATGTCTTACCATTTTGGATACATATAGCTTTGTATCCTCTTTTTCTCCTTATATTTTAAAATAATCTTCAAAAACATGAATCACTTGACTATAAAAAGAAAATATAAAGAGTCTTTAAGGTTTTTTTTGTTTCTTTTTGTTGTTGTTGTTGTTTTTGTGGTACATGGGCCTCTCACTGTTGTGGCCTCTCCCATTGCGGAGCACAGGCTCTGGACGCGCAGGCTCAGTGGCCATAGCTCACGGGTCCAGCCGCTCCGTGGCATGTGGGATCTTCCCAGACCGGGGCATGAACCTGTGTCCCCTGCATTGGCAGGTGGACTCTCAACCACTGCACCACCAGGGAAGCCCAAGAGCCTTTAAGTTTTAAATTTCAAGATTTGCTATCTTATACTTAACAACTATGGTTTATGACTTCCTTACAAAATCATGTAAAATTTGCAACACTAAGCAAACTTATCAAGAAACAATTATCTGTAGTTCCCCATTGGATTTTCTTTGTCTGAGTTGTCTACCAATTTTTATTTTTGTATTTTTCACAAAGTGCTAATTCTAATATGAATACATTTTCATATTCTACTTTTTCAATTAGTTTATGTGAAGAGTTCTTAGTCTATAATTTTTTTTAATCTTATGGTTATATAGTATTTCAATAAATTGATATTCCATAATTTACTTGACTGTTACTCTAATCATAATACTATTTATTTCATTATTTTTCAGCTTTAACATTTTGCTTCTATAGATATCTCTGAAAAAAGCAATGTTAAAAATGTACTTAAATTCCAAATAGTAGTATTACAAGTTTCCAATATTCTATTAATCTCACTAATTTCCTTCTAGATGACCACAATTTTTTCTCCTCAGAATATACTTTGAAAATTTTCCCATTTGTCTTTTTTCACCAATATTTGTGTATTTTTCTTACTAATTCTTTGCATTTCTCTCAGTCCCTTTAGGCTATAGGTGTTTCTAGAGACCTATCATCACTTCCTTCTGTCCACAACTGATTTCTGTCACTGATTTCTCTTTTACTTTGAGGTCATATGAAGTTCGATTTATCCTAATGCTCACAAGAATAAGGTTACAAAAATTGTAACAACTTACATAAATTTTTCAAAACATTGCTTGCAAACACCTATCAATCTTCAAATGAATTGCTCTGGAAGATTTTTATTTTGGTTCAAAAATCCCACCATTTTGTGAAGCATTTTTCTTATTTTAGAATTTCCCTGAAAAGCGCTTATTTTTCTTATAATCACAATGATTATTCTGAATTATTACCCTCTTTGTTTTCTAATAATTATCAGTGTAAACCTTTTTAATGGCTACCATCATATCATTAAATATGGCAGTTTAAAGATTGCCACAAATTCGTTGATATTCCTTCCATCAGAAGTTAGGGTGTGTGCTCCTCTCCATAAATATGGGTGGACTCTCCAACCTGCTTTGACCAAGAGAGTATGGCGGAAGTGACAGACAGATAAGAAACTGGCAGTGTCCATTTCTTCTGTCTTGTAAAACTCATTTTTGAACTCCTCAGTTGCCATGTGAAATATCCAACTATACTGAGCTCACCATGCTGTGAAGAAATCCAAACTA
Source organism: Phocoena phocoena (assembly GCF_963924675.1). Lineage (NCBI taxonomy): Eukaryota > Metazoa > Chordata > Mammalia > Artiodactyla > Phocoenidae > Phocoena > Phocoena phocoena. Next base: position 37,435,441 of record NC_089235.1, on the reverse strand, counting down.
GCCACATGTAGAAGCCATAGAGAGAAAGAGAAATGCCCAGCCAACCCCCAGCTGTACTACCCAACCTCTAACTTTTGATTTACCCATTAGAGGCTTCAGACATTATGGAACAGAGATTGTCCATTCTTACTATGCTCCTTACACACAGAATCATGAGATATAATAAAGTATATATTTTTTTAATTTTCTTTTAAAGTTTATTGGAGTATAGTTGTTTTACAATGTTGTGTTAGTTTCTACTGTACAGCAAAGTGAATCAGCTATATGTATACATATATCCCCTCTTTTTTGGATTTCCTTCTCATTTAGGTCACCTCAGAACCTTGAGTAGAGTTCCCTGTGTAGGTTCTCATTACTTATCTATTTTATACATGGTATCAATAGTGTATATATGTCAAACCCCATCTCCCAATTCATCCCACCTCCCCTCCTTACCTTTGTTCTCTACGTCTGCGTCTCTATTTTACTTTGCAAATAAGATCATCTATAACATATTTTAGATTCCACATATATGCATTAATAGTGCTGCAGTGAATATTGAGGTGCATGTGTGCTTTGGAAATATGGTTTTCTCTGGGTATATGCCCAGTAGTGGGATTGCTGGGCTATATGGTAGTTCTATTTTTACTTTTTTAAGGAACCTCCATACTGTTCTCCATAGAGGCTGTATCAATTTACATTCCCACCAACAGTGCAAAGGGTTCCCTTTTCTCCACACCCTCTCCAGCATTTATTATTTGTAGATTTTTTGATGATGGCCACTCTGACCTGTGTGAAGTGGTATCTCATTGTAGTTTTATTTGCATTTCTCTAATGATTAATAATGTTGAGCATTCTTTCATGTGTTTGTTGGCCAACTGTATGTCTTCTTTGGAGAAATGTCTATTTAGGTCTGTCCAATTTTTGATTGGGTTGTTTGTTTTTTTGATATTGAGCTGCATGTGCTGTTTGTATATTTTGGAGATTAAGACTGTCATTTGCAAATATTTTCTTCCATTCTAAGGGTTGTCTTTTCGTCTTGTTTATGGTTTCCTTAGCTGTGCAAAAGCTTTTAAGTTTCATTAGGCCCCATTTGTTTATTTTTGTTTTTATTTTCATTACTCTAGGAGGTGGGTCCAAAAAGATCTTGTGGCGATTTATGTCAGAGAGTGTTCCTCCTATATTTTCCTCTAAGAGTTTTATAGTGTCTAGCCTTACACTTAGGTCTTTAATCTATTTTGAGTTCATTTTTGTGTATAGAGTTAGGGAGTGTTCTAATTTCATGCTTTTACATGTAGCTGCCCAGTTTTCCCAGCACTACTTATTGGAGAAATTGTCTTTTCTCCATTGTATATTCTTGCCTTCTTTGTCATATATTAGGTGACTATCAGTGCATGGGTTTATCTCTGGGCTTTCTATCCTGTTCCATTGATCTATATTTCTGGTTTTGGGCCAATAACATACAGTCTTGATTACTGTAGCTTGGTAGTATAGTCTGAAGTCAGGGAGCCTGACTCCTCCAGCTCCATTTTTCTTTCTCAAGATTGCTTTGCTATTTGGGGTCTTTTGTGTTTCCATACAAATTTTAAGATTTTTTGTTCCAGTTCTGTGAAAAATGCCAGTGGTAATTTGATAGGGATTTGCATTGAATCTGTAGATTGCTTTGGGTAGTAGTCATTTTGACAGTATTGATTCTTCCAATCCAAGAACATGGTATATCTCTCTATCTGTTTGTGTTGTCTTTGATTTCTTTCATCAGTGTCTTACAGTTTTCTGTGTACAGGTCTTTTGCCTCCTGAGGTAAGTTTATTCCTAGGTATTTTATTCTTTTTGTTGCAGTGGTGAATGGGATCATTTCCTTAATTTCTCTTTCTGATCTTTTGTTGTTAGTGTATAGGAATGCAAGATATTTCTTTGTATTAAGTTTGTATCCTGCAACTTTACTAAATTCACTGATTAGCTCTAGTAGTTTTCTGGTGGCATCTTTAGGATTTTCTCTGGATAGGGCCATGTCACATGGTGTGTTTTGGGGTGTCTGTGAGCTTAGTATGACTTTAGGCAGCCTGTCTGCTAATGGCTGGGTTTGTCTTCCTTCTTGCTAGTTTTTTGGCATGAGGCATCCAGCACTGGAGCCTGCAGGGAGTTGGGTGGAGCAAGCTCTTGGATTTGAGATGGAGACCTCCAGGAGAGCTCTCGCAGATTAATATTTCCTGGGGCCAGGAATTCTCTGACAGTCCTGGACTCAGTGATCCTACTCCAGAGGTTCAGGCCCATCCCCCAAGACCCTGCAAGCCACATGTCACAGATGGCATGCCATGTCATGTCAGGGAAAAGAAAGAAAAAAAGGGGAGGAAGAAAACAAATGAAAACAAACAGATAAAAAAAATCCCAAGACAAATAGCAAAGACAGAAACAAACAAACAGCAACAACAGCCAAAAAAAAAAAAAAAAGACAAAGCCCCAGACAAATGGTGAAAGCAAAACCAAGCAAAAACAAAGAAACACACACAAAAAAAGAAACAAAAACCAAGAGAACAACCAGACAAACAAAAGAACACAAAAATGAAATCAAAGAATTAAAAACAAAATTAACATAAACACAAAACAAAACCAAAGTGAATGCAAACTGAATAATAAAGCAAACAAACACCCACAAAAAAAAATTTTAAGGTAAAAACAAAATGGAACAAAGAAAAGAAAAAACACAGAACAATGAAAAAGCATAGTAAAAATTGAAATATAAAACATAAAAAATATATTAAAAATTTAAAAAGGAAAAACAAACCAAAAAAATAATTTTTTTAAAAACCAACAACAGAATGGATCAAAACATAATAAAAATAATAGTGATAATAATATTTACCTGGATTCTCAGCTGTCAGTGTCCTTGTACCACCTCCATCTCCCCAGGAGGCCCTCCAGTGCCTCTAGGTTGGTCTCTGGACCCACTGTGGGCACTGGGTTGATAGCTCAGACTCTAATCTGGCCCAACTCCCTCATGTGTTTGCCCCCAAAGTCCACAGCTGCCAGAGCTAGGCTGGTTTCATTTGTGGGAACAGCTAGACCAGTTTCATTTGTGGGGACACTCCTTGTGCATTCAATCATTCCATAGACGCAGGGTCTACCAAGCCAATTGCAGGGATTTAATCTGTGTCTTGTGCAGTTGAGGAGTTTTTCCTCTTCTTTAGTCGCCCTGCCCATGGGGCTCAGCTGTGGTTTTAGCCCCACCTCTGAGTGTGGGCCACCACAGGATTCTGCTCCTGAGGCTGCCCTAGAGCACCCAGCCCTGCCCTGGTGAGGACAGAGTGCAGAGGTGGCACAGCTGCCTGGGTTTCAGGACCCCTAGTGGCTATAGGTGCATGGGGAAGCCAGTGGTTATGGGAGTGAGAGATTCGGCCCTAGTGGGAGCCTTTACTAGTGCCTGGCAGCAAGCACGTGACGGCTAGCCCTGGCAGGGCCCTTTCCTATTGCCTGGGGAGACAGGGGTCGGCACATGGGGAGAGAGAGGCTGCAATGGCAGCTCCACCCCCTGTGAATCACTCAACAGTGGCACCTTCCTTCCATGGCAGTCTGGCTTTTCTCCACAGGCATTCCCGGTTGCAGATTTCCTGCCACCTGTCCCCTCAGGCTGTCTCCTTGCAGCCAACAGCAGTCCTCCCCACCCAGGTTTGCTCTCCAGTCCCCACATTCCAGCTCTCAGTCCCCGTGTGCACCAGTGGACACACATCCCAGTCTGGGGCATGCAGGGCTGTGGCACAGACTGCCTGTGTAGTTCTCACTTTGCCCTGTCTGCCACCGACCGGCCATTTCACCCTCCTCTGACAGCCTCAGATGCCTCCCTTCCATCCCAACTGATTTCCCCATCAGTGAGATGGTTTCCCCAGATACAGGAATCTCTCCTGTGCCTCAGTTCCCCTCTAGGGATGCAGGTTCCTCTCTTCTTCTCTCTCCTTTCTTTCTTTTGTCCCACCTGGTTATACAGGGATCTTTATTGTCCTTTCTGGTGTCCAAGGTCTTCTGCTAGTGTTCAGCCAGTGTTCTGTGAGAATTGTTCCATCTGTAGATGTATTCTTGATGCATTTGTGGAGAGAGATGAACTCCATGTCCTCCTACTCCTCCACAGTCTTGAAAAACCCCTCCACAGTAGCTCTTGGGTTCTCCATTTTCAACAACGTCTCTGCATTTTTATTTTAAGCCACCAAGTTTGAGGGTAGTTTGCTACATAGTAATAGATAGATGGAACCTGAAATGGTCATTTATTTATACTATTTTTAGAAAATTAGGTTATTTCCAATATTACTATTGCTAATAATTTTGTATTAAATACATTTGTATATAAATCTATATGACTATCTGCTTATTTTCTCAGTATAAATTCCTATAAATAGATTTCTAGGACAAAGGGCATAAATGAATATTTTAAATGTTCCTGATACACACTGCTAAATTTCATTCTGGAAAGATTATGGTGAATTACACTCTTAGAAGCAATGTAAAAGGGTGTCTATATATTCACATCGTCTCCAACACAGGCAATTAATATTTTAAAAATTAGTTGTCAGTATGGTGGTCAGAAATGGAAACATGTATTTCTTGTGCTATGAGTCAGAATTAAACTTTTACTTTCATATGATCCTTTCTTTTTCCTCTTTTGTGAATTGCCCAATGACATCAGAAAAGACTACTTATAAATCAACTTAGAATTCTTATTTAATGCCTTATTCTTTAATTCCAGAAATTTAATCATCAAAATTAAAAGCAATCTCAAATGTAAAATCAGATTTAATGTTATTTTTAATAGGAATATAGGAATAGAAAGCTCAGCTTCAATATATTTCAAAATTAGACTGAGATTTCAATATGTAATATTTACATACATATGTATATAAATATAAATATCTAAATAAATAACATTATTTTAGTTCAAAATATTAGGAAACCATTTCTTTACTGAGACAATTCTAATTTATATTGTCAAGTTGGGGAGTCAAGCTAATCTTGCAATTGACATTAAAACATTTTTTCACTTTTTAATTTTAATCATATTTATTTTTATTGAAAAATGTATCAAGCATCCAAAAGAATGAATATGTATATAACAGTCACACAATAATAATAAAATGTACACCTTCTATAGTGGGTTTAACAATGGGCCCCCAAAGAAGTATGTCTACCTGGAACCTGTGAATGTGACCTCATTTGGGAAAAGGGTCTTTGCAAATGTAAGTAAGTCAAAAATATTGAGATTAGATAATCCTGATTAGAGTGAGCCCTAAATTCAATGACACATGTCTTTATAAGAGACAGAAGAGGGGAACATAGGCAGACATGCAGAGGGGAAGACCATGTGAAGAAGAGAGAGAAACTAAATTCAGGTGTATACCAGCTAAGGATTCCAAACATTACCACAGGAACTAGGAGACAGGCATGAAATGGATTCTCCCTTAGATCCTCCAGAAGGAAACAATGTTGCTGTCTTCTAGATTTCAGATTTCTGGCCTCCGAAACTATAATAGAATAAATTTCTATTGCCTAATACCATCTAGTTTGTGGTAATTTGTTACAGCAATCCTAGAAAACTAATATGCCTACATGTTACCCTTTACCTTAAAAACGAAGTTAAACTGACAACACCAAATGCTAGTGAGGATGTAGAGCAAAAGGAACTCTCATTCATTGCTAGTGGGAATGCAAAATGGTACAACCACTTTCGAAAACAGTTTGGTAGTTTCTTATAAAACTAATCATACTTTACAATACAGCTATCATAGTCCCTGGTATTTACCCAAAGAAGTTAAAAATTTGTGTTCACAGAAAAACCTGCACACAGATGTTCATAGCAGCTTTAAACTTGAAAGCAACCAAGATGGCCTTCAATAGGTGAATGAATAAATTGTGGTACACCCAGACAATGGAATTTTATTCAGCACTAACAAGAAATGAGCTGTGAAACCATGGAAAAACATGGAGGAACCTTGAATGTATATTAATAACTGAAAGAAACCAATCTAAAAAGGCTACATACTATATGATTTCAACTATAAGACAACCTGGAAAAGGGAAAACTATGGAGACAGTAAAATAATCAGTGTTTGTGGGGTATGGAACAGAGAGGGATAAATAGGAAGAGCACAGAGGATTTTTAGGGTTGTGGAAATACTCTGTATAATACTATAATAATGGATACATGAAATTATACATTTGTCCAAACCCGTAGAATGTGCAGCACCAAGAGTGAACTGTAATGTAAGCTATGGACTTTGGGTGATTATAATTCGTCAATAGATTTATCAGTTGTAACAAATGTACCACGCTGGTAGGAGATGTTTATAATGGGGGAGGTTATGCATGTGTGGGAGCAGGGAGTATATGAGAAATTTCTGTACTTTCCTTTCAATTTTTCTGTAAACCTATAACTGCTCTAAAAAAATGCTTTTTTAAAAAATGAAGAGGGCTTCCCTGGTGGCACAGTGGTTGAGAGTCCGCCTGTCGATGCAGGGAACATGGGTTCGTGCCCCGGTCTGGGAGGATCCCACATGCTGCGGAGCAGCTGGGCCCGTGATCCATGGCCACTAGCCTGCATGTCTGGAGCCTGTGCTCCGCAATGGGAGGGGCCACAACAGTGAGAGGCCCACGTACCGCAAAAAAATAAAAATAAAATGAATTTTGGTTTTCTCAGGGTATATGCCAAGTAGTGGGATTGCTGGGTCATATGGTAATTCTATTTGTAGTTTTTTAAGGAACCTCCATACTGTTCTCCACAGTGGCTGAACCAATTCACATTCCCACCAGCAGTGCAAGAGTGTCCCCTTTTCTCCACACCCTCTCCAGCATTTATTGTTTCTAGATTTTTTGATGATGGCCATTCTGACTGGTGTGAGATGATATCTCATTGTAGTTTTGATTTGCATTTCTCTAATGATTAATGATGTTGAGCATTCTTTCATGTGTTTGTTGGCATTCTGTATATCTTCTTTGGAGAAATGCCAAAATTCAAAGAGAGTCATGTACCAAAATGTTCATTGCAGCTCTATTTACAATAGCCAGGACATGGAAACAACCTAAGCGCCCATCATCGGATGAATGGATAAAGAAGATGTGGCACATATACACAATGGAATATTACTCAGCCTTAAAAAGAAATGAAATTGAGCTATTTGTAATGAGATGGATAGACCTAGAATCTGTCATACAGAGTGAAGTAAGTCAGAAAGAAAAAGACAAATACCGTATGCTAACACATATATATGGAATTTAAGGGAAAAAAATGTCATGAAGAACCTAAGGGTAAGATAGGAATAAAGACGCAGACCTACTGGAGAACGGACTTAAGGATATGGGGAGGGGGAAGGGTGAGTTTTGACAGGGCGAGATAGAGTCATGGACATATACACACTAACAAACGTAGTAAGGTAGATAGCTGGGGGGAAGCAGCCGCAAGGCACAGGGATATTAGCTCGGTGCTTTGTGACAGCCTGGAAGGGTGGGATGGGGAGAGTGGGAGGGAGGGAGACGCAAGAGGGAAGACATATGGGAACATATGTATATGTATAGCTGATTCACTTTGTTGTAAAGCAGAAACTAACACACCATTGTAAAGCAATTATACCCCAATAAAGATGTTTAAAAAAAAAAAAAAAAAAAAAAAAATAAAATGAAGATAAAATAGAGCTATTTCTAAGTTTTTAAAAAAAAAAATTAAAACCACTTTTTTTTTAAGTTACTTTTGTGTCCCTCCTCAATATCATCACCTTCATTACCTACCAAAAGTCACTACTATCCTAAATTTTATATTAATCATTTCCTTGTTTTCCTTTATGATTTTATCATAGACAGATAAACAAATTATAGATGATTAGATAGATAGGTGGATAGATAGATATTCTAAACTATGATTTTTTTTTGTTTTGCCTGTTTTAGCACTTTATATAAAATGGAACACTGCACAATTTATATTTTTCTAACTTGCCTTTTTTTCTCAATATAACATTTATGAGATTCTTTAATTGTTGATTTAAACAAAAGTAGTCCACTTTTATTGTTTACCCATTCTATTGTTTATCAATTCTGTTGTTAATGGATATATGGGTTATTTCTAGTTTTCTTTCTGTTATAAACAATGCAGCTAAAAATCATGTTTGAGATTATGTCTTCAGCTGCATATAGCAAGGTTTTCTCTAGTTGAGGAAGTATAACTAGAATCAGAACCTCTGGATTATAGGGTATGTTCTTCCACATTCTTTAGGTAATGCCAAAATATTCCCAAAGTGATTGAATCAATTTTCACTCTCATCAGCACTGAATGAGTGTTCCTGTTGCTCCATAGCCTGCCAATAGTTGTTATTATCAAATTCAACATCCATTTATGATAAACTATCCAAAAAGTGGACATAGAAGGAACCTACCTCAACATAATAAAGGTCATATATGACAAACCCTCAGCTAACATCATACTCAATGATGAAAAGCTGAAAACATTTCCTCTAAGATCAGGAAGAAGACAACGCTGTCCACTCTCACCACTTTTATTCAACAAAGATTTGGAAGTCCTAGCCATAACAATCAAAGAAGAAAATAAATAACTAAATAGAAGGGATCCAAATTGGAAAAGAAGTAGTAAAACTGTCACTGTTTGCAGATGACATGGTACTATACAAAGAAAATCCTAAAGATGCTATCAGAAAACTACTAGAACTCATCAATAAATTCAATAAAGTTGCAGGATACAAAATAAGTACACAGAAATCTGTTGCATTTCTATACACTAACAACAAAAGATCAGAAAGACAAATTAAAGAAACAACCCCATTTATCATCACTTCAAAAAGAATAAAATACCTAGGAATAAATCTAAGGAGGCAAAAGACCTGTACTCCAAAAACTGTAAGACGCTGATGAAAGAAATCGAAAATGACACAAACAGATGGAGAGAGATATACCACGTTCTTGGACTGGAAGAATCAATATTGTCAAAATGACTATACTACCCAAGGCAATCTACAGATTCAATGCAATCCCTATCAAATTACCACTGGCACTTTTCACAGTACTAAAACAAAACATTTTTAAATTTCTGTGGAAACACAAAAGACTCTGAGTAACCAAAGAAATCTTGAGAAAGAAAAATGGAGCCAGAGGAATTAGGGTCCCTGACTTCAGACTATACTACAAAGCTACTAATCAAAACAGTATGGTACTAGCATAGAAACAGAAATATAGATCAGTAGAACAGGATAGAAAGCCCAGAAGTAAACCCACATACCTATGGTCAATTAATCTATGACAAAAGAAACAAGAATATACAATGGAGAAAAGACAGTCTCTTCAATAAGCAGTGCTGGGAAAACTGGACAGCTACATGTAAAAGAATGAAATTAGAACATTCTCTAACACAATGCACAAAAATAAATTCAAAATGGATTAAAGACCTAAGTGTAAGACCAGATAGTGTAAAACTCCTACAGGAAAACATAAGCAGGACACTTTTGGACATAAATCACAAGATCTTTTTTGACCCACTTCCTAGAGTAATGGAAATAAGAACAAAAATAAACAAATGGGACTAAATTAAACTTAAAATCTTTTGTACAGCAAAGGAAACCATAAGCAAAATGAAAAGACAACCTACAGAATGAGAGAAAATATTAGCATACAAAGTGACTGACAAGGGCTTAATCTCCAAAATATGCAAACAGCTCATACAGCTCAATATTTAAAAAAATAAAAATAAAAAAATGGGCAGATTTAAATAGACATTTCTTCAAAGAAGTCATACAGATGGACAAAAGGCACATGAAAAGATGCTCAACATCACTAATTATTAGAGAAATGTAAACCAAAACTACAAAGAGATATCACCTCACTCCAGTCAGAATGGCCATAATCAAAATGTCTAGGGACTTCCCTGGTGGTGCAGTGGTTAAGAGTTCACCTGCCAATGCAGGGGACAGGGGTTTGAGCCCTGGTCTGGGAAGATCCCATGTGCCATGGAGCAACTAAGCCCACGTGCCACAGCTACCGAAGCACGCATGCCTAGAGCCTGTGCTCCACAGCAAGAGAAGCCACAGCAAGTAGAAGTCCGCACACATAATGAAGAGTAGCCCCCACTCACCACAACCAGAGGAAGCCCACATGCAGCAACAAAGACCCAATGCAGATAAAAAATAATTAATTATTATTATTTTTCTTAAGTCTACAAATAATAAATGCTGGAAGGACTTCCCTGGTGGTCCAGTGGCTAAGAGCCCGCACTCCCAATGCAGGGACCTGGGTTCGATCCCTGGTCAAGGAACTAAATCCCACATGCTGCAACTAAGAGTTCGCATGCCACAGCTAAAGATCCCACATTCTGCAACTAGAGATCCCGCATGCAGCAATGAAGATCCTCCATCCCACGTGCCACAACTAAGACCCGGCACAACCAAATAAATATTTTAAAAAATTAAAGAAATAGAAAAAAATTAATAAAAAATTAGAAAACAATAAATGCTGGAGAGAGTGTGGAGAAAAAGGAAACCTCCTACACTGTTGGTGGGAATGTAAATTTGTACAGCCAATACAGACAACAGTATGGAGATTCCTTAAAAAACTGAAAATAGAGCTACCATATGATCCTGCAATCCCACTCTTGGGCATATATACAGAGGAAACCATAATTCAAAAAGATACATGCACCTCAATGCTCATTGCAGCACTATTTATAGTAACCAAGACAAGGAGGCAACCTAAAAGTCTATCAACAGGTGAATGGATAAACAAGATGTGGTATATATATACAATGGGGTATCAACCATAACAAAGAATGAAATAATGCCATTTGCAGCAACATGGATAATCATATTAAGTGAACTAAGTCAGGCAGAGAAAGACAAACATCATATGATATCACTTATATGTGGAATCTTAAAAAAATGATACAAATGAACTATTTACAAAACAGAAATAGACTCACAGACATAGAAAACAAACTTACGGTTACCAAAAGGGAAAGGGGGATGGGGGCAGGGATAAATTAGGAGGTTGGGATTAACATATACACACTACTATATATAAAATAGGTAACCAATAAAAACCTACTGTATAGCAAAGGGAACTATACTCAATATTTTATAATAACTTATATGGGGAAAGACTCTGAAAAGGAATATATACATATGTATATGTATAAATGAATCACGGTCCTCTACACCCAAAACTAACACAATATTGTAAGTCAACTATACTTCAATTAATAAAATAAATTTTTTTAATTGTCTGATTTATTTAGATAATTTTCAACTAGGAGAATTTCAACTGAACATCAGAGAATCATTTTTTTTATTTTAAATGCATTACTATCTAGTGTAAGAAAACACACATTTTTGAGGACCTACTATGTTTTACACCTATGTCATTCTATCTAATGACAACACCATGAAGAAGATATTTTAATTTCAAATTTACATTTGAGAAAACTGAGCCTTAGAGGAATTACTAGCTAAGTAGTTTACACAGTATTTAATAAAAAGAACTTTAACTCAAAGATTTTGCTACTCTTTTTCTTTCTGTTATGCCCATCTAATTTTTTAAATAGAAAATTTGTAGTCATAGCCAATGTCACAAACCAAGTTCATGTACTAACTTACTCAAAAAAAATTCTAAGAATCAAATTAGAGTAGAAAACTGCCAATCATCTTAGATATATGTGATGTACTGTTGACAAAGAAGAAATCCATTTTTAATGCTTCAGCATATCATTAGGGAGACAAACTGACTGTGTGAACCAAGCCTGGCATTTATCTCTGAACCCAGATAAAGAGTCACTGAGTCGTGCTATTCCACGACCTTCTTCCTGACAGCCACTGACAATGTTTGTAATTACTTCAGCAGTCTTTTCAGTGTCATTTAAGCAGGTCTGTCTTTGCCTGTTCTGCTTTAATCTGGGTGGGTGGGGGCATGAGAGGGGGTGCAGGGGGGAGTTGGATGCTCCAATAGAAACATCTTAGATGTAGGGTCCTTATTTCTTTAAATTCCATGTTCTGTGGGTGTACCTGTACTTGATGGTCCATTTTTTAGCATCTGATCATGAAAAAGGTAAGAATTAACAATCTATTTTTAATATATGATCAAAAAATAATAAGTGATACCTTCTTCACAGTTTTTGCCCCTTAAGATTTCAAGGCAGGTAATAAAAATAAGACAGCTTGTAGAAGATAATACCTATCTCCTAAACTGGATCTCTACCCCAGATCTCTACCCCTGGATCTCTACTAACTTAAAGACGTAATATTGAAGACAACTTAAAGCACTGACAGTATGAGAGAGGATTTGCTCTCTGTGCTGCTTGGTAGATCCTAAAGTACCCACTGACAACTGACAACTCCCTGTGAACAGATTTGATCTGGTCCCTGTACATTACTAGACATGTACAATGGCTGGGTTCAGAACCTGCATCCACTAATTCTGTTGTCCTCACAAAACCATCACTAGGCAATATGACTAGAGAATTGCCTTTGCTGAGTAAATGTTGTTTCAAAGAAACATTTTATTGAGTAGATGCAACTTTGCTGTTAAGACAATCCTACCCACAGTATATGCCAAAATAATTCTCTCTGAATATCCTGATATCATAGAGATGACTTTTGTCTTCAGTGAGAATAAAAAGAGCTGACCACAAAATTCTATACAGGAAAAAGGTCTTTGTTTTCCATCATCTCATCTTATTAAAATCTATTGATTAGCACTTCTATAAATTGACCACTGCTATTCTCACTAGTGGCCCTAAGGTTCTGTATTTCTGAAATATTTAAGATTCAGTAGTGTTGATGCTATGTGCATTATTTTGGTTGTTTGTTTTTTTATACTATTAAGCCTTAATGTAACTAACAGAAGAAACTTTGCTTTGGGGGAATGGTAACTGGGGCAGGAGGTGGTCGGTGGGGAGTTGCTAAAGGTCGTCGTGAAGAGTAGAAAAGAGAATAGCTGTTTTTCATTGTAAGTTTTTCGATTCCGTTTGATTATTAATCATGTTGCATATATTACTTTTATTTTAATTTATAACAATTACAAATGTAATACTATGCCCCAAAACTTGACAGTGTAAAATATCTTATTTGATCTTCCCAATAGCCTTGTGGGCAGACACACATGTCTTTTCTTCCTTGTTCAATAACTAAGTATTTGATGTGGGAAAGTCGTTTAAATTCCAAGTATTAGCTCATCTAAGACATGAGGCTAATTTTACTTGTCCTATTGATATATAAAGCACAAAATTTTATACATCAAACTAGGTAATGTGGAACAATTTGAACATATGCAATGGATCTTTTTATAGCTATGGATCTTTTTATAGCTATAGTAATAAGCATTTAATACTTATTCATAATTTGTTATAAAAACAGTCTTTAAGCATGGCTGTTCTGTCTTGTTATGTGGAAACCCACTGAAAATGATATAAGATTGTTTGTGATTTTATTGACCTCATCTCAAACTTTGATCCTATACAAGAAACTGCTATTGTCATTGGTAGTCATGACAGTTATTATACCCTGAATTTAAAAGGCAGTCACTACATTCTACATATGCACAAAATAATTACTTTATTATTATATATTTTAATAATCATTTTTATATACACTTTCATGGCTTTTTAAATTATTTAACATTGTGATAATAAACATAATAATTTTGTTAGCAATTTGAAATTAGAAACAAGATAAAAATTGAAGACCAAATTATATACTTAAACTTGGAGAATCAAACTATCCTTCTCTCTAATTTGTAGCTATTCTTTATATTATTGGATTTGAACATCTTTCATATGCTTCAGTTTATCTAATTGTGTGATTTCTTCTTTGTTTTAATTTTGAAGTGCTTAACAAGAATCTCTTATTTATTATTCTGTGGGAATGTCTAATCTTTATGTAAATATAGAAATTTTTCAGAGTATCTGTCCCCATTAGATTTTCATATAGTTTATTCTATTCAAATTGAAAAAATAACCTAAATATTTTTCTACACATGTTCATTGGATTGTTTGCAATCCAATCCAAAATTTTACTGTTCTCTTTTTCCCCAAATGATCCATCTCACCTGTATAAAATTATAATTATTATAACTAGCATAAAGAAAAAAAGTAAAAATGATTTGAAAAAGTAAATATAAAGTGAAAAATTAAAATAAAAATTAGAACTAGAGAAGAGAAATAATAAAGACAAAGAATATGAGGTAGATAATTTTATTCTCAATTCTTATGTGTTAATTTTAGTACATAAATATTTGATTATAAAACTAAGACAAAAATTTAAAAAAAAATAAAATAAATATAAAAAAAATTTCATGTCTTTTAAAAATGCTAAAATACTACAACATTAAAACTATTAAGAAAATAATGCTCATAATCTCACTATCATGTTTTCATTTTTTATTTTTATGATTTTATCCAAACGTTGACATGAAAACATCCGGAGTAAAACAGGTACTGTATGAACATTGACAAAACTTTACTTGTAACTGATTTTCCTTTAGTTCTAAAATGCTCTCATTTGGAAAGCTTCCCTTTGGGTATTTTCTGTAAGCTATTTGATTTTCTAGTAATCACAACCAAAATGATATTACAGAAATTAATCATTTCCTTTATTCATCTAAATATGCTCTAAACTTACAAACTGTTTATATTTTTATATTTATTTTTTCAATTAAATTGTGGCCACAATGAAAAGCAAATTTGTTTTTGTTTTTATTGTAATATAGTTGATGTACAATATTATGTTAGTTTCAGGTGTACTACATACATAGTGATTTGACATTTGCATATATTATATTTTTTTAGACTGCTTTATTGAGGTATGATTGACATACAAATAGCTGTACATATTTAATGTATACACACTGATTAAAAGAGATTTCTAAAAGAGAAAATGTACAAATTAAGGAAAAGAGAGCCCAAAGCCAGCACCTAGAGCATGGCAACCTATAGACGAGTTTAGAGGAAGAGGAGACAAAAAAATGAGTCAAAGAATAGGATCCACGCAGGAAGGAAGGAAACCTGGAGAGAGCTATTTCATGATGTCCAGAAGATTTTAAGGAAGAGGAAGTAGACAGCAAGTTCAAAGCTACTAAGAAGTCAAACAGGGGTGAAGAAATGATACTTTGATTTGACACCACGCTAGCTATTGGAGAACAAGAAAAAGGCAGTTTAGAGCAGAGAAGGGCATGCAAGAATTGTTGGAGACAACTTACCATGAAAGTTTTGCTGTGAAGGGCAGCAGACATATGGAACAATAATTGGTAGGGAAGTATCACCAAGGGAAGGTATTCTTTAAAATGGAGGATAGTGGAGCTTGATTTGCATACATTATTTTTTTAAGCATGAGAGCATGAACCTCAGAAACAAAACACTGAAAACTGCCAGTTCAAAACATAGTCATTTTTTATCTATTGCCTATATAAGAGTAAAATTTTCCAAATTTCCTCATTTTTATTTTAACGAAAAAAAATGGAGTTTTCGTTATTTTATTTCCTTGCTTCCATTAGTTTGTTTTTAATGACACATATCATTAAAAACATGCACATGTTTTTTAAAGTGTCTTTAAAAGTACAAACTAAGCAGAAATAAGTAGAACAAGAATTTGAAGTAGCTCTTTATGTGCTTATCCCATCACCTTGCCAGAAGTTCTTGATGTTGCCAATTTATTCCAGACTTTTTCTATCCATGTACAAATGTAGGAATTGTGTTATGTCTGACTGTTTATTAAAGGTATATCTCTCTGGAAAGGAAGATAATAAAAGAAAATGAATTAATGTTAAATGAACATCTACTCTGTGTTACTGCCAATATAGTTCATCATTCTATAATGTCATTTTTACTTGAATTTTTTTGGAAAACCTGTATATTAAAACAAAAATTATGTGTTATGGAATAGAATACAAAATATACATGTTTTAAATAGAGGAAGTAATGAGAATTTAGAAAAATTTCTTGAGTATGGGACATTTTGGTGATAAGGTTTATTCAACTTATCACCCAGACCCCCTTATCACCTTCGTTGTCTATCTGTAGGGTCTATTCATTAAGAAAAAAAGCTATGTTTATGCCAAATAAAATACATATTTTTATATCTAATCCACACAATAATAGTGAGGTAAATAGATATTATCATCCCTATAAAAATGGAGTTTTCATCAGAAGGAATGCACATCTACTGAAAAAGAAAGTAATGTTAGTATTAATATTATCTAACAGCAAATATTTATTATCTTAGTGCCAGTCACTGTTCTAGGTGAAGGAAATAGAGCAATGAACAAGACAAGAAAAGTTACTATTCTAATGGAACTTACATTCGAGTGAGGGGAGGTAAGTAGTAAAAATAAATGAAGGAAAGCATTGAGGGTGATATGTACAATGAAGAGAATTTCAGTAAGCTGATGTGACGCAGTTTGAATTTTGAATTAGCCAGTCATGAAAGGTCTCTTAGATGAGGTGACAGGAAGTGGCATGGGGTTGAGCATTCTAGGGGGACAGCAGAGCTGTCACAGTTGTCTTCAGATGGAGTGAGCTTGGAATGCCAGGGTGAGAAGTGTAGCATGAGGTACCAGGGACTGAAGAGGCTGGACACACAAGGATTTGTAAAAAAAAAAAAAAAAAAGTGAGACGTATGGGATTTAAATGTGTTGGCAAGTCGTGAAACGATTTTAAGCAGAGGTATAGTATGACGTGACTACTCCTGATTTAGATTACTCTCCTCTGTGGAAAATGAATCACGGGAGATCAAGATAGGTAAGAGGATGTGTTAGGAGCCTATTGTAGTAAACCTATCAAAAATAATGGTGACTGAATTTGGGTACCCAGAACAGGGTCCAGTGATTCTCCAATCTCAAGATGAGGGTAAAGCATAGGAGAAAAAGGACCAAAACAGGAGATCTGCAAGTGAAAGAATTAAAATAGGACAGATTGAAAGTTGAGCTGATTATTATTATTATTACTGTTATAAATTCATTGGAAGCATTCATTGAGGGGAGCCAAGAAATGTTCTGAGTAGTGTCTCATACATTCTTTATACCATCCCCATGAGGAAGGCACTGTCATTACCCCCTTATACAGCAAGTATACAGAGGCTCAAAGTGGTTAAGTAAATTGTTTGACTTCCCACTAGTAGTACAGGGCAGAGACAGAATTCAAACCTGAGCAGACTGACACCAGACCTACATTCTAAAACTCTCCCTTAACAACCTCCAAATGGTGATGGAGATAGACCATGGGGCAGATGGAGCTCTATGTTCCAGAAGGCATATAAAGATCAGAAGGAAGGGTGTTCCTAGGCACAAATATGGCAGAGCACATATGCCCTGAAAACTTTGGATATAGTGGCTATGCACATATGTAAAGAGATCTATTTGACCAAGACCACATGCTGCCATGGCAAATGAATCTATGAGAATTGAAAGATACTGAGGAAGGAAGACTTCCTCTTCTATTCTGGACCCAGGAAAGCTCTGCCAGACAGTACCTCTGAAAGACTCTTAGGTCAATCAAACTCTTTCCTTCATACTATGTCATCAGTTTTAAATAGTGATGAGTGCCTTGACCACTGCAGATCAGTGGACAGACCAGGAGTTTAAGACTGAGGTGACCAGGATCCTGCGTTTTAACAGTGAAACTTCATGGTTGAAAGCACTGAGCATGATTCTTCAAATGAGAAGATTATCCAGTTTTCCTCTACTTGTAGGGAATAACCATAGCTAAATATTTTCTCCACCAGTAAGTTTAAAATATAGTTTTTAGCTAAATTAGTCTAGTTAGGTCCCTCACAACAGTATACTACCTCTTCAAAGGATGTGGAATTGTGCCATGATTTGAAGTTATTAAGATAATTTACTATCTCTTAAGTCACATTACAAAGAGAAGTTCCCCAAAATATAGCGAACAAAAGCAGCAGTATTGGAACAAAAATTTGGTTTCCTGTTTTTTAATGAGATAATACAGATTTGAATTTATAATTGTCAGCATTCATCTTAATATCTGGCATTTTATTTTAATCATACCATAATTACCTAATCCCCAAAAGATCATCAGAAACAAATACAAATGGAAGTTTCCTTTATTGACAGTAATCTACCATATTGCAGAATGAATTGTTCCCCCCCGAAAAAACATATATCCTAACCCCTTGTACCTGTGAATGTGACCTTATTTGGAAATATGGTATTTGCAGATATACTTAAGATGTATATTAAGATGAAATCATCCTGGAGTAGAATGGACCCTTAATCCAGTGTAACTGGTGTCCTTCTAAGAAGAGACAAGACACAGAGAGAAAAGAACATCTAGTGAAGTCACAGATACACAAAAGGAGGAAGGCCCATGTCACAATGGAGGCAGAGATTGAAGGTACACTGCTGCAAGCCAAAGATTGCCAAGGATTACCAGCAACAACCAGAAGTTAGAAGACAGATAACATGTCATGCTGACTCCTCGATATCAGACTTTTGACCTCCTGTGAGAGAATACATTTCTATTGTTCTAAGCTACTCAAGTTTGTGGTAATTTTTTATGGCATTCTCAGAAGACTAATGCATACTGGTAAAGAAATCATGAGAGATTTCACAAAATTTCAAACCACATTATGACCCATGTCAGGATAGAAATCACTTCCATTTTCACTGATCTTTAAAGATAAAAATGAAATCAATTTTACTCTTTTTTTCAGGATGTTAGAAATGAATCTTTTCTCATAGTTATTTCAACTCACACAAACCCCTAAGAAATATTACTTAATTTATAGTTTATTCAGTTTAATATCTTGTATCCTGCTTATACTTGTTTGGGAGCATGGTTTCCTCCCTAGATCCAGTGAGGTGTTAGTCTTAATGTTCTCAAGAAATAAATCATCTTCTAGGTCTTTCAAAGTGTTCAAATAAACAAAGTCAATAGGAAAGAATGAAAGCAATTTGGCATCTCACTTCTCCATATGTCCACACCTCTTTCCCATCCTCCTGCCTTGAACATTATAATCAGACAATGGTAATCTAGCACCTAGAGTCCTGTTTACAAAATAGTGTTCAGAAAAATAAACAGTCCAGATACCTTCAAAAACGTATATGATAAAGGAGAGGTTGTCTTCAGTGGGGAAGTGGAGGGGAAGTTTCAGAAACCTACTCATTGAAAAGGGTTCTAAGGAAAACTTGTGAAGCTGGACACTGCATAGGGGAACGAGTATTGAAAATTCAGGCCACCAACAAAAGAAGTGAATTTTTTGCCATCTCAGAGGCCCTTGGTCAACTTCCTGCTTTGCCCAAGCAATTCAGTTTCTTTGAAGCATATCCATGGAGAGGAAGTGTTTAAGGAATAAGGAGAGGTGTTCTGTGAGAGGACCACCATAGTTTTGCATTGCTCAAGCACACAGCACTCAAAGGAAATCTAATCAAGGACCAGCATCAGTGGCTTCATGGATCTGGCACTGAATATTAATCTTACAGCTGCTGCACTGATTTCTGCAAGGGCTTTCCCAAACCAGACACAAACCCAATCTAACAGGAAAATGTCAGAAGGAGAAAAGACAGGAGGTTCCTCTTTCGCTGGTACCTGTGAAGGTCTTTATACACCATCTTCAGTATGTACCTAATAGTGTGAATTGTGTGACAAACTTTGTAGGTAGTAGCACTCAACATTTTTTTCCTACTACAAAATACTCATACTACATTGTCATTGTCATCATTCCCAATTTAATAGCCATTATTCCACCCTTTTCTTCCTCACTTAAGATGGTATCTAAAGGTATCTTACCAAATGTGAGAGCAACATTATTATAAATCTACTCTGATTTAAAAATGTTACCTGAAAACTTTAGGGATTTTACTGTTATTTTATGCAAATTTCAAATGAGATAGCTCACTATTAACTTTGACACAACAGTCCGCTATGATGTCAAGCAGTTATTAACTAGTCTGAGATTGCTGCTCAGCTGGTTAACTAACCTCTTTGTTAAAATCTTTAAACATATGAGAACATTTTTTTTTAACCCAGAAATTCACATGAAGACATTCATTTATAATTAAAAGAGAAAAGGGTTCATTGATAATGACTAAAACTCTAATATGAAATGAATTATTTATAGTCAAATTAAGTGGTTAATATAAGCATAGGTATATGCAATAAATTACAAAAAATTCTTAGAGAATATAAAATGTGAAGCAAGGCTTAGAAGATGAGCAGCTGCCCACTAGGTGGACCAGTAGGGGAAAACACTGCTCATAAATGTATTAGTATGCACAGAGATGTGCTATCATTCAGAGGACTACATAGTTCTCAATGACTGGAGCATGGGGACTTTTTATTGTGGGTGGAGGCTTGAACTTAGAGAATTAGGAAGATAGTGGAGAGTCTTAGAGTCCACGCTAAGGAGCTGTACTTTCATCCTGTAGAGAATGGAGGTTGAGTGAGGAGAGTTAGATTAGGGAGACGAGTTAGGAAACCATTGAAATTATTTAGGTGGAAGATGTTCCAGCAAAGACTGCAGCACTGGGGAGGAGAAGATGAATGAATTGTAAAAGTGTTAAGTTGTAATAGACAGGAATGGGTCACCATTTGAAGACAGAAAAAGAAAGGGGGAAAGGGGAAATTGAGGATAAATCCAGGTTACTGGATTGGGTAACTGAAAAAATGGTGGTGGTTTTCAAAAATAATCATTTATTTAATCAATGGATATTTATTGAAAACTTAATATGTACCTGTACATATTAACATGTGCAGCCCACACATTTGATAAAACATGAGAAGAGGGGTAATATTACATAACAAGTCAAAATATAGTCTCTAGATTCAGAAGGACTGAGTTCAAATCTAAGGTTTATGTGTGATATTTGACTAGCATTTTACTTTTCTAAGTCTCACTTTGCTTATCTATAAAATGGAGTATGACAGTCATGGACCTGCCAGCTGCAAGGAATGCAGTTTTTTAACAGCCTTAGCTGTGGGCATATTAGGATCTGCTTCAACTTTTGAGTAAGTGCATGCGCTCCCTGGGCAGCGCCCTATAAGACTGTGTGGTACTAGCATATACGTATAGACATACAGTTCAGGGGAATGGAATTGAGTCCAAAAATAAATCCTTACATTTATGGTCAATTGATTTTTTTTTTTTTTTTTTTTTTTTTTTTTGCGGTACGCGGGCCTCTCACTGCTGTGGCCTCTCCCGTTGCGGAGCACAGGCTCCGGACGCGCAGGCTCAGTGGCCATAGCTCACGGGCCCAGCTGCTCCGCGGCATGTGGGATCCTCCCAGACCGGGGAACGAACCCGTGTCCCTTGCATCAGCAGGCGGACTCTCAACCACTGCGCCACCAGGGAAGCCCTGGTCAATTGATTTTTGACAAGGATGACAGAACAATTCAACGAAGGAAAGAGTAATATCTTCAACTAAGACAACTGGATATCCACATGCAAAAGGGTGAAATTGAACCCCTACATCCCACCATACATAAAAATTAACTCAAAATAGATCAGAGAACTGAATGTAATAACTAAAATTATACAACTCGTAAGAAAATAAGCATGCGGTATGTGACCTTGGGTTAGGGAATGGTTTCTTAGTTAAAACACCAAAGTACAAGTAACAAAAGAAAAAAATACATAAATTGTACTCATCAAATTTAAAAACTTGTGTTGTAAAGGATACCAAGCAAAAAGTGAAAAGACTTCCCACAGAATGAGAAAAAAACATTTGCAAATCATGAATCTGACAAGGGACTTCTATCCAGGATATGTAAAAACTCTTACAACTTGACAATAGAAAGACAACTCAGTTTCAAAATACAAATCATGCATCTGACAAGGGATGTCTATTCAGGATATGTAAAAACTCTTACAACTCAACAATAGAAAAACAACTCAGTTTCCATTTGGGCAAAGGACTTGAGCAGACATTTCTCAAAAAAAGACAAGCAAATGGCCAGTAAGTACAAGATTTTCATAAGGGAAAGGTAACTCAAAACCACACCCACTAGTGTAGTTATAATTTTTTAGAAACCAGATGATAAGAAGTATTGGTGAAGATGTGGAGACATTGAACACCCCATACTTTACTGAAGGGAATGTAAAATTACACTTTGGAAAACAGTTTGCACTTCTTCAAGATGTTGAACAAAGAATTACCATATAATCCAGCAATTCCATTCCTAGGTATATACCCAAAAGAAAAGAAAAAATGTTCACGTAAAAACTTGTACAAATGTTCATACCAGCATTATTCACAATAGATCAAAGGTGGAAAAGCCTAAATGTCCATTAATTGATGAATGAATAAACAAAAGTGGTATGTCCATACAATAGAATATTATTTAGCAATAAAAAAATGAAGCACTGATACATGCTACAACATGGATAAATCTTGAAAACATTATAATAATTGGAAGAAGCCAGTCATGAAAGACCACATATTATATGATTCCACTGAAATAAAATTTCCAGAATAGATAAATCCATAGGGACAGAAAGTAGATTTGGGTTTTCCAGGATCTGGAAAAGAGGGAACTCAGAAGCCAGTGGGATGCTGAAAATGTTCTAAAATTATATTGTGGTGATAGTTGCACAATTCTGTCAATATACTAAAATCTGCTTAACTCTACACTTTTTTAAGGTGTACTGCATGATGTTTTAATATACACATACATTGTGAAATGATTACCACAATCAAGTTAATTAACATATCCATCACTTCACATAGCTAACCTGTTTTTTTTTGTTGTTTTATTTTTTGTAAGAACAGTTAAGATCTACTCTCAGCAGGAACTTATGGTTACCATGGGGGGAAGGGTGGAGGGGAGGGATAGTTAGGGAGTTTGGGATTGACATGTACACACTGCTATATTTAAAATGGATAACCAACAAGGACCTACTGTATAGCACAGGAAACTCTGCTTAATATTATATAGTAACCTAATCGGGAAAAGAATTTGAAAAAGAACAGATACATGTATATGTATAACTGAATCACTTTGTTGTACAACTGAAACCAACACAACATTGCTAATCAAATATACTCCAATATAAAATTAAAAGTTAAAAAAAAAATCTACTCTCAGCAAATTTCAAGTATACAGTATAGTATCATTAAGTATAGTCATTATGCTGTACATTAGATCTCCAGAATTTATTCATCTTACATAACTGAAACTTTATATTCCTTGACCAACTTTTCTCCATTTCCCACCTTCTGACCCCTGGCAAACACCATTCTATTCTCTGCTTCTATGAATTCAACTGTTTTAGATTTCACATATAAGTAAAACCATGCAGTATTTTTCCTTCTTTGCCTGGATTATTTCACTTAGCATAATATTCTCTAGGGTCATCCATATTGTTGCAAATGGCAAGATTTCCTTCTCTTTTAAGGCTGCATGATATTCCATTGTGTGTACATACTTTATTTTCTTTATCTTTTGTATGTCGACACTTAGTTTGACTCCACATCTTGTGTATTATGCATAATACTGCAGTGAACATGGGAGTGCAGGTTTCTCTTCCAGTTACTGATTTCATTAATCTTTGGGTATATACAGAGAAGTGGGGTTGTTGGATCATATGGTAATTCTATTCTTAATTTTTTTGAGAAACTTCCATATGATTTTCCAAAATGACTGTACCAATTTATATTCCTACCAAAAGTGTACAAGTGTTCTCCTCCACATTCTCACTAGCACCTGTTATATTTTATTCTTTTTTTGCAATTTTGTTTTTTGGGTTTTTAACTTTTTTTGTCTTTTTTTTAAATTAATTAATTTATTTATTGGCTGTGTTGGGTCTTTGTTGCTGAGCACAGGCTTTCTATATTTGCAGCGAGCGTGGGCTACTCTTCATTGCAGTGTGCGGGCTTCTTGTTTTGGTGGCTTCCCTTGCTGCGGAGCACAGGCTCTAGGCACGTGGGCTTCAGTAGTTGTGGCACACGGGCTCAGTTATCATGGGCTGTAGAGCACAGGCTCAGTAGTTGTGGTGCACAGGCTTAGTTGCTCCGCAGCATGTGGGAACTTCCTGGACCAGGGATTGAACCCGTGTCCCCTGCATCGGCAGGCAGATTCTTAACCACTGTGCCACCAGGGAAGTCCCTGTTTTATTCTTTTGATAAAAGCCATTTTAACAGGCATGAGCTAATACCTCATTGTGATTTTGATTTGCCTTTCCCTGATGATTAGTGATGTTGAGCACCTTCCTATACATCTGTTGGTCTTTTATATATCTTCTTTTGAGAAATGCCTATTCAGTTCCTTTGCTCATTTTTTAATTGGATCATTTTTCTTCCTATTGAGTTGTTTTAGTTCCTTATATATTTTGGATATTAACTCCTTATCAGATATACGGTTTGAAAATATTTTCTCTCATTCCTTAGATTGTCTCTTCACTCTCTTGATTGTTTCTTTTTCTGTGAAAAAGCTTTTCAGTTTGATGCAATTCCATTTCTCTATCTTTACTTTTGTTGCCTGTGCTTTTTTGATCATATCCAAAAAATCGTCACTCAGACCAATGTCAAGAAATTTTTCCCTGTGTTTTCTTCTAGGAGTCTTACAATTTCCAGTCTAATGTTTACTAACTGTGCACTTTAAATGAGTAGAATATCAGGTATGTGAATTATATGCTAATAAGGCTGGTTTTTTAAAATCCATTTTAAGAAAAGAATGAGTTGATGGCTTGTAAAAGATCATACTGTATTTTAATGTACAAAGTGAGAAAAAATAATTTAATCATTATGTATTCCTAAGGCTGCCATAACAAAATATCACAGACTCAGTGGCTTAAAACAAGAGAAATTTATTGTCTCACAGTCTGGAGGCTAGAAATTTGAAATCAAAGTGTCAGCAGACTTGGTTCTTTCTGAAAGCTCTAAGAAACTTTTCCACGTCAATCTCATTGTTCCTGCCAGTTGCAGATAATCTTCGGCATTCTGTGGCTTGTAGATGCATCACTCCACCCTCTATCTTGATCTTCACATGGCCTTCTTCCTCTCTGTTTTCACATGGCCATCTCCCTCCTCATCTCTCTGTCTTCTATTCTTATAAAGACACCAATTATATTGGATTTGGGGCCCATCCTAATGATCTCCTCTTAACCTAACTAGATCTGCAAAGGCCTTGTTTCTAAATAAGGTCACATTCATAGGTACTGAGGATTAGAATTTCATTATATCGTTTGGGGGGACAAAATTCAACCTCATAACAGACTGTAAGTTATTTCAGTTGATTCTCTTATCTAGGCCCTTGTTTTGAATAGTTTAGTGTTAGGAACTAAGTAGGTACTAAATAAATATTCATTGACTGATTAAACCATTCAATCTGTATAGCTGTCTACATTAATTTGAAAGACCTTTAGGGATAGAGTCTATAATCTCACTTGAATTTATACCCTAATGTTTAATTAAAGGAGTACTTCCTTCTAATCAAAGGCTTTGCATTTTCATTCTTTGCCAAAATAACTGGCTAATGGATTGTTTGCTGAATTGATCCAATCAGTCATTTAAGTGGAACCCTGTTAACTGGTCAACTCAGTCAAAATGATCTTGAATTTAGTCATGTTGACTCAGCCTCTTTTAAAACAATTTAAGCTAATTTCCTCTTGCTTTGTCCTCAGGTAAAAATGAAGAATGTTCTCATAATAACCCTTTATCCTTCTAATATCTAGGCCAAACAATCCCAAATTCTGTAATCCCTCATTCAAGTTCAGATATGGATTTTTAAGGCATTCCAAATACATAAGAAACGTGCATTTGATAATTTTTATTCTAAGAGCAACTAAAGCTCCTTATTATTGCACAGTCTTATGTACCTATGTCACTACCTTAAAAAGAAAAATACACAAAAATGTCAATTAGACTTCTTCAGATATCTGATGCTTGCTGAAAGGATTTTTACTGTGGATCTTATGCTATTCTTTAATCTGTATTACATACACAATTTTCTTGAAATTTTTTCTGTGGTTAAAAGGTATAATCATCTTCTATAGTTAAAAAGCATACCTTGGAACTACAAAAAGTGAAATATTTGCATTCAGGTTTTTCCTGCTTTTTATTATAAACATATACCTTCATTGAAAATTCCAGAGGTAATTGAATAAAACATACTTTAAAATTCACTTTAATTATTAATTATTTTTCAAAAGGAAATTACATCTAACTTCTCTGTTCACATATATTGAATTTTGATGCAACACAAGAAAATATATCATGGATGATCCTTCTACTCTTTGTATATTTATATTACTTCCTGGGTTTTCACTGCACCTTTACGTTTCATTTTGAGTAGATTAGACACAAAATAAATTTGAGTATTAGGCATGAGGTGTATGTTGTTTGCGGGAAACTGTTTTACTAAATACATTCAGAACCATAAAACTCTTTATTGATTCAGGTTCATTTACAGAACAGGAAGTGTAAATGGAGCCAATAACTTTAAGGGCTGTAAATGGCTTTGAAGAGTTTTATAAATGTATAGAAAAATATTTAAATGTATTTCATGTTGTTTCTGAGAAACATTTTATAATTTGGAGAAATTAACCATGAGAAAGAATTTTGTTTCCCTAAATAAAAAGTTTTTTTTTTTTTTTGCAAGTGACATGAAGAAAAGATTTAGAACAATTTTTGTCTTTATTTTTACTTCCAGTCCTGTGGATTGGGAGTCTCTTCCAGGTCTGGATATCCTTTGACTCTGTCCCTATCTCTGCCTTCTGGATTCTGTTCCTAGCTCCATATCTATCCTACCTTCTTCCATGGTTCTCAACTTAATTCTCTTACAGTAACAAGCCAATTATAGGCTGACTTCACTAGTGCAACTTATTGTGCTGAATACTGGAGCCATTTGCCTAGATTAAAAGAGGGGGTGGGGAAGATTAATATAGTCTATTAATCTAGTGATTGACGGTCTCATAAAGCACAATATACAACCTACTACCTTTTACTAGGAAATAGACTTAAGATTTACATTTTTTCTCCTAATATAAGCAATAAGCTCATGTTGTATGTGCAGTTGTTATTAACAATGTCCATATGAGTTATCCAGTTCTCTTAACAGTAATAATAATAGCCAACATGTATGAAGCATTTAGTAGAATTACTGTTGTGGCAATTCACATGAGAACCAATAAGGGCCTTATAAAATTTATGTTAGATACAATTATGTCCCATCTCCTGAAATGAGAGTATTTTGAAAGCAGAGATCATGACTCACTCATCCCAATATTTTCAGTGCCTAGAAAATGTCTTCCAAAGGTAAAATTCAATAAATGTGTATTGTTTTGCTTCTGATTTTAATTGTATATATCACAAATAAAGTTGAAACCCTCCCAAGAGGGTACTCTCCCCTCCCAAGAGGTAATCACTATTATAAGTTTAGTGTTTAACTTTCCTGAAGATATTCTTATATTTTTCAATATAATAGATTATTATATCCATATACAACATGATATTGCTTTGGCAAGTAGTCAAACTTTATACAAATTATATCATATAATAGATGTTATTTTATAACATTTTTGTCCAACATTACATTTTCAAAATATATCTATGTTGGATTTCTTTCAACTCTAGTTAATTGATTTTAACTGTGGCATAGCAACATTATTTGACTATACCTAAATGTTGAATTTTGTCAAATGCTTATGTATCTATTGATATAATTAAGCATTTTTTTCCTTAATCTATAAATTTGATGTGTTGTGTTATGATATATTTTTCTGGTGGTGAATCACCCTTTCATTCCAGGAATACATTCTAAATTCTATCTTGGGGACTTCCCTGGTGGTGCAGTGGTTAAGAGTTCACCTGCCAATGCAGGGGACATGGGTTCGACCCCAGGTCCGGGAAGATCCCACATGTTGCAGAGCAACTAAGCCCGTATGCCACAACTACTGAGGCTGTGCTCTAGAACCCGTGAGCCACAGCTACTGAGCCTGTGTGCCACAACTACTGAAGCCCGTGCACCTAGAGCCCGTGCTCTGCAACTAGGGAAGCCACCACAATGAGAAGCCCGTGCATCACAACGAAGAGTAGCTCCTGCTCACCACAGCTAGAGAAAGCCTGCGCGCAGCAACGAGGACCCAACACAGCCAAAAAAAATTAATTAATTAAAATATAAAAGTTAAATAAATAAATAAATAAATTCTATTTTGTCTGATATTAACATAGCTAAAATAACTTTCTATCTATTATCTTCAGAGTACTTACTCAACTATTTATTTTTTCATTTCTTAATTATCAACTCTTCTGTATGTTCTGTTAATAGTAACATATTTTAGTCCAGTTTGATACTAGAGGTATTTTAATAGGAGAGTTTAATATGCTTACACTTGTTGTGATTGATATATTTGTCTGTATCTCTGTTTTCTATCTTTCACTTTCCAATTACCATGTTGTGTTTGCATCTTTAATATTCTTCATTTATAGATTTTTAATGCTTTCTAATGCTTTTTTAATTTCTATACAAATTTGGAAGCTATTGATTTCTTTTCATAGTAGTTACTTTAAATTATTGCCATTAAAAACTTAGTTTAAAATTTTCTTAGGTGAAGAGGCAAGCCAAAACTTGGAGAAAATATTTGTAAAACACATATCCAAATAAGAACTTGTATTCAAAACATGCAGAAAACTTTCTAAACTCAAAAATAAGGAAACAAACAACCGAACTTTTAGAATGTGTAAAAGATCTAAACAGAAACTTCACCCAAGAAGATATACAGATGGCAAATAAGCAAATGAAAAGATGCTCAACATCATAAGTCATTAGGGAATTGCAAACTAAAACAATACTACACACCCATTAGAATGGCTAAAACTCAAAAAAAAAAAAAAACCAAAAGACTGATAATCCCAAATGCTGGTGAGGATGTGGAGCAACAAGAACTCTCATCCATTGCTGGTGGGACTGCAAAATGGGTACAATCATTTTGGAAGACAATTTCTTACTAAGCTGAGCATAATCTTACCTTACAATCCAGCAGCTGTGCTCCTAGTTACCCAATTGAGTTAAAAATGTATGTCTGCACAAAAATCTGTGCATGAATGTTTATATCAGCTTTATTTATAATCACCAAAACCTGGAAGCAACCAATATGTCTTCAATAAGTGAATGGATAAACAAACTATGGTACATCTATACAATGTAATATTATTCAGTCATAAAAAGAAATGAGCATGCTCTCTTCAGCAGCACATATACTAAAATTGGAACGATACAGAGAAGATTAGCATGGCCCCTGAGCAAGGATGACACGCAAATTCGTGGAGCATTCCATACTTTTTATTATCAAAAAATCTGGGAACAATAGATGTTGGAAAGGGTGTGGTAAAAAGGGAACCCTCCTGCATTGTTGGTGGGAATGTAAATTGATACAACCACTATGGAAAACAGAATGGAGATTCCTAAAAACATTCAAAATAGAACTACTATATGACCCAACAGTCCCACTGCTGGGCATATACCCTAAGAAAACCATAATTCAAAAAGAGACATGTACCACAAAGTTCATTGCAGTACTATTTACAATAGCCAGGACATAGAACCAACCTAAATGTCCATTGACAGATGAATGGATAAAGTAGATGTGGCACAAATATACAATGGAATATTGCTCAGCCATAAAAAGAAACAAAATTGAGTTATTTGTAGTGAGGTGGATGGACCTAGAGTCTGTCATACAGAGTGAAGTAAGTCAGAAAATAAAAATGGTACTGATGAACCTAGTTTCAGGGCAGGAATAAAGATGTAGACATAGAGAATGGACTTGAGGACACGGAAGGGGGGGAAGAGGGGGAAGCTGGGGCGAAATGAGAGTAGCATTGACATATATACACTACTGAATGTAAAACAGTTAGCTAGTGGAAAGCAGCAGCATAGTACAGAGAGATCATCTCGGTGCTTTGCAATGGCTTATAGGGGTGGGATAGAGAGGATGGGAGGGAGGCTCAAGAGGGAGGAGATATGGAGACATGTGTATGCCTATGACTGATTCACTTTGGTGTACACCAGAAACTAACAGTATGGTGAAGCAATTAAGTTCCAATAAAGATCTATTAAAAAAAATAAAGAAAGAAATTAGCTATCAAGCCACGAAAAGATATGGAGGAACCTTAAATGCATATTGATAAATTAAAGAAGCCAGTCTGAAAAGGCTATATACTGTCTGATTTCAACTATATGACATTTTGGAACAGACAAAACTATAGAGACAATAAAGATATCATTGGCTGCCAAGGATTCCAAGGGAGGGATGTATAAAATGAATAGCTAGAACACAGATTTTTCAGGGTGGTGATGCTATTCTGTGTAAAACTAATGGTGGATACATGTTATCACGCATTTTTCAAAACCCCTAGAACTGTACAACACAAAGAATGAAACAATGTAGTTATTGACTATAGTTAATAATAATGCTTTAATATTGGCTCATTTACTGTAACAAATGTACTGCACTAATACAGGATATTAATAATAGACCAAACTCTGTGTGGGGATAAGGGTTAAGGGGTAAGAGTGAAGTAGGAATCTGGAATTCTATGTGCTATCAGTTCAATTATTCTATAAATCTGAAACTATTAAAAAAACAAAGTTTATTAATTATTTCTTAATTATCTCTGGTCATCTACATATATATGGCCTACTTTTGACAAAGGTGCCAAGTTAATTGAATGGAGAGATAATATTGTTTTCAACAAATGGTGCTAGAACATATATAAACAAAAAGGGGGGGGAGACCTCAACCCTTACCTAATAAGATATAAAATATTAACTTGAAAAGGGTCACAGACCTAAATGTATAACATAAAATTATAAAATTCTGGAAGGAAACATAGGAGAAAAATCTTCGTGATGTTAGGTTAGGCAATAATTTCTTAGTATGCAAAAAAAGTGAAAATCATAAAGCAAAAACTGCCAAATTGGACTTCATCAAAATACAAAATAGATTACCAGATGAACCACCTAAAGCTCTTTCCATTGGGAGGATTTTCCCTCACAGCTCTCTTTTAGGGTCACTCCTGAGCAATCCGCTTTCAACTTTAACCCACATAGGAAGTCAACTCATCCATAAATTATGTTAGACCTTTTCTCTTTCTCTTCTGATAACAAGAAACCTCCTATGTAGCCATAGGTGATGGATGACATGGAAGCCTGGGCCACTTGCTTTTGAAGCTTTCCTGCAGCTTCTGGCCCCAATCTCACTTCCACGTTATTAATGAATTGCATTGGGCTTTCCCAACATTATAACATGATGGTTCTGACAGAACACATTCCATGGGAGTCTGTTCTGATCACATGGTTATTTGAGTTTCCATCCTCAGAGGCTTCCTCTCAACCAGGGCTCAGTAGCATGCCAGAGGCTGTTTTTAAAATGGAGCATAATTTTCTGCAGTGGATGACATGGACTTACTCCAAAATTCTAGGAGTCTAGGTTATGATTTTCCTACTGGGGCTTACCTTAAATTCCATAGCATTTTTCTACCACATATACCATTAATATCATTAGACCTGCAAGGTTATGTGGTCCAAGTAGCAAAACTGCTTGCCCTGTATCTAGACCTGCTGCCGAACTCTGTTCTGCTCTGGGCTTAGCTTACTAAATGGATCAGAGTAATATTCTCAGGAGTGAAATATCCCTCCTCCAGAATGCAAAGAAGCCTACTAAGCATTGTGTTTCTTTCTCACTGATGGCAAAAGCCATCCAATTCCATGGTCCATATAGTTACTACTTCCTATAAATCTCTCAAAGCCTGAGATCTTTTCCTTGCTTAGTGCATTCTGTTCCACTGGTGTCCAATCCCAAGTCATTACTGATAAAAATTTAACTGTTTCACTGCTACATCATTCTAGGGGTTATCAGTACTCCACCTACCAGCAGTGATGGAGTTCTGTCATCTGGTCAATGAGTGACCCAGCTCTATTATCCTATTTTAGAGTCTGCTTCCTGGGACTATTTCTGGTTCCAAATTTTTCTAGGTCAGTATCCCTGGAAACAGACTCTGAGACAGAGATTTGCATGCTAAAGATTTTTGAGAAATGTTGTAAGAAAAAAGGAAAGCAAGCACTGTGCTGAAGGAGGAGTTGAACTGAGAGACAGTCACAAGAGAGAACTCAACAGATCCCATGAGATGTTATGGAGTTGGGATGACCCTTCAGAGTTGTCCAACTCTGAGGCAAAAAAAGCCAGAATTTTGTATTCCTACATCAACCAGTTGTTGGATATGGGCTGCCCCCAGAAAGGGGCCTAACCTTGGGTGAAGGAACAATTCAAATGATAGAGACTCAGCTTTGAGCCATGAACATCCAATACTCTGAACAGCTGTGGAAATTTTTCTAAAAAGTCTAAAGTCACCCAATAGTTCTATTTTTCTCAGATCACAAAGCTCATAGCCTATGCTAGCTACACACTTACTGCCCCTACTTTTGTTCTGAACGCACACACCAAAAAATGTATTTTATTTTCCAGTTAGTATATTACTGAATTTACTAGTTTGCTCAAAGTTTTTGCATGTGTTCCATCCCTTCCTGTTTAATAGTTCTTTTAGTATCTGACTGTTGCAATCTTCCTTAGTCTCTGTATGCCTGAAATGTCTTCATTTTGACCTCTGCATTAAATGGTAGTTCAATTAGGTATAAAATTTTAAACTGGCAGCTATTTTCCTTTAGCTGATTATATGGATACACATCTGACACATACTCTTACTGGGAAGAAGTTTGCTGTCAGTCTCATCATTCTTCCTTTGCATTTGCTGCAAGGTACTCTTTTCCTTTTGGTACTGTTACTAGATGTATACAGGAGCCTGTCGGTGTATTCCCCAGGTATCTAAAATGCTCTTTCATAGTCATATTTTTCATCTCTAACTCTGCTGCTTTCTGAGTGAATTATTCATTACTGTCTTCCAATTTACTAATTTCTCTTTGCCTGTGTCTAATGTAGAGTGTATTTCATCAATAGAGTTTTTAATTTCACTGGCTATATTATTCATTTTCAGGATTTTTAATTACTCTTTTTCACATCCAGCCCTTTTTTGCTTCATTTCATCCTGGGTTTTATTTCATTATTTCTTTGTTCTTTATGGATTTTATTCATTCATCTCCCTGAACTTCCTAAATATATTTATTTTAAAATATATATCAGTTGTTCTACTACATTAACTTTTATGAAATGAATTAATATAGAAAATTTTTATTTTCTTGATTACTTTCTCAGTATTAGGGTTTTTCCTCCCCTGGCTTTAGGAATTATCAGTTATCTGCAGAATTTCTTTCTCAGTTTTTTCTTCCATGTCCAGTTTTGTAGTACTTCTACCTGGTCCCCCAAGTCTCCCATAGCAAAGTCATATCCTATATTGAAGATTAAATGTTATGTAACAGAGACATCAAGAATTTTACAGTTTCTGTCACAAAGTCATCTTAAGGCTTGATTCCATTTCTGGTCACAAGGCTGTGTTTGTTTCTTCTGTCCCCCATGGCTTCATATAAGCCATATTTCTATGCCTTTTACTACAGGGGGCCTCCTTCCCCAGCCCCTGGTTTCAATTAGTGAGCTTAGCTCTTCTCTCCCACCTCACAGGGAGGAATTCACCTCACAAGCATGAACTACCAGGTTTTATACACAGCAACTGGCAGCCCTAGTCCTTCATCCACACCTCCACTGACCACCAAACATTTCTATTTTGTATCTATTCCACAAAGATGTTTACTTTGCTTCATTTTATTGTTTTTAGCACAGCTAAATCTTTTTAAATGTTTGTGTTTAAAATTTTATCTATTATTTTATATTTGGAACAGAAGTGTGCTTCAAAGTGTAAATTTACAAGGCCATCTTGTATAAAACTCGATAAACATTTATTTTCAAATATTTGTTGAATGAATAAATGAAATGTTCTTTGCATTCTCAAGAGTCCCTCTGAGCCTTTGTTTGTGCTGTTCTCTCAACCTAGAATGAACTTTGCCTCTTTTCAATCCTACTCATTGTTTAAATATTATCTCCCTTACAAAGATTTCCCCAATGACAACATGCCTTTCACAAAATTAATTATGCTCACTCTGTTTTCTCATTGCATTTATTCCAAACCTCTTTTATAGCCTATTTCAGATCATAAAACAGTTATTTTTACTTCTGCCTCCTCAACTGATTGCAAAACTATATCTTATTTAACTCCGAATGTTTGGACCTTACACAGTAGACTGCATTTTTATGTTTTCAAATATTTGTAAAATGAATTACTGTGAATTACAGACCAAGAGAATATACTATTTTAATCACTAAACTTTCTTTATTTCAAAATGTGAAAATATTTTACATTAATCAAAACAGTGTTAGGACTATTTTATGTGTTACACCAGTATGTTGGGGAAAATTTGTGCTTTAAATTTTACAACGACTGATATAATCTTTAAAAGAAAAAAAAAAGTGTAGCATAAAAAAATTTTCCTGTGCAACTTTAGGAACCTTGGCCTAGACTCGTGAGGGAGAAGGACTATGTCTTAAATGTCCTTTTATCTCTAATCCTTGGCATGGCAACTGGCACAAAGTAAACCCTCAAAGAATGTTGTTGAACTAAAATGCAAAACCTTTCCCTATTGTGAGTAAATTGTCTTATTGTTATTTGTACAATGTTTATAGAGCAATATAGCAACAGCTACTATTAATGAAGATCTTACTATGGGCCAAATACTATGTTAGCTATTTAAATTCAGTATGATGTTTAACCTTTTTAAACAATTGAAAAAGGTATTTAATAATGAATAATATTAAATAATCACATTTCACAGATAAAAACTTTTTAGTTCAGAGAAGTTAAATAACTTGTCTGAAGTTACATAGTAAGTTTCAGCAATACTAAGATCTGAACACTGGTGGGTCTAACTTCCGGTCTTTCCTCTCAATATTATATCTCTAAAATATGTATGCTATCTTAAATTCTTACTTATTTGCCTATCTTTCTTTATTTCTTCTCAGTAACATCCTTGTGAGATTTTATGTTTACTCTCTGGGCATAAAACTTTACTGTAAATAGAGGTGAAGAAAGGAGAAGGAAAGCAAAACTGTTCTTCAGTTTAGGAGGCTGGCAGTTCTGTGGTTTTAATTTTTTTCCTATATGTATGAATAATTATTTAAAATTCCCATCTAAGTAGGAATAGACAGGTACTCACACATGTGTCCCTGGAAGATAGACAAAGTACCCTGAACAGAAAATTTGATGGGGAGGAAATGGAAACTAGATGTAGAATCTGCATCAGAAATGGCTCCACCCCTTCACAGCTGCAAAATCAAGTCTGTGGAGAGGTTTCTTGGAGACACAAGTCATTTGGGGTGGAGACACAAAATCATTCATCTGAGACAGAGAATGAGAGAGGGAGGGAGAGAGAGAGCTCACCATTGACAGAGAACAGCAAATAAGCTAGAATAGACCCTTGCTAGTAATTACGACAATAAGGAGTGTCATATGCTAAGCACAATAAACTTCTTTATATTATTCCACTAAAGGACATAAGAGGATTAAGTATTCACTAGTTAACTTGCTATCTCAGTTATGGACTCTCCAACTGAGGGATTTTAATTTTTACGAATAAAGGGATGGTTTCGCAGAACAGTCCACCAGGGTGAGAAATGAGGCCACCCTTCTACACAGCCTTATTTTCCATGCTTCTGTGGAATTCAGCAAAAGCCTCAGTCTCTAGTGAAAGGTTAGCCCTTATTCTGATAAGCTCTAGACTGTCTGAGCAGTGAACATTTTAAATCAGCATAATTATACTTCACATGGCAATAAACACTTTCAGTTTAAGTGTGCATAATTTGTCTCTTTGTCTGATTCTCTTTGTTGCATTAGTTTTTTCTCCATGGTAAGCATAAAATAACAGGATTTGTGATGATTCCCTAGAGATTACTCTTCTCTCTCTCTCTCTCTCTCTCTCTTTTAAAAATGCCTAAGTTGCTTTGTTTATTTTTTAAAAAAAGAAAGAAAAGAAAAAGAAAGTTGAAGAATTTTAGAGAAAAAATCTCATCTCCAGCCATTTGGTTTAGAAAAAATTTAGGCGGATTACAAATGTTAAAAGTTGTTCTTAGTGCAGGAAACCAGGTCTTCCAGTGTTTTTGCATATCTTCTAATTCCCTGTTCTATGGCCAGGCCTGAAGTTGGTCTGACTCAAGTTTGGTTGTCTGGCTTTGATTGGTATTCAGGCGGAGTGGTGAGTATGTAAGGCTCTAATCCCTGCAACACATGGTAATTTTTTCATTCTCACTCAGCCTCCACCTGTTCCATGGTCCAGTAGAGGACTGCAAATCCTATCAAGGGAGGGCAACACAACTAAGCCTGCCTCCCTGGCTTCAGTCCATCACATGTGCACTCGGGCTGCAGAGCACCCAGCCAGCTGCAGCCCAACGATCATGTTATCAGATGACGGATGGCTTCATATCAGGTGTTTAAACTGACGAGCTGCCCCGTCTGGGAAATGATTCAGGAAGTCTGGCCTTGCTTGATGAATGGGGAAAGTGACAATGCCAATCGCAGTGAACCCTGCAGCCTCCTGCTGCTGCCCCAACAGCCACAGTCGCATCTATCCCATTGGTTACTTTTTCAATTCTATTGTCACTCAGCTGAGGTTAGACCTACTGTCACTAAATTATACCATTAATCCAAATATTTTCCTTGCAATAACCTTTATAAAATGAATCCAGGCCTCCAACAGACTCATGGTCAGAATTAGAGGACAAGACATAGGATTTAGTCCAATAATTTTAGAGGTTGTTTCACACCACTTTGCATTGCCTGTTTTGAAGTAAAGATGGTTATTTTGGAGGGAACTGCATATTTTACCCAAAATCAAATCAGGATCCACTACAATGAGAAATGCAAGAGAGTTCAGTGTGTTGTGTATAGATCTGCATATATATCCCTCTGTAATATTAGTCCTCAATTACTGATTGGTGTCCCTTTGTGAACATTTGAAGGGTATTCTCAAAATGGCTTTTCCAAACTATCTTTATGAGATAATTTGTGATTTGGTAATCTGGTTTTAAAAATTAAAGTTTTTTTAGAATCTACCACTTTTGCTCAGTATGTAGGGAATATGTATGCGTAAGGCTAAATTTACAGACCATAAGACAAAATGGAAATTTCAACCAGTGGAATTGATTTCCCATCACGCCCTTGATGTTGTATTGTGGATACAGTCTATTTATAGATAGTATATCATACCAATTACTCATCATAGCAAATATTGAGTAATGGAGATATTCGAGCAGAATGCATGAACACTTCAGAAATCATTTTCTATGCAATATTTATTTTCATCAACAATTCCAAATGACAGTGAAAAACTCATGAGCCAAGCACCAATTGTTTTATTTTTAATTTAAAAACATATTGCTGTCCAGGTCTTTGATGAAAGTATTGCTTTGTCCACCCCTGTCTTAAGGCACATTTTTTTTTTTTCTTTTTTGCAACCAGGGACAGTGAATAAACAAAACAAAGGGAGAGTTTAATGGGAATGACAGCACAGCAGGTACATTTGTGATTTGGTATCATTTCAGTTTTCATCCAGGAAAATTGTCAACCATTCCAAGAATAAAAAATAAAATGCTATGTACTATATAGTATAACCTCTTTAAATTGGCAATTTGTTCCTGTTTGATAATTCATCCTTAAGCAAACCTCAACCGCTTGCTACCTGCTGTATTCATTAGCCTGTCCATCTTCCTATTCCCTGTAGAGTATGCGGAGCTATGATTGTTAGAAAACTGTTGTGCTACTGTGTATATTTGCTACTTAATACATGAATATATGTTTGCACGGATTTTTATGCAATTGTTTTAGAAAGATGAGCAAACATTTTTTTTGGACTGGAAGAGTGTTATTAATGTTTCTGGATGTTTTGCAACAAATCCATTTTAGATAAATAATGGATTACATACTGTGTCATATGCAGTAGAAAATTTTTTTTTATTCATCTATTGAGCATAACATGCAAAGCTCAATATAGAAACTACCAAATTTTAAGAGCAACAGCTCTCTGTATGTGGCACATTTGCAAATATGGGTATTTCAGGGTGCAAATTAAAATAGTTTGATGCACCATATCACACTTTCTCAATGAAAGGGAAACTTTCCTTGTGCTTACTATAAACACTTCATTTACACGTTTATTTGAGACTTTGTTAAATTAGATTGTGTAAACACAGGCTGTATAGCAAGTCAGATTTAATACACATGAGTTTTAAAACTGACTTGCATGCTGAACATAAAAAGTATAAAGGACTTCACCAAGATTTATTGATTCATGTCAAGGCATCATTACTTTTCAAAGTGTGAAAAATGATCATATATTTATGACCTGCCGACTGAAGCTGTTTTGTGAATTAGCAAAAGCTCTG
This sequence comes from Phocoena phocoena, assembly GCF_963924675.1. Lineage (NCBI taxonomy): Eukaryota > Metazoa > Chordata > Mammalia > Artiodactyla > Phocoenidae > Phocoena > Phocoena phocoena. The sequence continues at coordinate 37,397,114 of NC_089235.1, read as the reverse complement.
GAGAGGGGCAGCCTAATTGCATTATCATAGAATCAGAGATGGTTGTCAATTTCCCCCATTTAGCTTTTCTCCTTTAGTTTGTTAAAATGAAGGTGCCATACGTTGGTTGAATTCACTAATACCCTGATGAATGAGGTATTTTCCCAGTAGGCTCTCTACCAGTATAAACAGTGAATTAGGAATGATAGACCATCAATCATATCACCTTCAAACAGATCTCTGCCCTGAGGTTATTCATTACATATTAGGGCCACTTAAAAAGTTTTCACACAGGATTCACTGATGAAAAGACTTAAATCGTCCATAATCTTCGAAGTCTCCTTTGGAAGCAAGAATATGTGAAATAGGTTACTTTTTTCATTAACTCAGTTTTCATTGTCTCTTTCATTTCAATTGTATTATTTCTTATTTTTTTGTATTATTTCTTTTAAAAATATATATGACACTATTCACCTTATATTGGTTACTGTTCTTTAACAAATATCCTAATTATAAGATTGGATTCTACAGTTTGGTAGTCATTTCTTCTTTATATGATCACAAATTAAAGGTAGTTCTCAGAGAAATCCACATCAACTGAATACAAATTTCAGGCTTAAATAAATGCTCACTTACCTCTTATATTTTGGCATCTACAAGTTTAAGATGACCTGGTGATTTGTGCAGTGTTTTTTATGCAAAGTGTCAGAGCGTGCCCTCAGGCACCCATGTACGTTTCCCCTGGGGTTTTGTCCCTTTAATGGAAATTACGTGTATGCATCCAAGGAAAAGATTCCTCCCGAAGGGATTATCCTGCCTCAATGTGCAAACATAATTCTCATTAAAATTAATAGGAGTTGCACACATGCATCTAGAGAAGAAATTGACTCCTAGGTTCAGATCACCTCATTTTGTTTCATGCCAAGGATGACAGGGTCTGCCCTGAAGGTGGGCATGCTGCCAAACGTTGGAGAGTTCAGATAAGCAATCAGAACTTCGAACACTCACCTACACATGTATGAGGCTCTGCGATTTTTTTTTTCTTTGTAAGAGATTGTACAGGGAACCTAGCTAGATTCTTATTTGCTAACCTTTTTTCCAGCATTAAAATTATTTCCATTATTTCTTCTCTAGGGAGTTCAGGAAAACTGGGCATTGCTTATACTTGGTTCCTGGATTGAAGGTTTTGGATCATTTGCATTTATCAGAATCACTGGACCATAATATTTGTCTATTCTGTCCTTTTGTAATGCTTCAAAAATACCTCTTATTTGACTGGATAAGTGGTATTTAACTCCTGGTGTGTTTTAGGGCCTGAGAAATCAGCTTTTTATTCTAGGGAAATGCAGCTTTAATGCACACATTGCTAAACTAGTGTAAATTCAACCAAACAACATTTTTAGACCAACTGAATCTACATAATGGAAAAAAAAGAAGAGCAAACATAACATTCAATTAATTTGATCATTTCTGTTGAAAACATAAGTCAGCCCATAAAAAAGTATAACCCCACCCTTCGGAGATAATGTCTTATTGGATTAATTTTAAAAGTTGAATAATTTCAAAAACACGAGTATCACCACTCTGAAACATATCTGAACAAGAATTTCCAATTCTTCTCACTTATAAAGCCAGTATATTATAGGAAAAATATAAGTGCTTTAACTGATTTAGTTACATCAAGTAAACAATGTATTGAAATCTAAGGATTTTTTTTATCACCTTAGGAAGCAGATTATACAAACCAATTTTGACATCAACAAAATAAACCACAAATTTGCATTAATGAGAGATATGTGTATATAATGAGAAGACTTGGCTAGAAGATATAATAGATGCCTGTTATCACATCTCCTTAAAAGAAAAAAATTGCAGAAATTTAGCCACTCAAGTGACTGCATAAACAGGTAAATTAAACCTCTCCAATTTTCAGTTGCAATTAAACTGGCCAAATACATAGTTCACTGAATCATAAAATATTTCCAAGCAAAACCAATAAACCAAGTGCTGAGACTTACTTGTGTGTTTGGCACAGTTGCATCTGGAACCATTTTATATCTAAGTAACGACTCTGAGGATAAGGAAAGAACCTAGAAGGCAAATACAGGGAAGATGAGGTTAACTTTTTAATAATTCAACTTCATATTCCAAAGTAGATTTCAGGTTGTCAGTGACACTCTTATTTCCAGATTCTGTCCCTTTTACTGGATACACTTCCTTCTACCATCCTGTAACCTTTCATGGCCCCCAAAATTTCATTATCAGCCTTTTCTGTTCATTATATGCTCTCTTCTTTGGCTATATTGCACTTATGGCCAGGCTTCAGCTACCATTTTGGTACCAGAGACTCCCAAATTGATATGTAACATCTTAGCCATTTTTCTAAATTCTAAATCCTACTAAATTGACTACTTCAAACTCAGTGTGGACAAAGAAGAACTTTGCTTTTCCTTGAGGGTTATTTATACCTACTTGAACAATTCAGGTAAATAATGATGACAAAAGGAAACAGAAAAGCCTTGAAAATGCTATTTTCTCTTGTACCATGTTCTGCAGAACATACACTGTAAAACTAACTCTATATTCTGTGATAGAACACATCATTCTGAAAGAACTAAATAAATTATAAATGTTGTATAAACACAGTTATAATTACTTATTTTGAATGAATATGCATCTGCTTAAAATGATTTATTTCAAATTATTTGTGCAAGCTCTTTCTTCCTCCTCAAATTAAACTATCACCCAAAAATATGTATTTTTTGCTGCCATATATGCCCTCACTAAGGAAATGGAGAATTTCTTTGATATATACAAATATCTTTCGGCCATTCAGATAATGATTTCTGGATGTGTCTGAAATTGTTTCCTTTCATAGAACATATGAAAGCAAACTACATGTTTAACACTATATCTTTCAGTGTGTGTATAAACACTCTTTTAGTCTCTTGCTGATAAATAAATCAGCAAGTGTGAATGGGAAAGTATCTAAATACATAATTATCAAATTCATAAGTTAAATTCAGACTTATGCCAATAAAATTATAATATTCAAATGAACAAGAAGTACCTATGGGTTTAATTTTTCTCTTTTTGTCTTTTTTACCTTATATTCTAAATTCATAAAAGTAGCATATGAATATATATCAGTCAAAAAGAAATTCATACAATATAGTAACATATAAAAACAAACCCTCTTTACTACCAAATCCAACACCATAAAGGTAAACAAAATAGTATTTATCTTCCTGGTTTGTCATAGCCATAAATCTAGCACCTGAGAACAATCAATAGCACACATCTAAGTGTTCATTAAATATTTGCCAAATTAATTGATATCATTCCAGTTATTATTTTGTATAAATTTTCATATACATTCAACATTAATGTGAACATAATGCGACTAATATCCTGTGTTTTGTTGTTGTTACAAATCCATTTATCTCTTCATAAGCTTCCTCCATTTATCTCGTTATATATTTTTTTAACATCTTATTGGAGTATAATTGCTTTAAAATGGTGTGTTAGTTTCTGCTTTATAACAAAGTGAATCAGTTATACATATACATATGTTCCCATACCTCTTCCCTCTTGTGTCTCCCTCCCTCCCACCCTCCTTTTCCCACCCCTCTAGGTGGTCACAAAGCACCAAGCTGATCTCCCTGGGCCATGCAGCTGCTTCCCACTAACTATCTATTTTACGTTTGGTAGTGTATATATGCCCATGCCACTCTCTCACTTCGTCGCAGGTTACCCTTCCCACTCCCCATTCTCTATGTCTGCATCTTTATTCTTGTCCTGCCCTTAGGTTCTTCAGAACCTTTTTTTTTTTTTTTACTTACATTCCATATATATGTGTTAGCATACGGTATTTGTTTTTCTCTTTCTGACTTACTTCACTATGTATGACAGACTCTAGGTCCATCCACCTCACTACAAATAGCTCAATTTCGTTTCTTCTTATGGCTGAGTAATATTCCATTGTATACATGTGCCACATCTTCTTTCTCCATTCATCTGTTGATGGACACCTAGGTTGCTTCCATGTCCTGGCTATTGTAAATAGAGCTGCAATGAACATTGTGATAGATGACTGTTTTTGAATTATGCTTTCTTCAGGATATATGCCCAGTAGTGGGATTGGTCGAATGGTAGTTCTATTTTTAGTTTTTTAAGGAACCTCCACACTGTTCTCCCTAGTGGCTGTACCAATTTATATTACCACCAAGAGTGCAAGAGGGTTCCTTTATCTCCACACCCTCTCCAGCAGTTATTGTTTGTAGATTTTTTGATGATGGCCATTCTGACTGGTGTGAGGTGAGAGCTCATTGGAGTTTTGATCAGCATTTCTGTAATGATTAGTGATGCTGAGCATCCTTTCATGTGTTTGTTGGCAATCTGTATATCTTCTTTGGAGAAATATCTATTTAGGTCTTCTTCCCATTTCTGGATTGGGTTGTTTGTTTTTTTTGATATTAAGCTGCATGAGCTGCTTGTAAATTTGGGAGATTAATCCTTTCTCAGTTGTTTCATTTGCAAATATTTTCTCCCATTCTGAGGGCTGTGTTTTTGTCTTGTTTATGGTTTCTTTGCTGTGCAAAATCTTTCAAGTTACAAAGATTTCAAGTTACATTAGGTTCCGTTTGTTTACTTTTGTTTTTATTTCCATTTCTCTAGGAGGTGGGTCAAAGGATCTTGCTGTGGTTTATATCATATAGTGTTCTGCCTATGTATTCCTCTAAGAGTTTTATAGTTTCTAGCCTTACATTTAGGTCTTTAATCCATTTTGAGTTTATTTTTCTGTATGGTGTTAGGGAGGGTTCTCATTTCATTCTTTTATATGTAGCTGTCCAGTTTTCCAACACCACTTATAAAAGAGTCTGTCTCTTCTCCATTGTATATTCTTGCCTCCGTTATCAAAAATAAGGTGACCATATGTGCATTGGGTTATCTCTGGGCTTTATATCCTGTTCCATTGATCTATATTTCTGTTTGGAGTCAGTACCATACAATCTTGATTACTGTAGCTTTGTAGTATAGTCTGAAGTCAGGGAGCATGATTCCTCCAACTCTGTTTTTCTTTCTCAAGATTGCTTTGGCTATTCGGGGTCTTTTGTGTTTCCATACAAATTGTGAAATTTTTTGTTCTAGTACTGTGAAAAATGCCAGTGTTAGTTTGATAGGGATTGCATTGAATCTGTGGATTGCTTTGGATAGTATAATCAGTTTCACAATGCTGATTCTTCCAATCCAAGAACATGGTATATTTCTCCATCTGTTTGTATCGTCTTTAATTTCTTTCATCAGTGTCTTATACTTTTCTGCATACAGGTCTTTTCTCTCCTTAGGTAGATTTATTCCTAGGTATTTTATTCCTGTTGTTGTAATGGTAAATGGGAGTGTTTCCTTAATTTCTCTTTCAGATTTTTCATCATTAGTGTATAGTAATGCAAGAGATTTCTGTGCATTAATTTTGTATCCTGCTACTTTACCAAATTCATTGATTAGCTCTAGTAGTTTTCTGGTAGCATCTTTAGGATTCTCTATGTATAGTATCATGTCATCTGCAAACAGTGACAGTTTTACTTCTTCTTTTCCAATTTGGGTTCCTTTTATTTCTTTTTCTTCTTTGATTGCTGTGGCTCAAACTTTCAAAACAAAGTTGAATAATAGAAGTGAGAGTGGACAACTTTGTCTTGTTCCTGATCTTAATGGAAATGGTTTCAGTTTTTCAGCATTGGGAACAATGTTGGCTGTGGGTTTGTCATATATGGCCTTTATTATGCTGTGGTAAGTTCCCTCTATGACTACTTTCTGGAGGGTTTTTATCATAAATCAGTGTTGAATTTTGTCAAAAGATTTTTCTGCATCTATTGACATGATCATATGTTTTTTCTCCTTCAATTTGTTAATATGGTGTATCACATGGATTGATTTGCTTATACTGAAGAATCCTTGAAGTCCTGGGATAAACCCCACTTGATCATGGTGTATGAGCCTTTTAATGTGCTGTTGGATTCTGTTTGTTAGTATTTTGTTCAGGATTTTTGCATTTATGTTCATCAGTGATATTGGCCTGTAGTATTCTTTCTTTGTCTGGTTTTGGTATCACGGTGATGATGGCCTCGTAGAATCATTTGGGGAGTATTCCTCCCTCTGCTATATTTTGGAAGACTTTTAGAAGAATAGGTGTTAGCTCTTCTCTAAATATCTGATAGAATTCACTTGTGTAGCCATCTGGTCCTGGGTTTTTGTTTCTTGGAAGATTTTTAATCACAGTCTCAATTTCAGTGATTGTAATTGGTCTATTTATATTTTCTATTTCTTCCTGGTTCATTCTTGGAAGGTTGTGCTTTTCTAAGAATTTGTCCATTTCTTCCAGGTTGTCCATTTTATTGACATATAGTTGCTTGTAGTAACCTCTCAAGATCCTTTGTATTTCTGCAGTGTCAGTTGTTACTTCTCCTTTTTCATTTCTAATTCTATTAATTTGAGTCTTCTCCCTTTCTTTTCTTGATGAGTCTGGCTAATGATTATCAATTTTCTTTATTTTCTCAAAGAACCAACTTTTAGTTTTATTGATCTTTGCTATGGTTTCCTTCATTTCTTGTTTTTTTTTTCCTTATGAAGCATACTTTAATATTTCAGTAGAGAAGAGTGTGGTAGTTGCCTAATTTTAGTTCTATTTTAAAACAATGAGAAATTTAACTGGCTGCTTAATTTTATTTATTTATTTATTTTAATTTTTTTTTGTTCCCATATCTCTTCTCTCTTGCATCTCCCTCCCTCCCACCCTCCCTATCCCACCCCTCCAGGTGGTCACAAAGCACCGAGCTGATCTCCCTGTGTTATGCGGCTGCTTCCCACTAGCTATTTTACATTTGGTAGTGTATATATGTCCATGCCACTCTCTCACTTTGTCACAGCTTACCCTTCCCCCTCCCCATATCCTCAAGTCCATTCTCTACTAGGTCTGTGTCTTTATTCCTGTCTTATCCTTAGGTTCTTCATGACATTTTTTTCCTTAAATTCCATATATATGTTTTAGCATATGGTATTTGTCTCTCGCTTTCTGACTTACTTCACTCTGTATGACAAACTCTAGGTCTATCCACCTCATTACAAATAGCTCAATTTCGTTTCTTTTCATGGCCGAGTAACATTCCAATGTACATATGTGCCACATCTTCTTTATCCATTCATCCAATGATGGACACTTAGGTTGTTTCCATCTCCGGGCTATTGTAAATAGAGCTGCAATGAACATTTTGGTACATGACTCTTTTTGAATTATGGTTTTCTCAGGGAATATGCCCAGGAGTGGGATTGCTGGGTCATATGGTAGTTCTATTTGTAGTTTTTTAAAGGAACCTCCATACTGTTCTCCACAGTGGCTGTATCAATTTACATTCCCACAAACAGTGCAAGAGGGTTCCCTTTTCTCCACACCCTCTCCAGCATTTATTGTTTCTAGATTTTTTGATGATGGCCATTCTGACTGGTGTGAAATGATATCTCATTGTAGTTTTGAATTGCATTTCTCTAATGATTAGTGATGTTGAGCATTCTTTCGTGTGTTTGTTGGTAGTCTGTATATCTTCTTTGGACAAATGTCTATTTAGGTCTTCTGCCCATTTTTGGATTGGGTTTTCTTTGTTGTTGTTGTTATTGAGCTGCATGAGCTGCTTGTAAATTTTGGAGATTAATCCTTTGTCAGTTGCTTTATTTGCAAATATTTTCTCCCATTCTGAGGGTTGTCTTTTGGTCTTGTTTATGGTTTCCTTTGCTGTGCAAAAGCTTTGAAGTTTCATTAGGTCCCATTTGTTTATTTTTGTTTTCATTTCTTTTTCATTTATTTCTGATCTCATCTTTATGATTTCTTTCCTTCTGCTATCTTTGGGGTTGTTTTGTTCTTCTTTCTCTAATTGCTTTAGGTGTAAGGCTAAGTTGTTTACTTGAGATGTTTCTCGTTTCTTGAGGTAAGATTGTATTGCTATAAACTTCCCTCTTAGAACTGCTTTTGCTGCATCTCATAGGTTTTGGGTCATCATGTTTTCATTGTCATTTGTTTCTAGCTATTTTTTTTATTTCCTCTTTGATTTTTCAGTGATCTCTTGGTTATTGAGTAGTGTACTGTTTAGCCTCCATGTATTTGTATTTTTTACAGATTATTTTCCTGTAATTGATATCTCGTCTCATAGCATTGTGGTCAGAAAAGGTACTTGATACGATTTCAGTTTTCTTAAATTTACCAAGGCATGATTTGTGACCCAAGGTATGATCTATCCTGGAGAATGTTTCATAAGCAGTTAGAGAAGAATGTGTATTCTGTTGTTTTTGGATGGAGTGTCCTATAAATATCAATTAAGTGCATCTTGTTTAATATATCACTAAAATCTTCCTTATTTATTTGCATTGTGGATGATCTGTCCATTGGTGTAAGTGGCATGTTAGAGTTCCCAACATGCAGATTGTGTTACTGCAGATTTCCCCTTTATGGCTGTTAGCAGTTGCCTTATGTATTGAAGTGCTCCTATGTTAGGTGGATAAATATTTACAATGGTTATATCTTCTTCTTGGATTGATCCCTTGATCATTATGTATTGTCCTTCCTCGTCTCTTATAATAGTCTTTATTTTAAAGTCTATTTTTTTCTGATATGAGAATTGCTAATCCAGCTTTCTTTTGGTTTCCATTTGCATGGAATATCTTTTTTCAACTTCTTACTTTCATTCTGTATGTGTCCCTAAGTCTGAAGTGGGTCTCTTGTAGACAACATATATTTGGGTCTAGTTTTTTTATCCATTAATCCAGTCTATATCTCTTGGTGGGAGCATTTAATCCATTTACATTTAAGGTAATTATCAATATGTATGTTCCTATTACCATTTTCTTAATTGTTTTGGATTTGTTATTATAGGTCTTTTCCTTCTCTTGTGTTTCCTGCCTAGAGAATTTCCTTTAGCATTTGTTGTAAAGCTGGTTTGGTGGTGCTGAATTCTCTTAGCTTTTGCTTGTCTGTAAAGCTTTTAATTTCTCTGTCGAATCTTAATGTGATCCTTGCTGGTTAGAGTAATCTTTGTTGTAGATTTTTCCCTTTCATCACTTTAAATATGCCCTGCCACTCCCTTCTGGCTTGCAGAGTTTCTGCTGAAAGATCAGCTGTTAACCTTATGAGGATTCCTTTATGTGTTATTTGTTGTCCTTCCCTTGCTGCTTTTAACATTTTTTTTTTTTGCATTTAATTTTGATAGTTTTGTTAATATGTGTCTTGAAATATTTCTCCCTGGATTTATCCTGTATTGGATTCTCTGCACTTCCTGCACTTGATTTACTATTTCCTTTCTTATATTAATGAAGTTTTCCACTATAATCTCTTCAGATATTTTCTCAGTCCCTTTCTTTTTATCTTCTTCTTTGGGACCCCTATAATTCGAATGTTGGTGTGTTTAATGTTGTTCCAGAGGTGTATGAGACTGTCCTCAATTCTTTCATTCTTTTTTCTTTATTCTGGTCTGCAGTAGTTATTTCCACTCTTTTATCTTCCAGGTCACTTATCCATTCTTCTCCCTCAGTTATTCTGCCATTGATTCCTTCTAGAGAATTTTTAATTTAATTTATTGTGTTGTTCATCGTTGTTGGTTTGCTCTTTAGTTCTTCTAGGTCCTTGTTAAACGTTTCTTTTATTCGCTCCATTCTATTTCCAAGATTTTGGATATCTTTACTCTGAATTCTTTTTCAGGCAGACTGCCTATTTCCTATTCATTTGTTTGGTCTGGTGGGTTTTTACCTTGCTCCTTCATCTGCTGTGTGTTTCTCTGTCTTCTCATTTTGCTTAACTTACTGTGTTTGGGGTCCCTTTTCACAGTCTGCAGGTTCGTCATTCCTGTTTCTTTTGGTGTCTGCCTCCGGTGGCTAAGGTTGGTTCAGTGGGCTGTGTAGGCTTCCTGGTGGATGGGACTGGTGCCTGTGTTCTGGTGGATGAGGCTGGGTCTTGTGTTTCTGGTGGCAAGACCACGTCCAGTGTTGTTTTTTGGGGTATCTGTGACCTTATTATGATTTTAGGCAGCCTCTCTGCTAATGGGTGGGGTTGTGTTCCTGTCTTGCTAGTTGTTTGGCATAGGGTGTCCAGCACTGTAGCTTGCTGGTCGTTGAGTACAGCTGGGTCTTAGCATTGAGATGGAGATCTCTGGGAGAGCTTTTGCCATTTGATATTACATGGAGCTGGAGGACTCTGGTGGACCAATGTCCTGAACTTGGCTCTCTCTGCTCAGAGGCACAGGCCTGACACCCAGCCGGAGCACGAAGACCCTGTCCACCACACAGCTGATAGCACAGGCACTCTCCTCAATAGTCTGTAATAACCTACCTGGGTGTATGACTGTTGTTTCCTTTTCTTCACATCCCAGGGCTCTTTGCTCAAAAATGGTGACCAGGTTCAGCTTAGAGACAGCAACACCTGGCACGTGGCCCGGAGGGTAGATAGGATTTCGGCTGGCAGGGTCTGTCTCGAGCGCAGTGGCAGTGAGGCTTTGGTGTCAAGGGTCATGCCACCCTCTTCTCAGATTTTGGGACAACCTGCGACCATGGAGGCAAGAGAAGCAGAGGGAGGAGTTCAGGGTCCATGCAGACCCACACCTATCCCATTATTTTTAACAATTACACCATTTTCCATTTTCTTCCTTCAATGAAAGAGTCATAATTATTTAACTGTTCTCCTTTATATTGTGCCCAGTTTTTTAGTACTTTAACCAATGCTAATACACATGGTATTATTTTTGCAGAATAGATTTCTTGGGATGGAATTGCTGGAACAAGAGTGTGTAAGCATTTAAAGTTGTTCCAATCTGTACCCTTACAAATAGCACATAAAATTATCAGTTATACTAAAGCTTTGACAACATTTAAATCTATCAATACGATGGATGAAAAAGTATGCTTACAAAATTGTTGCTTTAATTTACATTTGCTTAGTTTCCACTGAGCTTGACTTCTTTTATGATTATGATACATGTGTATTATCTGTTTCTAAATAAATTCTCAGTTAACCAATTTTGGTTACCTTTTTCTTATTGATTCATTAGTGTTCTTTATATATTATGGATATTAACCTTTGCCTGTTATGTATGTTAGAAAAATATTTTCTCCTGATTTCTTATTCACCTTGTATAAGAGATTTTAAATTGTGTTTACTTACATGTGAGAATATTTTCCTTTTTATCCCCAGGGTTTTGTGTCTTACAGAGTTGAACCTTTTACTGAACAGTTCTTAAAAATGTTACTTTTAGAGGGTTATATTGGTTTTTAACCTTTGCTTTTTCTTTTCTTTACCCAATATGTTGGCATTCTTTATTCTATAATTATGGGTACTATATTATGCATGTTTAACAATTTGTGTTCTAGAAATACATTCTACCTGATCATAGTGCGTTACTCTTTTAATATACTGCCAAATTTGATTTTATTTTATATTTTTGAATCTATAATGATAAGTGTTATTGATTTTTAGTTGTGCTAACTTTATCAAGACTTTATATCAGGATCATGTACTATACATAGACTGTGTTAGCCAATTTTCCATAATTTTCTATGCTCTTTTAAGTGCTTAGAATTTAAATAATAACATACTTCCTTGAAGTGATGGTTAGGTAGAATTTACAAAGACCTGTTATTCATTTAAGTATTAGATATTTGATTAACTATTTAATTTATTCTATAGTTGTTCACCCAGTCATATTATCTAATTACTCTTATTGGTCATGGTCATATATATTTTTCCTAGGAAAATGTTCACTTCATTTTCTTTTCCAAATTTATTAATGCAAATGTAAACATTCTATTATCTAATAATATTTTAAAATATGTCTTTAGTTATGTTCCTTTCTTCATTCTAATGTCTTGTGTTTTCTCTCTCTCACACTCTCATCTTATAAGTGCCTTACAAAAAGTGTATTTATTGTATTGATCTTAAAAAGAAATCTTGGATTTTATTGCTCAAATCTAATATTTATTTTGTTTTCTATTTCATTAATTTCTGCTTTTGACCTCATTACTGTCTTTTACTTACTTAAATATATGTTGTTGCATTTTATCTAGTTTCTTGAATGAAATGCTTAACATTTATTTTAAACCTATTTTTTAAATAAACATATTTAATGCATTTTCCCCAAATAATCTTATGGTATACCTTATAGTTTTTGATATGAAACTATCATTATCATTCATTTATAAATAGCTCAAAATTTCCATTTTTTCTCTTTAACTTAGAAATCAGGTATATACATATATATACTAATCCTACATCATCTTGTAAGGTAGATACTGGTATTATATTCATTTAGCTAAAGAAGAAACAGAGACAGATGGAGGTTAAATGATTTGCTCAAGGTTACACAGCCGATGCATGTTAAAGCCTGGACTTGAAACCAGAGAGAAGGTACAAAACCTGTGCTTTAACCACTGTAAATCACAGGGTCTTGTAAACTGTCAGTCTTTGTTAAAATAAAAGATTAATGTCCTTAAAAAAAAAAGAAGAAATAAAGAAATCAGATGTATAAAATACCAAGCAAAAATAAAGGAAAAATGGAAAATTGGGGGAAGAAGCAGAGAATTGGGAGAAGGAAAAGTCAGAGAAAGAACCTAGGGTGATGTTAGTATTTCTACCATGAGGTAGGACTGGTTTTAGGTGACAGTTCCAACTAAATTTTGACTCAATATAAGAAAGATCTTTGTAAAATTCAGAGTTGTCCAAAAAATGAAATGAACTGCCTTTTAAGAAAGTGAGTCTCTATTACAGGAGGTGTTCAAGCACAAGAATGGGTGATCATGCAACAAGTGTATTGCAAAAGGGATTCAAACGTGGAGTAGAGGGAATTCCCTAGCAGTCCAGTAGTTTTAGGAGTCCACACTTTCACTGCTGAGGGCCCGGGTTGAATCTCTGGTCAGGAAACTGAGATTCCCACAAGCAGCACAGAGTGGCCAAAAAACAAACAAAACAAAACAAACAAAAAGATGGAGTAGATAATTACTTTTAAGATCTTTCTCACTCTGTTTGCATTCTATCATATAATTTACTCTATTATAAAGTGTGACAAATGTTGCCACAAAACTATTTTTAATTCAAGTAAACTTCCCACTGTTATAAACTCCATAGGAAATTGAGAATGCTTTATTGAAATGTAATTGTGTTAAAATTAGTAGTTTGCTTAAAACCACATTCCTAATCTGCAGGAGTTGTAGAATAAACAGAGATGAGACCAATTTTCTCTATAGTTTATTAATAAGTCAAAAAAAATTCTTTAAGAGAGAAGCATCATAAACCTTTTCCTTCTTCTAGTTCTTGGGTCTTTAGCACAGAGTTTCCCCTTACAAGATAGTTTCTGATTTGGGGTTAATGACTGGGATGTTTGTGATGCTGATGGAATCTAAAAATGTAGATGCTACTTCAAAACACAATAAATAAATTATAATCTACTCAGCTATAGCTCAGGTATAGTCTTACTCTCTGACTTACCACAACTTCTTATGCTAGCGTACCTCCAGAATCTTTACCTCAAGCTCTGAACCTAGGAAGCCTGTACAGACTCAGCTCTTAATTCCCAGGCTCTTCTTGGCTTTCCACGTCTTGTTTGTCCCTTCTCTATTGACCAGCACACTTATAATTTCTACTTAATACAATAAACATTATTTATTGTGCTAGATGGTGTATGGACTGATGTTAGTGTTCCCTCAAAATTAATATGTTAAGTCCCTAACCCCCAAGGTGATGGTATTTGAAGATGGGGCCTTGGAGGGTAATTAAGGTTAGATTAGGTCATGAGGTTGGAAACTTTTTGATGGGACTAATGGCCTTGTATGAAAAAGGAACTCTCTTTCTCCCTCTCCCTCTCCCTCTCCTTCTCCCTCACTATCTCCGCATTTGCACTCATCAAGTCAAGGGCCATGTGATGATATAGTGAGGAAATGGCCATCTACTAGCCAAGAAGAGTCCTCACCAGGAAAACAAATTGGCAACTTGATCTTGGATTTCCCAGACCCCAGAACGATGAGAAATAAATTTCTGTTTCTTAAGCCCTCAGACGATGATATTTTGTTTTAATAGCCCAAGACAATTAAGACGTCAGATGTGCCAATTATATAAACTATTCTTGTGTAGATCTTATGTTGCAGTATCTTGTTTGGCCATTGGTTTGTCTCTATTTTAGATGAAGATTTTGATGCCTAGGAACTCTATGATAGTAAAGGTAATTGATTAGTCAATGATGTAATGAACATGTTTCTAAAGAAAATGATTAGAACACTACCTCTACCCTGAATGCAATCACAGAATCTAGAACCTCAAGTGGCATTTGAGGGCAAAATGAAATGGTTCATTTCATCCTGGTTCACATTGGGTTGACCAACCTATTAGGAAGATCTATAATTCCAGAATTAAGGGACAAAATTGAAAGTCCAGTGTAAGAAATTCCAATGGAAACACCATGTCCCTGGTTTGTAAGTAACTGATATGTAAGTTTCCAGGTTTATCACTGGAATAAAGGAGATCTCAGAATACAGGTATCTTTTTTCACACATTGTTGTAGCTCCAGCACTCAGCACAGTTTCTGATACATAAGTTTGTTTCAAAATAGGTTTAAGTAAGGTGCTTATATTTTCTCTGGTACTTTGAATATAACTATATTATACTACCATCATTTCTAGCATTCTGTAAATTTCTTCATCTACTTATTCAATAAATACTTATTTAGCACCTATTCTGTTGCCAGACCTTGCCCTATGCAGTGAGAATGCAGTAAACAAAATAAAATCTTTGCTGTCATAGAGCTCACATTTAATTGGGGAAATAATCAACTATCAAACAAACATTAGAAAGTATAATATGGTGTCAAGCATTAATAAATACTATGAAGATAACTAAAGCTGAGGGTATAGAAAATGACAAATAGTTGCTATTTTAGATAGGAAAGTGATATTTGAGCAAGGATCTAAAGAAACAAGAAAGTGGGTCCTCTGAATAGTTGAGTAAAGAGCATTCCACCAGAAATAATGATGAATGCAAGATCTTAAAGACATGAGTATTATGTGTTTGAAGAGTAGCAGTTGAAACAAAATGAGCAATAAGAATGGGACAAATCAGGTCAGAATTGTGGATAGATGTCAGATCACATGGACCTTCTAGGTTATTGTTAGGACTTGAATTTTTTTTTTTTAATTGAAGTACAGTTGACTTACAATAATATATTATTTTCAGGTGTTCAACACAGTGATTTCATATTTTGTACATCATGTGAAGTTATTATAACATATTGGCTAAATTCCCTGTGCTGTACTTTACTTTCTTGTAACTTAGTTATTTATACCTAATAGTTTGTTTTTCTTAATCCCCATCACTTATTTTGCACCTCCTCCCACTCCCTCCTCTCAGGTAACCACTAGTTTATTCTCTGTATCCGTGACTTCAAATCTGTTTTGTTATATTCATTTGTTTATTTTTTAGATTCCACATCTAAATAAAACCATACAGTATTTATCTTTGTCTGACTTATTTCACTAAGCATAATACCCTCCAGGTCCATCCATATTATTGCAAATGGCAAAATGTTGTACAAGGTTTCCTTTTTCCCCACATCCTCACCAACACTTACCATTCTTTTTTTTACGACTAATATTCCACTGTGTGTGTGTGTGTGTGTGTGTGTGTGTGTGTGTATATATATATATATATATATATATATATATATATATATATACCACATCTTCTTTACCCATTCATCTGTTAATGAACACTTAGGTTGCTACCATATCTTGACTATTATAAATAAAGCAGCAATAAACATTAGGGCGCATATATCTTCAAATTAGCATTTTCATTTTCTTTGGATAAATACATAGGAGTGGAATTGCCGGATCATATTGTAGTTCTATTTTTAATATTTTAGAAATCGCCATATGGTTTTTCATAGTGGCTGTACCAATTTACATTCCCACCAAAGTGCACAACAATTCCTTTTTCTCCACAGCCTCATCAACACTTGTTATTTCTTGTCTTTTTGACCATAGCCATTTGGACAGGCCTGAGGTGATATCTCATGGTGGCTTTGATTTGCATTTCCTTGATGATCAGTGATGTTGAGTGTATTTTCATGTGCCTGTTGGCCATCTGTATGTCTTCTATGAAAAAATGCCTATTCAGTTCCTCTGCTCATTTTTTAATCAGTTCGCCCCTTTTGAGTTATATGAGTTCTTTACATATTTTGGATATAAAGCACTTATCAGACATATCACTTGCAAATACCTTCTCCCATTCAGTAGGTTGCCTTTTTGTTTTGTTGACATTTCCTTTGCTGTGCAAATTTTAAGTTAGATTATGTCCCATTTGTTTATTTTTACTTTTGTTTCCTTTGCCTGAGGAAACAGATTTATAAAAATGTTTCCTAAGATCGATGTCAAAGACCATACTGCCTATGTACTCTAGGAATTTTATGTTATCTTCATAGTATTTATTAATGCTTGACACTATATTATACTTTAATTTTTCTTCTTTTTCTAATTCTTATTGATGGAAAGTTAGGTTGTTTGAGATTCTTCTTGTTTCTTGAGGTAGGTCTGTGTTGCTATAAACTTTCCTCTTAGAACTGCTTTGCTGCATCCCATAGATTTTGGAAAGTTGTGTTTCTATTTTTATTTGTCTCAAGGTATTTTCTGATTTCCTCTTTGATTTCTTCATTGACTCATTTGTTTTTTAGTAGCATGTTGTTTAGCCTCCATGTTTTTGTCTTCTTTCCATTTTTCTTCCTGTAATTGAGTTCTTGTTTCACACACGTGTGGTCAGAAAAAATGCTTGATATAATTTCAATCTTCTTAAATTTATTGATACATTATGTGGCCTAGCATCTGATCTATCCTGGAGAAATTGCCAAGTGGACTTGGAAAGAATGTGTATGCTACTGTTTTGGGACAGAATGTCCTATAGATATCTATTTAGTCCATTTGGCCTAATGTGGCATTTAAGGCTGTAGTGTCCTTATTGATTTTCTGTCTGTATGTTCTACCCATTGATGTAAGTGGGGTGTTAAAACCCCCTACTATATTATTACATTATTCTCAATTTCTCCCTTTATCTCTGTTAATATTTATTTTATATATTTAGGTGCTTCTATATTAGGGACATATATGTTTACAAATATTATATCCTCTTCTTGTCTTGACCCCTTTATCACTATACAATGCTTTTCTTTGTCTTTTATTATAGACTTTGTTTTAAAGTCTATTTTGTCTGATATGAGTATTGCTACCCCAGCTGTCTTTTTGTTTCCATTTATATAGAATTTTTTTTCACCCTTACGCTTTCAGTCTGTGTGTGTCTTTAGCTCAAAGTGAGTGTCTTGTAGGCAGCATATAGATGGATCTTATTTTTTTTATCCAATCATCCACCCTATGTCTTTTGATTGAAGCATTTAGTTCATTTATATTTAAGTGATTATTGATAGGTATGTACCCATTGCCATTTAGTTACTTATTTTCTGGTTGTTTTTGTAGCTCTTTTCTGTTTCTTCTCATAGCCTCTTTTCTTGTGGTTTGATGATTTTCTTTAGTGTCAAATTTAGATTCCTTTCTCTTTGTTTTTTGTGTATCTATAATAGGTTTTTGATTTGTGGTTACCATGAGATTCATATATATCAACCTATAATTATGTCCACTTGTCTTAAACTGATGGTCCTCTAAGATCAAACACATTCTAGCAGCTCTGCATTTTTTACTCTACCCCCAACATTTTATGTTTTTGATGTTATATTTCACATCTTTATATCTATCCCTTAACTAGTTATTGTAGTTATAGTTGATTTTACATTTTTTTGTCTTTTAACCTTCCTGCTAGCTTTTCAAGTCATTGATCCACTGTCGTTTCTATACATTTGCATTTACCAATGAAATTTTCCCTTCATATATTAATGTTTTCTTATTTCTTATTATATCTTTTCTTTTTCATGTAAAGAAGATCCTTTAATATTTATGTAAAGCCAGTTTAGTGGTGATGAACTCTTTTAGTTTTTGCTTGTCTGGGAAACATTTTATCTCTCTTTCAATTCTGAATAACTTCTCTGGATAAAATATCTTAAGTTGTAGGGTATTTTTCTTTCAGCACATTAAATATTCTGTGGCATTTCCTTCTGGCCTGCAAAGATTCTGCTGAAAAACCAGCTGATAGCCTTATGGGAGTTTCTTTGTATGTGACCCCTTGTTTTTCACTTTAAATTCTCTTTACCTTTCACTTTTGCCATTTTAATTATGATATGTCCTGATGTAAGTCTCCTTGAGTTCATTTGTTTGGGATTCTCTGTGCTTCCTGGACCTGATATCTGTTTCCTTCTTCAGTTAGGGAAGTTTTCAGCCATAATTTCATTAAATACTTTTTCTGCCACTTTCCCTCTCTCTTCTCCTTCTGGGATCCCTATACTATGAATGTTAGTAAGTTTGATATTTTCCCAATGTCCCTTAATCTATCCTCATTTAAAACTACATATTTTTTTAGTGTTCTGAGTGGGTGATTTCCACTACTCTATCTTCCAGATGATATGTTCTTATGTGCCCATCTGTATCAGCTAATCTGCTGTTAATTCCTTCTAGTGACTTTTTTATTTCAGTTACTGTATTCTTCAGCTCTGACTGGTTCCTTTCTATATTTTCTAGTTCTTTGTTGAAGTTTTCACTATGTTCCTCTATTTTATCCCCAAGTTCAGTGAGCATTTTTATTACTATTTCTTTGAACTTTTATTGGGTAAATTATCACCATGTCATTAGGGTATTTTTTCTGGGGTTTTATCTTATTCTTTCACTTGGAACCTATTCAACTGTCTTCTCATTTTCTTTGACCTTTTGTTTGTTTATATGAAATTAGGTGAAAGTTACATTTTCTGGTCTTGAATGCTTGTCCTTGTGTGGGAATGACCTTATGCAGTCTGTGCCCAGTGGCTTTGGTGGGAGAACTGGATCTGAAGTGATCACAAGTGGCATATTCTTCCAAGATGCACTGGTGACTGCTGCTTTTGTGGGAAGTAGGGCCAGAGTCAGAGGGGCTACAGCCAAAGCCAAGCACAAGCCAGGGCTTCTCTTGGGCTCACTGTTGGTTGCTGCCCTGTCAGGGGGTAGGATCAAGGTCCAAGGGCCTAGAGCTATACTTCTGAGCTGTTTTCACTTCTCCCTGATGTGCACGAGCACATGTGTGGCAAGAATTGTGGGTCCTGCCTTGTTTATGAGCATGGGCAGGCACAAGGGGCTGGAGCTACAACTTTAAGCCTGCTCCAGTTACCCAGGCTCACACAATTGTGATCTCTATCTTAGCAGGGTGCAGTGCCAGAGCAGGAGGGCTAGAGCAGAAGCCCAGTGCAGGCTAGGGGATCTCACTGGGGCAATCCTGGCATCCAGTCAGAGCACCACTCAGTTTTCAATCTGTTGCCTCTGCACTGGAACTGGGCGTGAGCAAGTCTGTGAGCACGCTCTTCAAGAGGGTTTTCAAGCCAGTCTAGGGTGTTCATCTTCCCAATGCTAGACCCCAGGCCTGGGGTGCCTAATATGGGGTTTGAACCTTTATTCATTAGGGAGGATCCCCAAGCCTGTCATATTCCTCTCCTCTTCCAGGTCACCCACCAGAGGTGTGGATCCAACTAGATCTTTTTTCCTCCCCTCCTACCAGACTCCATGTTGTTCTTTCTTTATATCCTTGGTTGAAGAAAAGCAGTTCTGCTAGTCTTCAGGTTGTTCACAGTGATATCTGCTCTACATGTAATTGTAGTTCATAGGGGAGGTGATCTCAGGGTCTCCTTACTCCACCAACTTAATCCCACTCTCAAAACTTGGACATTACTCAAAACTGTGGAAAGATTTTTGAATCAGGGAGTGAAGTATGATTTACAATTTTAACAGATCACTCTACTTGCTATGAGAATAGACTGGGTGGGGGGAGGTGAGTAGTGGGTGGATAGAAGGGGAATAAGACCAGTTGGGAAGCTATTGCTGTAATCTATAAGAGACATTGATGGCTTGGACCAAGGAATTTGGTGGAGGTGGTGATCAAAGATTAAATTCAAAACTATTTTGCAGACAGGCCCAAAAATTTTGTTGGAATAAGAATATATGAAAAAACGAGAGGAACGAAGGATGACTCTAAGGTTTCTGATTGACTATAGTGAGGAACATGGCAGATGAGCAGACTTCAAGGGAAATACCATGAGTTCTGTTTTAGACATACCATCTAAGTGGAAAAGTCAGGCATTTGGATAAATGGATCTGGTATACAAGAGTGGTCTAAAAGGGGTTATTTGTTATGGTATATTAGTGGTGACCTAAAAGCTAGGTCCAGAAAATATTTCAAGAATTAGTTGTTCCAAAGTCCAAGAAATTCAGGTAAAATGCAGACAGAATTGACCACTAAATTTGGCAAAATGCAGAAATCACTAGTGATCTTGGAAAGAGCTGTTTAATTAGAGTGATATGGACAAAAGCCTGATGAAAGCAAGCTCAAGAAAGAACGAGAAGAAAGTGGCAAGAACAAGTACAGACAACTCTTTCACTTTTCCCTTGCTAAATACGGATCAAAGAAATTTATCCCTATTTTAACTTTTTTTTCTAATTATTTCTCTACTGGTATGACTTTACTACAACTCTGGATTTTATATCTTTATTCACCTTCATGCAGCCAGATTCTAATACTCAGTGGCTACCCAATGAAAAAATAACCAAGTCACATGGGCCACCAAGTTACAATGCACTTAACTTATAGGGAAAATAGCGAAGAAAAAACCTCTAAGGTAATAAACTTATAAAATGAAATATAGAATGCTGACAGCAAAGATAGAGTTATTACCATGGCTGACCCTTGGTAAATCCAATACAGTGATGAGCAAATTGCTCTAGGTAACATGCTTTCATGAAAGGTATGTGTCAGTGGAGAGGCAGTGTCTAGAAATTGAAGCTTTTCATGGTTTATTTTCTTCCTTCTACTTTTTTGAACAGTATTAAGAGTACTCTATGAGACAGTCTGGACATTAGGGGAGAAAGGAGAATGAGACAAGAAAAAGTGTACATTAAATTAACATAATGTCTCAAATACACAACTAATTTTTCAGAGCATTCTGAATGCCAGGCACTGGATAAAGCACTGACCAAGTTAACATGGTGCATGGTTATAGAGCAAGCTTTCTTGTCCATAGGGTAAATCATTAAGTGAGAAAATTGATGTGATTTTAAGTTCTGTGAAAGGGGAAGAACAGGATGCTCTTAGAGAATAATTTTTGAGGCACCTAATAATCAAGGAGGCTAGACAAAGCTCCCAGCAAAAATGGTAGTTAAACTGAATCTGAAAAGATAAGTAGGAGTTGGGAAGATATTAATTATGCCTTCAATATGATTCAGTTGCCCATCAGTGTCTATCACCTTCAAAGCCACTAGATTGTTTCTTTTATACTTTTCTCTAGTGAAGGATGTTTATAAAATGTATTGAGAAGAAAACAAAACAAAGAGTTGATGATAACTATATGCTCCTTAAAGAGATGTACTGATGCTTAAGAAAATAGAAAATGCATCATTTTAATGTTACTGTGAAAACAAAAACTAAAGTGTGCTATTTCTAATTTAACTGTGAGTAACTTTTTTATCAGTTTATAGTTCTGGTGCTTTTTTGTCTTCACTGAATACTTTTCTTTTTGTCACTCAGGTAATGTAATCACCTCCTTTTGTGTGATAATCATAGGTAATTAATTTTGTAACTGTTCCTGTCCTGTTACACTCTTAATTGGATGTCTGTGAATCATATATCTATCTCTCAACTCTTGAAAAAAGTGAATATATGCTAGTTTTAAAACGGCATGGATGCTTTCCTGATTTTGATTGCTGATTATTATTTTAAAGTACTTTTTAAAAAATATACTAGTGCTTGAGTGCAGAAAAACATCTTTTATTCTTTTGAGATGAATTTCAAAGTCATAATGAAAAATGTGCTGTCATTTCTGTCACAGTGAATTTTTTTTTTTTTTTTTTTTTTTTTGTGGTACGCGAGCATCTCACTGCTGTGGCCTCCCCCGTGGTGGAGCACAGGCTCCGGACGCGCAGGCCCAGTGGCCATGGCTCACGGGTGCAGCCGCACCGCAGCATGTGGGATCCTCCCGGACCGGGGCACAAACCCGTGTCCCCTGCATAGGCAGGCGGACTCTCAACCACTGCATCACCAGGGAAGCCCCACAGTGAATTTTTGATTATTTATTCCTATTTCTTTAGCATGAGGTCACGTGGATTGAAGACAAGTTCACAAAGTAAGTGATATAGTTGAGATTTGAACCCAATACTAAACCTTCTGAATCTAAATCAAGTTCTCATTCTAAACCAACAAAGATGGATTCCAATGGACAGTAATGTCTAGCAGTTATGAATCCTATTTCTAGAGTCAGACTGCTTTGTTTCAATTTCTGGCAGGACCATTTAATACCGTGTAACTTTAGACGCTTTACCTAACTTCCCTATGATTCCTATATTAAAATGGGGAAAAACAGTAGTATTAATTTATTATTATTATGAGAACTAAATAAAAAATAAGTTAATATATATAAAGCACTTAGAATAGTGCTAGCAGATACGAATAGCCCAATAAATTTTGGTTTTATTATCATTCTAATTGGTATATATATATATATATATATATATAATGTAATTGCTTTAAATCTTATCTAGTAGTTTCCCATATTGGCCATATGCAATTATTTTTATGCAACACACACTTATACTGACTTTACATTGAAATAATTATGTAAAATATTAAGAGCGCAAATATTTTCACCGTTATCGTGAATTTCAGTCTTAGTTTCTTCATAATTCCTGTCAGACAGATTGCCATAGATTCACAAATTTCTGATCTTCAAAATATTAGGTTCAAGTTTTTATTATAAAGTACTGAGTTTCAAAATATTGTTAGATACAACTTTTATATTTTATATATTTCACCACAATAAAACACAGTAAAAATATTTGACAAAAAATGACAGTGATTCTCATGTATATAATTGCATATATTTTTTAATTTATTTTATACAATTTATTTTTAACTTCAGATATAGATATTGATATATGTAAATATATAGATATATTAAATGGACCTAAATGAAAATTATCAAACGTTAAATAAAATTGAACAATGTGCCTAGGTGACTATATACCATCAAACTCCAAATGAATGCTAAAATTCTCAATCAAATATATGTATAGTTTTTAACAAGATGTTACGTGTGTGAGTATTTGGAAATATCTCTATGATAGTTTGCTTCACAATTTGTGTCCAAACACATGATATTCATAGGCAACAAATATACATTATAAATTTTACCTATTTATTCTTGTTTGTAATTGTTCAGCTGGACTTTGCTCTGTGGGAGCCACAAAGATGAATATGAGAGTCCCTGTCTTCACGGAGCTTCCAGCATCGCACAAGAGCAAAGAGACACACAAATGCCTGTAACAAGTGCACAGGTAGAATAAAGCATATAAGGTATCAAAAATGTTTTTCTTGGGACTTCCCTGGTGGCACAGTGGTTAAAAATCCCCTTCTGGGATGTGGGTTCAAGATGGTGGAGTAGAAGGACGTGCTCTCACTCCCTCCTGTGAGAACACCAGAATCACAACTAACTGCTGAATAGTCATCGACAGGAAGACACTGGAACTTCCCAAAAAAGATACCCCACATCCAAAGACAAAGGAGAAGCCACATTGAGATGGTAGGAGGGGCACAATCACAATACAATCAAATCCCATAACTGCTAGGTGGGTGACTCACAAACTGGAGAACACTTGTACCACACAAGTCCACCCACTGGAGTAAAGGTTCTGAGCCCCATGTCAGGCTTCCCAACCTGGAGATCCAGCAACGGGAGGAGGAATTCCAAGAGAATCAGACTTTGAAGGCTAGCAGGATTTGATTGCAGGACATCAACGGGACTAGGGGAAACAGAGACTCCACTGTTGGAGGCACACACCAAATAGTGTGGACACTGGGACCCAGGGGAAGGAGCAGTGAACCCATAGAAGACTGAACCAGACCTATCTACTAGTGTTGGAGGGTCTCCTGCAGAGGCAGTGGGTGGCTCTGTCTTACCAGGAGGACAAGGACACTGGCAGCAGAAGTTATGGGAAGTACTCCTTGGTGTGAGCCTTACCAGAGTCAGCCATTAGCCCCACCAAAGAGCCCGGGGAAGCTCCAGTGTTGGGTCGCCTCAGGCCAAACAACCAACCCAGCCCCACCCATCAGCAGACAAGTAGGTTAAAGTTTTACTGAGCTCTGACCACCAGAGCAACAGCCAGTTCTACCCACCACCAGTCCCTCCCATCAGGAAACTTGCACAAGCCTCTTAGAGGCCTCATCCACCAGAGGGCAGACAGCAGAAGCAAGAAGAATTATAATCCTGCAGCCTGTGGAACAAAAACCACATTCACAGAAAGATAGACAAGATGAAAGGGCAGAGGGCTATGTACCAGATGAAGCAACAAGATAAAACTGCAGGAAAACAACTAAATGAAGTGGAGATAGGCAACCTTTCAGAAAAAGAATTCAGAAGAATGATACTGAAGATGATACAGGACCTCAAAAAAAAAAGGAGGCAACGATCAAGAAGATGCAAGAAATGTTTAAAAAAGACCTAGTAGAATTAAAGAACAAACAAACAGAGGTGAACAATACAATGACTGAAATGAAAAATACACTAGAAGGATAGCAGAATAAGTGAGGCAGAAGAAGGGATAAGTGACCTGGCAGACGGAATGATAGAATTAACTGCTGCAGAACAGAATACAGAAAAAAGAAGGAAAACAAATGAAAGACTAAGAGACCTCTGGGACAACATTAAACACAACAACATTTGCATTATAGGGGTCCCAGAAGGAATAGACAGAGAGAAAGGGTGCGAGAAAATATTTGAACAGATTGTAGTCGAAAACGTCCCTAACATGGGAAAGGAAATAGACATGCAAGTCCAGGAAGTGCAGAGAGTCCCATAAAGGATAAACCCAAGGAGAAACATGCTGAGACACATAGTAATCAAAGTGACAAAAATTAAAGACAAAGAAATATTATTGAAAGCAGCAAGGGATGGATAAAAAAGATGTGGCACATATATACAATGGAATATTACTCAGCCATAAAAAGAAACAAAATTGAGCTATTTGTAATGAGGTGGATAGACCTAGAGTCTGTCATACAGAGTGAAGTATGTCAGAAAGAAAAAGACAAATACCGTATGCTAACACATATATATGGAATTTAAGAGAAAAAAAAATGCCATGAAGAACCTAGGAGTAAGACAGGAATAAAGACACAGACCTACTGGAGAATGGACTTGAGGATATGGGGAGGGGGAAGGGTGAGCTGTGACAGGGTGAGAGAGAGGCATGGACATATATACACTAACAAACGTAGGGTAGATAGCTAGTAGGAAGCAGCCGCATGGCACAGGGATATCAGCTTGGTGCTTTGTGACCACCTGGAGGGGTGGGGTAGGGAGTGTGGGAGGGAGGGAGATGCAAGAGGGAAGAGATATGGGAACATATGTATATGTATACCTGATTCACTTTGTTATAAAGCAGAAACTAACACACCATTGTAAAGCAATTATACCCCAATAAAGATGCTAAAAAAAAAAAGAAAGCAGCAAAGGCAAAACGACAAATAACATACAAGGGAACTCACATAAGGTTAACAGCTGATTTCTCAGCAGATACTATAGAAGCTGAAGGGAGTGCCATGATATATTTAAAGTGAGGAAACAGAAGAATCTACAACCAAGATTACTCTACCCAGCAAGGACCTTATTCAGATTCGACGGAGAAATCAAACGCTTTCCAGACAAGCAAAAGCTAATACAATTCAGCACCACCAAACCAGCTCTACAACAAATGCTAAAGGAACTTCTCTAAGTGGGAAACACAAGAGAAGAAAAGGATCTACAAAAACGAACCCATAACAATTAAGAAAATGGTAATACGAACATACATATTGATAATTACCTTAAATGTGAATGGATTAAATGCTTCAACCAAAAGACACAGGCTAGCAGAATGGATACAAAAACCAGACCCATATATATGCTGTCTAAAAGAGACCCTCTTCAAACCTAGGGACACATACAGACTGAAAGTGAGAGGATAGGAAAGATATTCCATGCAAATGGAAATCAAAAGAAAGCTGGAGTAGCTATACTCATATCAGATAAAATAGACTTTAGAATAAAGAATGTTACAAGAGACAAGGAAGGACACTACATAGTGATGAAGGGATCAATCCTAGAAAAAGATATAACAATTATAAATATATATGCCCCCAACTTAGGAGCATCTCAATACACAAGGCAACTGCTAACAGCTATAAAAGAGGAAATTGACAGTAACACAATAATAGTGAGGGACATTAACACCTAACTTACACCAATCGACAGATCATTCAAACAGAAAATTGATAAGGAAACACAAGCTTTAAATGACACAAAAGACCAGATAGATTTAATTGATATTTATAGGACATTCCATCCAAAAATAGCAGATTACACATTTTTCTCAAGTGTGCACAGAATATTCCCAGGATAGATCACATCTTGGGTCACAAATCAAGCCTCAGTAAATTTAAGAAAATTGAAATCATATCAAGCATCTTTTCCGACCACAACGCTATGAGATTAGAAATCAGTTACAGGGGAAAAAAAGTAAAAAAGCACAAACACATGGAGGCTAAACAATACATTACTAAATAACCAAGAGATCACTGAAGATATCAAAGAGGAAATCGAAAAATCCTAGCAACAAATGGCAGTGGAAACACAACAATTGAAAACCTGTGGGATGCAGCAAAAGCAGTTCTAAGAGGAAAGTTTATAGCTATACAAGCCTACCTCAAAACAAGAAAAAACTCAAATAAACAATGTAACCCCATACCTAAAGGAACCAGAGAGAGAAGAACAAACAAAACCCAAAGTTAGCCGAAGGAAAGAAATCATAAATATCAGAGCAGAAATAAATGAAAGAGAAACAAAGAAAACAATAGCAAAGATCAATAAAACTAAAAGCTGGTTCTTTGAGAAGATAAACAAAATTGATAAACCATTAGCCAGACTCATCGACAAACAGAGGGAGAGGCCTCAAATGAATAAAATTAGAAATGAAAATGGAGAAGTTACAACAGACACCTCAGAAATACAAAGAATCCTAAGAGACTATTACAAGCAACTCTATGTCAATAAACTGGACAACTTGGAAGAAATGGACAAATTCTTAGAAAGTTATAACCTTCCAAGACTGAACCAGGAAGAAATAGAATATATGAACAGACCAATCACAAGTAATGAAATTAAAACTGTGTTTAAAAATCTTCCAACAAACAAAAGTCCAGGACCAGATGGCTTCACAGGTGAATTCTATCAAACATTTAGAGAAGAGCTAACACCCATCTTTCTCAAACTCTTCCAAAATATTGCACAGGAACGGACACTCCCAAACTCATTCTCTGTGGCCACCATCACTCTGATACCAAAACCAGACAAAGATACTGCAAATAAAGAAAATTACAAACCAATATCACAGATGGATATAGATACAAGAATCCTAAACAAAATACTAGCAAACAGAATCCAACAGCACATTAAAAGGATCATACACCATGACCAAGTGGGATTTATTCCAGGGATGCAAGGATTCTTCAATATATGCAAATCAATCAGTGTGATACACTATATTAACAAATTAAAGAATAAAAACCGTATGATCATCTCAATAGATGCAGAAAAAGCTTTTGACAAAATTCAACACCCAATTATGATAAAAACTCTCCAGAAAGTGGGAATAGAGGGAACCTACCTCAACATCATAAAGGCCGTATATGACAAACCCACAGCAAACATCATTCTCAATGGTGAAAAACTGAAAACATTTCCTCTAAGATCAGGAACAAGACAGGATATCCACTCTCACCATTATTATTCAACATAGTTTTGGAAGTCCTAACCACGGCAATAGAGAAGAAAAAAAAATAAAAGGAATCCAAATTGGAAAAGAAGTAAAGCTGTCACTGTTTGCAGATGACATGAGAGAATCCTAAAAATGCCACCAGAAAACTATTCGAGCTAATTAATGAATTTGGTAAAGTTGCAGGATATAAATTAATGCACAAAAATCTCTTGCTTTCTTATATACTAATGATGAAATATCTGAAAGAGAAATTAAGGAAACACTCCCATTTACCATTGCAACAAAAAGAATAAAATACCTAGGAATAAACCTGTATGCAGAAAAGTATAAGACACTGATGAAGGAAATTAAAGATGATACCAACAGATGAAGAGATACACCAAGTTCTTGGATTGGAAGAATCAATATTGTGCAAATGACTATACTACCCAAAGCAATCTACAGATGCAATGCAATCCTTATCAAATTACCAATGTTTTTTTTAGAGAACTAGCACAAAAAGTCTTAAAATTTCTATGGAGACACAAAAGACCCTGAATAGGCAAAGCAGTCTTGAGGGAAAAAAGCGGAGCTGGAGGAGTCAGATTCCCTGACTTCAGACTATACCCCAAAGCTACAGTCATCAAGACAATATGGTACTGGCACAAAAACAGAAATATAGATCAATGGAACAAGATAGAAAGCCCAGAGATAAACCCATATACCTACGGTCAACTAGTCTATGCCAAAAGAGGCAAGGATATACAATGGAGAAAAGACAATCTCTTCAGTAAGTGGTGTTGAGAAAACTGGAGAGCTACATGTAAAAGAATGAAATTAGAACACTCCCTAACGCTATACACAAAAATAAACTTCCAATGGATTAACAACATAAATGTAAGGCCAGACACTATAAAATTCTTGGAGGAAAACATAGGCAGAACACTCTTTGACATAAATCACAGCAAGATCTTTTTTGATACACCTCCTAGAGTAATGGAAATAAAAACAAAAATAAACAAATGGGACCTAATGAAACTTAAAACCTTTTGCAAAGCAAAGGAAACCATAAACAAAATGAAAAGACAACCCTCAGAATGGGAGAAAACATTTGCAAATGAATCAATGGACAAAAGATTGATCTCCAAAATATATAAACAGCTCATGGAGCTCAATATTAAAAAAGCAAACAACCCAATACAAAAATGGGCAGAAGACCTAAATAGACATTTCTCCAAAGAAGCCATACCGATGGGCAAGAAGCACATGAAAAGCTGCTCAACGTCACTAATTATTAGAGAAATGCAAATCAAAACTACAACGAGGTATCACCTCACATCAGTCAGTATGGGCGTCATCAGAAAATCTACAAACAACAAATGCTGGGGAGGGTGTGGAGAAAAGGGAACCCTCTTGCACTGTTGGTGGGAATGTAAATTGATACAGCCTCTATGGAGAACAGTATGGAGGTTCCTTAAAAAAGTAAAAATAGAACTACCATATGACCCAGCAATCCCACTACTGGGCATATACCCAGAAAAACCATAATTCAAAAAGACACATGCACCCCAATGTTCACTGCAGCACTATTTACAATAGCCAGATCATGGAAGCAACCTAAATTGCCCAACAACAAATGAATGGATAAAGCATATATACAATGGAATATTACTCAGCCATAAAAAAGAACGAAATTGGGTCATTTGTAGAGATGTGGATAGATCTAGAGACTGTCATACAGAGTGAAGTAAGTCAGATAGAGAAAAACAAATATTGTATATTAACGCATATATGTAGAACGTAGAAAAATGGTACAGATGAACCAGTTTTCAGTGCAGAAATTGAGACACAGATGTAGAGAACAAACGTATGGACACTAAGGAGGGAAAGTGGCAGGGGGTGGGGGTGAGGGTGTGATGAATTAGGAGATTGGGATTGACATGTATACAGTGATGTGTATAAAATGGATGACTAATGAGAACATGCTGTATAAAAATAAATAAATAAAATAAAATTCAAAACTTAAAAAAAAAAAAAAGCTTAATTTGAAAAACCAAAAATTTCCAATTGCTTCATAGACCCAGAAAGCGGGACTCAATTCAAGCCTTGGCCTGAGCTCCCCATTCAAGTACAGGTATATGGGATCTCCCATGTGTCTTGTCTTGTCCATGTAGCTTCTCATATACTTTCCAGCCTTAGGGACCCCACAATTTTACGGTGAAAATGCAGCCTAATATATAATAAGATATTAAACTGGTTGAGAACATTGTAAAAACAAAAAAAAAGAATCCACCTGCCAATGCAGGGGACATGGGTTTGATCCCTGGTCCGGGAAGATCCCACATGCCGCAGAGTAACTAAGTCCTGCCCCACAGCTACTGAGCCTGTGCTCTAGAGCCCGTGAGCCACAACTATTGAAGCCTGCATGCCTAGAGCCCGTGCTCCACAACAAGAGAAGCCACCACAATGAGAAGCTCGCGTACTGCAAAGAAGTGTAGACCCCGCTTGCTGCAACTAAAGAAAGCCCACGTGCAGCAACAAAGACCCTACACAGCCAAAAATAAATAAATGAATTTATAAATAAATAAAAATAAACTATAAGAATAAAATGAAAAAGAAAATGTGGAATAGTACATGTAGTATAATATTTGTGTAGATTTTTTAAATCCTACAAAATCTCTATTGGCCTATATACAAAAACTTTATATATCAGACATGGTTATAAATATGTGTGCAAAAACATACAAAGTTAACAGGAAAGAAAAGTATCCAATCATACAAATTGTTGCTTCTGTTGAAGATAAAGAGGGGGCAAGTAGTGTGGGCGATGGTTAAAGAGGACTTGGCTTTATATATAAATTCTCATTTCTTAAAAATAAAAGACTGGAAACCGATGTGGTTAATAGCTGTTGATTCTGGGTGGTGGGCATGAGTGTTTTATTGTTCTGTGGACTTTTATTTATTTTTCTATTTCTCAAAGTAAAAATTATAATGTTTTTAAAATGAGAGAGCTATATAACTAGAATTGATGACTGGTATTTTGCTGAATGAGAAGCAAACAAATGAAAGGTCTCTGGTATATGCAGACTTGGGCAAAAGTTGTGCATCAGTAGAGGAGACATGAGCAAGCCAGGCTGGGTTCTCCTGTTGTGTCTACTCAACATTCAGATGTATTATAAAGCTCTTTTCTGCCTCAGGATCTTTGCACATGTCAAAATTCATGCCCTCCACTGCATGTCCCACCCGTGAAGACACACACACACACCCACATCCAGCTAACTCTCACTCATCTTCCCGGTCCTGACTTAAATGCCACTTCCTGCCTAAATGCAAACTGTTTCAAACTCTATTCAGAATCTAAGCTTACTACATTATTTGTGTATGACATTAAATCTCCATTTTCAGAATAAATACCATACCGCCTGGGGAAAAAAAGAAAAATATCACTTCCTGGAAAAGTGTCCCTGACCCCAGCACCACCCACAAAGTTAGTAACTGCAATTCACTTATGTTTATTTGTTCATGTCCTTTCTCCCTCACTAGAGTCTACACTCCATGAGGGAGATTTTCCAGTTTCTCAAATCAAAACCCTTGCAGTCACACTTGCCTTCTTTCTTTCCATCACCTCCCATATTCAATTGTCAGTTCTGTTGACTCTACCTCAAAAGATATCCAGAATCTGCCCCCTTCTCACCATTTTTATCACTACTAAGGTATTCCAAGCCACCGGCTCTGTCCCCTGATGGCTACCTCCCTACTTCCACTCCTGACTCCTACAGACCTTCCTCCACCAAGAAGCCAGAGGAATCCTTTGGAAACAAAAGTCAGAAATGCCACTTCTCCACTTCCCAACACTCACAGAATGAGAAAAGGGTGCTTACATTGGCCCACTGTTCCAGTGGGAATTGGCCTGCTAACTCTCAGTTCTTATCCCTCACCCTGCCCTTACTCTCCTTTCTCACCAACTTCCAGCATCCACCATGCCAGCCCTGTCTTTGCATTTAACCGCGTCACTTGAACTCCCTACTACCTGCAGCCACTCTCCTTACAGATACTCATAGCGCTCACCCTCATTTCATTCAGCTTTCTACCCAAGTTCTATTTTCAGACACTACCCCCACAGTCCCTTCATCCTGCTTTGTCTTCAAAGTTCTTATCACTATATGACA
Source organism: Phocoena phocoena (assembly GCF_963924675.1). Classification (NCBI taxonomy): domain Eukaryota; kingdom Metazoa; phylum Chordata; class Mammalia; order Artiodactyla; family Phocoenidae; genus Phocoena; species Phocoena phocoena. The sequence goes on along the minus strand of NC_089235.1, from coordinate 37,364,997 downwards.
TATTTTATAATTGGTTGTTAATTGGTCAGTTATTGGTCTTTGATAATGAGTGCATCAACTCTATGGGGTCAAAAAATTTTTGCTCCCTGCTATATTCCCAGTGCCTAGAATACAACCTGGCATATAGTAGAAACTTAGAAAAGAGTTGTTAAAATACCTTTTTAAATGAATAAGGAAAAATACCTTGTCTATTTTAGTAGAACTTACACTTATGGGAAGAATGCTTGGAACAAAACAGACTCTCAATAAATATGTTTTTGAATGAATGATGCCAATGTCAATGTAGAATAAGAGTGAGAAAGAGAGCTTCTCCCTTCATTGGGATTAGCTGCCAATTATGGTGAGTTATTTTGATAGTGAAAAATATAAGAAGACTATGGGAAAGGGACAAAAGGTGTTTGGTGGCATTAGAGAACAAATATGAAATAATGAAATTATCTAGGGAGAGGAGAAGTGTGCAGAAAATTTAGGAAGGGAACTAACATTTATTGTTACAGTACTCAGAGTATTCCAGACACAGCAGTAGACTCATAAAAATGTATATTATTCTTAATTCTCATAGGTCTTTGTGAGATAGATGTGACAGGACCTATTTACAGAGAAAGAAACAGACTCAGACAAGTTAATTAAACTAAGTTTACAGATCTAACAGCTGGAGTCTATCTGACCAGTGAGCTGTTCAAAACCAGCTTTGGAAACTGTTCTCTGTGTACAAGCTTCATTTGTTTTAAAAGCATTTTTATCCCCCACAATATTTTGCACTAGATAAGCATGCACTAAATATTTGTTGAATGAATGAAAGATCCTGTCACTGAAAATATTCTAAAGGTAGATAGAGACCCAAAAGGAAAAAAGTGTAGATTTATAGTGAATTCTTTTAAAGAATTCTATTCTTTCAAAACCAAAATATACTTGGGAGGAAAATAAGAAAATAGCACTTGCCAAAAGATTAATTGAGAATGTGGTCTAATCATCTTCCAGAGCATTAAGCCAACCTAAACAGAAAGGTATTTTCAGCTTTGAAGAGTTGTTCTTATGCATGCAAAATTATAAATGGCCTAATTTTCCCTATATCTGCATAATTAACAGAATAATTATTGATCAGCACAAAGCACACAGTCTCTTGAGACATGATTTGTGTGAGCACTTAGCTTTTTGAAAGCTTAAATCACTGTAGTCAGTATTAAAAAATGAATTGATAGTAAATGTAGTATAATTAATCCACCTATTCTATTTGCACATGAACATCTTTTCATGCTAAATGACTCATTCATTTAGGAGAGAATACAAATGTATTACAATGACAGAATAAAAAATAAGTTAGAACTTTTATTTTCCCTGCAATATTCCTTGTTTTTAATTTAATCCAATTTATCATATATTGTGCAAATTTAAAATATTTCTCAACATTTATCTGCAAATTACAGGTGCAAAGAACAGTCTATGCAGAGGATTCAGGTAATAGTCTGAATCCCCTAGAAAGCACATGTACTAATGCTGTACTGTTTGTCCTCTTGGTTCTCCAGCAAGCTCTGCTCTGTATCACTTGACTGTCACCTGTAGGCTGCACATCCAGGCCCCTTGTCAGCAGGTTTCTTACTGGGTTTGGAAAATAGGGAGTGTTGGTGGGAGGGTGGAAGGAAGAAGGAAGCCAGAATATATCCCCCTGGCCCTCTCTGCCCAGGAGGTTTCAGGACTGTAGCAGCACTTGCCACTCCTTTGTGCCTTGAGCACACTACAGACAATCCTGCCTAGTGATTTTGGCCCCTGAGCTCTAATAACACTATCTATTTTTGTGCTCCAGCCAAGGCATACTAGTGACTTCTTGCTGTTGCTGATCTCTTGGTTGCCTCACTATCACCTGTTATCTTCACAGCTCTTCATTTCCTGTGTAATCAAATCCAATTAAAAATCCTCTGTTCTGAATATTTAAAGCAGTGTTTCTCTGATTATCCCTAATTGATACAATATCCTTGAGATGAGGGACCTAGTTTGCTTTTTTACTTCGATATCCTAGTACCTAGGAAAGTAACAGGTACATATTAAGTAATCAGTGAAAATATGCTAAATGAATGAATGGAAAATACATCCATAACTCAGTAGTTTTCAAACATTATCAAGCATCAAACTACCTAGAAGGCTTTTTATAACATAGATTGCTACTCCTTTACATCCCCCTTCCCCAAGCTTCTGATTCAGTAGGTTTAGGATGAGGCCCCCAATTTTTCATTTCTAATAAGTTCCTAGGTGATGTTGATGTTGCAAGTCCAGGGACCACACTTTGAGAACCACCGTTTTAGTTCATGAAGTACCCTGCACATAATCTAACCTGAATATACAGGCTGGAGACAACATCTATATCAAAGAGCACTAACATTTCATATTAGTGATCTGGCATTCATTTTCAATTACTTTAACCATACTAACTTTTTAATACGGAAGCAAGGAGTTCTAATGTCTTTTTATGCTTTTACCAGGAGTGATATTTACCAGTCAATTAAGCGCTTTTAAAATACCTTGTTTTAAAAATTTTCACAATTTGAATAGAAACACAAAAGACCCAGAATAGCCAAAGCAATCTTGAGAAAGGAAAACAGAGATGGAGGAATCGGGCTCCCTGACTTCAGACTATACTACAAAGCTACAGTAATCAAGACAGTACTCTACTGGCACAAAAATAGAAATATAGATCAATGGAACAGGAAAGAAAGCCCAGAGATAAACCCACGCACATATGGTCACCTTATCTTTGATAAAGGAAGTAAGAATATGCAATGGAGAAGACAGCCTCTTTAATAAGAGGTGCTGGGAAAACTGGACAGCTACATAAAAGAATGAAATTAGAACAGTCCCTAACACCATACACAAAAGTAAACACAAATTGGATTAAAGGCCTAAATGTAAGGCCAGACACTATAAAATTCTTAGAGGAAAACATAGGCAGAACACTCTGACAAAAATCACAGCTAGACCCTTTTTGACCCACCTCCTAGAGAAATGGAAATAAAAACAAAAATAAATAAATGGGACCTAATGAAACTTCAAAGCTTTTGCACAGCAAAGGAAATCATAAATAAGACAAAAGGCAACCCTCAGAATGGGAGAAAATATTTGCAAACAAAGCAACTGACAAAAGATTAATCTTCAAAATATACAAGCAGCCCATGCAGCTCAATATCAAAAAGCAAACAATCCAATACAAAAATAGGCAGAAGACCTAAATAGACACTTCTCCAAAGAAGATATACAGATTGCCAACAAACACGTGAAAGGATGCTCAACATCACTAATCATTAGAGAAATGCAAATCAAAACTACAATGAGGTATCACCTCACACCAGTCAGAATGGCCATCATCAAAATATCTACAAACAATAAATGCTGGAGAGGATGTGGAGAAAAGGGAACCCTCTTGCACTGTTGGTGGGAATGTAAATTGATACAGTCACTATGGAGAACAGTATGGAGGTTACTTAAAACACTAAAAATAGAACTACCATATGACCCAGCAATCCCACTACAGGGCATAGTCCCTGAGAAAACCATAATTCAAAGAGAGTCATGTACCAAAATGTTCATTGCAGCTCTATTTACAATAACCAGGACATGGAAGCAACCTAAGTGTCCATTGACAGATGAATGGATAAAGAAGATGTGGTACACATATATACAATAGAATATTACTCAGCCATAAAAAGAAATGAAATTAAGTTATTTGTAGTGAGGTAGATGGACATAGAGTCTGTCATACAAAGTGAAGTAAGTCAGAAAGAGAAAAACAAATACTGTATGCTAACACATATATATGGAATCTAAAAAAAAAAAAAAGGTTCTGAAGAACCTAGGGGCAGGACAGGAATAAAGACACAGACGTAGAGAATGGACTTGAGAACACAGGGAGGGGAAGGGTAAGCTGGGACGAAGTGAGGGAGTGGCATTGATATATATATATATTACTAAATGTAAAATAGATAGCTAGTGGGAAGCAGCCACATAGCACAGGGAGATCAGCTCGGTGCTTTGTGACCACCTAGAGGGGTGGGATAGGGAGGGTGTGAAGGAGACACAAGAGGGAGGAGATATGGGGATATATGTATATGTATAGCTGATTTACTTTGTTAAACAGCAGAAACTAACACACCATTGTAAAGCAATTATACTCCAATAAAGATGTTAAAATAAATGCTCAATAAATTAAGAAGAATGGATGAACACAGTGAGAAGTTTAACAAAGTGGAAATATAACAAAGAATCAAACAGAGCTGAAGAATACAATAACTGAAATTAAAAATGCACTAGAAGGAATCAATATTAGATTAGATGAAACAAAGGAAGAGATCAGTAAACCAGAAGACACAGCAGTAGGTGAATAGAAAAAAGAATTTTTAAAAATGTGGATACTTCAAAAGACCTCTGAGACAACATCAACCATACTAACATTCACATTATAGGGATCTCAGAAGGACAAGAGAGAGAAAAGGGCAGACAATATATTAGAAGAAATAATAGCTTACAACTTCCCTAACTTGGAAAAAGAAATAGACATCCAGCTCCAGGAAACAGGGAGTTTCAAATAAGGTAAACCTAAAGAGGTCCACACCAAGATAAATTATAATTAAAATTAAAGATAAAGAGGGAACCTTAAATGCAGCAAGAAAAAAGCAACTAGTTATATACAAAGCAAATCCTATAAGACAACAAACTCACTTTTCAGTGGAAACTTTGCAGGCTAGAAAAGAGTGGCATGGTATATTCAAAGTGGTGAAAGGATAAAATCTACAACTAAGAATAATGTACCCAGAAAGCCTATCATTCAGATTTAAAGGAGACATAAAGATTTTACAGACAAGCAAAAGCTAAAAGAGTTCAGCATCACTAAACCAGCTTTACAAGAAATGTTAAAAAGATTTCTCTAAGCAGAAAAAACTACAACTAGCAATATGAAAACTACAAAAGGAAAAATCTCACTGGTAAAGGGAAAGTTTAGTAAAGGTATAGTATATCAGCCAGTTATTAAGCTAGCAGGAAGGTTAAAAGACAAAAGTAGCAAAATCATCTATGTCCACAAATAGTTAAGGATACATGAAACAAAAATATGTAAAATATGATGTCAAAAATAGTAAGTATGGTTGGGGGGGAGCAAGAATGCAGGGTGGTTAGAATGTGTTCAAACTTAAGAGATCATCAATTTAAAATAATCCTATATGCATATTATTACCTCATGGTAACCACAAACCAAAAAGGTATATTAGATACACACACAAAAAGGAGAAAGGAATCCAAATATAGCACTAAAGATGGGCATCAAATCACAAAGGAAGAGAGCAAAAGAAGAAAGTAACAAAAAAAGAACTATGAAAACAATCAGAAAGCAGTGAGCAAAATGGCAATAAGTACACACCTATCAATAGTTACTTTAAATGTAAATGGATTAAATGCTCCCATCAAAAGACATAGAAAGACTTAATGTATAAAAACCCAAGACCCATATCTATGCTGCCTACACAAGAATCACTTCAGATCTAAAGACACACATAACTGAAAGTGAGAGGATGGAAAATGGTACTCTATGCAAATGGAAACAAAAAGAAAGCTGGAGTAGCAATACCTATATCAGACAAAATAGACTTTAAGACAAAGGCTAAAACAAGAGACAAAGCATAACATTATGTAATGAAAAAGTATCAATACAATAAGGAGATATAATAATTATAACTATATATACCCAACATAGGAGCACCTAAATACATAAAGCAGATATTAACAAACACAAAGGGAGAAAATGATAGTAATACAATAGTAGCAAGGGACTTTAACACCCCACTTACATCAATGGACAGATCATCCAGTTAGAAAATGAATAAAGAAACACTGGCCTTAAACAACACATTATACCATATGAACTTAATAGATATATATATAGAGAGAGAGAGAACATTCTATCCAAAAACAGCAGAATCTAAATTCTTTTTAAGTGCACATGAAACATTCTCCAATATAGATCACATGCTAGGCAAGAAATCAAGTTTCAATAAATTTAAGAAGATTGAAATCATATCAAGGATCTTTTCTCAACACAACAGTATGAGACTAGAAGTAACCTATAAGAAAAAAAACTGCAAGAAACAGAAACACATGGAGCCTAAACAACATGCTACTAAACAACCAGTGAATCACTGAAGAAAGGGGAAATTTAAAAATTTAAAGACATGGTGAAAAATGAAAATGGAACACACTGATCCAAATCTATAGTTCATAACAAAACAAGCCTATCTCAGGAAACATGAAAAATTTCAAATAAACAATCTAAACTTAAACCTAAATGAACTGGTAAAAGAACAAGCAAAACCCAAAGTTAGTAGAAGGAAAGAGATAATAAAGGTCAGAGGAGAAGTAAATAAAATAGAGATTTTAAAAACAATAGAAAGGATCAATGAAACTGGCTATTTGAAAAGATAACCAAAATTGACAAACCTTTAGCTAGACTCATTAAGAAAAAGAGAGAAACAGCACAAATAAATTAACTCATAAATAGGCCTTTTCCACTATGTGAGGACACAGCAAGAAGATAGCTATCTATGAACCAGGGAGAGGGCCCCCAACAAAAAAATGAATCTGCCAGTGCCAAGATCATCTTGGACTTTCCAGCCTGCAGAACTGTGAAAAATAAAGGTTTGTTTAATAATAATAATAATAATTTAAAAATCAGAAATAAAAGAAAAAGGGTTACAAGAGATATCACAGAAATACAACACATCAAGAGAGATTTTTAGAGTTACATGCTAATGAAATAGACAACCTAGAAGAAACAGATAAATTCCTAGAAATGTACAATATCCCAGGAAGAATCCGGAAGAAATAGGAAAAATATACCCAGCGATTACCAGTAATGAAATTGAATCAATAATTTAAAATTCCCAACAAACAAAAGTCAAAGAGCAGGGGATTTCATAGGTGAATTCCACCAAACATTTAGAAAAGAGTTAACACCTATATTTCTTAAAGTAATCCAAAAGTATTGAAGAGGAAAGAATGTTTTCCAAATCATTTTACAAGGCATTATCATCGTAATACAAAAACTAGACAAAGACACCACAAAAAAGAAAATTATAGACCGATGTCACTGATGAATACACATGTTAAAATTCTCAACAAAATATTAGCAAACTGAATTCTACAATACATTAAGAGGATCATATATCACAACCAAGTGGGATTTACACCGGGGATGCAAGGATGATTCAATATCCACAAATCGGTTAACACGACATTCACAGTAATAAATAAAAGAATAAAAATCATATTATCATCTTAATAGATGCATAAAAAACATTTGACAAAAATTCAACATCCACTTGTGATAAAAAATGCTAAACAAAGTGATTATAGAGGTAACATAACTAAACACAATAAAGGTCATATATGACAAACTTATAGACAATCATACTCAATGGTGAAAAGTTGAAAGCTTTTCCTCTAAGATCAGAACAAGAAAAGAATACCCACCCTTGCCACTTTTCAAAATAGTGTTGAAAGTCCTAGCCACAGCAATCAGACAAGAAAAAGAAATAAACAGGATCCAAATTGGAAAGGAAGAAGTAAAGCCATCACTGTTTGCAAATGATATTATAATATATATAGAAAACTCTAAAGATGCCATGAAAAAATTATTAAAACTAATAAATGAATTTAGTACAGTTGTGGGATATAAGATTAATATACAGAAAATCTGCTGTGTTTCTATACACTAACAACAAACAATTAGAAAGGGAATTTAAGAGAACAATCACATTTACAAATGCATCAAATAGAATATACAACTAGGAATAAATCTGACCAGGGAGGTAAAAGACCTGTACTCAGAATATTATAAGACATTGAGGAAAAAAATTGAAGATGACACAAATAAATGGAAAGATATACCATGCTCATGGATTGGAAGAATTAATACTGTTAAAATGAACATACTACCCAAGGCAGTCTACAGAGTCAATGCAATCCTGATCAAAATACCAATGGCAAATATCACAGAATGAAAACAAGTAATTTTAAAATTTGTATGCAAAATTTGAACAAGTAATTCTAAAATCAAAGCCACCATCTGATATGACCTCATACTTGTCAGAATGGCTATTATCAAAAAGACAACAAATATCAAGTAACGGTGAGGATGTTAAGAAAAGGGAACCTGGAGAAATGAAGCCAAATTCTGGACAGGATGACTGGTGGGAGATGAGGAGGTTGATGAGGTGGTAGATGTTTAGGAGACAAAGGATCAGCATGAACTGGAGCCTGGGGGACTCTGTGAGTGCTCAGCAAGACTCCAGCATCCATAACCTTCCTTGAATTTCAAAGGGTGGATTCACACAGTTGCTAATCAAGGAAGGAGCCGCCAAGAAAACACCGGAGACAAGATTGAAGGGACCAGGGAAGCTCATCAATATTTGGAGACCTGAGATGGGATTAAAGGAATGCAAGCCCTGCTCACATCTGAATCTTGTCAGAGTCCCCATCTTTGAACCATTGTTATAAAACACCTCATCAAATTCTCCTGGGTCAATTGCAGTGTGGAGCAAAGTGCTCGGGCACATGGCCTGCCTAGCTGAGGTGTTGGGTGCAGCCATTCCACACTAGGAACTCTGGTCTGAAGAGCAGGATCTACTTCAAATGAAACTAGAAAAACACAAAAGGAAAAAAAAAAAAAGATATACAGGTGTTCCACAAGACATGGCCCTGCCCACCAGAAAGACAAGATCCAGGCCCACACACCAGAGCACAGGCACCAGTCCCCTCCACCAGGAAGCCTACACAAGTCACTGAACCAACCTCACCCACTGGTGGCAGATATCAAAAATAACAGGAACTACAAACCTGCAGCCTGCGGAAAGCAGAAACCAAACACAGTAAGTTAAACAAAAGAAGAAGAAGGAAAAATATGCATCAGATGAAGGAGAAAAGTGAAAACCCACCAGACCAAACAAATGAAGAGGAAATACACAGTCAACCTGAAAAAGAATTCAGAAAATGATAGTAAAGATATACAAAATCTCAGAAATAGAACGGAAAAAATACAAGAAACATTTAACAAGGACCTAGAAGAACAAAAGAGCAAACAATGATGAGCAACACAATAAATAAAGTTAAAAATATTCTAGAAGGAATAGATAACAGAATAACTGAGGCAGAACAATGGATAAGTGACCTGGAAGATAAAATAGTGGAAATAACTGCCACAGAGCAGAATAAAGAAAAAAGAATGAAAAGAATTGAGGACAATCTCAGAGACCACTGGGACAAAATTAAACACACCAACATTCGAATTATAGGAGTCCCAGAAGAAGAAGAGAAAAAGAAAGGGTCTGAGAAAATATTTGAAGAGATTATAGCTGAAATTTTCCCTAACATGGGAACAGAAATAGTAAATTAAGTGCAGGAAGCACAGAGAGTCCCACAGAGGATAAATCCAAGGAGAAACATGCAAAGACATCTATTATTCAAACTATCAAAAATTAAATACAAACAAAAAATATTACAAGCAGCAAGGGAAAAGCAACAAATAACATACAAGGGAATCCCCATAAGGTTAACAGCTGATCTTTCAGCAGAAACTCTGCAAGCCAGAAGGGAGTGGCAGGACATATTTAAAGTGATGAAAGGGGAAAGCCCACAACCAAGATTACTCTATCCAGCAGGGATCTGTTTCATATTCGATGGAGAAATTAAAACCTTTACAGCAAAAGCTAAGAGAATTCAGCACCACCAAAACAGCTTTATAAAAAAATGCTAAAGGAACTTCTCTAGGCAGGGAACACAAAAGAAGAAAAAGACCTACAAAAACAAACCCAAAACAATTAAGAAAATGGTAATAGGAACATACATAGGGATAATTACATTAAATGTAAATGGATTAAATGCCTCAACCAAAATACACTGACTGGCTGAATGGACACAAAAACAAGACCCATATATATGCTATATACAAAAGACCCACTTCAGACATAGGGACACATACAGACGGAAAGTGAGGGGATGGAAAAAGATATTCCATGCAAATGGAAATCAAAAGACAGCTGGAGTAGCAATACTCATATCAGAAAAAATAGACTTTAAAATAAAGACTATTACAAGAGACAAAGAAAGACGCTACATAAGACACTACATAATGATCAAGGGATCAATCCTAGAAGAACAAATAACAATTGTAAATATTTATGCACCCAACATAGGAGCACCACAATATATAAGACAAATGCTAACAGCCTTAAAAGGGGAAATCGATAGTAACACAGTAATAGTAGGGGACTTTAACACCCCACTTACACCAATGGACAGATCATCCAAAATGAAATAAATAAGGAAACACAAGCTTTAAATGACACGTTACAACAGATGGACTTAATTGATATTTAAAGAACATTCCATCCAAAAACAACAGAATACACTTTCTTCTCAAGTGCTCATGGAACATTCTCCAGGATAGATCATACCTTAGGTCACAAATCAAGCCTTGGTAAATTTAAGAAAATTGAAATCGTATCAAGTATCTTTTTTGATCACAACACTATGAGACTAGATATCAATTACAGGAAAAAAAAAACAGTAATAAAAACACAAACACATATAGGCTAACCAATATGCTACTTAATAACCAATAGATCACTGAAGAAATCAAAGAGTAAATCAAAAAATATCTAGAAACAAATGACAATAGAAACATGATGACCCAAAACCTATGAGATGCATCAAAAGCAGTTCTAAGAGGGAAGTATATAGCAATACAATCTTACCTTAAGAAACAAGAAAAATCTCAAATAAACAACACAACCTTACACCTAAAGCAATTAGAGAAAGAAGGACAAAAAAAAAAACCAAAGTTAGCAGAAGGAAAGAAATCATAAAGATCAGATCAGATGTAAATGAAAAAGAAATGAAGGAAACAATAGGAAAGATCAATAAAACTAAAATCCGGTTCTTTGACAGGATAAAGAAATTGATAAACTATTAAGCAGACTCATCAAGAAAAAAAGGGAGAAGACTCAAATCAACAGAATTAAAAATGAAAAAAGAGAAGTAACAATTGACACTGCAGAAATACAAAGGATCATGAGAGACTACTACAAGCAGCTATATGCCAATAAGATGGACAACCTGGAAGAAATGGACAAATTCTTACAAAAGAACAACCTTCTGAGACTGTACCAGGAAGAAACAGAAAATATAAACAGACCAATCACAAGCACTGAAATTGAGACTGTGATTTAAAATCCTCCAAGAAACAAAAGACCTGGACCAGATGGCTTCACAGATGAATTCTATCAAACATTTAGAGAAGAGCTAACACCTATCCTTCTCAAATTCTTCCAAAATCTAGCATTGAGAGAAACACTCCCAAACTCATTCTACGAGGCCATCATCACTCTGATAGCAAAGCCAGACAAAGATACTGCAAAAAAAGAAAACTACAGGCCAATATCACTGATGAACATACTTGCAAACATCCTCAACAGAATACTAGCAAACAGAATCCAACAGCACATTAAAAGGATCATACACCATAATTAAGCTTATCCCGGGAATGCAAGGGTTCTTCAATATACACAAATCAATCAGTGTGATACACCATATTAACAAATTGAAGGAGAAAAACCATATGATAACCTCAATAGATGTAGAAAAAGCTTTTGACAAAATTGAACACCCATATATGATAAAAAGCTCTCTGGAGAGTGGGCATAGAGGGAATCTGCCTCAACATACTAAAGGCCTTATATGGCAAACCCACAGCCAACAATGTTCTCAGTGGTGAAAAACTGAAACCACTTCCTCTAAGATCAGGAACAAGACGAGGTTGCCCACTCTCACCACTATTATTCAACATAGTCTTGGAAGTTTTAGCCACAGTAATCAGAGAAGAAAAAAACTAAAAGGAATCCAAATCGGAAAAGAAGTAAAACTGTCACTGTTTGCAGGTGACATGATGCTGTACATAGAGAATCCTAAAGATGCTACCAGAAAACTACTAGAGCTAATCAATGAATTTAGTAAAGTAGCAGGATACAAAATTAATGCACAGAAATCTCTTCCATTTCGATACACTAATGATGAAAAATCTGAAAGAGAAATTAAGGAAACACTCCCATTTACCATTGCAACAAAAAGAATAAAACACCTAGGAATAAACCTACCTAAGGAGACAAAAGACCTGTATGCAGAAAACTATAAGACACTGATGAAAGAAATCAAAGAAGACACAAACAGATAGGGAGATATAACATGTTCCTGAATTGGAAGAATCAACACTGTGAAAATGAATATACTACCCAAAGCAATCTACAGAATCAATGCAATCCCTATCAAAATACCAATGGCATTTTCCACAGAACTAGAAAAAAAAGTTTTATGATTTGTATGGAAACACAAAAGACCCCAAATTGCCAGAGCAATCCTGTGAAAGAAAAATGGAGCTGGTGAAATCAGGCTTCCTGACTTCAGACAATACTACAAAGCTACAGTAATCAGGACAGTATGTTTCTGGCACAAAAACAGAAATATAGATCCTTAGAACAGGATACAAAGCCCAGAGATAAACCAACACACATATGGTCACCTTATCTTTGATAAAGGAAGCAAGAATATACAATGGGGGCTTCCCTGGTGGTGCAGAGGTTAAGAATCTGCCTGCCAATGCAGGGACAAGGGTTCGAGCCCTGGTCCGGGAATATCCCACATGCCACGGAGCAACTAAGTCCATGCACCACAACTACTGAGCCTGCGCTCTCGAGCCTGCGAGCCACAATTACTGAGCCCATGTGCCACAACTACTGAAGCCCGCATGCCTAGAGCCCATGCTCTACAACAAGAGAAGCCACCACAATGAGAAGCACGAGCACCGCAACGAAGGGTAGCCCCAGCTCGCAACTAGAGAAAGCCCATGCACAGCAACGAAGACCCAACACAGCCCAAAATAAATTAATTAATTAATAATAATTTAAAAAAAGAATATACAATGGAGAAAAGACAGCCTCTTCAATAAGTGGTGCTGGGAAAAGTACATGTAAAAGACATGTAGTTACATGGGACAGCTACATGTAAAAGAATGAAATTAGAACTCTTCCTAACACCATACACAAAAATAAACTCAAAATGGATTAAAGACCTAAATGTAAGGCCAGACACTTTAATACTCTTAGCAGAAAACATAGGCAGAACACTCTTTGACATAAATCACAGCAAGATGTTTTTTGACTCACCTCCTAGAGAAATGGAAATAAAAACAAAAAGAAACAAATGGGACCTAATGAAACTTCAAAGTTTTTGCACAGCAAAGGAAACCATAAACAAGACCAAAAGACAGCCCTCAGAATGGGAGAAAATATTTGCAAACAAAGCAACTGACAAAGGATTAATCTCCAAAATATACAAGGAGTTCATGCAGCTCAAGAACAATAAAACAACCAACTCAATCCAAAAGTGGGCAGAACACCTAAATAGACATTTCTCCAAAGAAGTTATACAGATTGCCAACAAACACATGAAACATGACTAATCATTAGAGAAATGTATATCAAAACCACAATGAGGTATTACCTCACACCAGTCAGAAGGCCATCCTCAAAAAATATACAAACAATAAATGCTGGAGAGGGTGTGGAGAAAAGGGAACCCTCTTGCAGTGTTGGTGGGCATGTAAATTTATACAGCCACTATGGAGAACAGTATGGAGGTTCCTTAAAAAACTACAAATAGAACTACTATATGACCCAGCAATACCTCTACTGGGCATATACCCTGAGGAAACCACAACTCTAAAAGTGACGTGTACCACAATGTTCATTGCAGCTCTATTTACAATAGCCAGGACATGGAAGCCACCTAAGTGTCCATCAACAGGCGAATGGATAAAGAAGATATGGCACATATATTCAATGGAATATTACTAAGTCATAAAAAGAAAAGAAATTGAGTTACTTGTAGTGAGGTGGATGGGCCTAGAGTCTATCATACAAAGTGAAGTAAGTCAGAAAGAGAAAAACAAATACCATATGCTAACACATATATATAGAATCTAAGAAAAAAAAAAGGTTGTGATGAACCTAGGGGCAGGACAGTAATAAAGATGCAGACTTACAGAATGGACTTGAGTATACGGATGGGGAGGGGGAAGCGTAAGCTGGGACGAAGTGAGAGAGTGCCACGGACATGTATACACTACCAAATGTAAAATAGATAGCTAGTGGGAAACAGCTGCATAGCACAGGGAGATCAGCTCAGTGCTTTGTGAACACCTAGAGGGGTGGGATGGGGAGGGTGGGAAGGAGCCTCAAGAGGGAGGGGATATGGGGATATATGTATACATATAGCTGATTCACTTTGTTATACAGCAGAAACTAACACAACATTGTAAAGTAATTATACTCCAATAAGATGTTAGGAAAAAAAAATCTTCCTGGATTAGGACACAGTTTTTCGAGGCTGAAGTCCAGTGTGCCCCCCTTTACCTGGCAAAGTAATAAAGCTATCCTTTTCTACTTCACCCAAAAAATAATAAATAAAAAAAGAAAGAAAGAAAGAAAAAGGAACCCTCATGTGCTGTTGGTGGGAACGTGAATTGGTACAGTCACCATGGAAAACATTAAGATTTTTTTCTTAAAAACTTAAAGATAGAATTACTATAAGGTCAAGCAATTCTACTTCAGGTTATTTTTCCAAAGAAAATGAAAACAGTAATTCGAAAAGTTATATCCACCCCAATGTTCATTGCAGCATTGTTTACAATAGCCAAGATACAGAAGCAACCTAAGTTCCCATCGATAGATGAATGGGTAAAGAAATGGTTTATATATATACAATGAAAATTTACTCACCCATAAAAAGGAAGGAATCTTACCATTTGCAAAAACATGGTTGGACCTCGATGGTATTATGGTAAGTGAAATAAGTTAGATGGAGAAAGACAAATACCGTATGATTTCACTCAACTGTGCAATCTAAAAAACAAAACAAAACAACAAAATAACAAAAGAAACAGACTCACGGATACAGAGAACAAATTGTGGTTGCCAGGGAGAGGTGAGAATGGGTGAAATAAGTGAGTGAGATTAAGAGGGACAAACTTCCAGTTGTAAAATAAATAATTCACAGGGAGATAATATACAATATAGGGAATATTGTCAATATTGTAGTGACTTTGTATGGTGACAGAAGGTAACCAGCATTATTGTGGTAATTATTGTGTAATTTATAAAAATATGAAATTGCTATATTGTACAACTGAATCTAATGTAATACTGGAAGTCAGTTATATTTCAATTAAAAAGACATACAGCTATCTGAGGGGGGACCTTGAAGATGGCGGAAGAGTAAGACGCGGAGATCACCTTCCTCCCCACAGATATACCAGAAATACATCTACACGTGGAACAACGCCTACAGAACACCTACTGAAGGCTGGCAGAAGACCTCAGACCTCCCAAAAGGCAAGAAACTCCCCACGTACCTGGGTAGGGCAAAAGAAAAAAAGAAAAAACAGAGACAAAAGAATAGGGACGGCACCTGCACCAGTGGGAGGGAGCTGTGAAGGAGGAAAAGTTTCCACACACTAGGAAGCGCCTTCGCGGGCGGAGACTGCGGGAGGCGGAGGGGGGAGCTTTGAAGCCACGGAGGAGAGCACAGCAACAGGGATGCGGAAGGCAAAGCGGGGAGATTCACGCACAGAGGATCGGTGCTGACCGGCACTCACCAGCCCGAGAGGCTTGTCTGCTCACCCGCCGGGGCGGGCGGGGCTGCGAGCTGAGGCTCGGGTTTCAGTTGGAGCACAGAGACAGGACTGGGGTGAGCGGCTTGAACATAGCCTGAAGGGGTTAGTGCACCACGGCTAGCCGGCAGGGAGTCCGGGGAAAAGTCTGCACCTGCCAAAGAGGCAAGAGACTTTTTCTTCCCTCTTTGTTTCCTGGTGCGCGACGAGAGGGGTTTAAGAGCGCTGCTTAAAGGAACTCCAGAGACGAGCACGAGCCGCGGCTAAAAGCGCGGACCCCAGAGACGGGCGTGAGCCGCGGCTAAAAGCGTGGACCCCAGAGACCGGCGCGAGCCGCGGCTAAAAGCACGGACCCCAGGGATGGGCGGGAGACGCTAAGGCTGCTGCTGCCACCACCAAGGGGCCTGTGTGCGAGCACAGGTCACTATCCACACCCCTCTTCCGGGGAGCCTGTGCAGCCCGCCACTGCCAGGTTACCGGGATCCAGGGACAATTTCCCCGGGAGAACGCACTGCAGGCCTCAGGCTGGTGCAATGTCACGCCGGCCTCTGCTGCCGCAGGCCCGCCCCGCATGCAGTGCCCCTCCCTCCCCCCGGCCTGAGTGAGCCAGAGCCCCCGAATCAGCGGCTCCTTTAACCCCGTCTTGTCTGAGCAAAAAACAGACGCCCTCCAGCGACCTACATGCAGAGGCAGGGCCAAATCCAAAGCTGAGCCCTTGTGAGCTGTGAGAACAAAGAGAAAGGGAAATCTCTCCCAGCAGCCTCAGGAGCAGCGGAATAAAGCTCCACAATCAACTTGATGTACCCTGCATCTGTGGAATACATGAATAGACAATGAATCATCCCAAATTGAGGAGGGGGGCTTCAAGAAAAGATCTATGATTTTTTCCCCTTTTCCTCTTTTTCTGAATGTGTATCTGTATGCTTCTGTGTGAGATCTTGTCTGTATAGCTTTGCTTCCACCATTTGTCCTAGGGTTCTATCCGTCCATGGTTTTTTAAAATTTTTTTCTTAATAATTAATTTTAATAAATTCATTATAATTTTCTTTCTTTCTTTCTTTCTTTCTTTCTTTCTTTCTTTCTTTCTTTCTTTCTTTCTTTCTTTCTTTCTTTCTTTCCTTCCCTCCTTTAGACAACGAATCATCCCAAATTGAGGAGGTGGTCTCTGAGAGCAAGATTTATGATTTTTTCCCCTTTACCTCTTTTTGTGAGTGTGTATGTGTATGCTTCTGTGTAAGATTTTGTCTATATAGCTTTGCTTCCAACATTTGTCCTAAGGTTCTATCCATCCCTTTTTTTTTCTAAATAATTTTTTTTTTTTTTTTTTTTTAGTGTTAATCTATCTCTCATCTTTTTTTTTTTTTTTTAAACATCTTTATTGGGGTATAATTGCTTTACAATGGTGTGTTAGTTTCTGCTTTACAACAAAGTGAATCAGCTATACATATACATATGTTCCCATATGTCTTCCCTCTTGCGTCTCCCTCCCTCCCACTCTCCCCATCCCACCCTTCCAGGCTGTCACAAAGCACCGAGCTAATATCCCTGTGCCTTGCGGCTGCTTCCCCCCAGCTATCTACCTTACTACGTTTGTTAGTGTGTATATGTCCATGACTCTCTCTCGCCCTGTCAAAACTCACCCTTCCCCCTCCCCATATCCTTAAGTCCGTTCTCCAGTAGGTCTGCGTCTTTATTCCTATCTTACCCCTAGGTTCTTCATGACATTTTTTTACCTTAAATTCCATATATATGTGTTAGCATACGGTCTTTGTCTTTTTCTTTCTGACTTACTTCACTCTGTATGACAGATTCTAGGTCTATCCATCTCATTACAAATAGCTCAATTTCATTTCTTTTTAAGGCTGAGTAATATTCCATTGTGTATATGTGCCACATCTTCTTTATCCATTCATCTGATGATGGGCGCTTAGGTTGTTTCCATGTCCTGGCTATTGTAAATAGAGCTGCAATGAACATTTTGGTACATGACTCTCTTTGAATTTTGGTTTTCTCAGGGTATATGCCAAGTAGTGGGATTGCTGGGTCATATGGTAGTTCTATTTTTACTTTTTTAAGGAACCTCCATACTGTTCTCCACAGTGGCTGAACCAATTCACATTCCCACCAGCAGTGCAAGAGTGTCCCCTTTTCTCCACACCCTCTCCAGCATTTATTGTTTCTTGATTTTTTGATGATGGCCATTCTGACTGGTGTGAGATGATATCTCATTGTAGTTTTGATTTGCATTTCTCTAATGATTAATGATGTTGAGCATTCTTTCATGTGTTTGTTGGCATTCTGTATATCTTCTTTGGAGAAATGTCTATTTAGGTCTTCTGCCCATTTTTGGATGGGGTTGTTTGTTTTTTTGTTATTGAGCTGCATGAGCTGCTTGTAAATTTTGGAGATTAATCCTTTGTCAGTTGCTTCATTTGCAAATGTTTTCTCCCATTCTGAGGGTTGTCTTTTGGTCTTGGTTATGGTTTCCTTTGCTGTGCAAAAGCTTTGAAGTTTCATTAGGTCCCATTTGTTTATTTTTGTTTTTATTTCCATTACTCTAGGAGGTGGGTCAGAAAGGATCTTGCTGTGATTTATGTCATAGAGTGTGCTTCCTATGTTTTCTTCTAAGAGTTTGATAGTTTCTGGCCTTACATTTAGGTCTTTAATCCATTTTGAGCTTATTTTTGTGTATGGTGTTAGGGAGTGATCTAATCTCATACTTTTACATGTACCTGTCCAGTTTTCCCAGCACCATTTATTGAAGAGGCTGTCCTTTCTCCACTGTACATTCCTGCCTCCTTTATCAAAGATAAGGTGTCCATATGTGCGTGGGTTTATCTCTGGGCTTTCTATCCTGTTCCACTGATCTATCTTTCTGTTTTTGTGCCAGTACCATACTGTCTTGATTACTGTTGCTTTGTAATATAGTCTGAAGTCAGGGAGCCTTATTCCTCCAGCTCCTTTTTTCGTTCTAAAGATTGCTTTGGCTATTCGGGGTCTTTTGTGTTTCCATACAAATTGCGAAATTTTTTGTTCTAGTTCTGTGAAAACTGCCAGTGGTAGTTTGATAGGGATTGCATTGAATCTGTAGATTGCTTTGGGTAGTAGAGTCATTTTCACAATGTTGATTCTTCCCATCCAAGAACATGGTATATCTCTCCATCTATTTGTATCATCTTTAATTTCTTTCATCAGTGTCTTATAATTTTCTGCATACAGGTCTTTCGTATCCTTAGGTAGGTTTATTCCTAGATATTTTATTCTTTTTGTTGCAATGGTAAATGGGAGTGTTTTCTTGATTTCACTTTCAGATTTTTCATCATTAGTATATAGGAATGCCAGAGATTTCTGTGCATTAATTTTGTATCCTGCTACTTTACCAAATTCATTGATTAGCTCTAGTAGTTTTCTGGTAGCATCTTTAGGATTCTCTATGTATAGTATCATGTCATCTGCAAACAGTGACAGCTTTACTTCTTCTTTTCCGATTTGGATTCCTTTTATTTCCTTTTCTTCTCTGATTGCTGTGGTTAAAACTTCCAAAACTATGTTGAATAAGAGTGGTGAGAGTGGGCAACCTTTTCTTGTTCCTGATCTTAGTGGAAATGCTTTCATTTTTTCACCATTGAGGATGATGTTTGCTGTGGGCTTGTCATATATGGCTTTTATTATGTTTAGGAAAGTTCCCTCTATGCCTACTTTCTGGAGGGTTTTTATCATAAATGGGTGTTGAATTTTGTCGAAAGCTTTCTCTGCATCTATTGAGATGATCATATGGTTTTTCTCCTTCAATTTGTTAATATAGTTTATCACATTGATAGATTTGCGTATATTGAAGAATCCTTGCATTCCTGGAATAAACCCCACTTGATCATGGTGTATGATCCTTTTAATGTGCTGTTGGATTCTGTTTGCTAGTATTTTGTTGAGGATTTTTGCATCTATGTTCATCAGTGATATCGGCCTGTAGTTTTCTTTCTTTGTGACATCCTTGTCTGGTTTTGGTATCAAGGTGATGGTGGCTTCGTAGAAGGAATTTGGGAGTGTTCCTCCCTCTGCTATATTTTGGAAGAGTTTGAGAAGGATAGGTGTTAGCTCTTCTCTAAACGTTTGATAGAATTCACCTGTGAAGCCATCTGGTCCTGGGCTTTTGTTTGTTGGAAGGTTTTTAATCACAGTTTCAATTTCAGTGCTTGTGATTGGTCTGTTCATATTTTCTATTTCTTCCTGATTCAGTCTTGGCAGGTTGTGCATTTCTAAGAATTTGTCCATTTCTTCCAGATTGTCCATTTTATTGGCATAGAGTTGCTTGTAGTAATCTCTCATGATTTTTTTTATTTCTGCAGTGTCAGTTGTTACTTCTCCTTTTTCATTTCTAATTCTATTGATTTGAGTCTTCTCCCTTTTTTTCTTGATGAGTCTGGCTAGTGGTTTATCTATTTTGTTTATCTTCTCAAAGAACCAGCTTTTAGTTTTATTGATCTTTGCTATTGTTTCCTTCATTTCTTTTTCATTTATTTCTGATCTGATTTTTATGATTTCTTTCCTTCTGCTAGCTTTGGGGTCTTTTTGTT
The DNA here is from genome assembly GCF_963924675.1 of Phocoena phocoena. Taxonomy (NCBI): domain Eukaryota; kingdom Metazoa; phylum Chordata; class Mammalia; order Artiodactyla; family Phocoenidae; genus Phocoena; species Phocoena phocoena. The sequence goes on along the minus strand of NC_089235.1, from coordinate 37,344,669 downwards.
CTTCTTTCTCTAATTGCTTGAGGTGCAAGGTTAGGTTGTTTATTTGAGATGTTTCCTGCTTCTTAAGGTGGGCTTGTATTGCTATAAACTTCCCCCTTAGAACTGCTTTTGCTGCATCCCATAGGTTTTGGGTCATTGTGTCTCCATTGTCATTTGTTTCTAGGTATTTTTTTATTTCCTCTTTGATTTCTTCAGTGATCACTTCATTATTAAGTAGTGTATTGTTTAGCCTCCATGTGTTTGTATTTTTTACAGATCTTTTCCTGTAATTGATATCTATTCTCATGGCGTTGTGGTCGGAAAAGATACTTGATACAATTTCAGTTTTCTTAAATTTACCAAGGCTTGATTTGTGACCCAAGATATGATCTATCCTGGAGAATGTTCCATGAACACTTGAGAAAAATGTGTATTCTGTTGTTTTTGGATGGAGTGTCCTATAAATATCAATTAAGTCCATCTTGTTTAATGTATCATTTAAAGCTTGTGTTTCCTTATTTATTTTCATTTTGGATGATCTGTCCATGGGTGAAAGTGGGGTGTTAAAGTCCCCTACTATGAATGTGTTACTGTTGATCTCCCCTTTTATGGTTGTTAGTATTTGCCTTATGTATTGAGGTGCTCCTATGTTGGGTGCATAAATATTTATAATTGTTATATCTTCTTCTTGGATCGATCCCTTGATCATTATGTAGTGTCCTTCTTTGTCCCTTTCAATAGTCCTTATTTTAAAGTCTATTTTGTCTGATATGAGAATTGCTACTCCAGCTTTCTTTTGGTTTCCATTTGCATGGAATATCTTTTTCCATCCCCTTACTTTCAGTCTGTATGTGTCTCTAGTTCTGAAGTGGGTCTCTTGTAGACAGCATATATAAGGGTCTTGTTTTTGTATCCATTCAGCCAATCTGTGTCTTTTGGTGGGAGCATTTAGTCCATTTACATTTAAGGTAATTATTGATATGTATGTTCCTATTTCCATTTTATATATTGTTTTGGGTTCGCTACTATAGGTCATTTCCTTCTCTTGTGTTTCGTGTCTAGAGAAGTTCCTTTAGCATTTGTTGTAAAGCTGGTTTGGTGGTGCTGAACTCTCTCAGCTTTTGCTTGTCTGTAAAGGTTTTAATTTCTCCATCAAATCTGAATGAGATCCTTGCTGGGTAGAGTAGTCTTGGTTTCAGGCTATTCTCCTTCATCACTTTCAGTATGTCCTGCCACTCCCTTCTGGCTTGTAGTGTTTCTGCTGAGAGATCAGCTGTTAACCTTATGGGGATTCCCTTGTGTGTTATTTGTTGTTTTTCCCTTGCTGCTTTTAATATGCTTTCTTAGTATTTAATTTTTTACAGTTTGATTAATATGTGTCTTGGCGTGTTTCTCCTTGTATTTATCCTGTATGGGACCCTCTGTGCTTCCTGGACTTGATTAACTATTTCCTTTCCCATATTAGGGAAGTTTTCAACTATAATCTCTTCAAATATTTTCTCAGTCCCTTTCTTTCTTTCTTCTTCTTCTGGAACCCCTATAATTCGAATGTTGGTGCGTTTCATGTTGTCCCAGAGGTCTCTGAGACTGTCCTCAGTTCTTTTCATTCTTTTTTCTTTATTCTGCTCTGCAGTAGTTATTTCCACTACTTTATCTTCCAGGTCACTTATCCGTTCTTCTGCCTCAGTTATTCTGCTATTGATCCTATCTAGAGTGATTTTAATTTCATTTATTGCATTGTTCATCGTTGCTTGTTTCATCTTTAGTTCTTGTAGGTCCTTGTTAACTGTTTCTTGCATTTTGTCCATTCTACTTCCAAGACTTCGGATCATCCTTACTATCATTATTCTGAATTCTTTTTCAGGTAGATTGCCTATTTCCTCTTCATTTGTTAGGTCTGGTGGGTTTTTATCTTGCTCCTTCATCTGCTGTGTGTTTTTCTGTCTTCTCATTTTGCTTATCTTACTGTGTTTGGGGTCTCCTTTTTGCAGGCTGCACGTTCGTAGTTCCCGTTGTTTTTGATGTCTGTCTCCAGTGGCTAAGGTTGTTTCAGTGGGTTGTGTAGGCTTCCTGGTGGAGGGGACTAGTGCCTGTGTTGTGCTGGATGAGGCTGGATCTTGTCTCTCTAGTGGGCAGGTTCACGTCTGGTGGTGTGTTTTGGGGTGTCTGTGGCCTTATTATGATTTTAGGCAGCCTCTCTGCTAATGGGTGGGGTTGTGTTCCTGTTTTGCTAGTTGTTTGGCATAGGTTGTCCAGCACTGTGGCTTGCTGGTCGTTGAGTGAAGCTGGGTGCTGGTGTTAAGATGGAGGTCTCTGGGAGATTTCCGCTGTTTAATATTATGTGGAGCTGGGAGGTCTCTTGTTGACCAGTGACCTGAAGTTGGCTCTCCTACCTCAGAGGCAGAGCCCTGACTCCTGGCTGGAGCACCAAGAGCCTTTCATCCACACGGCTCAGAATAAAAGGGAGAAAAAGTAGAGAGAATTAGTAGAAGTATGAGGAAAGAAAGAAGGAAAGGAGGAAAGGAAGGAAGGAAGAAAGAAGCAAAGAAGGAAAGAAAGGAGGGAGGGAGGGAGGAAGGAAGGAAGGAGGGAAAGAAGGAAAAAAAGACAGAAAGAAAGATGATACAGTAAAAATAAAATAAAGTATAATATAGTTATTGAATTAAAAAATATTTAGAAAAAAAAAAGGGACGGATAGAACCTTAGGACAAATGTTGGAAGCAAAGCTATACAGAGAAAATCTTACACAGAAGCATACACATACACCTTCACAAAAAGAGGTAAAGGGGGAAAAATCATAAATCCTGCTCCCTGAGACCACCTCCTCAATTTGGGGTGATTCGTTGTCTAAAGGAGGGAGGGAAGGAAGGAAAGAAAGAAAGAACGAAGGTAAAGTATAATAAAGTTATTACAATTAAACTTAATTATTAAGAAAAAGAATTTTTAAAAAAAAGTCATGGACGGATAGAGCCGTAGGACAAATGGTGGAAGCTAGAGTATACAGACTAGATGTCACACAGGAGCATACACATACACCTTCACGAAAAGAGGAAAAGGGAAAAAAATCATAGATTTCGCTCCTAAATTCCACCTCTTCAATTTGGGATCATTCCTTGTCTATTCAGGTATTCCACAGATGCAGGGTATATCAAGTTGATTGTGGAGCTTTAATCCGCTGCTTCTATGGCTGCTGGGAGAGATTTCCCTTTCTCTTCTTTGTTTTCACAGCTCACAGGAGCTCAGCTTTGGATTTGGCCCTGCCTCTGCGTGTAGGTTGCTGGAGGGCGTCTGTTTTTTCGCTCAGACAGGACGGGGTTAAAAGAGCCGCTGATTCGGGGCCTCCGGCTCACTCAGGCCGGGGGTTGGGGGATGGGGGAAGGAGGGGCACTGCGTGCGGGGCCGGCCTGCGGCGGCAGAGGCAGCGTGACGTTGTGGCAGAGGCCGGCGTGACGTTGCACCAGCCTGAGGCCCGCCGTGCGCTGTCCCGGGGAAGTTGTCCCTGGATCCCGGGAACCTGGCAGTGGCGGGCTGCACAGGCTCCGCGGAAGAGGGGTGTGGAGAGTGACCTGTGCTCGCACACAGGCCCCTTGGTGGCGGCAGCAGCAGCCTTAGCGTCTCCCGCCCGTCTCTGGGGTCCGCGGTTTTAGCCGCGGCTCGCGCCCGTCTCTGGGGTTTGCGCTTTCAGCCGCGGCTCGCGCCCGTCTCGGGGGCTCGCGCCCTCAGCCGCGGCTGGCGCCTGTCTCTGGGGTTCGCGCTTTTAGCCGCAGCTCGCGCCCGTCTCTGGAGTTCCTTTAAGCAGCGCTCTTAAACCCCTCTCCTCGCGCACCAGGAGACAAAGAGGGAAGAAAAAGTCTCTTGCCTCTTCGGCCGGTGCAGGCTTTTCCCCGAACTCCCTCCCGGCTAGTCGTGGTGCACTAACCCCTTCAGGCTATGTTCAAGCCGCCAACCCCAGTCCTCTCCCTGAGCTCCGTCCAAAACCAAAACCCGAGCCTCAGCTCGCAGCCCCGCCCGCCCCGGTGGGTGAGCAGCAAGCCTCTCGGGTTGGTGAGTGCTGGTCGGCACCGATCGTCTGTGCAGGAATCTCCCCGCTTTGCCCTCCGCACCCGTCGCTGTGCACTACTCCGCGGTCCCGAAACTCCCCCCTCTGCCTCCCGCAGTCTCCGCCCGCGGAGGGGCTTCCTAGTGTGTGGAAACTTTTCCTCCTTCACAGCTCCCTCCCACTGGTGCACTTGCCGTCCTTATTCTTTTGTCTCTATTTTTTCTTTTGCCCTACCCAGTTACGTGCGGAGTTTCTTGCCTTTTCGGAGGTCTGAGGTCTTTTGCCAGCCTTCAGTAGGAGTTCTGTAGGAGTTGTTCCACGTGTGGATGTATTTCTGGTGTATCCGTGGGGAGGAAGGCGATCTCCGCGTCTTACTCTTCCGCCATCTTCAAGGTCCCCCCTAAATAATTATTTTTTAATTCAATAACTTTATTATACTTTATTTTATTTTACTGTATCTTCTTTCTTTCTTTTTTCCTTGCTTCCCTCCTTCATTGCTTCCTCCCTCCCTCCCTCCCTCCTTTCTTTCCTTCTTGCCTTCTTTCCTTCTTTGCTTCTTTCTTCCTTCCTTCCTTCCTTCCTTCCCTCCTTTCTTTCTTTCTTTCTTTCTTCAAACTTCTACTAATTCTCTCTACTTTTTCTCCCCATTATTCTGAGCCATGTGGATGAAAGACTCTTGGTGCTCCAGCCAGGAGCCAGGGCTCTGCCTCTGAGGTGGGAGAGCCAACTACAGGACACTGGTCAACAAGAGACCTCCCAGCTCCACATAATATCAAATGGCAAAAATCTCCCAGAGACCTACATCTTAATACCAGCACCCACCTTCACTCAATGACCAGCAAGCTACACTGCTGGACAACCTATGCCAAACAACTAGCAAAACAGGAACAAAACCCCACCCATTACCAGAGAGGCTGCCTAAAATCATAAGTCCATAGACACCCCAAAACACACAACCAGACGTGAACCTGCCCACTAGACAGACAAGATCCAGCCTCATCCACCACAAACAGGCACTAGTACCCTCCACCAGGAAGCCTACACAACCCACTGAACCAACCTTAGCCACTGGAGACAGACATCAAAAACAGCGGGAACTACAAACATGCAGCCTGCAAAAAGGAGACCCCAAACACAGTAAGATAAGCAAAATGAGAAGGCAGAAAAACACACAGCAGATAAAGGAGCAAGATAAAAATGCACCAGACCTAACAAATGAAGAGGAAATAGGCAGTCTACCTGAAAAAGAATTCAGAATAATGATAGTAAGGATGATCCGAAATCTTGGAAATAGAATAGACAAAATGGAAGAAACATTTAACAAGGACCTAGAAGAACTAAAGATGAAACAAGCAACGATGAACAACACAATAAATGAAATTAAAAGTACTCTAGATGGGATCAATAGCAGAATAACTGAGGCAGAAGAACGGATAAGTGACCTGGAAGATAAAACAGTGGAAATAACTACTGCAGAGCAGAATAAAGAAAAAAGAATGAAAAGAACTGAGGACAGTCTCAGAGACCTCTGGGACAACATTAAAGGCACCAACATTCGAATTATAGGGGTTCCAGGAGAAGAAGAGAAAAAGAAAGGAACTGAGAAAATATTTGAAGAGATTATAGTTGAAAACTTAATATGGGAAAGGAAATAGTTAATCAAGTCCAGGAAGCACAGAGAGTCCCATACAGGATAAATCCAAGGAGAATTACACCAAGACACATATTAATCATATTAATCAAACTGTCAAGAATTTAAAAAGAAAGCATATTAAAAGCAGCAAGGGAAAAATAACACACAAGGGAATCCCCATAAGGTTAACAGCTGATCTCTCAGCAGAAACCCTGCAAGCCAGAAGGGAGTGGCAGGACATACTGAAAGTGATGAAGGAGAAAAACCTGCAACCAAGACTACTCTACCCAGCAAGGATCTCATTCAGATTTGATGGAGAAATTAAAACCTTTACAGACAAGCAAAAGCTGAGAGAGTTCAGCACCACCAAACAAGCTTTACAACAAACCCTACAGGAACTTCTCTAGACAAGAAACACAAGAGAAGGTAAAGACCTATAATAATTAGAAATATTAGAAAATATTAGAAAATGGGAATAGGAACATACATATCGATAATTACCTTAAATGTAAATGGACTAAATGCTCCCACCAAAAGACACAGATTGGCTGAATGGATACAAAAACAAGACCCTTATATATGCTGTCTACAAGAGACCCACTTCAGACCTAGAGACACATACAGACTGAAAGTAAGGGGATGGAAAAAGATATTCCATGCAAATGGAAACCAAAAGAAAGCTGGAGTAGCAATTCTCATATCAGACAAAATAGACTTTAAAATAAAGACTATTACAAGAGACAAAGAAGGACACTACATAATGATCAAGGGATCGATCCAAGAAGAAGATATAACAATTGTAAATATTTATACACCCAACATAGGAGCACCTCAATACATAAGGCAAATACTAACAGCCATAAAAGGGGAGATCGACAGTAACACATTCATAGTAGGGGACTTTAACACCCCACTTTCACCCATGGACAGATCATCCAAATGAAAATAAATAAGGAAACACAAGCTTTAAATGATACATTAAACAAGATGGACTTAATTGTTATTTATAGGACACTCCATCCAAACACAACAAAATACACATTTTCCTGAAGTGCTCATGGAACATTCTCCAGGATAGATCATATCTTGGGTCACAAATCAAGCCTTGGTAAATTTAAGAAAACTGAAATTGTATCAAGTATCTTTTCCGACCACAACGCCATGAGAATAGATATCAATTACAGGAAAAGATCTGTAAAAAATACAAACACATGGAGGCTAAACAATACACTACTTAATAATGAAGTGATCACTGAAGAAATCAAAGAGGAAATAAAAAAATACCTAGAAACAAATGACAATGGAGACACAATGACCCAAAACCTATGGGATGCAGCAAAAGCAGTTCTAAGGGGGAAGTTTATAGCAATACAAGCCCACCTTAAGAAGCAGGAAACATCTCAAATAAACAACCTAACCTTGCACCTCAAGCAATTAGAGAAAGAAGAACAAAAAGACCCCAAAGCTAGCAGAAGGAAAGAAATCATAAAAATCAGATCAGAAATAAATGAAAAAGAAATGAAGGAAACAATAGCAAAGATCAATAAAACTAAAAGCTGGTTCTTTGAGAAGATAAACAAAATAGATAAACCACTAGCCAGACTCATCAAGAAAAAAAGGGAGAAGACTCAAATCAATAGAATTAGAAATGAAAAAGGAGAAGTAACAACTGACACTGCAGAAATAAAAAAGATCGTGAGAGATTACTACAAGCAACTCTATGCCAATAAAATGGACAATCTGGAAGAAATGGACAAATACTTAGAAATGCACAACCTGCCCAGACTGAATCAGGAAGAAATAGAAAATATGAACAGACCAATCACAAGCACTGAAATTGAAATTGTGATTAAAAATCTTCCAACAAACAAAAGCCCAGGACCAGATGGCTTCACAGGCGAATTCTAGCAAACATTTAGAGAAGAGCAAACACCTATCCTTCTCAAACTCTTCCAAAATATAGCAGAGGGAGGAACACTCCCAAATTCCTTCTACGAGGCCACCGTCACCTTGATACCAAAACCAAACAAGGATGTCACAAAGAAAGAAAACTACAGGCCAATGTCACTGATGAACATAGATGCAAAAGTCCTCCACAAAATACTAGCAAACAGAATCCAACAGCACATTGAAAGGATCATACACCATGATCAAGTGGGGTTTATTCCAGGAATGCAAGGATTGTTCAATATATGCAAATCTATCAATGTGATAAACCATATTAACAAATTGAAGGAGAAAAACCATATGATCATCTCAATAGATGCAGAGAAAGCTTTTGACAAAATTCAACACCCATTTATGATAAAAACCCTGCAGAAAGTAGGCATAGAGGGAACTTTCCTCAACATAATAAAGGCCATATATGACAAGCCCACAGCCAACATCATCCTCAATGGTGAAAAACTGAAAGCATTTCCACTAAGATCAGGAACAAGACAAGGTTGCCCACTCTCACCACTCTTATTCAACATAGTTTTGGAAGTTTTAGCCACAGCAATCAGAGAAGAAAAGAAAATAAAAGGAATCCAAATAGGAAAAGAAGTAAAGCTGTCACTGTTTGCAGATGACATGATACTATACATAGAGAATCCTAAAGATGCTACCAGAAAACTTCTAGAGCTAATCAATGAATTTGGTAAAGTAGCAGGATACAAAATTAATGCACAGAAATCTCTGGCATTCCTATATACTAATGATGAAAAATCTGAAAGTGAAATCAAGAAAACACTCCCATTTACCATTGCAACAAAAAGAATGAAATATCTAGGAATAAACCTACCTAAGGAGACAAAATTCCTGTATGCAGAAAATTATAAGGCACTGATGAAAGAAATTAAAGATGATACAAATAGATGGAGAGATATATCATGTTCTTGGATTGGAAGAATCAACATTGTGAAAATGACTCTACTACCCAAAGCAGTCTATAGATTCAATGCAATCCCTATCAAACTACCGCTGACATTTTTCACAGAACTAGAACAAAACATTTCACAATTTGTATGGAAACACAAAAGACCCCGAAGAGCCAAAGCAATCTTGAGAATGAAAAACGGAGCTGGAGGAATCAGGCTCCCTGACTTCAGACTATACTACAAAGCTACAGTAATCAAGACAGTATAGTAGTGGCACAAAAACAGAAAGATAGATCAACGGAACAGGATAGAAAGCCCAGAGATAAACCCACGCATATATGGACACCTTATCTTTGATAAAGGTGGCAGGAATATACAGTGAAGAAAGGACAGCCTCTTCAATAGATGGTGCTGGGAAAACTGGACAGATACATGTAAAAGCATGAGATTAGATCATTCCTTCACACCATACACAAAAATAAGCTCAAAATGGATTAAAGACCTAAATGTAAGGCCAGAAACTATCAAACTCAGAGGAAAACATAGGCAGAACACTCTATGACATAAATCACAGCAAGATCCTTTCTGACCCACCTCCTAGAGAAATGGAAATAAAAACAAAAATAAACAAATGGAACCTAATGAAACTTCAAAGCTTTTGCACAGCATAGGAAACCATAAACAAGACGAAAAGGCAACCCTCAGAATGGGAGAAAATATTTGCAAATGAAGCAACTGAAAAAGGATTAATCTCCAAAATTTACAAGCAGCTCATTCAGCTCAATAACAAAAAAACAAACAACCCAATCCAAAAATGGGCAGAAGACCTAAATAGACATTTCTCCAAAGAAGATATAAAGAATGCCAACAAACACATGAAAGAATGCTCAGCATCATTAATCATTAGAGAAATGCAAATCAAAACTACAATGAGATATCATCTCACACCAGTCAGAATGACCATCACCAAAAAATCTAGAAACAATAAATGCCGGACAGGGTGTGGAGAAAAGGGAACACTCTTGCACTGCTGGTGGGAATGTGAATTGGTTCAGCCACTATGGAGAACAGTATGGAGGTTCCTTAAAATCTACAAATAGAACTACCATACAACCCAGCGATCCCACTACTGGGCATATACCCTGAGAAAACCAAAATTCAAAAAGAGTCATGTACCAAAATGTTCATTGCAGCTCTATTTACAATAGCCTGGAGATGGAAACAACCTAAGTGCCCATCATCAGATGAATGGATAAAGAAGATGTGGCACATATATACAATGGAATTTACTCAATCATAAAAAGAAATGAAATTGAGCTGTTTGTAATGAGGTGGATAGACGTAGAGTCTGTCATACAGAGTGAAGTATGTCAGAAAGAAAAAGACAAATACCGTATGCTAACACATATATATGGAATTTAAGAAAAAAAAATGTCATGAAGAACCTAGGAGTAAGACAGGAATAAAGACACAGACCTACTGGAGAACGGACTTGAGGATATGGGGAGGGGGAAGGGTGAGACGTGACAGGGCGGGAGAGAGTCATGGACATGTATGCATTAACAAACGTAAGGTAGATAGCTAGTGGGAAGCAGCCGCATGGCACAAGGATATCAGCTCGGTGCTTTGTGACCACCTGGAGGGGTGGGATAGGGAGGGTGGGAGGGAGGGAGACGCAAGAGGGAAGAGATATGGGAACATATGTATATGTATAGCTGATTCACTTTGTTATAAAGCAGAAACTAACACACCATTGTAAAGCAATTATACCCCAATAAAGATGTTAAAAATAAAATAAAAAGACATACAAATAAAACTCCAAGAAAAAAAGTGTGGGGGAAAATGGAATAAGATTGGCAAAAAAGGGCTTCCCTGGTGGCGCAGTGGTTGAGAGTCCACCTGCTGATGCAGGGGACACGGGTTCGTGCCCCAGTCTGGGAGGATCCCACATGCCGCGGAGCGGCTGGGCCCGTGAGCCATGGCCGCTGAGCCTGCGCGTCCGGAGCCTGTGCTCCGTAATGGGAGAGGCCACAGCAGTGAGAGGCCTGCATATTGCAAAAAAAAAAAAAAAAAAAAAAGATTGGCAAAAAAAGAAAAGAAAAGAAAAGAAATTCAACGTTCTCATTTAAAGCAAATATTACCAAAGACTGTTCATCACACATTGGTATAAGTTAATTTGATTACTCAAAGTTCTTTGCCATAAGATTTGAGACAAATCTCAAATTAAAAATGATGGAGCACATTGTATATCAAATGAGATCCACCAGTTTTTGTGAATCCCTGTGATTCCCAGTATTGACGTACATTATGCTGTCAGGATAACTGTAAACTCTATGATGGCATTGTCCACATCTATGTTGCTCTGTAGTATATCCCCTAACACCCAATGAATAGAAAATAAGTGAATGAATTAATTACTTAATTATTAGAAACTAGTTTGGTTTTTGTCATAGCTCATTTTTGAGGGAAATTTTTTTCTCATCAATTCTCATAGCTCACATATTTTCCTCTGCCCACAATACTCCCGCTTATTTTCAGGAAACTCTTGATTGCTAGCAAGAAAGAAATACATTGACAAGGCTTTAACAGGCACTGTGATGACAGAAAGCTATTAGACTGGGCTGTGTCTCCAAGGCCTTGTAAAAGAGCACAATTGTGTCATTCCTAGACTTGATTAAGATAAAATCTAGGAGTCATCTTTAATCTCTCTTCCACAACCTCCATAATCCATTAGAAAATCCTGTGAGTTCTATCTTTAAAATTTACGTTATTTATGGTATTTCTCACTACCGACACTGTGCCTACCCTAGCTTAAGGCACCACCTTCTTTGATCCAGACTACAGTGACACTATCCCTGCTTGCACTTTTTTCCCTTGCAGTTTTTTCTCCACATAGTAGCCAAGGTGACCTGAAAATTAAAAAATAAAAAATCAGATCATATCACCTAGAACCCCCCCCCCAATGGCTTACTAATATTTTTAAAACAAAATCCATATCCTTACTCTAAATGGTCATTCACTTGCCTCCTCACAGACGCCTCCTCTCCTTTACCTGGTTTCAAGTTCTAGAACACAAAAAGAGCATTCCCACCTCAGTCCCTTTGCCCTGGTCATTTTCTCAACCTGTAATCATTTTTATCAACTATTTTTTTTTTTGCTTCTATTTTTTTCACATCATTCAGGTCTCTGCTCAAAGTTTGCCTATACAAAAGGTTTTCTCCAGCACCCTTCCTAAAATAATGTTCCCCTCCCTCCTCCAAGTCATTTTGTCTTTTTCATATAGATAGACTCTATCTAAAATTACATATTTATTTATTGGTGTACTGGTTTATGATTTGTGTCCAAGTAGAATGCAACTCCATGAGAACACAGCCTTTGTCACACATTTTTTCTAGTTTTACTGAAATATAATTGAAATATAATTGTATATTTATACAGCACTGTATAAATCTAAGGTGTACAGTATAATGATTTGCTTTACATACGTTGGGAAATGATTACCACAATAAGTTTAGTTAACATACACTATCTCATATAGATATTATATATATATATATATATATATATATATATATGTATACACCAGAAAAGGAAAATAATGGTTTTTTTCCTTGTGATGAGCATTCTTAGGATCTACTCTCTTAATGACTTTCAAATATACCACAATACAGCTAACTATAGTCATCTTGTTGCACGTTACATCCCTAGTACTTATTTCTCTTAAAACTGGAAGTTTGTACCTTTTCACTGCCTTCCTCCAATTCCCCCCTTCTCCCACCCCATGCCTCTGGTAACCACAAATCTGAGTTACCTTTACCTCTCTTGTTCACTGTTGTGTCCCAGTGTCCTGAATAGCACCTACCAAAGGGCAAGTTCCCTATAAGCATCTGTTGAATATATAAAATATCAAACACAAACTGGGCCTTAATGCAACTTGAAGGTAGAAGAAATTCGCCTTGCCAGCTGACCTTTTTCAGCCCTAAATTCCTGTTAGTGGATTCCTACTCACTCCGACATATACACACATGCTCAAACTAGCATACTGCTGTTTTCCTTACATTTCCACAGTGAAAGAATGTAGTTTTATCATGTGTTCACAGTGTGATATAAATGACTGGAAATAACTTTAAGAATTATGGCTTTCCAGCTTACTCATACTTTATCAATTATCTTAAACCAAGAAGAGTAAACACTTAAAATTTAGTATTTAATCAATATAGCATTATTTGTCATTGCAAAATATTGAAAACAATTTAAATGCCCATATATAGTAGATTGGCTGGATAAACTATTGCTCATACACACTATGAAGTATCATGCAACAATTAAAATAGGAGAGAGTGAGAAAGACCTGCATGAACTGACTAGGAGTGATTTCTAGGATATATTGTTTAAAAATATGCAAAAGAGGGCTTCCCTGGTGGCGCAGTGGTTGAGAGTCCGCCTGTTGACGCAGGGCACACGGGTTCGTGCCCCGGTCCAGGAAGATCCCACGTGCCGCGGAACGGCTGGGCCTGTGAGCCATGGCCACTGAGCCTGCGCGTCCGGAGCCCGTACTCCGCAACGGGAGAGGCCACGGCAGGGAGAGGCCCGCGTACCGTAAAAAAAAAAAAAAAATGTGCAAAAGAGTATATAAAGAATATGCTACCTTTTGTTTAAGGAAGAAAAGAGAATTTTTTTAAAAACTGTAACTGTTTATTTTTGCAAACAAACAAATAAATCTGAAACTGACTTTTTACAAGGAGTAGTTGGGAACGGGCTGAAAGAGATAGCAAAGGGTACTCTGAGTATCTGTTCTGTATAGGTTTGACTTTTGGAACCATTTTAATGTTTTACATATTAAAAATTTTTAATTAAATCAACAAGGAAGGGGGGAAGGGGACAATGTCAAACTATGCACAAACAGAACAAAGGAACCTAACTACATTCCAAAGAAATAACATAACTACTTTGAAGAAGAAGAAGAAAAAAAAAAAAAACGAAACCCAAAAAGACAGAAAAGTACAAGATTAGTCTAAAACATCTTGTTATACCGAAATGTGAGGAAGTGCTCCAAAGAAAGATGGGGCATGTCAAAGGGACATGAGAGTCAATTTTAAGGGGCTCCCACCAACGTAATCTAGGACAATTTTAGATCAAAATAAATAATGACAATAATAGATTGTAACCTATCAAATAAAGTGAGAATCCATTAGTTCATATTGATCATGAATAAAGGGGAAGGGAAGGGAAAGGTCTTCCTTACAATAGAATGCCAAATAATAAATGAAGAAGGAATAAGAGAATTTTAAAAATCATCATTTTGAAACTGTCATAATTTATTCAGGCAAGAATCATCAATGTGTTGAAAACAATTAGATGAAAGTTTGAAGAGGAGCAAGATATTTATATTGTTTTAAAGTATCTCTCTGTAGATTACTTATTAGTCACAAAGTGAAAAATGATAACTTCAGAGTAGAGAAACCTGGCAGACAACACCTTAACCAAAAGATCAAAGCATCATCAGTAATGGGACAAATTGCCCTTCTATGCCTTCTGATATGATGTACTGAGAAGGTCATAATATCATATACGAGGTATTTCTCCAAAACTACATAATCTGAATCTCATAATGAGTACATATAAGTCAAATCCAACCTAAAATACATTCCATATTGATGACTGGCCTATTCTGTTACAAAAGATCACAGAAGACAAGGAAAAGCTGAGAAGCTGTGTCAGGACGGTTTAGGGTGTCCAGTTTTAAGGAGAAAGAGATGCAACTAAATGTCATTCAGGTTGCTGTGTTAGATGCTGGACTGGAGAAAAGAAAGTATTAAGAGAACATCTGGGGAACAGTTGGCAAAATTTAAATATGGAGTGCATGCAACAGGCACGGGTTTGATCCCTGGTCGGGGAACTAAGATCCCACATGTCATGCAGCAAGGCCAAAAAAAGAGAAAATTGTGAACATGTGTTAAAAAAAAGTATGGAGTGCAATTTAAATAATACTATTTTATCAATGTTAAATTTCCCGAGGTTGACCACAATTCTGTGGTTATATAACAGAATATCCCTTCACCTCACAGCTGTTAGATTGACCATCATCAAAAAGACAAGAGATAACAAATGCTGGCCAGGATGTGGAGGAAAGGAAACACTTGTGCACTGTTGGTGGGATTGTAAATTGGTGCAGCTACTATGGAAAACAGTAGAGGATCCTCAAAAAATTAAAAATAGAACTACCACATGATCCAGCAACTCAACTTCTGGGAATACATCCAAAGGAAAAACACTAACTCAAAAAGATATCTGCACCCCCATGTTCATAGCAGCATTATTTACACTACCCAAGACATGGAAACAGACCTCAGTGTCCATTGATGGATGACTGGATAAAGAAGACATGATATATAATGGAATATTATTTTGTCATATAAAACAAGGAAATCTTGCCATCTGCGACAACATGCATGGACGTTGAAGTCATTATACCAAGTGAAATAAGTCAGACAGAGAAAGATAAATACTGTATTATCTCACTTATATGTGGAATCTTAAAAAAGAAAAAACTCATGGAAAATGAGGTCAGATTTGTGGTTACCAGAGGCAGAGAGTATGAGGAAGAGGAATTGGAAGAAGGTGGTCAAGAGGTACAAACTTCCAGGTATAAAATGAGTAAGTGCAAGGGATGTAACATACAACATGATAGCTGTAGTTATCAGTGCTATATGATATATGTGAAAGTTGTTAAGACCATAAATTCTAAGAGTTCTCATCACAAGAAGAAATTTTTTTTTCCTTTTTTCTTCTCTTCTTTCTTTTTATTGTATCTATATGAGAAGATGGATGTTAGTTGAATATGGTGTGGTAATTATTTCACAATATATGTAAATCAAACCATAATGCTGTACACCTTAAATTTATACATGATGCATATCAATTATTTTTCAATAAAACTGGAAAAAATATTTTAAAAGATAGAAACTGTTTTCTGAGGACCTTCTAATTAAAGCATTTAGGGTCATGAAGTAAGCAAGTACCTCAAATGGTCCTGGTTAAAAAAAAAATTAGATAGATGGTGGATAGATAGATCAAATGTGGCAAAATGTCAATAACTGCTGAATCTGAGTGAAGTGTATGCAAAAGTCTTTTTTAAATACTATTCCTGCAACTCTTATATGAGATGAAATTTATTTCAAATAAAATTAATTATTTCAAAATAGATACTTTTTAAAAATCAGCATTTCAAATGTTATATAGTGAGGAAGAACTCTGATGCATTTGATGGCTATTGGAAGAGTGCGATATATGTTGATAGAGTGCTGATAAATTCTTTTATGCATTCATTCCATATTCTATTGCAGGGAGACAGACAGTAAACTAAAAATAAATAAATAAATATAAAAATGACAAAAATTACCAGTTTAATGGAGAAAAATAATGAAGGGATGAGAGAAAGTTGAGGGTGGTTATATTTTAAACAGGGTAGTCAGAGTAGACCTCACTCTTAAGGTCTTTTATAAAGATCTGAAGAAGTTAAGGAAGTAGGAGAGTTACTTGTGCCAGAGGAGAACATTACAGGAAGAGAAAAATCAGTGAAATTCTGGTAAATGTTTAACAGTGTCTCTGTGGAATGAAGTGATCTGATTTTTAAAGATTGCAAATTTCCTTGGTGTAAATACTCCCACTTTGGCTGATTTCCAGCTACCACTGGTTTAACAACTGCCTAGCACAGTTCCCGACAATTTGACAAGTGACTCACAAGCCAATAACAGCTTACCCCAAAACACCATTGAGAAAGTAAATAGCAGGTGTAGAAGCCTTGGGGCAGGAGATATAAGCACCCTTGTTTGAAGCCAATGCAAGTGGAGCAGGAGTGAGCCAAGGGCAGCATTAGGGGTAGGTTTAGAAAAGAAACAAGAGACTTGATTGTGTAGAGCCCTTTAGGCCTGGTGAGGACTTTCATTCAAAGTGAGCTGAGGATTTTGATCAGGGAAGTGACATGGCTGACATTTACTTTGACAAGATCACTGGGGCTACTATCAAAGAAACAGACAGTAGGCAAGGGGGAGTGGAAACAGAGAAACAGAACTCTATTAAATTAACAGAGGAAAGATGCTAGTGCCTGGGACCAGGGTCCTAACAGTGGAAGTAGCAAGGAGTCAGGAAAATTAGGATATATTTTGAAGTTAGAGCTCACAGAATCTGTTGGTGGACTGGATGGGGGCTATGAGGGAAAGAGAGGGGTCAAAGATGACTGCTAGGTTTTTTAACTGATTTGCCAAAAGGATGGAGTTGGCATTTATAGAGAAAAGAAAGACTGTGAGAGGTACAAGTTTGAGGGAGTTCAATTTTACACACCTTAAATTTGAGATCCAAATGAAGTCCGGGAAACATCAGAATAGATACAGAGTAGCGGTAGGTTAGGAGTCAGCACAAATCCGGAGGCGGTTCTCACTGGTTCTGAGCCCATCAAACCCACTGATAGCATTGACTTCTCTATTCCCTTTCTTCCTATTCTTTGGAGTTCTGCAAATTCCTGTAGGTAGTTTATAAACGGAAACTAATGCAACCAACTTGTTCTAAACACACATACAAAAATAGAAAGTCTAAAATGGATGTGCCCCCTTGTACAAACTAATTTTCTGAGGAAATCAGAAAGAAAATATTTGAGCTATTACATTTTTTGCCATCCAAAACTGAGTAGTATGGAGGGTATAGATGTCAGCTAAAAATCAACTACCACCACAACTAGAAAATTATTTTCTTTCACTGGCACTCTAAACATTGTTTTGAAATTTTTCTGTTGTAAATAGCATTGTGTTTTCATTCATTTTTTGAAAATCAGTGAATACGGTGAAAGTACAGGTGACAAAATATGTACATATTAGGGTCAAGTGCATAGACATTTTATAAAGAAATTGATGAATATATGTTTTAAAACAATTTTTTTTCCTCCGTTGGAAGTTTAAAAAAAAAAAAAAAGCTACTTCCCCAGCTAGAAGGCTTGAGAGATGATCAGCTGTGACTAGAGAGGAAAGAACGCCAAGTTTCCAGTGTGCGCATGCACGTTTCTTTTGCTCATAATTAATAGCCCCGTGCTTGCTAAGTTTTTGGAAAGCAGCTCAAAGCCTACCCAGGTAATGCCTTCTGACAACGTTTTAAAGATCAGTTATGTCATATGGCTGCCTTTTAGAAAAAAAGTCATAATGCATAGCTGTGCCATATGGCATCTCTGAAGAATCAGCCGGCTTGGACAGACATTCATTGGATAAGGTCCCACAGCACTTGGGAAAGAATGTAGTCCTGTTGCCAAAATGTGGCCTTTGTTAATCTCCTAACTATTATTGTGCAGAAACTAATTCATCTGTATTAATTATAAACAAATTTTAATTACTTCAGTAAAAGCCCATTATACCGATATCTGATGCCAAACAAGCTGTATTAACTCTTTGTAAGTCTCCAAAGCAAACACTAGGTGTTGGAATGTAGGTATTTTATATGAGGCGGGAATTTCTCTAGCCGAGTGTAAAAATGCTGTTCTGACATTTAGTTTTCCAGTTCTTTTAAGAGATCCCATGATGCTTTTGCTTTTCGCAGGCGATATCAAAAGGCAGCTGATGCATATAAATTGTGAAAGGCAAATTATTCTTAATGAGAGTATTTAACTGCACTTTGTATTCTTTTGCTTAAGATTTAAGTGGGGTATTTTTGTTTGTTTTTTTTGTTTGTTTTTAAGGGCACTCCTCACTGTAAAGCAATGATTTGCCATGACACAAAACAACCTGAGAAAATGTGACCTCTTCTGATAAAACATTCATCAACCAGTCATCTGTGATAGCCCTCTGGACAATTTGAGACCAAATGTATACTGTGTGTCAAAGTATAATATCCTTAAGAAACATGAAAAATCAAATCACTAGTGTGTTTTATGGCAGCAGCTTGGCCAAGAAAGCTGGCTGGTCTTTCCCGCACAGAAACGATCTGGTTTGCAGATAACACATGGTGGTTACAGTGTGCACAGCAGCTGGGGTTGGACAGGAGCCAGCTACCGGGCTCATCTGTTTGCAGCAGTGTTGGAATCATCTTTGAATTCAGTTTCACTAATGTGTAGTTTTATTTTATTAGGCCAACCATCAAAAGTTTCTCTTCCTCTTGGAAATCATTCCTTTTGGAATTCATATCACTCCTTGGACCTAAAAAGTTAAACAGTTTTAAACAAATAGAACCACATCCTGCCTTCTTTCTCCGTTAGACTTTGAAGTTTCTCATGTAAACCTCACATTATTTTCCCTCTTTTTATACAACAGAATAATTTATTTTTGTAATCATAATGGGTAAATTCTAGAAAGCATTCTCCTCTCTAAGTTTTCATTGGTGGACACAGGGCAAATAGCTTCAAACTATGTCACAAACGTAATATGGTTGTAGAGCTGGTTGAGGATGTAGAAATGGATGAACATTTAAGTGAAACCAGTTATCTCAAGAGTTGGGATTTGTGGTGTCTGCAAATTAGATATATTACATAATTGAAAGTTTGTCAAGATTTTTTTTCTACTCCAAAGGCCATAATTATAAATATCTGTCATATCCATGTGAAATTTTTATGTCATCTATAGTTTAAGGTCATAGAATTTTGAATTTTTGATCTGAAAAGCACCATAGAAGTTTTTTTGGGCTATCTCCCTCATGTTGCAGACGAGGAAACTAAGGCACAGAGTAAAATGGTCCAAGGTCACAAAGCTAGATAATGGCCAAGTGGGAACATATTTTTCCATCTCCCCATCACATATTATTTCTGTTATACTATACTATCTCATTTCAGTTATTATTGATCAACAGAGAATAAATTTACCTTAAGCAATAAAAACAAAGTAAAATAATGACCATAAACTGCAGAGATTCAACAGATGTAAGTTAGTTACCTCATTTTTCAGCCACTAAGGAGATTGATTTCATCCATTTGGCCATATTAGCCACACCAGGCTACATAATACCTGGTTGGGAGGGCGTGAATGAAGTTTGGGAGTGAAAGGAGAAGGGCAAGGTTTTATGTGTCCTGGGGCATAGGACTCTCCAATAACTTTATCATTAAGTCAGAATTATTTTCTTTCTCCTTAAGTTTGAATAAAAAGAAAATTTCGGGCTTCCCTGGTGGCGCCGTGGTTGAGAGTCCACCTGCCGATGCAGGGGACACGGGTTCGTGCCCCGGTCCAGGAGGATCCCACATGCCGTGGAGCGGCTGGGCCCGTGAGCCATGGCCACTGAGCCCGTGCGTCCGGAGCCTGTGCTCCGCAACGGGAGAGGCCACAACAGTGAGAGGCCCGCATACCGCAAAAAAAAAGAAAATTTCAAGCTAAAATATATACTTGGAAGTTATTAACCTCAACACCATCATTATCATAATTATTAAAATAGAAAATTCTTGGATTAGGATGTATAAATAAAAGACAATTAAATTCCAGAGAATATGTGTGCTCTGGCTACAGATCTTGTTCCAGGTCATGGCACCCATTGAATCCTGGCTGGAGGATAAGCAGGACCTGACACCTGAGGATTTTGTCACCTATCCCTCAATAATTAGGGTAGCTTAACCAGGGGATTCATTTACTCAAAGCAAATGTCCAACTACCCCACCTCCTTGGGTCAGATAACCAAAAACTAGGCCCACTTGTAGAAATCATAAAAATAATTTTAAGCACTCATTTCTAAATAGCATCTTTTAATCAAAGTCTCAAAGCGATTTATAAACATCATCTCTCCTAATCTTTTTAGTACCTCTGCCTAATTAAGAACAGAGATGATAAAGGTAAAATACTGATCATCGTATTCTGAATACCAAAGCAATGAGATTACATTAATTCTGAACAACACATAGCCTGTGAGTTTCTGTACCTGAGATGGCTGGCTGATTTACTCAAAATGTCACATGCTATCTCTTTAAAAGGTTCTTCCTCTTTTTCCAAACCTCAGGGAGGGTTTCTGTCTGCTTTGTGAGACATAGTAGTGAAGAACAATGACCAGAGGTGGGGATGAGGGTGAGAATGAGGTAGGCAGGGAAGGGCGAGGGCAGTATATAATATATATAATATATATAATATGTACATATAATGTATTTTATATATTATATACTATTTTAATATATTGTATTAATATTATTATAATATTATAAATATATTATTATATATAGATTTTATATGTATTTATAGAGAGATAGATGATAGATAGATAATCTCTCTCTTTCTTTCTTTTCCAGTTTGTATCTGAGTTGATCTACTCAGGAGGTACTTTTGACTCCAAGAAACCAAGAGGAGCCATTGCAGTCTCTAAGGAGTAAAAGGAAAGAGTCAGCAATATACTGTGGCACTAATTTAAATGACTTACTTCTGTTTTGTAGAACTGACTTTGGTTTCAGGCTTAAGGGGTGAGTGTTAACTGATCTAATTCATGGGGAGGAAGCTCCCCAAGGGACTAGCAATAAAGTCTCTAAGGTCCTAATTCTGACCGTAAGCAGCTAAAGATGCAGAGAGTGTGTCAACTTCACCACTATTAACATTTTGGGTTAAATAATTCTTTGTTATGAGGGGCTGTCCTGTGGATTGTAGGATGTTTAGCAGCATCCCTGGCCTCTACTCACTAAATAGAGTGAGACCACCACTCTCTGTCTTGACCCTCCCCATTGCTTTCAGTGACGATCCCTTGTTCTCTCACTCCACTTTGCTTCCTAATAAAGAGTCAGTGGGTAGTCACCATCATTTCTCAGAGTTTACTAGCCACTTGACATGCATAATTTTTTTTTAATGATTGACCCATCCACTGGGCCTTTTTCACAGAATAGGCTGTTGCCTGTGGGGGAGGGTAGGGAAGAGAAAGGAAAAGGGAAAAGAACATATTAAAAGATTATCCTATGCTAACAGTAAAATAGTTCGTATTCCAAAAAGAAAATCAAGGACATGATATGAATGAAGACAGAGAATCTCAGATCTGGAAACGACTGAGAGGGCATGTGCACAGAGATGGCAGACTGCCTCTCAACTGGAAGGTAAACAGCAGACATGCAGGAGCAAAGACCAAAGATAGAACACCTGCCAAAAGCAGGCCCCTCAAATTTCATTCAGTCTCCACTGAAAAATATCCTTTCCATCCCATAGGAAACGTGTTCATTTCAATCAACTGACATCTGAATTGTGTAAACCAAGTTAACAGAAAAATGTGACTAATGCCTTGAGAATAAATTTTGTTTCATTTCACATGCTCTACACAATATCCCCTTCCCCCACTTACCATATCCCTCCTCTTGGGTCTGTCCCACATGGTGTCTTACAATTGGGCCTTGGAAAGTTGAGAGTTACAGCCAAAAGCCGCAAGAAAATGCCATGAAACTGGCAGTGTTCATTGTGAAAGGCGCCAGAGCATCTGCTTTCGAGCAGGGCTATGAAACCAAGCCATGGGGGAAGAAAGGCTATTAGGCCACAAGCAGCCAAGGGGGAAAAGCCACAGGAACCCAGATTAAAAGTCTGAAAAGATTTGGAACCCTCAGTAAACGATCAGTGGAAAAGGATAGTTTCGCTGGGGTTGGCATATGGAACCACTTGAGGGGTACTGGTAGTCAACCTAATAAAATCCTACACAGAGCTTGGGGTAAAGATGGCTAGAAACAGGTAAAGCAGGGGGCCTGAAACACCTGTCCAGGAACAATGGCAAGAGTGAACAGAGGTGGCCAGAGTCAGCAGAGTGGACAGATCTGTTATAAATGTGGAGACTGTATGAAATCGATCCTGCATAAATTGTCCCAGATGCCAGTTCTTATAAGATAGAGCTTTTTCTTCATGCCAAACCATTTCCTGAAATGTCCTCGGGATCCTGCAGTAGGTCATTCTCAAAGGTCTGCTCTGTCTCTGTTTCTTCTGAACGAGCTTCCTCTTTGTACTCAATGTTTCCCCCGCAAATCATAAAGTACTTTCAATACAACTACTCAGTAACCCTAAAAGCAATTTTTTCTTGTTCTGAAATGGTTTTCAAAGGCCACATTCACATTTCTTTTCCCTCATGTTTAATGAAAGCAGAGCCTCCCAGATCCAGTAGATGTAAAAGAAATGAAGTAATTATTGGTTCCACCTGCTTTCTGCCTGTTGCTGGTCATGTCACCTTTATTGACCTGTAACTGGAGTACAGATGGCTAATGTTCTCTAAATCTTGATTTCTGGTGACTCTCACTCTTCTCCTATCCCCATTGGCTGATTCTCTGATGCTCTAAACTGATGGAGTGCAAGGAAAATCTACAATTCTTAATTTGCAGGACTATAATTGTTCTGTCTGCCTCCACCACCACTTAACAATGCCTTGTTTATGTGAACTCCACTTCCCAATTCAACAAAATGCAACAAATAGTTACTGGCTCTCAGAATTGTGTCTCAGATTCCTATGACCCCTTTGTCCTGCCCAGTTTTGGGGGGGACTTCCTATTCCTAAATGAATGCAGAAAGATGGCAGTGGTAGTGGAAACTGGTACTGCAGTCTTCTCAAAGGTAATACTCATGCAAGAGAGGATGGCTGTCCTATACCGTAATCGTATACATCATGTATCTTTGAGACTGGGACAAGTATAGGGTGTGGTAAGTAATGACTTCCTAGCTGCATACAGGTTGTTTCTCTTTCATGCAACAAAATCTAGCTATGCCTGTGTTGAAGGGAGAGTAAGTCTCCCTCTACCACCACTGCCCCCTTGGTGTTATAACTTTTATTGCTTTCTACTAGTTAGCAAAGGCTAGATTGAGGTTGCTATTCAGCAACTGTTTTTTTTATTAATTAATTAATTTATTTTGGCTGTGTTGGGTCTTCGTTGCTGTGCGTGGGCTTTCTCTAGTTGCAGCAAGCAGGGGCTACTCCTTATTGTGGTGCACGGGCTTCTCGTTGTGGTGACTTCTCTTGTTGCAGAGCACAGGCTCTAGGCATGCTGGCTTCAGTAGTTGTGGCACATGGGCTTCAGTAGTTGTGGCTCACGGGCTCTAGAGCACAGGCTCAGTAGTTGTGGCACATGGTCTTAATTCTCCACGGCGTGTGGGATCTTCCCCGACCAGGGCTCGAACCAATGTCCCCTGCATTGGCAGGCGGATTCTTAACCACTGAGGCACCAAGGAAGTCCTCAGCTACTGTTTTAAAGTGGCAGTCTCTGTGATATATATTTTAAATATGTTGCTGCCTTTGATATGTTTAACAACCTGAGCAGGCAGGCATGATTACCTTCGTTATAGTTTTGGGGACCTAGGGTCCATATCCTTTTCTTTTGCTAATAGCATTCTGATTTCCTTCAGTCTCCCATTGGGTGCAGTCTCAGATTGGGCATATGCTTTAATCAAAGTGTTCCGCTTTACCCCAGTCAAGAGATAGACATGCAACCCAAGCTGTCCCTATTTATTCTACAGCGCTTGAATTTGAGTGGAGCGATGTGAAGATAGAAAAAACATGTGGAGCTTGTTCAGTACAGCCACGGTGCCCTGAGGAGACTCTCAACTGAGTCCTGCTGTCTGTCCCTCAAATACTAACTGCAAACCTGTCATTTTTTTCAGAGTGGTTCTCCAACCCTGCCGTTCAATTCTTTGAGACGTATTATTACCTTCTAATAAGTACATTTCTCAAAATGGAGTCAGGAACCAGGCCTTGTTTATTTCTTTCCAATATACTATGTTGGTTACTTTTTTATATTAAAATAGAAATAGGTCACCGAAATTATTTAGTTAATCTGGTTATAATCTAACTTTTATGCATAGAGTTTGTTTCAAAAATTCTTAAATCTGCAAGCATCCCACCAACTCCCTGATTATTAATTCTCTTATTGCCCAGAGGTGAGCTTTCTCCCTGGTTTGGTCTTCTTTTTAACAGGTGAAAAGGAAAGTAGCAAAGTATTATTTGGCCCAAAACCAAATAATATCACCAACAGAACTAAATAATTGTAAAATAATAACCATCCATTCAGTGAAGCTAAAAGAGAACATAACACACTATAATTCATGAGAGAGAAAAAATACGTGTTTTAAATTTCTCTAATAATGCTTGAAGAAAGATATCTACTCTTTTTCAGGAGAGTTTGAACCTTCCCTTTAAAAGGATATTGAGTGGATATGTGAGATTATGGATAAAATCATCAATTTCTTTACTTCTTCACAAAAATTGGTGTATAAGCCATGCCATTTCCTTTTCAAATTTCAAGCATTTACTAAAGATAGTCACAAATATAAGACAATTTTTAAAATTCAGAAGCTGAGAAGTTCTCCCTGGCCACCTACTTAGATAGAACTCAAACTTCAGAAGCCACACTGTCTCATCTTTTCCTTGTCTCTGGTCATGAACAGCAAGGCCTAAAATCAAGTGCAAAATCTCAACTGAACAGACATTTGACTGAGAAAATGTCCTTTGGTGTTGTTATTTCTATTTAATATTTCATTTATCAATTTACTCAGGAAATATTTGTTTTTCCTCCCTAAAAAATTAACACTTAATCATTAGTTGCCTTGGAAGGCAAATTCCACAGACTAACTGTTTTGTGCCATATTATGTAATTGCTATTGTGTTTAGTTTTTTTAAATTATTTTTCTCCTTTTCTGAGAAATAATGTGTCACCACGTGTAGGCAACTTGGGGATGATATGTTACCACTAATGAAACTAATAAGGTACATTTAACATTTGCATGCATTATCACATTTGATTTTGATGATAATAACTGTGAGGAGTAAGCAGAGTAGAAGCTATTCCCACTTTATACATGAAAAACTGAGGTTAAAATTAAATGACTTGGGGCTTTCCTGGTGACGCAGTGGTTGAGAATCTGCCTGCCAACGCAGTGTACACGGATTAGAGCCCTGGTCTGGGAAGACCCCACATGCCGCGGAGCAACTGGGCCCGTGAGCCACAATTACTGAGCCAGCGAGTCTGGAGCCTGTGCTCCGCAACAAGAGAGGCCGTGATAGTGAGAGGCCCATGCATCGCGATGAAAAGTGGCCCCAGCTTGCTACAACGAGAGAAAGCCCTCGCACAGAAACGAAGACCCAACACAGCCATAAATAAATACATAAATTAAAAAAAAAATTAAATGACTTGTGCAAGGTCACAGAAGCAATGGAAGCGCCAGACCTCAAGCTCACCCTCACTGTGGTACCAAGATTCTTTCAACTGCATTACTGCATCAGGGGTTAGCAAGCGTTTTCTGTAAAGGGTCAGATATAAATATTTTAGACCTTGAGACCTGTATGCTCTGTTACAACTATTCAACCCTGTAGCAAGAAAGTGGGCATAGACAATATGTAAATTAGTGAGCATGGCTATGTTCCAGTAAAACTTTATTTACAAAAACAAGTGCAGGCTATAGTTGACCAACTCCTGAATTACATCCTAACTGCATTTAAATCTAGATTTAACTAAAACTCACAAATTGCTTAACTTATATGGAGCATTGTTGTCAGTTACTTTTATTCTAAATGCAATGCTCTCTTGAATGACCAGGCACAGGAGTAGAGTTAGGAAGCAGAGAAAGTAATGAATGGCCTCATGTGGACCCTCATTAGGCTCTCTGGGGAACCACCACTGTAACTAGACTGGTAGGACAGTCTTCAGTTTTTTGGTTTTTTTTTTAATGCTAACTTCTTTCTATTGAGGTATAGTTGATTTACGATATTATTTACAGTAGTATACTGGTTTCAGGCATGCAACATAGTGATTCAAAATTCTTATAGATTATATTCCATTTAAAGTTATTATAAAGTATTGGCTATATTCTCTGTGCTGCATGGTATATTCTTATAGTTTATTTATTTTATACATTAGTAGCCTGTACCTCTCAATTCCCTACCTGTATTTTGCCCCTGGGACAGCCTTCAGTTTAAAACAGTGGTTCTTACTTTTTTGGGTCACAGACCTCTATGAGAATATAAAGATGATCATAGCCTCTCTCCTCAGAAAAATATACTAACACACACCCCAAATATTGTACACAAATTCTAGGAGTTCACGGACTTTAAGCCCATTCAAGGATATTCTAGGTGTCAATGGGCCTTAGTTTAAGAGTTCCAAGGTAAAAACTGCAGTTGTTTTTGTTGTTGAGTTGTGGTTCTACTCCAGTGAAAAGTTCTCAAGAAAAAATAAATTATTTGGCATGAATCTATTTTAATCATGATTCCCGCGTGCATGTAGAAGGGGGAAAGGTATTAACAAATGCGTAGGCAGTAGATCTTGATAATTTGGCATCCAAAGCTCCTCATACTTATAGTGATTTTTCTTCCTGTCTGTGATTGTGACTAAAAATAATTCTTCCTGGCCATGTGCACACACCCCAAATTGTATGCCTGACAAGGATTTCCTTTGGCTTGTTGCTGAGACTCTTACTTATAGATAATAATAATGCAGGTGGTAGTGATGAAGATAACAATGTGGTTGTTAAGTGCAAGGACTCGAGTTAGACTGAGTTCAAATTTCAGCTCTCTTACTACCCATGGGAATTTGAGCAAGTCAGGGAAACACTTTGAACCTTAGTTCCTCATCTGTTAAGTGAGGATGGTAGTTGCCATCTTATATTTAGTGCTTACCATGTAGCAGGTTCTATACTGAGCACTTTTTAAATTATCTCCTATAAACATCACACCTGCCTTATGGGGGCTAACCCCATTGCACAGATAAGGAAACTAAGGCACAGAGCATTAAATTATTGCCCAAGGTCATAAAACTACTAACTAATAGAGCTGGTGTCTAGAACTAGGGCTCTGCTCTTAATTACCACAGTTCAATAACTCTCTGACCTTATACTTTGTTGTAAAGATTAATTAGATAATATACAGAGGTGTCTATCACGGTACCTGGTACAAATTAAGACATACTGTGTCCATGTAGATATTTGCAGTCTGTCTGATTCAGTGTGCCCAGCAGCTGTGTTCCGCAGAATCACCTCATTCAGGTTGCTGAGTTTCAGATTAGCCCAGTAGCTGCTAAAGTTTTCCAGGACACATGCCTTGTCGGCATCATTTAAAGGTTAAAATAATCAGTGGCATTTTTGGCCTAAAAGCGTGATTTCAAAGGATCCAAGACAACAACAGCAAGAAACACACATTAACAACTAAAGGAAACTCCCAAAGGAGAGTCCTGTTTTTGGTTGCTGGAGCGATGGCTCACATCAAATAGAACTGTTTCTGCAGTTTGCTGATTGCCAAATAGCAGCTAGCCCTGTCATGAAAAGTGGGCACAAGAGGCATTTTAGCAGACTCGTGTTAACCATGAAGCCTATTCATTCCCCTGCCCAGTAAGTCATTACGCTCAGCTTTGAAGGTGGGAAGAAAGCCCATGGCATAGCACTAAGACCATGGAACTTAGAATAAATGAACATATTTTCCCCTGATTATTGGTTTAAAGGTAGTCTGGTATGGTTTTTGTTTCTTTGGTCTGTTTTAGAGTAATTCTCCATTTCAAATATTAGCTTTTGCTAATACCTGACAAATAATAGCTGAGCAAACCAAACCAAAAAAAAAAAATCAGAAGCCAAAAACTGAGGCCAGTACTCTGTGTAGAGAAAAATCATTGAATTTATCCTCTAAGATGTTTCACAAGGATGTAATTACTAATCCAGCCTCGTTATCTCAGAATCCATCAAACTACACCGTAAATCTAAAATGCTGCGTAGACCAGATGGCAGACTGCAGAAGCAAGAAGAACTACAATCCTGCAGCCTGTGGAAAAAAAAAAAAAAAAAAAAACACATTCACAGAAAGCTAGACAAGATGAAAAGGCAGAGGGCTATGTACCAGATGAAGGAAGAAGATAAAATCCCAGAAAAACAATTAAATGAAGTGGAGATAGGCACCCTTCCAGAAAAAGAATTCAGAATAATGATAGTGAAGATGATCCAGGACCTCAGAAAAAGAAAGGAGGCAAAGATTGAGAAGATGTAAGAAATGTTTAACAAAGACCTAGAAGAATTAAAGAATAAACACCTAGAAGAATTAAATAACAAACAAACAGAGGTGAACAATACAATAACTGAAATGAAAAATACACTGGAAGGAATCAATAGCAGAATAATTGAGGCAGAATAACGGATAAGGGACCTGGAAGACAAAATGGTGGAATTCACTGTTACAGAATGGAATAAAGAAAAAAGAATGAAAAGAAATGAAGACAGCCTAAGAGACCTCTGGGACAACACTAAACACAACAACATTTGCATCATAGGAGTCTCAGAGGAGAAGAGAGAGAGAAAGGACCCGAGAAAATATTTGAAGAGGTTATAGTCAAAAACATCCCTAACATGGGAAAGGAAACACCACCCAAGTCCAGGAAGTGCAGAGAGTCCCATATAGGATAAACCCAAGGAGAAACACATCGAGACACATAGTAATCAAATTGACAAAAGTTAAAGACAAATTATTGAAAGCAACAAGGGAAAAATGACAAATAATATACAAGGGAACTCCCATAAGGTGAAAAGCTGATTTCTCAGCAGATATTCTACAAGCCAGAAGGGAGTGGCATGATATATTTAAAGTGAAGAAAGGGAAGAACCTACAGCCAAGATTACTCTACCCAGCAAGGATTTCATTCAGATTCGATGGAGAAATCAAAAGCTTTCCAGACAAGGAAAAGCTAATACAATTCAGCACCACAAAACCAGCTCTACAACAAATGCTAAAGGAACTTCTCTAAGTGGGAAACACAAGAGAAGAAAAGGACCTACAAAAAAAACCCCAAAACAATTAAGAAAATGGTAATAGGAACATACATATCGATAGTTATCTTAAATGTGACTGGATTAAATTCTCCAACCGAAAGACACAGGCTTGCTGAATGGATACAAAAACAACACCCATATATATGCTGTCTACAAGAGACCCAATACAGACATAGGGATATATACAGACTGAAAGTGAGGGATGGAAAAAGACATTCCATGCAAATGGAAATCAAAAGAAAGCTGGAGTAGCAATTCTCATATCAGATAAAATAGACTTTAAAATAAAGAATATTATAAGAGACAAGGAAGGACACTACATAATGATCAAGGGATGAATCCAAGAAGAAGATATAACAATTATAAATATATATGCACCCAACATAGGAGCTCCTCAATACATAAGGCAACTGCTAACAGCTATAAAAGAGGAAATTGTCAGTAATACAGTAATAGTGGGGGACTTTAACACCTCAGTTACACCAATGGACAGATCATCTAAACAGAAAATTGATAAGGAAACACAAGCTTTAAATGACACAATAGACCAGATAGATTTAATTGATATTTATAGGACATTCCATCCAAAAACAGCAGATTACACTTTCTTTTCAAGTGTGCATGGAACATTCTCCAAGATAGATCACATCTTGGGTCACAAATCAAGCCTCAGTAAATTTAAGAAAATTAAAATCATATCAAGCATCTTTTCTGACCACAACACTATGAGATTAGAAATCAGTTACAGGGGAAAAAAAGTAAAAAACACAAACACATGGAGGCTAAACAATACATTACTAAATAACCAAGAGATCACTGAAGATATCTAAGAGGAAATCAGAAAAAACCTAGAGACAAATGGCAATGGAAACACAACAATCGAAAACCTGTGGGATGCAGCAAAAGCAGTTCTAAGAGGGAAATACAAGGCTACCTCAAGAAACAAGAAAAATCTCAAACAATGTAACCTTATACCTAAAGGAACTGGAGATAGAAGAACAAACAAAACCCAAAGTTAGTAGAAGGAAGGAAATCATAAAGATCAGAGCAGAAATAAATGAAAGAGAAACAAAGAAAACAGTAGCAAAGATCAATAAAACTGAAAGCTGGTTCTTTGAGAAGAAAAACAAAATTGATAAACCATTAGCCAGACTCATCAAGAAAAAGAGGGAGAGGAATTAAAACAATAAAGTTAGAAATGAAAAAGGAGAAGTTACAACAGACACCACAGAAATACAAAGCATCCTAAGAGACTACTACAAGCAACTCTATGCCAATAAAATGGACAATCTGGAAGAAATGGACAAATTCTTAGAAAGTTATAACCTTCCAAGACTGAACCATGAAGAAATAGAAAATATGAACAGACCAATCACAAGTAATGAAATTGAAACTGATTAAAAATCTTCCAACAAACAAGAGTCCAGGACCACATGGCTTCACAGGTGAATTCTATCAAACATTTAGAGAAGAGCTAACACCCATCCTTCTCAAACTCTTCCAAAACATTGCACAGGAAGGAACCCTCCCAAACTCATTCTATGAGGCCACCAACACCCTCATACCAAAAACAGACAAAGATATCACAAAAAAAGGAAAATTACAGACCAATATCACTGATGAATATAGATGCAAAAATCCTCAAAAAAATACTAGCAAACAGAATCCAACAATACATTAAAAGGATCATACACCATGATCAAATGGGATTTATCCCAAGGATGCAAGGATTCTTCAATATATGCGAATCAAACAATGTGATACACCATATTAACCAACTGAAGAATAGAAACCATATGATCATCTCAATAGATGCAGAAAAAGCTTTTGACAAAATTCAACACCCATTTATGATAAAAACTCTCCAGAAAGTGGGCATAGAGGGAACATACCTTAACATCATAAAGGCCATATATGACAAACCCACAGTAAATATCATTCTCAATGGTGAAAAACTGAAAGCATTTCCTCTAAGATCAGGAACAAGACAAGGATGTCCACTCTCACCACTATTATTCAACATAGTTTTGGATGTCCGAGCCAGGACAATCAGAGAAGAAAAAGAAATAAAAGGAATACAAACTGGAAAAGAAGTAAAGCTGTCATTGTTTGCAGATGACATGATACTATAAATAGAGAATCCTAAAGATGCCACCAGTAAGCTACTAAAGCTAATCAGTGAATTTGGTAAAGTTGCAGGATTCAAAATTAATGCACAGAAATCTCTTGCATTCCTATACACTAATGATGAAATATTTGAAAGAGAAATTAAGGAAACACTCCCATTAACCACTGCAACAAAAAGAATAAAATACTTAGGAATAAACCTACGCAGGGAGACAAAAGACGTCTATGCAGAAAACTATAAGACACTGATGAAAGAAAGTAAAGATGATATAAACAGATTAAGAGATATACCATATTCTTAGATTGGAAGAATCAATATTGTGAAAATTACTGTATTACTCAAAGCAATCTACAGATTCAATGCAATCCCTGTCAAGTTATCAATGGCAATTTTTACAGAACTAGAACAAAAAAAAAATCTTAAAATTTGTATGGAGACACAAAAGACCCCAAATAGCCAAAGCAGTCTTGAGGGAAAAAAATGGAGCTGGAGGAGTCAGACTCCCTGACTTCAGACTATACTACAAAGCTACAGTCATTAAGACAATACAGTCCTGGCACAAAAACAGAAATATAGATCAATGGTCAGGATAGAAAGCCTGGAGGTAAA
The DNA here is from genome assembly GCF_963924675.1 of Phocoena phocoena. NCBI lineage: Eukaryota > Metazoa > Chordata > Mammalia > Artiodactyla > Phocoenidae > Phocoena > Phocoena phocoena. The sequence continues at coordinate 37,312,733 of NC_089235.1, read as the reverse complement.
CCCACACACCTATGCTCAACTAATCTATGACAAAGGAGGCAAGGATATACAATGGGGAAAAGATAGTCTCTTCAATAAGTGGTCCTGGGAAAACTGGACAGCTACATGTAAAAGAATGCCATTAGAACACTGCTTAACACCATACACAAAAATAAACTCAAAATGGATTAGGGACCTAAAGGTAAGACTTGACACTATAAAACTGGAGGAAAACATAGGAAGAACACTCTTTGACATAAATCACATCAAGATCTTTTTTGATCCACCTCCTAGAGTAATGGAAATAAAAACAAAAATAAACAAATGGGACCTAATGAAACTTCAAAGCTTTTGCACAGCAAAGGAAACCATAAACAAGACAAAAAGACAACCCTCAGAAATGGAGAAAATATTTGCAAATGAATCATCAGACAAAGGAGTAATCTCCAAAATATATAAACAACTCATGCAGCTCAATATTAAAAAAAAAAAACAACCCAATCCAACAATGGGCAGAAGACCTAAATAGACATTTCTCCAAGGAAGACATACAGATGGTCAAGAAGCACATGAAAAGCTGCTGAACATCACTAATTATTAGAGAAATGCAAATCAAAAGTACCGTGAGGTATCACCTCACACCAGTTAGAATGGGCATCATCAGAAAATCTACAAACAACAAATGCTGGAGAGGGTGTGGAGAAAAGGGAACCTTCTGGCACTGTTGGTGGGAATGTAAACTGATACAGCCACTATGGAGAACAAAAAGGAGATTCCTTAAAAAATTACAAATAGAGTTACCATATGACTCAGCAATCCCACTACTGGGCATATACCCTGAGAAAACCATAATTCAAAAAGACACATGCACCCCAATGTTCATTGCAGCACTATTTACGATAGCCAGATCATGGACACAACCTAAGTGCCCATCATCAGATGAATGGTTAAAGAAGATGTGGTACATATATACAATGGAATATTGCTCAGCCATAAAAGGAAAGAAACTGGGTCATTTGTAGAGACGTGGATGGATCTAGAAACTGTCATACAGAGTGAAATAAGTCAGAAAGAGGAAAACAAATATCGTGTATTAACACATATATGAGGAACCTAGAAAAATGGTATAGTTGAACCGGTTTGCGGGGCAGAAATAGAGACACAGAGTTAGAGAACAAACTTAAGGACACCAAGGGGGGAAAGTGGAGGGTGGGGGAATTGGTGGTAGGATGAATTGGGAGATTGGGATTGACATATATACACTAATATGTATAAAATGGATAACTAATAAGAACCTGCTGTATAAAAAAATAAATAGAATTCTAAAATTCAAAAACAATATAAAATATTTTTGAAATTCCAAAATAAAATAAAATGCTGCATAACTGGCTTTTTTTAGTTCTTAACTTTGATTCAGCCACTCACACACTGATGAGGTATTCTGACAAAGAAAACAACATAAGAAAGTCAGATTCCATGAGGTGCAGACATAGGGCAAAGAGTTTAGGTTAATTGTAGTGATAGTGGCTAGGAAGATGAAAATTACATACTGCCAAAGAATTTCTTGGAAAGTGCTTCTAAGCCATGTAGGGTTGAATGAGTGCGATAACTCCCATCCTCCTTCAGGCCTCAGCAACCCCCAATCTAGACGAGGCCCTTGATATGCTTGCTCTTCACATATCTCTCACAATTTATAACCATATTGGAATGATTATTTGTATAATACCTTTCTTTCCTTCCTCACCAGGAGTTGGTAAGCCATGTGCCAATCAGGTATATCACCTGTTTTTGTACCGTCTGCAGACTAAGAATGGTCTTCACACAAATAAGTGATTTTAAAAAATCAAGAGAGAATAATATTTTGTGATACATGAAAATTATACACAATTCAAATTTCAGAGTCCATAAATAAGGTTTTATTAGAACACAGTTTCATTTGTGCTTTGTCTACAGCTGCCTTTTTGCTACCATAGCAGAGTTGAGTAGCTACAACAGAGACTGTAAGGGCTTTAAAGCTGAAAATACTATCTGTCTCTTTATAGAAAAAGCTTGTCAACCTCTATTCTAGACTTTAAGTTCCAAGAGGATATGAATCTCTTATTTAACATTACATCCTCATATCTCAGCAAAATACTTATGACAAAGAAGTTGCTCAATAAATTTGTTAAGTGAATGAATGAATAATGACTATAGGAATAAATAACATTGGGTGGGGGAGGGTTGGATTGGGAATTTGGGATTAGCAGATGCGAACTGGTATATATAGAATGGATAAACAACAAGGTCCTGCTGTATAGCACAGGGAACTATATTCAGTATCCTGTGATAAACCATAATGGAAAAGAATATGAAAAAGAGCAGGTATATGTATAACTGAGTCACTTGGCTGTACAGCAGAAACTGACACAACATTGTAAATCAACTATACTTCAATAAAAAAATGTATTAAAAAAATAATAAATAGCATTGGTTCACAGTCTTTTGCTATAACCAAAATTAAGTTTGAGGATCCTCTAATAGGATATAATTCTTAAGGTTTTCATCTAATTCTCAATAGGGCAAGAGGACCAGGAGATATTTTTGTTTGAGAAGGAATAACCAGGAGGAGAAAATAACTTCCCAAGTCATACACAGAGCTGTAGCCATGGCAGTGCCTCTTCCCACCCCAGATAACAGTCGCAGTTTCACCGTTAGAGTTGCTCTAAAGTGGTACCTAACACTGTTACCATTCTTGCTTTTGGATGAGTTTCCAAGCCAAATGGGAAAAAAGTGTGTGTGTGTGTGTGTGTGTGTGTGAGCACACGCACACGTATGTGCACGTTTGTGCGCACATATGTGCGCATGTGTGTGTGAGAAAGAAAGAGAGAGAGGAAAATCCTGCCATTTGCAAGAAGTTGGATGAAACTTGAGGGCATCGATTTAAGTAAAACTGGTCAGATTGAGAAAAACAAATACCGTATGATATCACTTTTACGTGGGATATACAAAAGACAAACTCAGAGAAACAATAGAGTGGTAGTTACCAGGGCATGGGTCGGGGGGGATGGAGAGATACTGGTCAAAGGGTACAAACTTCCATTTATAAGATAAACAAGTTTAGGAATCTAATGTACAGCAAGGTGATTATTGTTAACAATATTGTATCATAAACTTGAATGTTCCTAAGAAAGTAAATCTTAAAACTTCTCATCACAAAAAAGAAATGGTAACTATGAGACGGGATGGAGGTGGAAGCTAATACGATGGTGGTGATCATTTTGTGATTTATACATGTATCAAATCAACATAATGTACACCTTAAATTTATACAATCTTATATGTCAATCATATCCTAATAAAGCTGGGAAAAAGAGAATAGAGGTAAAATAAACAGAATTTCTGACTAAAACAAAACAAAATAAAAAGCTAGACATATTTTGCCACTAGTAGACCTGTTATAAAAGAAACACTAAAGGTAGCTAATTCTTTAGGCAGAATGCAAATTATTCTAGACAGAAGTTTGCAGTTATAGAAATCAATGAAAAATCAATGAAAAATCAATGAAAATGGTAAATATGTGGATACATCTAAATGAATACTGACTATATAAAACAATAACGTCTCGTGGGTTTATGTGTATAAATGTGTTTGTGTGTATGTATTATGTATATTATGTATATGTATGTTCATGTATGTTATGTATATGTGTGTATGTATAGCATAAAATGAGAGAAAAGAAGAAGAAGAGCAGGCTTCCCTGGTGGTGCAGTGGTTAAGAATCCACCTGCCAATGCAGGGGACATGGGTTCAAGCCCTGGTCCGGGAAGATTCCACATGCCTCAGAGCAGCTAAGCCTGTTCGCCACAACTACTGAACCTGTGCTCTGGAGCCCGCGAGCCACAACTACTGAGCCCGAGTGCCACAACTACTGAAGCCCGTGTGCCTAGAGCCCATGCTCCACAACAAGAGAAGCCACCACAATAAGAAGCCCACATGCTGCAATGAAGAGTAGCCCCCACTTGCTGCAACTAGAGAAAGACTGTGTGTGGCAACAAAGACCCAATGCAGCCAAAAATAAATAAGTAAAATAAATAAATTTAAATATATATATATATATTAAAAAAAGAAGAAGAAGAGAAGGAGGAGGAAGGAGAGGAAGGAGAAGAATAAAAATAGCAAGAAGAAGAAGAAGGAGAATATTAAAATTCAAAAACAATAGCATAAAATAGAATTAAAGAAAGTTTTGTTTACGAAGAGGTAAGTCAAGGATGATATGTAATTTCCAGAGAAACCATTTATAGGATGATAAAATGAATATGTAAGTTACCAACTAATACAGAACAAAATTATAAAAACAATAAACATAATTTAAAAGTAGTATTAATCAAAGTAGTTCAACTTCTGTGATAAACTACCTCAAAATATCACTGATTTAACACTGCTCAAACACTCCAATGAAATGCTCCTATCTAAAAGGAGCCTGGGAAATGTAGTTTAGTTGTGTGTCTGGGAAGAATGTGAAACTATTTTGGTAAGCATATGATAATGTCTTTGCTGCAATAGAACAGGTGATGAGAAGGTAATGGTTAAGAGAAACATATTCCGAATTTAAATACGTTAATCCTATTTTTAAAAAGTAATCACCGCTTTTGAAATTGTATTTTTTAAAATTCTTCTTGAAAATTTTAAATATAAAACACATATAAAACAAAAGTGAAATTTTGATTGTACTGGTTTTATATTGTTCTTTGATTGCGGTCAGATAAAAATGCATGTAAATATGGAAAAGTGTAATTGTCTGAACACCAGAATTCTGTTCTAGCACCTCACTTACTGTTTAACCTTGAAGAAATCTTTTAAATTTTTCCTGAACCCATTTTTTCATCTGTAAAAAACAGAGTAATACTTGCCCTTTCTACTTTTCAACACTCTCAGGCTCAGAGATATATATGTAAAGTAGAAGCATCTTAAGATTCTGAAGTGCCATTCAAATGTACGTTATCATGATGGCCTTCTCCATCTGATTCAAAGACAGGAGCTTCTGAATTGTTCTACATCCTGAATTGAATTGTGTAGGCTCCTCACAGGACATAGATTTGGAAAGATTTTAGATTATCTGGAGCAATTGTATCACTTTACAGATACAAAACGTTAGATCTAGAGAGATGAAGAGAGTGACCTAGGATCACACTGTTGGCCAAGAACAGAACCAAATCTTAAGGAACATTGTTTAAGTTTCAGAGGTTCCCAATGAAGAAATGCTATGCTTGTGGCATAAAATTCACTGAGAAAGGTGTTAAAAATAAGTTTCAAAATTCAATTCCTTCAGATTTTAATTTAATATTCAATAAATCTGAAAGGGGGCCAGTAAACCTGCTTTTTTTTTTTTTTTTAATAAGTCAATTGCCATCATAGCATAAGTTAGTTGCTCAAAAGGGACTTGAATTGTGGATTATTTTAGCCACCTTGAAAAGTGAGAATATGGTTATTACCCTTAACATTTTCTCCTTTAAAAGACAACTCCTTGTTCTTCCGAGAAGAGCAGCAGACCAGCCCTCTACCCATCTTTCACTGAACAGCTTAATGACAGTCAGCACGTATTTAGCCAATTGACAGATTATGTGTGAAATCTGTAATTAGACAGCTAATCTTTTTTTAAAAAAAATGTTATATTTCTAAGTGTTAATATGTACACTTTCAAGAGACTAAATGCTAGGTGACATCTCTGAATATATTTGAGTTTCTTAACTTTTTTTCCCTAGAAAGAGCAGTTTAGCTAGCATAGAAATATAGCAGAAAATGAAAATATTTGTTACTTTAGGGAAAATAACACTGTAGTGATTGAGAAGTGTAAAAATAGAAAAAAGACCATTGTATTAGGAGTATACACATATATGGGCTATACATCTTCTGTTTCTCACCTATATATAGTACCTAGTTTATACAGTTAGCAGGTAGATCAATCCAGGGGCCTACAGCCTTACATTTGTGGGTAAAAGAACCTGCTCCAGGGAAAAATAATGGGATCTGGGCTCTTTATGTACTTGCAAAGGGAGGTGATTAAGGAAGTCAGAAAGACATTCTCTAAAGGAAAGTAAATTTTTTGAAGGGTTGGGTTTTTGTTTTTTGTCTTTTGGTGCTGAGGGGAAGGCTTAAGAGTTGAATCATCTTCATCTTGGGTGGGGTGTGAGGACGTGTGCTCAGACTCAGAGGTATGGTGATTGTGAACCAGTAGAAACAATAATCACATTTGCCTTACTTGGCTACTTTTCCCTGAACACCTGGGCAGACATGATTTGGACCTTTTTTCTCTTCCCTTTTTCTTTCTTTGTTGAGAGAGGAAGTAATTTAAAACACTTAACTCAGGGGTCCTCTTTCTTAAGAGGCAAGAAAAAGAGAAGATGGCTGGTATAACCTTGACTTTTTTTTTCTTCCCAGGTTAGCAGCCACTAGTTAGCAATTGTTTTACCAGCATTCTGCCAATTGTCTTTTAAGGAAGTAGAGACAGTTTCCACAGGTCCAGGTGTTTAGATTCATGACCCCATATAGGGAGCTCAGAGTTCAGTGGACAGCCATGGCCCTGTGGCATTTAATTCCACATGGTCTTGCTCTTAGAATTAGATCTTAGTGGAACTGAACTTGAAGACTCTCTTTAATTTTTTTCTACCCTTAGATTTGCCCTGACAAGCTTAGAAACAAGATTTTCACTGGTGTTTAAAACTGCTGACCCCTGAGACTTGAACTGTGACTTCTGGAGGGGTAGGGGAAGCCCTAGCAAGACCCTTGAGACTGGACCAGACTTCTGTTAATCCACATCAGCAGGGTTCAAATCCTGCTTCTGCCATTATGAGCTGTGAGGCCTTAGACTTACTCCAGCTCTAGGCTCGGTTTCTTGGGGATATAATAGTACCTCTCTTGCTCTGTTGTTTTAAGAGTGAATGAAGTGGGACTTCCCTGGTGGTGCAGTGGTTAAGAATCTGCCTGCCAATGCAGGGACACAGGTTCGAGCCCTGGTCCAGGAAGATCCCACATGCCATGGAGCAACTAAGCCAGTGCACCACAACTACTGAGTCTGCACTCTAGAGCCCACGAGCCACAACTACTGAAGCCCGCACACCTAGAGCCTGTGCTCTGCAACAAGAGAAGCCACCACAATGAGAAGCCTGTGCACTGCAATGAAGACCCAATGCAGCCATAAATAAATAAATTAATTAATTAATTTAAAAAAGAGAGTGAATGAAGTAATACCTGGAAAGTGCTACTTAGAACAGAGCCTGACACCTAGTATGAACTACAGTGGAAGGGGCCATTCACCACCTTTGCAAATATTCTTGTCCCCTCAGAAGCCACTGGGGTCAAGTTGTGGATTTCAAGAAGCCATTATGACTTGGGTGAGAGAAATCTCAGTGATATCATATGGATGAAAGAATAAACTAGCTTCTTCAAAGTTTTCTCAGTAAGACCCAAAGACTAACACAGAACCCAGGGAGTGAGGAAAAGGGCCCCCCTCAACTGGATTTCGCACTAGCTTATTGGGATAAGGACTACGAGTCAGATCTGATTTGATTTAAAGAAAATGAAGATGTGAAAGAAAATTCAGACTCTGTGTATGGATAGGCACATGCATATATTTAGATATTTTTAAGTATATTGTGTAAATGTACATGTAATTACATACATTTTTTGCTTGTGTGCTCGTGCATGTGGGGATATATATATTTTTTATATGAAAAAAGATTACATTCAAAGTGGCCATAAATTTATTATCTAGCTCTCAATTTTACCTCCTACAACAGCCAGTTAGTAGTACTATTTCCCCAACTGTTAGCACAAGATGTGTATGTTGTATGTGTCATTAAATGGCTTACAAAGTGAAAAGTGTGATTACAAATGCACCATAAAAACCATGTATCTATTTCTATCTATGTGTCATTACCCCACTCTCACCACTTATGTATTTTACATTTCCCATTTTAAAGTTAATAATGACAATAATAATAATATCATAGCCATGGCTAATAGAAAGAAAAGAATCTGCTCTTGATATAGTGCAAGCTGGGACAGGCCGAGGCATTCAGGTGTAGGATGGAGAGTCATGGCAAATGAAAAGAACATTGTATTTCCTGTCCCATCTACTGATCAAGGAATCTGCAAAACATTTAGGTTTCCCATCTTTAAGAAGAAGTAGCAAATTATTTAAAAAATCTACCACCCTTCATGTCAAGGCAGGATACCAGCTCACATCTACTTTGAGGAGATATGGAATGAATGCCAAATAGACATCCTGTGAGGGAAGCACTTCCAGGTGAGGAAATGGAAACTTAAAGAAAGTTAAGTGACTTAAGGCCACCCATTTACCAAAAAGGAATTCAATTCCAGGTTTCATAGATCGCAAAGCCTAAGATCTTTCTTTCTATTGTACTGTCTTTATAGAGGTAATACTGAACACCAGGATAAAACCTGGAAAACCTTCCAGGAATGGTCAGAATTCCTAAGGTACTCATTTCATCATCAATAGTCAATGTTAATTTACATTTGTTCCCTTACATCAGGCAAATATCTACAGTCAGTTTAAAACAATTCTATTTTTTCAAAAGCCCCTTAATGTTATTTTGCTGTGAAGAGGAGTCCAGTACAATTCGTGAGGGGTTTCCTTCTGAGGAAAGTTGTCCACATGACCTTGCCATCCTGACCACAGCTGATTGGGCCAGAGATGGGCTCCTGACCCGTCCTCCAGCTAATGAGGTGGTCTGGTTCCAAAATACTGACCATGGTTGACTGATTTCATTAGTCTCTCTGTCTCTGCATTTTAGAATAGTATATGTTAGTTAACAGGAGTTGAAAGACAGACATGATGGTAAGCAGAAGCCATGAGTTATTAGAAATAACAAAACAGTCAAAGCAATGACTGAGCAGAATCTATGGAGTAGAGAGGACTGAGAAGCTAGTTGGGAGTGGAAGGAGCATAGGGGTGGAGAGAGAACCATGGGGTCATGATAAGGGCAGGACATTCAGGCTGGGAACTAGTGGGGCATTAGGGTAGGCTGAAAGGAAGAAAGAGAGATAATCTGGTCACTGCAGGTATATTCTCTCCTGTGAGACTCAGGTAGTTTCTATTGATAGTTTCCTGCCGTCTGCATTTCCCCTTATATCCTTACAGTGAACTCCCATGAACCAAGTGAAATAACCTGAGGGTGTTTCTGTTCTTTGCACCTTGATCAAGCTTGATACATTGGCTTACAATTTTATATAAAACACTTACAAGGTCTAATCAACAACTGACTGTCACTCATGAGGTACATCTAAAGACACTGCTCAAGGGAGTTCCCTGGTGGTCTAGTGGTTAAGATTCTGGGCTTTCACTGCCGTGCCGTGGCCCTGGCTCAGTCCCTGGCTGGGGACCTGAGATGCTGCAAGCCTCAGGGTGCGGCCAAGAAAAAAAAAAGGACACTCTTCCATCTTCAGATAACTCTCTGGCAAAAGTGGGTTTCAAAAACTAAAAATTTAAAACTACATTAACGTAGAAAAAAAGAGCTTTAATTGGGTAATTATCAGATTCCACTCTCTAAATGAGTTTTCCACTCCATTAAAATAACAATGACTTAAACTTCAAAGCAAACTCAGCCCAGTTGTTTACCCTGCCACTCTAAGTATGTCTTGTAAGATATCTAGATCTTTTGTTAGACATATGTTACTGAACTTAATTTGTCTTTGTTCCTTTTAAAAGTCTTGATTCACAGGGAACAGGAATGCTTTGAATTTGTTTCCTAACAGAATACCTGTGTGAAGAAATGTCTAATCCTGACTGGGTACAAATACATGGAACACACAAATGAATGTGAAGATGTTAAGAAGAGGTTAGAGGAAATTGGAATACCAAAATGCTCTAAGGGAATTGTGGAATATTTATGAAAATATGTGGTATATTTTGAAATGTAGATGTCTTAGGAACAGAAAATGTAATCACAGGAATGCAAACTGTCTTTAATAAATCTTCTTAATTAAAATCTATTGTTCAGAAAAAAATATAAATCCTCCTGCAATATTAGAAACAGGAGCAAGAAGTGGGAAAAGTGTGCATTCATTCAGATTGCAGCAAAGAATTATTATTTAGAGTTCCTGGCTATAACACTTTGTTTTGTTATTGTTGTTTTATTGCTTTTTTTTAGAGCTAAAGAAGTGTCATTCTGGTAGACTGAACATAAATTATTTGCCATTATGGTACTCAATGAGATGAAAACAAAAAAGGCTTGTAGCACAAAAATATATCCAGTTATTGATAGGGAGAGAGAGCGTGTTAGAATCACTGTCAAAATACATGAACTTTTTTGTTTTTGTTTTTTTCTCTTGCAAGGGCTTTGAGTGGATCCTTGTCTGGCTCAAGAGACTCAAAACCAATTACAAGAAATAAACTTCCTTCCTCCCAATGTTCAGATCTCCTCTGTGAGATCCAAACAGAATGCTTAAAGTGAAAATGTCTATATGATTGCATTTATGAAAAATATATACACATTTCTCTGTTCTTATTAGTCTTCAACTGTCATTAAACTTTAAAAGCATTAGGCCTTTCAGTTAAACCAGTGCACTATGGCATAATTGTCATAACATGTCAATACGATGAAATAAGCTAGTTTCATAAGTGGGTGAGCTGAGGCAAGCTGAGCCTTGTCTTGTGCAACAGAGCCCATGCTGCATAACCCCAGACTGAAGACCCTCCATTCACCGTTGCAAGTGAGTGGAGGTTGGAATGATCCATGGCTGTGCACAAGGAAGTTGGAAAATGTGCACACCTTGAATCCGTTAGTCTGTAGTACCTTTTCTCAGTTATACATTGTACTAGGCAAGTACAGTCCCAGGTGAGGGATGGCTATCACTGACTCTTTAGAGGACAGTCGCAAGCGACCTAACCCTCCTGCAGTAATCACCCACTCATAGCTCAACTTTTGAAGAGTTTCCAGTCTTGTTTAGATGAACAGTTTTGTGGCTGCTTATTTTATTATTATCTGATAATGGGTCTCCTTTGTCAATTGCAGGTGCCTGAACAGTAGGTTGGGATGTTAGGAACCTGTTCATATATGAGCATCCTCTTTTCTTGTTATGGATTCACAGTCCCATAGGATGTTTTGTGTTATTTTGTGAGGGCATGAATGCTGTGGGCTTTTCTGCAAGCTATGAAAATGGGGCTCTGTGTGCATAAGGAGGATGATAAGGTGTGATGTTCTCAATGCTTCCAATAATCTCTAAAGTCTAGCTCCTGATTATGTGGGCCAGCATCCTTAGAAGCTTTTTAGAAATGCAGAATTTCAGGTCTCAGCCAAGACCCTTGATCTGGATTCTGCCATTAACACAATCCCCCAGATGCTTAGTATACACATTAAATTTTGACATGCATTGCCCTAAGGGAAAATATATTTGTTCTTCTCTATTAGAAGCTATAGTTTCCATGAGATGTATTGATGCAAACAATTGTATGCATATATCTATCTATCTTTGTTGTAATAATATTAAATAAGGAACATTTATTTAAAAATAAAAATATGAATACTTAGGGCAAATGTTAGTCTAGAAGTGATTTTCTGTTGCCCAGAAAACATGAGAAATCAAAATTTTCTATCTTGTAAAATTTTTTCCTCTCAAGGAAATTGAACCAAATTGCAAGGCATGTAAGGCAAACTGGGTGATCGACATTACCAATCCTGGGGTTTTACAGGTGCCTAACCTAAAGGGTATATTGATCAAATGATTCTCTTGAAGGCACAAATGAAGTCTGGGGGCAATTTAGGAAGGGAAATCTGTTGGTCCCAGGTGACGGATTCACCCTTTCTAGTGTCTTCCACTGAGACACTGGGGTCTTTCAGTTGGTGGCCAGTCCTATTGAGAAAAAAGTAAGAACTGTGCAAAACAACTTCACACTGAACATGATTAACTGCAGTCTATGTTTGCTACAGGTTTGTGGGTCAAAAATTTCTTCTCTTCCTACTTCTGTGCTGTGAGCCAGTTGGCCGCTGTTTTCCCCCCAGTGGTGGATATGCTACAGTGATGTAGTGATTCCCGCATAAAAACAGTCTTATGAGGTGATATGGGATTCATCAGACTAGAGTGTTCTGTGGAGTAAATTGATATTTTTAAAGGATTAGGGAAAATAAGATGATTAAAATACTGTAACATATGCATCTTCTAAAGGGTAGATTTAATGTGGACATAGAGACACTGATCTTGCATAAATAAGGCACACATTTCCAAATAAAGATGTTTCTTTACTAAGTATAAACACCATTTAAACAATCTGGATTATATAAACTATCAATGATATAGCAATTAAATGAAAGAATGAGAACATGCCCCAGACAAATTAAACAGCTTGTGAATTTTTACTGCATATTGATGTGTGTACTGAGGAATACATAGTTCAAGTACTATATAAGATAAGGAAAGAATTACTTATCTCTAAAATCCCCCTAGCTTCAAGTTCCTTCACATAGTATTTTTAACAAGGTCTAACTTATTGTAGAAAGTACACCAAAATTTCAGAAATATTTGTGCTTTATTGTAGAACTTAGAATAATTTTTTAAACAGTTAAAACAAAAGCACTTAAAAATCACATTGGGCTTCCCCGGTGGCGCAGTGGTTGGGAGTCCGCCTGCCGATGCAGGGGACGTGGGTTCGTGCCCTGGTCCGGGAAGATCCCGCGTGCCGCGGAGCGGCTGGGCCCGTGAGCCGTGGCCGCTGAGCCTGCGCGTCCGGAGCCTGTGCTCCGCAACGGGAGAGACCACAGCGGTGAGAGGCCCACATACCGCAGAAAAAAAAAAAAAAAAAAAATCACATAAAATTCACCAATTTTCAAGAAGTATTGAAATACACATATAAAATAACACAGAAGACCCTTTTCTTTGGTTGTCCACATTTTCTTCATTTAAAATAGTGGTAGTGTTAAACTCTTAGGCTTCTTAATAATTCAGTAAGAAAGACGTCAAGTTGATGGTGTTTTGATTTGTGTAGATGACAACTATGTGATGAAGTTTTTTAATCTTATTCATTCATCATTCAACAAATATTTATTGAGCACCTAATATGTGGCAAGCACTGTTCAGTGAACAAAACAAAGACTCCTGTCTGTGTAGTTACGTCACAGTAATATGCACCTAATTGAGAATTATATAGACAGAGTAGCCACCAATAAAAAAAGAAAAACAGCAAAAAAGGAAAAATAACTTCACTGGGCACATTCAATAAAAAGTGGGAATATAGAATTTCAGTGGGGGATGGGTGTTATGAGGTTTTATTCTGGTTTATGGTATTTTAAAATCAACTTTCAAAGATGGAGGTGGGAAACATTCCATGTAAATTAGAAACGTGACAGATTTATTTTTGGCATCATTATTTTTCATGGATTAGCAATAAAATGTCACATGAGATAACTACTAGCCTACAGATAGTTGTGCATATAGAAACACTTATATATGTATGGCATGTAGCATGTGAGTGTTTCATGTTATGCAATAAATTCACTCCTGCAGAGTTTAATGTGTCAAAGTCTAAGGAATACAAATATTAAAATATTTAAAGAGTCAAACTCATTACTTAAAGAAACACTAATATGAATTATTTTGTAAAACTCTCCAGACTTAAAAAATTTCTTTTTGCAAATTAAATAATTGAAAATTTTCAACTTTGGCTTTTTGGGTGAAGACTGGCTTTAAGATAGTACAGAAAAACACACATGACTATCTAAACACATAGGGATCATAAATAAAAATCAAACTCATTGTTTTCCAGCTTGCAGCTAAATCATACCAAGATGATCAACTTATTTGAAGGTATCATGAGAGCCACTCTTTTTTTTTGGCCTCGCCACGCTGCATTTGGGATTTTAGTTCCCCAACCAGGGATTGAACCTGTGCCCCCTGCAGTGGAAGCTCTAAATCTTAACCACTGGATGGCCAGGGAAGTCCTGAGAGCCATTTTTAGTTTAACTTGTAAATTTTCTATTAAAAAAAAAAATCTGTTTATTATCTTAGGTCTCCTAAGAGCTAATGTATTTACACTGTACACTTATAGAATAAGATAAAAAGATTTCTAAAATTTATTCTTTTGTTCTCTGTGTTCTAAAATTAAACCTTAAACAAGTTAAATAACAAAACTGCAAAGATCTGGGCGAAGATTTGTCCTTACAAAGCTCAAAAAGTAAGCTACATAAAATTACACGGCAAAAGTGAGAGAAATTGCAAGTGGGGTAAGTTCTTCACTTATGAAAATGTAATTATTGCTTCTCGTCCTTTATGTTTATCATGTTCTATTTTTTTCACAAATGCAATAATTTTCTTTAAAAATAAGTAACATGGTAATTAAGAATTTTCATCAACCTAAGCAAACAGGAGGACTTTTTCAAGGTATGTAGAAAAATCACAGCTTGGGAGTCATTCAAACTTTAATATCTGTAAGAAGGAATTTTGAAAGTGCTAATTAAGGACTTGTTAAAATTTTGTATAGGAATTCCTGTTTGTGAAAGGTGAATCACACATCTCTAAAGAAGATAATAAGCAGTCATCTGAAATTTGTATTTCAAACGCTCTGCATTTTTTTAAGATTGGCTTAAGGAAAAACAAAAAGCATTCTTAGGTAACATTACTGAAAAACAAAAAAAACCTGTAAGCTGAAAGAACTCGGTACCTTTACAATAATGAAAATTTAATGATGTGAGAAAAAAATCTGGGAGAAAAAATTCCTAGTAAGCATTTTTATAGTTTAACACATTAGTGAGTATTTTATTTTTCAATTTAATGCTTTCATTAGGGTGGATAGCTGCCTATTTTTGTAAATAATCTCTTTTTTTTTAAAATTATTTTTAAGATTTTTTTTTTTGGCTCAGCAAAATAGTAGTCCTGAAAGTACAGATACCTGATTTTCTCTTGTGAGTGGCAGACAATACGGATTCCTGTCTCCTTAGATTTTTTAAAAAGTGTATCAATTAATAGTTTATTGCATTATGAATGTAATGTCATGTGTATTTCCTACCCAGAAGCTAGGGTAACCAAATATTTTGTGGACCTGTAGAGTTTTCAGGCAAATCACACCCTCCTACCACACTTATCAATGAGCCCCTCCCTTTTCATTTAATGTTTTATTTTCCTAGATTTTGCAATTCAAGAATCACCTCACACTTGAGTTGGTCCCTATAGTTACTATTTGCTCCAAATAGAGGAGTTAGGAGATATTATAAGGATACACCCTAGAGAAAAATGTGTTCTACATTTTGTAGGACACAGGCTTTTAAAGGGGGTGAGAAGTGGGATTAAGGAATATACTGATTGATTATACATCAGCATCAGGATATACATTCTTTAGCTGCTCTTATCAGAATTCTTAAAAACGCTCAGATTTAGTGACATATTCTATCTGATGTAAAGTCAAATTGAGTAGGAAACATTGTGCATTTTTAAAAAAAAGAAGTACAACTAGAACAATGATTATTATTCTTCCAGAAGAATGACTGGCAAAGGGAGAACCCCATAAGCCTTCTAGAATCTTACAAGATTTTATAAAATATGATTTAAATATATGGCTTTGTGTTGTGAATACAGCCTGAAAATGTAAAGCTGTTTTGATTTCCTGCAAGTTATTTTCCATTGATTTTGAAATTTAATGTTTCTATTATAATTTCTCACCTACTTTGGCACAATTTTCAGGAAGAAGAAAAATCTAGCATGATATGTATATTTTATTTCTCCCTCTATTTTTTACATCTAAAACTTGTTGATTTACTTTATTTCTAAACTTTACAATGTGATTTTAGAAGTAATGCTATCTCATAAGAATCGTTCCTGATTCAGATGTCATTTTATTAATCTTAAATAAGAATAAATGTATAGTCCCAGAATCTAAATTCTCGGCTTTCAATTTGGGGACAGAAGAAATAATACAAGTAATAGAATAATGAAATATTAAAATGTTTTTGATTCTTTAAATATAAGTAAGCTTTGATAATTTCCTACATAAAGGAGTTAAGAGTAGTGTACATAAAATTTTATATTTTAAGATTATTAATGCTGTTAAGGTTTGCAAGGAGAGCAAAAAATAAAGAGCTGTAATGCAGAAATTACGATAGAATGTACAAATTGATAAAACTTGAGATTCAAATTAAATGCATCATGATATCAAATACCAAGACTTAACATTACAATTCATTAATCCATTGTAATTCATTAGTCAAATGTCCCAAGGAGAGGGCAGAATGTACAATGAGTGTTTTCTGAAAATGAATTGCAAAAAATTAGTAGAGTCTGAAAAGACTTCAGAATTGGAAGCTCCAGCTGGGTTTAAAAGGATGGGGGAAGGGGTTTTACTCACTATTAAATATTTGAAGCACCATTTAAAAAAATATAACCTACGAATGTCTCATCAGTTCCCACTGCATCAGGCTCACTCTGACTCTATCTTAAGCATTTTTTCTTTTGTAAAGATGAAATTTAGAAACGTGCACACAGGACATTTTGCACTGATTTAAGCCAGTTGGGAAAAAACATGGTTCAGAGCAGGATTTCAAATTGTTACACTAAATATAATAACATTTGCAGTCGTGGCACCGTTCCATAATAATTTGAAAAGATTTCATTTTACTTATCATTGCAAGCCATTATCTGATCATATTTGACTTACATATTAATATTTTCATTATTATTCAAGCCCTTTTTGCTCTGTACGAACAAATTGTCAGTCCTGTTCACTGAGAGATTATTTATTTACTTTGGAAATATCTGGAATTCTTTCACCCTGTCTTTTCCTCCGGGGACCCCACCCCCACCCCCGGTATTGATATTAAGGTCTGGGGGAGGGGGATACAACCAACAGAAACGTGAGATAGAAAGAGGCCCCTCTTAATGATATACTATGGAAGAAGTAGAAAAACAAAGGAAAAAAGAAAATGATAATTGTTTTCTCTAAGGCTATTATCTAATACGAAAGCAAATAGTCAGTCTGGAAATCAGCTAACAGAAGGGGATTAGAGTGGAGATCTGAGAGTGGCTTGATTTCTAGCAGAGCTGTCTCTCCAGCCAGTGATGAGACACAGGCAGGGCAGCCAGGAGCGCTCCAGATGGCCGGGGAAAGTGGTCGTCTTGGGTTACTGCAGGGCACTCGGGCCGCTGGAGAGCAAGCGGCCCGGGAAAGCATCATTAGGGAGCCAGCCCCACGTCCAGCCTGCAAGGGAGAGGGCGAGGCCGGGAGGGAGGCCGCCCGCTCGCGCGCCCTAGCGAGCCGGGCCTGCCCATTGTTAACATATACTTGACCTCCGTGACCCCTACACGACACAGATGTCTCCCACCTCCACCTCCCCCCTGCCCCGCCGCGGGCCCTCCTCCCTGCACCTGGTAGCGGCCGCGCCGCCGCCTCCCTCCCGAGCGGCCGCGGCGCCCCGGGCGCGAGCGCGCGCCGGAGCCGGCCTGGTGCGGGCGCTCTAGCCGCACAGCGCGCGGCGCTCCTGCTCCCCGGCGGACGCTCGGCCGCCCTGCAGATAAATGCGTCGCCTTCTTCGAGAGTGAGCGAGGGCGGGCGAGGCAGACGCAGACGCCGCCTGTGACAGTGGTAGTTCCCTGCGCCCTACATCACATTTGTCTGCCACAGCAGCAACAGAAAAGCGGAGGGAGGGAGGCGGGAGGAGCGGTGCTCCGCAAGTCTTGGGCTCTGCGTGGAGGCTGCGTCTGGCTGGCGTTCCCGAGCACGGGCTCCTCGCACCGCAGCTCGCTGTGCGTAGCGCCGAGCGGCCGCAGGCGCTCCGCGGCGCGACTCCGAGGCCTCGTGGCGAGCGCGCGTGGGCGAGTGGTCCCGGACACTCTGGCCTTGCGAGGGAAGAGGCACCGTGCCCTCGCCCCCTCGCCCTGCGGGCCTACCGAGACGACGGGAAGTTTTATTTGCAGCTCGGAGCCGGTTGCGGATGGTGGGACTCTCCGGCCCTGTGCAGTGTAAGTGCCCGCGAGAGGGTTGGGCGGGCGGGCGGCGGGGACGGGCCTCTGGCTGTTGCTATTAATTATTATTCTGATGACCGTCATCTTCATTTGGATTATTCGGCCGAGAGGCCCCAGGCTGTACTTGTCGCTGAACTAGGGCAGAACTACGCACCAGGGCAAAGAGGAACGTCGCGAGTGACTCCAAGCTGCGTTGACACTGAACTTCACGGGTCAGCCAAGGATGCAGTTTTTACTCTTAGATTCCCCTCACTGTTTACACAGTTTTCTTTCCTCTCCATGATTACGATATATGAGCAGGAAGATCATGCTATTTTCCCCCCGACCAAACAACCGGTCAAGGTACCTACGGTGCATTTGGCAGGTGGCCCTAAACCCTCATCGTGTTTTTTTTTTTTTTTTTAACTGGAAAGGAAAGGCTTGTTTCGATGGTGGAAAACTTAGCTCTGGGAGCAGGAGAGAAGGAATCTTAACTTTGAGACCCGGCTGCGACTGGGGTCGGGGTCCTCTGAGCGACACCCAAGCGCTTTTGCGCCCACCTGCGAACTTTCCCTGTTCTTCCTGGGCATTCGGGCTACTAGAGTGGGAAGCCCGTGGAGGACAGGCCGCGGCCCCCCAAGCCCTTGTCGGCGTCTCCCGACCGGAATCTCTCGCCCGCGAAGGGTTTGGGGCTTTGCCACCGGGGGCCGGTGGGCAGCGTCGCTCCTGCCCAGACCTCCGCGCGCCCGGGCCCCTGCTGCCCCAGTCCTCTGGGTGTTCCAGTTGCATACCCAATTCGGCTCGCGTCTCCGGAGCGGGGAGCTCCGCAGCTCCCGCTTGGCGGAGCCCAGACCAGACGGGGAGCCGCGTCCGGGGAATTAATTTCGTTTTCCGGGCCCCACCGCTCTCTTGGGGAGCCTGAAAGGACTGGGTTGGTTGGCGCACCCAGACCCCTCTCCCTGGGCGGACCTTGAGCTGGCTAGGACGCCTTAAGCAAAGACGGTTAGGTCGGTACAAGGCGCTTAAATCCGTTTTTTGAAACTTTTTTGGCGGGTGGGGTGGGGTAAGGGCAGTCAATCCTTGGAAAAGTTTGAGGACAGATTCCGGGAAGTAGGATGTGAACCAAGACTGTTACTAAAAATAGCCCCAGTCCTCCCTTAACAGCCCCCCCGCCCCGCGCGCTTTTCAAGATTGGAGGATTTGGCTGGGGAGCCATGCAGCCCTGGGTTTCCTTATTCCTTGTAAAGCGTAGTGGAGAAATCTTTTGAGCATAGCTTATTATACAAGGTTGGACACCTCAAATCCCAGCGTGCCCCAGCCTGGCTACAGAGTGTCGCTTTAAGGAACAGCTAGTATTCCCCGTGGAGGAGCTCCTGAAGACCAGTCACAGAGTCCAGGGCGTGGGAGTGAAGATTAGGAGAGCTGGGGAGGCTACTCCAGACCAACTTCATGTGCTTAATGTAACTCTGGGCCCCCTCGAATTTTTTAACTTCGCTTCCTTTAATTAATCTGCTCAGGGCCTTTATATAAATGGCTGTCCACAGCTGCTGCAAATTGATTTATCCCCTGGTAAAGGTTGGGTTGCTGACCAAAGCGTTTCCTTTCTACCTTCTGGGTGAACTGAAATCTGTTTTACAGGGTTTTTTTTTTCCCCTTCTAGTCTCCTTTTAAACATCTGTACCACTTTTAAGTGCACTCAGTAGCTTTTATTATCATACCCCTCCCTTTACATAGAACAGGAGTGAAACTGGGTCTGTGCCCAGTGAGTCCACACTCACTAGAATACAAATTGACTAGCTTCTCTGTGATAAACAGTTTGTTAGTGTCGGGGACCTTCTTTTAGTTTATTGCAGCCTTTTGCCTTGACCATGTGAGTATTCTGTTGTGCCCAGTTTCTCCTGTCACAAGAGTTCCTCAGAAAAGATCAACAAACACAATTGTTTCTTAAATCATCCTCGCCCAAACCTGGGTGGTTATGTCAGATGTGATGTGTACAAAGAGAAGCAATTTCATAATTATCTGGATCTTACTCCCTTGTTTATCCTTAATGTCAATTCTAGTTTTAACATTGTGTGGGCTTTCAGGTAGCATACATAGGGCAGTCTGATTTCTTTTTCTTTTCTTTCTTTTTATTGATGTTTTTAAAGGGACATCTGATGGTCTCACCCAGTATTAATCAGGAAGTCTTAGTTTGACCTAGGCATTTTTTGCAGCTGGGAAGTATGTTGGGGAAGTTGAAGTCTAACATTGTTTTACTTGTACTGTATTTAGCATTTGATATTTCTTTGGCTTATTCTTTCAAAAGAAAAAAATTTCAACCAAATAGTCAAGGAATCAGGCTCATTCTGGGTACAGAAAAGCTGACTTTATCTAAGATTATACTAAGAGAATAACTTTATATTAAGAGACTTTGTTTAAGCATTAATAATTTTTTGTAAACCATTTAGACAGCACTCATTTTATTTGAAAAGCTAAATACTGAATGGGAGAGTACGTGGTTTCTCCAGTGTCCAGTTCACACCTAATAGAAGAAGTGGAGAAAACGGTCTATTTTTTCTTTAATGTTTAGAGAACTCAAAGCAGACCAGAAATCTTTGAAATGATATTTTCCTTTGTAGCCTTAGTCTCTGTGACCCGCTAATACCTGCTAATAATTTGATTTTAAAATGATCCATAAAGGACTTTCCTAATAAGACACATTTTACTTGTAGTACAATGGAGCTGCACTATTAAACTGCAAGTTGCTGGAAATACTAGGACAGTATGTGTTGCAGCCACAGGACTGTAGCTTTTTAATATTTTTACGATTTTCCCTTTCTGAAGAAAAGTAAGATATTGCTCTTGATGCTAGTATTTAATGATGAGCTTTCCCATCCAGGGTGTTAGTATAAATATTTGCAGATAAAAGAACACTTCATAAATTGCAAAGAAGTACACAAATGTAAGGTGCCATTATCATTTATTTTATTGTAAAATAGAAGCTTAGCCAAAAAAGAAAAAAAAAAAACACTTTTTTCTTTTCTTTTTTTTCCCAACATTGAAAAGAGATCACGAGAAAGAAATGCTTCCAATAGCAATGCTGGTCAGTGGTTGTCAGGTTAGGACATTCTTCACTGTCAAATCCTGTTTCTCACTTCTTTGATATGAACATCAGTTGACAGGCACTGAATGCAAACCCTTCTTCATTGAGGTTTTATGCAGGCAGCATAGCTCTTCATAGCAAAGCAGTCTGAAAAATTGGCACCTGCAGGATTTGCATGTGAAAAAAAAGTCAGTTGCATTTTACTGGAGTCTATTACTGTAAGTTATGTAAGTTCAGTGGGAAAAGGTATTTATTTGTTGACGTTTGGGCATTTAAAATGTCTTTGTTTTATGGACACCTTATTCATCATCTAGTGATCCACAGACTTTATTGATAGCAGAAGCAGGGAGAAGTGATCTCTGCTTTATAGAATAGAAGCTATTTATTATGAAATGGTGGTATTTTTAACCATGTGCTTACAGAGTGCACTTGCATGCATGGTTAATTTTTAAAATGTGCCTTAAAATGTTGAACTCATACAACTTTCAGAATCCATCAGAAGTTAAACAAATACATAAAATTAGGTTAACATAAATACCCGTTGAAAACAATCCAGGATTTTAGGAATTACATACTTCAATAATAAGTTAAAATCTCTAAGAAAGAAATTAAACATTTCATACTTCTGAATTTCTTGTTAAATTGTTTGTCACCCAGATGCCTTTTAAAAATACCATATTTGACCCTATTTATGCAAAATAACTGACAAATGTTAAGTCAACTAAAACACCTTTGTGAACCCCAGAATATTATCCATCAAGTGAGAACATTTCATCCAGAATAAGTTATTTATTATTATCTAAAGAGACACCTTCCAACTTCACTTTTTTACAGCCATTAATATAAGAGTTCCTAAATAATGTTTAAAGAACAGTGAACATTTTATTAAAGCAAACATTAGTTCAGTTTAATGGAGGTAATTGTAAGTGATAAGACAGAGCAGGTTATCTCTGTGTTGTTTAAACAGAAGGAGCTACTTTGCACCATTTCCAGTAGCCATCTGTAGAAGAGAAGGGTTTGCACCTGTCTGTCCACACTAATTATAGATTAGGGCCAAAGAAATGAAATTCGAGGAGGTTTACAGCTAATGAAATCCATACTGATTTTATTGTAAATGTGTTTTATGTAAAGAGGGTGATGGTTGAGTTATGAGTGAATAAATTGCTATGTAGCTGTTAGGCACTTGGTTTTGAAGCACAATTCTGCTGCATTAACCTTTGATATTAAAAATAAAAAAAGACAGACAAACAACTTAGACACGGACGCTAGCCTTTGTTTGGCATCCATAGCTACAATTTAGTGAGCAGCAGTGAGGGTCAGTGTGCAATTTTAAAATGTTCTACAAAGCAGCTTAAATGTTAAGAATATTCTAATATTTTGAAATGCAGATGAAGTAGAAGGTAGGTTTTGTTTTAACTTATGCATATAAAACATTAGAAAATTAGAAAGCTTTTTTTTTTTGCATTTCAGTTTCACATACATGAGAAATTATAGCAAAATGAGTGAGGAATGCATTCTGCAATAAAAGGTCACATGAATGTCTACCACATCTGTTTATAGTAATTATGAACATAATTAACATAAGAATTACAAATGAAATAATGACAAGCTGAGCAATGAGATATTATGCCATAATGGTCATATGTTGGAATTCTCACATTATAGCACACTAGAATTCACATACTCAAAGAAAGAAAGAAAATGCTAGATTTTTATCTGAATTAATGCTTCGAAACTTATCTGCCTGAGGCAGATGGGCCTTCTTGCTCCTATAGGAAGGTAACCTATTATTAAGAAAAGAACTAGTTGAAATTAAGATTTCTAGTCTCCAGCCTGGCCTTTAAGACAGCTGTGATTATAGAAACCACTTTCTGTTGTACACTTATTCTGTGATTATACTTCTTATTATATTGCCCCCCCCCTTTTTTAATTGAAAGCTTTGCAGCAAAGTGTTTGCTTTGGAAGAGAGTCATGGATTCTTCCCATTTGAGAATTGGTTGATCTTTTCTGTAACCGTGAGCCAAAAGTCAGTGAACAAACAAGGTAGTAATAGAAATACTGTGCCTTTACAAAATAAGAACATTGGCAGATAAGCTTTTGTGAAGTTTTCTTCATGCCTTCAGTGTCTGGATGCCTTTTAAAGAAAAAATGTAAGCCTCTTCTGGGTTTGAAAGTAGTAGGGCTTTGTTTTTTAAATAGCATTTTTCCAGAGAGCATGTAATGGAAAAATCAGTTGGCATTTGTAAGTTGTATTTTTTACTTCCTAGAGTTGCATTGGATTTATAAATGTTTGTGGGTAGTTTGTGTCCAAATTGATCTAAGATGTAATAAAGGGGAAGGTATATGTGATTGTGTCTGGTTACTCTGAATGCAGTTTTTGTACCAGAAGAAAAGTGAAAGGTGACCCTTTATGAGAGAAATCTTATTAAATTTAAAACATGTAAGAATGACAGATTTTCACCCATTTAGAGAGTGCACTCGATTTTGTAACATACCCTGCCAAATGGTTTACTTCCTATCCTTGCACCCTTCTCTAACTATTGAACCTGCTCACTTTTTGAAGATTTATGGGGAAATACTACCTCGTTCTCGTCTCAGTGATACCACGAGGTTTTCCACATTATTGGATTACTGGTGGATTGTGGCAGACCCCTTTTCATCTGACATTCATTGCATGACAAGATTTTTCACATATGCCCTTCCCCCACCAATGCCCAGCTTTTTTCACTTTACCTTACCTATCCAATTTCCCTTAATTATATTCTTGGGGTGGGAACAGGGGGTGGGCAGGAGGATCCACTACACATAAAACTTTTTTGACTGAGTGATTTGGAGGGGAGTGCTTGATTAAACAGTGCTTCTCCTCGTTTTCTAAAGGGCTTCTTCAAATTTGTCTCCTCGCAGAGGCTGCTGCTAATTCTCTTGCTCTTCAGTGTTTTTCTGTACTCACTAGCCTTATTTCCTCCTCCTCCCAACTATTTTGTCTCTTTATATTGAGACCTCATGCATAAACTATTTTACAACCTGAAGTTTCACTGCAGCTGGGGCTGCAATGTATGCCATGAACAATTGTGTACTTTATTTGGCTACTTTATTCTGAACTCTTCATACTGCAGTGAGAGCTTGTTAACCAAGCTTCAGTGCCTTGAAATACAACATGACCAAATACTCCCTCTCCCCGCAATAAAATAACCTTCTTTGCTGCATTATCTGCACTCCATTAAGGATCTGATCAGATGTTCATGTTGTCTGACGGGTGCACTTAAAAGTGGAAAGGGGCTCCCATGAGACCACTCAGGTGTATCTCCCTCCAGACCCTGATGGGGTGGAAGATGAACTCTGGGCTGATGGAGGAGCGCTAGTTCCCTGCTTGTTCTCTGATTGATTCCTGGGCTCTGGGTGGGTGAAGAGCTGTGAGGCAGTTCAAGCCGAGATTGATTGCCTCAGTTTTAAATTCCCACCTCCAAAATAGACTCTCAGACGTACACATGAGGAACCCCTCCCCCAACACAATTTCTGGAGGTGGAGCAGGTGTCTCAGAGTCACCTGTAGCTACCAATCACAAGTGCGCCTTCTTATTACAGTGATGCTGGCTACACAGGTCTTCTGCTGGGACACTTGAAGCCCAGAGAAATGAGATATTTTGTATCTGCCTGGGTCGGTCTTTGTGTGCGTGGGCAGGGGGTTGGAAATTAGGACCGTTGGGGTCAGCAAAGAAAGGGATGGGAACTCCCACTTGAGGTCGGTCTGGAAGGCTGTGTAACTGCTGTGAGGACTCACTAGGTTTGTTTTGCAAATTGTGGCTATTTGGATGGACGTGAGATGGTGAATGTCTCATTGTTATAAGCTCCGCCAAAAGAGAGCTCTTGATCCCCGTTTGACCTTGACAGAACCTCCAAAATGTTGGCGGTCTAGCCCTGGAGCAGGGAAATACAGTTTGCTAGTCTGGATTCCTCCCGTTCTCTCCGGGTAGAGGCAGATTGGGGAATGCAGGCCACCCTCCCCCAGCGCTGGCTCTCACCCTCAGCCAGCCTTGGGGTACCTCGCCCTCCTTGCCATCCCCATTCTGGAGCCGGAGCCCCCGCCCCCTCCTTGCCTTTCCGTTTCTTCCCTCCAGCTTGTGTCTCTTTCTGTCTCTCCCACTTTTCCTCCCTCTCCCGCTCCGTCTCACACGCACCCTCTGTTTATTTTCCTGCCTCCATCTGGGCCCTGCTGATATTGTAATCACCCTGATGCACGTTGGCTTCTCTCCTCTCCCTCCTGCGCTCACACACTCACTCACACACAATGTGCCATCCTGACAAGCCTTTTACTTCTGATAAGCTCCGATGTGTGTTTAATGAATACAAAGCCGCGGTCTGGGTTGCCGCCTCGGCTGCGGCCGCCTCTCCTGCGCTCCTTTGCCAGAAGGTAATCTCCGTGAACGGGGCGGGGGGGGGGGGGAGGGGGGGGAGGCGGGCAGGGAGGAAGGAGGGGTGGGAAAGAACGGGGGAGGGGGGTGTGGGGAGGCTGCGTTTCTCTTTTCCTCTCTCCCTTTCCAATGATTCAGAAGTCGATAAGACCAGGAGAAGTGAAGATGTAACATGTTATCTGTCGCTCCTCTTAGCTGGTGGAGAGAATTTACATTTAAAGATTAGCAGAGGGAGAAAGAGAAATCTGCCTTTTGTTGTGTGTGGTGAGGAGGCATCAGCCCTGGCCTGGCCGCTATCTCCCATCACCTCTGCTATCCAGACAGGACTCACGGAGGTGAGATTACCGGAGGGCCTTATCTTTAATTGGGTTTAGTTTTGCCATTCTGAATAGGTTTAAAGAGACTGGATAAAGGGGGAACAATAGATTATTTATTGACGGGATGCTGAAGCCTTTAGATGAAGAGGGGAGAGAAAAAGCTGCTTAACAACTTGATTAGTTCATTTTTATTTTTATTGTAAGGTGAGACTGTCTCCCTTCTGGTGCAGGGAGGGACTGTAGAACTTGGGCAAATTTGAAGGGCTTAAATGCCTTATTTTCTTTTCACCCCCACCTCCTGCCCTTCTTCGCACCATCCCCCATATAACAGGAGTTTCATTTACCCCTTATTTGTAAGATTGATAAACTGAGCAAAATTGGTAGAGGCTTTTGGAATTGATCATTTGTGTTTGGTTTTGTGTGACATGTTTTGAATGGGTGGTGAGTTGATGCTAATGGTGGTACTTGAATGAGTGAGAAAAGCAAATGAAACCTACTTTTAATATGGAATTAGTTGATTTTATAGTATGGTTTCAACTAGGTCTAGAGGGAAAAAGAAAGCAAGTTGTTAGGTAGATTTGTGTTTTGGATTTGAACCATGGGATTTTTTTTCCCTTGGAGTTGGTTTAAAAGAAAAATAATTTTAAAATGTCTAATAAAACTGTTTAATTAAAAAAATGTTTAATACACTCATGAGTGTACTTAAAAAATTATAGTATTAACTTTAGAAGGTAGTTAAAATGGATAAAAGTGGGAAAAACAATTGTTTTGCTTCTTACACATAGTCAAGATAAGTGTTTTCATAGGTAAATATGAACCAGTAACTAAGAGCCTAATTAAAATTTGTTTAAAGCCAGGGGGGCATGTTTCCTTGTTGACAACAGCAGATCGATTGGGTAAGACAATAGAGTCCCGTTATTTCACTTCCATTTACTGAACATACTGACATTTCAGGTTTGCTGCTGCCTCAGTGAGCATGATGAAACACCGAAATTCACAGGCCAACTTGCCAGAGTGATACATATATTACTGTATGTCATTTCTGCCTGACGTTACCTTGTCACCCAGGCAGAATGGGAATGGACACTTGGAATCCTTCAGAGGGGTAGAGCCCTTTTGCTAGGAAACTGACAGAGAGCATGTCTTAGGAGCATCTTTAATTTTACTTAGAGTTAGGTGTAACAGATAAATATGTGATGGACTTTTATTTAAAAATCTGGGAAGCTACTTAGCTGTCAATCTTGTATTTTTCATATAAGAATACCCATTTTCAAGATTTAACTTTACCTTCCCAGAGATATTTACACTGAGTGGTTGGTAGATCGTTACCGGCCTGTGCTCAGGTGACATGCATTTTTCCCCAGTTGGGGATCCTCAAACATTCAAGCACCTGCTAAATCTGTATCTGATAAAATAATTTGTAAGGCCCCTTCAAAAATAGGGACTGACTTTGTTTGCTTTTTTTTGTGCGTGGAATGAGAAAATGGGATGTGTGTATTTTACACCCATGTGCCTGGATAGACAGCAATATATAGATAAATATGTGTATTCCAAGTAGTGGCAGAGAAAATACTAAATATTCCGTATCTTAGTGTAAGCTACCCTTTTACACATTTTGCATAGTCTCTGCATGATAAAACTAAGTATTAGGCAGACATTGAGTCAAAGAAATTTGAATCATACAAAAGTGAACATGGAAAAAACCAGAAGGGACTTAATGTATTTTTTTAAAGCTTAATGAAAATATAAAACTATTATGAATATGCCTTATACCCAGCAGTTGTTGCTATCTAGTAGGCAACTTATGCCCTTTACAGCGTTTAGAACAAAACTAGTTCTTTATACCATTTTCATGAAAATGTTAGGTTTCTGTTTGATCAGCAGGTGCTGTTGAGATGAAAGCCATGTGTAAATTTTCAGAAGGCCAAAAGTGTCAATTCAGAAAAGGAAAGTGATAAGAGAAAATGCAATCAGTTTTCCTGTTTTCAATTTGTGCAGGATTTGAAGAGCTGTTTTGTTAAACTGCTACATCTGCTCCAATATGAATATTGAACTACTTCCACTAAAAATAACAACCTATAATTTGGAAGCTACTGCAGTCTTTCGTTAATGTGAGTGGGTTATTTAAAAACAAAAAAACAAAAAAATAAAAAGAAATAAAAAAGACAATTTTCTATTCTGACAATCTCTTGCCTAATGTGCATTTTCATTTGTTGGCACTTTTATCCTCAGCAGATAAATGGTATTATGCAATTAAGACCTCATCTCGTTTGACTATGAAAGAGGTTTCCATGGGTGAAAATCCTTGTAATATAAAATGGTTTCGCATAAAACAAAATTTATTTTAAAATAACCTGTTTAAATGCAGTTATTTATAATGATAGTTATTTCTTACATTCTCTAATACTACAATTTTTAACTTACTGCTTACTATTATAACAAAGTTAACACTATTCCATTGCATACTGGGCATTCCGTGATTTATTTCACCCTTAATATACCTGCAAATGTAAGTTTAAACCAATCAGGGATATTTTACCTAACAGGGCTTTCAGAATAATTTTTTTCATGCTTAAATAAAATGATTAAATTATGCTTGAGTGCCTGCATACAAAAGCCTTAGCTTCTGTAGTACTGCTAATCAAATAAGTTTTATGGACAGGGAAAGCACCACATTAGAGGAAAAATGGATGCATTTTACTAGTAATATTTCTAGGAAAGACATGTTTAAAAAAAATAATCATCCAGTATTAAAAAGAGAACTCTAACATGAATAACCATAATAAAAATAATACTTCATTCCTGCAAAAAGAAAATGAATGGCAATGCTATCCATGTAAAACTGGACATAGAGAATTAAGTTAGATGGAAGACTGGTGAAATTTGGATCAGGTTCAATATTGACTCCATCCACAACTGCAGTTGGGTGGACTTGTGGCTATAGTAATTTGTCTAGGGTGAGACATGATCACTGCTTTGGATCAATTAGAGACTATGTAGCTTGTAGCTTCACACTTGAATTGCCAGACACACTCTTCGGAGATAAGCTCCGAATATCTCCAGAGTGGATAAAAGAGAAGACAGACACTGTGACACATTAGCATATTTGATACTAACAAATGCAATGTTTCTTCTGAAACATCAGTCAAAAGAAGAGGTAGTTTGAAGAACAACATTGTGTGTACTTGTGATTACATGTATTTAACCAACTAAAGAATAATGCTTATAAAGAATGTAATTTCCAATTTGAAGCCAAATTGTGGCATATCTTTCAGAGACCTGGGTATATTCCTTGGTGGGTATATTCTCTGGTATAGCACCAAGCACTTTGCCGCTTTGAAGAAATGACACTGGATCACATATCAGTGAAGAGAGTTTATTTCACAGACACAGTCCCATCATTTGGTATGTGATCTTCTAGTGAGTTGTTTTTTGTGCTGAAGCCACAATCAGCCTTTAAGCCTCAGTGCCTTATGTGGCTTGAACAGGGAAGAGCTTGTGATTCTTTTCAGAATGTTCATACTTTGTCAAGTGATGTTCAGGCTTTTATATCAGAACCACTGCAAAAGTAATGCCCCATGGCTGAGGTTTAAGGTATGAGACCCTCTTGTTTGAAACAGTTTTAAACCATCAATCTTGCTTAGAACCACTAACATTTTCAATGACTGTAAGAGACCCACTTAAAATCCCTCTGCTTTGATAGTTCTGACTGAGGTTACCTGTATAATGTAACTCATGAAGTAGGGGTTTGCTTTTATGGGCTTCATATTGATCAGGGTCCCTAAGGCAAATCAGTATTTGGGTGAATGGGGCCTCTAGGATATAGATCTTGTTGAATGTGGAGGGCACAAATGTAAAGTTTTCCCATTGTTTGTCCAGCGATCTCAACACCTCCAAGTGCCTTAGGGAATGTGATTGACTAGATTCATTAATCTTTTAACACCTTGGGCATAGACTATTGAATGTGCTCTGGGTATTCAAGGGCTGCCACCTAGTTGTTGGACTTGGGAGAAAGTAGAGGAGTGGACAAATGTTAGAGACCTACTGTGAGCCTGGCATTAACCTTCATGTACATTGTCATCATTGATTTTAAGTAAATGATTAACCAGCATTTCACTTTCTTCATTTCAAAGAGCTCTAGTCCATCACTCTTTTAGTAGTTCTTCTGGTTTGACCTTTTGCTCCAGTTTAGAAAACTGAGGTTTCCCTGTGTTCCCCAAATTAATTACCTGCTTTGTTCCCAAGTTCTAATAATTAGAGCCATGTTCTCTGAATATCTGGCTTAACGTGTTCCTTAGCAGTTATGAACTATGCATCCACTGTTTTCTTTACATTTGCCCTTGCCCCCAACCTAGGAATCACAGTTGGCCACTGGCCAGCAGATATCCTTGGATATGCCCAAATGCATGCCACTCTGTATCCCTCAGTGCCTCCTAATCCAGGCTTTTCCATTACTAAATTCTGTTCTCCCATCAGAATACCACCTTCCTGCACTACACTGAGGCCTTGAGGCCTGTTTCCTCTGTTGATCTCATTCAGCACTCCAGAGTGGTCTTCTGCCCAGTGTCCTTAGTCTCTGAGGCTTGTCCCATCCCAGTCGGTTTGGTCACTCTATATCTCGATCTCAGCATCTCCCAGTTTGCTAGGTCCACTTCCTAGTCACTTCTAAGAGGAGAGGGATTCTGTACCATCTTGAGTTTGATTATGTAATGTAAAGCAGTGGTCCCCAACCTTTTTGGCACCAGGGACTGGTTTCATGGAAGAAAATTTTTCCATGGACTGGGCGTGCAGGTGGGGGGGAAGGTTCAGGGCGGTAAAGTGAGCAATGGAGGAGCGACGGGGAGAGGCAGAGGAAGCTTTGCTCACTCACATGCCCCTCACCTCCTGCTGTGCGTGGCCCGGTTCCTAACAGGGTTGGGGAGCCCTGGTGTAAACTATTCTATTATAAAAAGAAGGATCTAGTGTGTGTGCATTCCCCTAATAGGCAAACTGGAGTTCCCTTTCCAGTTCAGTCACTGACTTTCTGGGTGGCATGGGGGTGCACTCCAGCCCTCAGGTGCATTCTTCAGGAGCAAAATGATAGACTCATTGATCATTAGGCTTCCCAGCTGTCCTATGTACAAGACTATATAGGATGTTAGGAGTAGGCTTTCAGGAATTTCCCATGGTTAGGAGAATGAAAAAAATCCTCATTTATATTTTTAATTCTGAGTTGGGGGCACTACTAATCTGCATATAATTGGGAAATAGAATCAGTGTGGAACATCATTATCTCCCCACTATTCTTCATTGTGAAGAAGGGGTATGGGGAATAGTGAGTCATTTTTTCCATAGCCGTCCTGGATCTAGGATGATTGTCAGAAATTTTAGTTGTTACTGTACTTTTTTCAGAAGTGAATGATGGAGGGAAGAATCTGTTTATGCAGTGAGAAGGAACTAAAGATTTTAGGTCTTGCTCAAAGAAAATAGCCTTTATGCTTT
The DNA here is from genome assembly GCF_963924675.1 of Phocoena phocoena. Taxonomy (NCBI): domain Eukaryota; kingdom Metazoa; phylum Chordata; class Mammalia; order Artiodactyla; family Phocoenidae; genus Phocoena; species Phocoena phocoena. The sequence continues at coordinate 37,281,544 of NC_089235.1, read as the reverse complement.
TCCCTCAGGGTTGCTAGACAAGGTGAACTTGGTGCCTGGGGGCAGGAGTGAGGGGCTAGAGGCTAAAGCATGGTGGTGATTGATTGTGCTTACCAGGCTTTCCACAGTCTCAAGGTTTGGACCTAAGTCACTTGGAAATTTAGAAAATGACCTCTTTAAACCATTTTTGGAGAGAACCTGGTAAGTAATAGCTTATTTAAACCAATGGGGTACATTATCATTTGGCTAGAATCAGATGTTAAGTAAGAAGGACCAAAAAACTGTCTGTTGTCTAAAGAACAGTCTGCTGTTCCTTCTAAAAAGTAGTTAAGAGCCCAATTATTACCAGTAACACTTTGATTTTTGTACTTTCATTTTGAAAAAATATAGACATTATTAAAAGTTTAATCCTAATTTGTGAAATTATTAATAATGAACCCAGGCTGGATTTCTTTGGAATTTGGGAACTATTACATTTTTATACTTCTGATTTGATTAAGGTAAGCCCTTTGTCATCATCCAGGATGGCAGTAGAAACTTCTACTGTTTACTAGGAACGACATGCAAGTTACATTACTTTCATGTGTCACTAGAAACGGAAACCACAGGAATCACTGTGGCTTCATAGGTTATAGAAAGCTTTTGCAGTGGCATTCCGAGTTTGGTGGGAGGCCAAACTGAAGTTCTTTGCCACAAAGATGAATGTCTTAGAAGTATGTATGCAGTGAACTCTTAGTTGGTACCTGACTTGACTGGATTGAATTTTACATCAGAGAAATAACAGAAAATATTACCATGAGATGTAATGGCAGTCTGTCTAAAGATAAGCTCTCAAGAGCTAGGGGGCCCCTAATAATAGGAGAAGAAATATTGCCAGAGCTGTGATGAACTAGCTGTGGCCAGGTCTGTTGGAGCACCAGGAGAGAAAACTAGCTGAAAGATGTTAGAGTGTTTGGGACATCCCTTCCACTAGACCTTGTGGGGAGTGCACCTGGTGACACTGAAGTAGATAGATTATGGTACCCGCAAAGGCTGGCATAGGGTTGTGCCAGGGAGCTACCACAGCAGCATTGCTGAGAGCATTTCAAATGCACATCCAATTTGGCAAGCAGAATATTAGAAATTGGGAAGTCATCTCCCAGTGAATATGGTAAGCATGGTGCAAGTTGTGCTTTAAATACAAAGTCTTAGGAAGCTGGTTGCTCTATTTTGTTAAAACTAGATGTACTATATACTCCTTCCCCTAACCTCAAGATACAGGAAGATGTGAGCTGTAAGACAGGTCATGAAACACTGCTAGTTTATTTTCTGAATCTATGCATATGTTATGTACACAGTGATAAGCAAACACAGCTGGGAAGAACAGCAGATGATATTGGGACTGGAACTGTGATGTTTATCAGACTGACATAGTAATCCTTTCCTGTGAAAGTGTTCTTTTTAAGTGATGTTGGGATTCTGTAACTTTTATCATGTGTCAGGCAAGTATTCTTTATTGCCCAACCCCTTTCCCTACCTGTCACACATTTTCATTCTCATCTTTAGCTAGATTTATTTAGAAATGAGATCCACATTTGACCTCTGATGGGAAACAAATGTGGACAATGAATTCAAATCCTTTGTTTAAATAAGGGTAGGTAGGTGCATTTAGACCTGATATTCAGGTCTAAATGGAAAGTAAATGTGATCAGTCTCCATTGACTTGTCCAAGTCAAGCTTTGAGTTGGCTAGAGAAAGCGGGTATAAAATATCAGAGGAAAATATAAATGAAAAGTAATAAAATGAGCAACCCATTAAAGCTAACTTGACTATTTTAAAAGAAAGGCATATGTTCTTTGGGTAGCCCTGGTAATGAAACCTTTTAGAATATTTGCAAGAAAATTAAGATTTTTGCTGTTGGTTGTAAATTTGAAGTAAATTAATATTTAATGAATGCCTACTATGTGTAAAGCAGTGTGTTAGATGGAGGCACAGAACAGGTAGTAAGCTCAGTTCCCATTGGATGATAAACCTGCTCAGGACAAATTAAATAGCTACAAAAGATGAAGAGGCTTGATTACTTACCAGTTAAATGATATAGTAAATGAGATTTTAGAGGTGGAGTGAGTTGGAATTTCAGCTTGTCTTAAGACAGGTAGGATTTATCAAAGCGACATTATTGTAATGGGGTTGTGGGCAGTTATAAGGCAGGAATGGAGACTGGAAAAGGTTTTGGGAGAAGCAAGGTGTCTTGGGGTGGGGTGGGTAGAGGGTAGAGAGAGAGTAAATTAACATATGCAGATACAGCAAAAAGGACCCTTGGGTGATTATTGGGAAATAAACAGAAAGATCATAAGGCATTTGATTAAGCTTTATCTTCTGAGTAAGCCAGATGTTTAAAAAACTGTGTCCTATGGGACCCCTTAGGGTTGGTAGGTGGCATAGAGTGTGCCCAGATTGGGTTCAGGCCCTTTCGTTTATCTTCTCAGCACTGTGAAACCAGAATAGTTGTTCTTTATGACAAATTGCTTTAGATATTAGATTTTCTAGTTGGACTTCTTTTGAACAAAGGATGCCATGGTAAAATAAATCTTAATAAAACTAAAGTAAAAAAAAAAAAAAAAGTTGTGCCAGGCAACAGGAAACCATGGACCCAGTTAAAGTTGTGTTTCTGAAGAGTTGGTCTGATTGCGGTGGGCCAGATGGGTTGGAATGGGGGAAGACTGAGGCCAGGTAGTGACCTTGTTTTGCAGTAGTTTAGATGTTAGCTATTATAGAAGGATGGCCAGAATTGGGTTTGTGGGACAAGAAGGAATAGGCAGATGCCAGAGACTTTGCAAAGGAAAAATAATTAGTACTTGGATATCGGGTGGATTTAGAGAGGAGGAAGTGGTGACATCTCAGATTAGATGTCCAGTGCACATAGCTTGCCAGAATTTGGGCATTGCTTCAATGTTTAAGGGGCAGCTTCCTTACCCCTCATAGACTCATAGAATCACAGCCTCCAGAAAGGAGCCTCAGAACCCAATTGTGTATCCCTGCTCCAGGGATTCTCGTGATCCAGCTGTTTTTGGGAAATGTTGATGGGGCTGTTAACCTCGTAGGTTTTCCTTAAAGGGTACTGGTTGCATGGAGGATTGATTATTCATTGCTCCTATGCTTTGGCTTCTTGCATAGATTTCGAACTGTTTTGAGTTTCCTTTTATTTTGCTGGTAACTTTGGGCCACGTGGGAGAATAAAAAAGTGGTCAGGAGGGCTGGGTCTGGACCCTTAACTTTCCACCAGAGCAGCCTAACTGTTTTACATGTTTCAAACATTGGACTTTTGTTTAGGGAATAATTTATAAAAATTTCTTTCAATTCTAATATTATGTAGAGGAGAGAAGGCAGGGACCAGAGAATAAGGAGTCAAGGAGGAGTTGGTGGGAGCGCAGAGGCTGTTCTTCTACAGAAGCGTGTCCCAGACTCTGGGCTCAGTACTCTTGAGGAGTGGGGAGCAGTGAGTTTCAAGGGGCTTTTGAACCTACATTCATTCATTCAGTAGCACAAGCATTGTCTGCAGACCAAATACTTTTTCACACAATGACATTTTTCAAATACACTTTAAATGAACAAAAATGCATTAAAATATTACTGAAATTAATAGAAACTTGTCTTTATGTATTTTACAATCAGCAGACTGTAAAAATACTATCATGTGTGATATCACAAGTTTTTGTTTTAAAATGGAGGCCTCATATTAGAAAAGTAAAGGAATTCCTTTTATATCTTAAAGGGCAGTATTCAATTCTTACTAAATTGCTCACTGTTAATTGTCTCCCCTATTTAAGGAATTTTAGTTATTGGAAGAAACAACAACAAAATGTAGGACTTTTAGGCTATGGTTCACCAATATAATATTATTTCAGGGACTTTCACCTTGATTTGTTTAGTATCATTTAATTTGAAAACAATGGGAATTCTTTTTACTCTTTGAACTTTAAATTCAGAGTGTGTGGATAAAAATCTCTCAGAATTGGATTTTTTAAGACTTCTTTCTTCTGTAGCCAATCTATAGTTTTTAAAAGGATGAGACCGATTTATATATGTTGATATGGAATCATTCCTGAGATATATTGTGAAAGGAAAAAAGCAGGGAGCAATGTATATAGTGTGCTACATTTTTACCAAAAGTGCATAAACTTCTACTCATGCGTATGAATCTGACAATAGTAGTTGCTTTATGGGAAGAAAGTGGGGCTCAGGCATTGGTGGTTGGAAGGAGAATTTTTATTTCACATCTGTTGGTCCTCTGAGTCTTTTTGCAAATCTCATACCTGTTTCATTCACTGCAAAGTTAGAGACTGTAGCATCAACTTGGGATGAATGGTTCTGGGATTCTGCCTTTCTGGCGGAAGGTGATTATGTTCTCTTCTCTGCTAGAAGGCAGTCAAGTGAAGTGGTGAAGAGACCCATCTCCCCAGTGCTTTGCCACATGTTGAATCTCCTACTCTCATCTGGAAATAATTCTCATCTGGATAATAATGGCATGACCCATAAGGTTGTCATGTGGATTGCATGAGACGGTATATACAAAGCACAATATCATTTCAGAAAGGCTTGCTTGTGCTAGGCATATGACTTGACCACTCATGAACTGTCCACTGCTCTCTTCTGGAAGCCCCCTGTAGGATCTTCTCCTCTCTGTGGCTGTTCCCTTTCTGTCACCTTCACTCAGCAAATTCTTAATGGAGTCTAGTCCTGTTTAATGCCTGGTGATATAGAGATGTTCAAGTCAGACAATGCTCCTGATTTGCTAGACCTTTCTCACCTCAGCCTTAATTGAGAGCTGTTTCTGCAAGGAACCTACTTTGTCCTCTCCTGAGTTGCTAATGAAACTATTCAAGTTTTCATGACCTCTCTTCTTCAAAGATAGAATTTATTCACATCTAGCATTTTGCTGCTATCCATGTGATTCAGACTTCTCTGCTGATTTGTAAGCTCCTTGAAAGTAGGAGTCTGGAACAGTTGGGGTACTTTTTGATGCTTTATTAAATATTTGGTGAAAGCTCATGTTATTTACTTAATACTGTTCTCAAATATTTCAAGTTATTTACTTAATACTGTCCTCAAATATTTCATTGCTAAGACCAAAATGAAATCTTTGGTTGCAAGAGCATGTCGTTTCTTTCCCAATCCGTTTCCCCCGCTTGATCCCTTTTTATTGTGTTCTCTTATCACAGAATGTACAATTTATTGCCACCATATTTTAGGTTTAAGTTTAAGCAAACAAACAAAAAAAAAAACCACATGTATAGCAGCCCTGGGTAAATTGAAGTGGTCAAGTCACTTGCATGTTCATAAGTGCACATCTTAACCTGTTTTATTTATTTTTCTCCCTATGGCTCACAAATGTACTTTTTGTCAAGGATGAGATCCCTGAAATTGTAATCAAAATATTGTATGCATGGACGTATTTATGAGCTGGAACTGTCCCTTGGATCAGGGCCCCAACAAGGACCATTTTTGTGACTCCCAGCTTTCCCTCTCCCATGCCCTCAAGTGATCCCTTAGGTGCCAGGGGCTCCCGTCCCTCTTATGGTTGTCATGTCTGTTTTCTGGGCAGACTCCAGGCTGAGCACTTCTCCCTAGCACTCTTCTACAGCCCCCTCTCCCACTCCCTCTTTACTCACCAGTCTTGTCTTTTCTCTGATATTGTGTGGGATTCCAGCTGTTGCTTGATGAACCAGCCTTAAAACTAGGAATGGCACTGGATAGAGTGACAGGTCTGTCTCACCCCAAGATTCTGTGGCTGAACACCAAAGCGGGTGAAGCATCTTACTGTCTTTGCTTCCAGGTAACAATTCCAAGAGATGGTTTCAGAAGGGCAGCCTTTAGTTCCTCAATGCAAGTGACCGAACAATTTCAGACAGATATGTGTGGGGAGGAGGCACGGTAGATGCCTTCGTGGAGTGAAGTTCACATGTTGCCTTACTTAATACTCACCTGGGAGTGAGCTCATTTGTAAATCACTCCTGGAGGCTTCCTCACTTGCCCAACGTCGCCCTGCATGGGTTGTGGGGCGAGGTCTGAACCTAGATTTTCTGACTCCCAGGCTTCTCTATTCCAGGGCTCAGTACCACTCTCCTGGAAGTCTTCAAATCCTACCACCCCATTTTTTCCCCATGGACAGGGCCAGCCACACAGGCTGCAGGTGGGAATTATGCTAAAGTTAAAACGGAAAATTATCAAGACTTCTCACTGTACTTCGAAAAGTTACTGTTTAGAGTACAGAAAAATATCATAGCTTTACAAGTTTCTGAGGCAGGGAGAGGGAGGGAGAAAAGAGAGGGAAGAAAGAGGAGAGAGAGATATCAGCTGATAAGAAGCAGCAGCAACCAGACAATATTTGCTGCTGGATAATCGTAGTTTTTTTTTTGTTTGTTTTTTTTTGTTTTTTGAGACATGTGGCCATCAACCTTGAATACAGATACTTTCAAAGTCTCGTTTTTCTTTCATGTGAAAGTTGCCGGCATGGAACAGATGCCTTTATTTGGAGAAACCAGTCTTTGGAAATAATTGGTTCTCTCTTCTCTTATTCTCTAGAGGTGCTCTTCCATAGATGAAATTAGATGAGGAAAAAATTTAATCACAAACCATTAGCTTGTGGTTCTTTATTTTTTTCCACTGCAAAATGTTTTAGGACCTGCGCCTTCCACATATTTTGGGATTGTTGACTGAGCATACTTACTTTTATCACTAATAGTACAGCAATGACTTTCAGAAAAGAAAATGTTTTGATTGCACTAGGTCATTTTTTGAGTAGTGACCTAGTGCTTTAATGCTTTAAATCATAATATTAAAATAGGTATTACCTCCTTTCTACTCTCGATTGATAAGAACTGAGCATATTGAATAAAACAACACTTGCACTAGGGGCAAGATAGGCACTTTATAAGTATTATCTCTTCATATCATCCCGGTGAGTTAGGTATTATTATCCTACTGTAGAGATTTACATCTAAAGCTTAGAAAGGTTAAGTGACTTGTTCAAGGTCAAATAGCTAATAAGTGTTAAGACCTGAGATTCCAGTCCAACTGCATGCAGTGAGCTAAGTGGTCAGTGCAGGTAAGGTGCAGTCGTTTTAGGAGGTTTTATTTTATTGAAGATTAAATTATATCTGTAACGAGATATTTTAGAGCTTCTTACTATTTTAAATTGCCTGCTTTGTTAACTCCTTGATCATCCTGCATTGTCAGTTTGACTAAAAATAATTCATAGATTGGTCAGCTGCTTTCTGTTTAATTTTTATCTTTAAAATAATACTTGAAGGATTTTAAAATAATGCTTTATCACAATAAGAGGAAGAGGCTTGAAGAAAAACTAGATAGTGATTCCGTTATCATTTATTCCTTTGTTCACTCAGCCAATACTGAGTGAACACCTTCTGTGAGCCACGCACTGGGTATGAAGACTGTTGAATAAACATGGCCCCTTCCCTCATGGCCATTACAACAAAATGCATATATTGCATCAAGGTAAGGTCTGAAGACAGCAAGAGAATAAGATGGGATCTCTTTCCAGAACAGGAAGCTCAATTGATAAACGCAGTTGGGAGATAAGTCTATGCATAAAAACTACTAGAGTGCATTTACACCTTAGAGGTTGTATGGACTTAATGCTGCCTGCAGTTCTTAATCGTGGTATCCTACTGCTTACTGTGGGAGGAAGGGCTGACTTCACAGCCCTGGATACCCTAGGTGATTTCCATACTGGCCTGTGTATGTACAGTACTGGTGGGAATGGGCTCATATGAACAGTGTCTGGAAGGTAAAGGTAAAGGTTGCCCCGCCTGACATAGACCATAAATGCTATTATAGTTTAAAGAAGTTTAAAGAAGAGAGAATGATCGTGGGCCCCAGGAGTGGTCAGGGAAAGGTTTGTGAAGGTCACAGGGATTGAATTGGGCCTTTATAGCATTTCATTAGTATTCTTTTTAGGTGTCAAGTACAGTTTTAAGTATGGAGGATAGAGTAATTAGCAAAACAGACAAGACCCCTGTTCTCGTAGATCTTACAGTTTAGGGGGGCATGCAATAGAGACATTTGTAAGATTATTCCCCATAGTGTTAAATGTAATGATGACAATTAAAAAAACAATGTTGTAGAGAATGGTGGGGGGTGCTGCCGGTGGTGGTGAGACTTTATTTTGAATAGGAGGGAAGACTGTCTCTGAGGTTACACTTGAATGAAACCTGAGTGTTGAAAAGGAGCTGGCCATTAAGTGTGGAAGAGTTAATGGGCAAAGCCATAAAGATGAGGTGATGCATTCTCTGGGAGTTTATCCATTGAAGAGCTGTACCCTGTAAGGGCATGGACGGAGCAGAGGCTGAAAGGTGTAGGTTAGTGCCAAATCATGGAGGATCTTGAATGTCAGAATAAGGCCAGAATAAGGACGGTTTGTTTCTATGCATATATTAGGGGATGAGTAGTTAGAAGAGAGAAGGAGAATCAGGATATGTATATGCCATAGAAGCTTAAGGAAACTTGTGCAGCTGGGGCCTTGAAGTTTAGGGACACCCTAAATAACATAGTGTCCCAGTCACTTCCTGTTGGAAGTTGAATGTAGTCCTAAAGTGAGGCCTACATGGTGGTGCTCCGTTGACTGTTTCAAATCAGGGGGATTCAGAATTGTCCTACAAATAAGGTTGTGGAGGTCTTGACAAAGGTAAGCTACAACCCAGTATCAGGGACTGTGCTTATTAAGGTAATGTTTTCTAAGTAAGGTATGATGTAACAGATTCCTTTTGTGGTAATTCCCCTTGGAACCAAAAACTAATTGTATTTTTATTAAAGTAAAGGGACATTCTTTACGTTACAAGATGTTTTTGTGAAAGGAAAAAGTTAAAGGTTTGATTCAGTTCATATTGGTAGATAAAAGGTGTGTTAAAGCCTCATTTTTGGAATAACTATCTTATTTACTAAAGGAAAAATTGCCCCAAATGTTGATATAATTCTGTAGAGAAATGTGTTTGGGCAGTGAAGGGATTCCTGGCAGTGACTGAGAAACACAGTAATGGGGAACTGCACTTGATTGCTTTTGAGGTTGATTCTGATGTGTGTAGTCTTTACATCCTATTAAAACTTTGAAAGATAAACTGATACAAGAAGGATTTGCCAAGGCCAGCAACTCTTCCTTTTAAAACCTTGGCTCAGTGTACACATTGAAGGGATGGGGGAGTAAGATAAAAGCATTATAAATACGAGGTTAACTGAATTCAAATAGAAGGTTCTCTCAAGTTATTGCATTCCTTAGAAAATAAATACATTACGCATATGGTTAAGATTGATCAAAAAAGTATTCAGTATGCCAGTGATTACATTCCCATCTGTGATTAAGGTTTTCTGTCTGCATCTGGTTTTCACATTATATTTCTGTAACAAAAATCCTTTATATAGCAGAGTTCACTTTCTGTATTTTCTATTAGCTGCAGCTTGAACTACTGCACAGATCGCAGATTTACACATGTGGTTTTCATTACTTCATACCATTGAGAAAAAGTAATATTTGTTTGGGAATGTCTGTTTTCCACAATTTCCATGGTAATACAACATGTTGAGCCTTTTTAATAACACTCTTGTAGAACTACAAATTGTTTTAGGCATTCTCCTCTTGGTAGAGTTTAGCTTTTAAACTGGTCTCAGTATATGTTCCCCTCATAATGAGGTTTTACAAATTTGAGGGCTTAGGATTGGAACAAAGCAATTATTAAAGATAGAGAAATTTTACTTTTGATTGCATGTGATACGGACTTCAGTGTGGAATAAGTATCACAAATAATCTGGATGTATATTTCATAGTGCTCATTACCATTACTCATTTTATTATTATTTTATATCAGAAGACCATTTATTATGTTGGAGGTATGAAGAACAAACATAATACTCCAAAGTCATTATTTTGAAAAATCTAAACATTAACTCCTTGTTTTTTTTTGGTGAGTTATCCTATTGATTGTGATATAATGTTTCATATATAAAAATAGTTGAATGAGGAAAATCATCAGTGGGTAACTTGAGGTTTACATTGTGTATTACTTGAATGTGTATTTGTATGCCATGTTAACATGTAAGAATTTATAAACGTACATTTAAAATATTTTGTAATACTATCTTCCTGCCAACTTTTCTCCATTCACTTCAGTATACTCTGATTAAAATAGACACAAGTGAAGTTAATAAGTGAAATAGTATATTCTATATTGGGAGATCATTTATAATTGAGAAATTTATCTTATAAAGGAAGTTTATCTACATGGTAATTTTATGTGCCTCAAAACTGAGATCCATTATACCATTTTTGATAATTAACCGAGACATTAGTCTTGTATTTAGCAGTCATGAGAAGAAAGAAAAAGACTAGACTCTAGGGGATTTGTATATACTTGGCCTCCTTCATTTGTTTAATGGAGATTATTAAATATGGCCCACACAGGTAGACTCTACTTTATCAGTCTCTCCGATGCCTTTTGTTGATGGTTGTTGAGGCACTAAATATTATCAAAAATCATGATTGAATCTAAGAAAAGTATCCATTTTCTTCTTTTTCCCAATAATACTTATTTATCCTCTATTTACAAAATATATATTTTTTATCTCAGCGTAGAGACATTGGAAATTCCAGAATTGTGTAGAAAATTACCCATATTTCCATTTTCTGGAAATAATAATATTTGACATCTAGATGTATTTACTTCCAGTCTCCCCTCCTTGACCCTGTTTAAGTTTTTCTGTTAAGAATGAGAAACATTGATTGCATGATAGCAGAGTCGTAATATGGTGTATAAAGGGCATTGCTTTTCTTTTTTTAAAATAGAAACTGCTTGTTTATATACATCAGAGTATGTATATTCACCAATTTTAATTTCTAGGGAGTAGTTTGGTCTCTTAAAAAAACAGTAACAACATCCTTAGTAATATTTTTTGAGACTGCTTTTATAAATCTATCCCTTTGCATTTATTGAGTTATTACTTTATGTGCATATGATTGTGCTAGATTTATGTTTCATAGATTATAAGAACTAAATAGTGATACTTGTTCTATTCGTAATAGTGGTGGTAGTAGTAATAGTAGGTGTTTGGGAATGAATGAATGAATTCTAAACCTGCCAAATCTAGCAGGAAAAATGAGAATATTTGGATTGCTTTAGAAGAAAAAAAGAAAGAAGTTTGTTTATTTGCTAAAATGCTTCACTAATAATTGTTGTTACTAATAATTTCAAACTGGTTGGTTGCATAAAGATTATTAGTTACCATTAACACTTGTTTCAGATTATTTTAGCTAATGATGGCAATGTGTAAATTTCAGAACAGTGAAAACAATATTGACACCACTTTGTTTTGAAACACTATTTAACTTGCACTTAAAATTCCAAAAAATAAAATAAATAACACAGTGTCTCAAAGCATTTTCTAAAGAAACCATATCTGATAGATTATTTAATTTTTAAAAAATAAAACAGGTAAAATCTAACACGTTGTTTTAAGGTATTGAATTATGTATATTTTAGACCCAACTTAAGGAAAGAGGAGTTGTGTCCAGCTTTGAGTCAGATGATTGGAGAATTAAGAACCCTATAGGACCTGTCACTGCAGGAACTCTGAAAATATTTTCTGTTTTGGATTTTTCTAAAATTTAGAAGGGCTTGTATCTGTTTCTTAAACAAAACAAAACTGGCCTAGTATTAGCGTGTAAGTAGATGGGTGTGATACTTCAGACTGGTTGTGATATATGCGTTTTTTTTCCTTTTGTTGTTGTCAATAGAAAAGATTGATCTCTGGGCTGGTGAACATAATATCTGTCCCAGTCAGAAAAGGAGAGAGGAAATTAGCAGAGCGATTGGTGGAGAATGATATCTGTCAAAAGAAACACTTGGAGAGCACTGAGTTTAGTAATAGGTGACTGCCGGAAAAAAGGGAACTTTGAATATTGTCAAGGTAAGGAACAGACAAATATTTTGACTTTGCAATTTACTTACATGCCAAAAATCAATCTATTATTTTCTTCCTAATAAATTATACTTGTGAAGATTTTTCTTTTCTTTTCCTTACTTCTTCTTCTAGTGCCTGTTGATAACGAATTTGTATTATATATTTAAAAAATTTGTCTTTGAAATCTTTGGATGTGGGATTGGGTGGTGATCAGTCAGCCTGGCTGTGGGAGCCCTTGTTTGATAGCTTTGGGTCTGAAGATAGCAAATGATCAAGTACCAGGTTTTTTTTTTTAACCCCTTTTCTTGTTGCTGTGCTTCTTGCCATGTTTCGTAATACATCTGTTATAAGCTGAGCAATACTTGGAGTTAAAGAGTAAAAGCTATGTCATGATTTCTGTGTTTACTGCAACTAGAGATGGTATTTTCTGAAGCAGTTTGTTGACTAAAGAGGGAAAAAAGTGCTTTTCCATTTATTATTTCTTCTGTTTGATTTGGATATTTTTTAAACTTGTAGGTGAATATCATTTCCTAAGCAGAATTCATGTCCATAGGCACGTTTAAAAATAAAAAGGTCTAACTTTAGGAAAACAGCAAAATGTACACTGTTTCCCATTTGGCAAGTGACTTCTTAAAGTCTTCAACATTTAAAAATTAAGGAGAGCCCTGCATTATGGGTTCTAGAGAGTTGATGCCTCCTGCAGCCAGCTCTGTTTCAGTTTTAGTGGACTTGTGCAGAAGCACAGATGAATAAAGATAAATTGTGCTAAGAAAGAATTGAGAGTTAACACAAACTTTGTGTGATATAGGTTGGCACTGTTAGTGATTAGGTGGGGATTTTTGAAGTTCTATGACTGCCTGCCTGACTACATGGAAAAGGTAGTAGCAAAATATTTACCCTTCATGGCCATTGTTCTGGAAACATAGCTGCTGGTGTCCATCCTCCCCCCCTCCCCCCCCCTCCCCCCGCGCCACATAACTTCTACTCTTGCAGTTCCTACAAAGGCTTATTGGCTTTTTCTTAAAGTTCCCAAGAAGGTGTTGGCAAATGAGGGTGTTTTGTTTTTGTTTTTGAAACACCAGAGAAAATGAAATGATTCCCTGTATAATTATAGGCTCCTTTGAGATAGCCTAAGTCATGATTTGGTTTCTGTCTGTATTTCTCTTCCTTTCATTCCTCCATCTTCATAATATGATGTTCTTCTACTGTAATTAGTGAGACATAAATTTGAAAGAGAAGACGAGGAATTCAAAAATTTATTAAGTAATTGAGACATCTCTCACCTCTGCTTCTGTCTTTGTACCTGTGTACTATTGATAATAAAAATAAATTTTTTGAGAACTCAAATCTTGGTTGATTAGATTTCTCAAGTCCAGCATAGAAAAAAAGTTGTTAATATCTTAAAGGAAACAAACATAATAATAACAACAACAACCCTTGCTTTAGAATTACTTTCTCTTCATCTTCCATCAGAAGAAAGCACTTTGTTTCAAAGAGGGTATAATTCTCTGCTTTCTGCCTTATGTATCTCTGTGAGGGGGGCGGGGAGTGACAGTATGATAAAAATATATAAGGTGCAGATTGCAAATTGAAAAGAATGTTGGATTTTTAAAACTTGAGCATATATTGCAGATACATAGTGTCATCGTCTTTACCCACCCCTATCCCATTACAACAGTATTCTCTCCTGGTCATGTGGCATATCTCTGTGGGCTGCTGACACAGAGGACCATTGCAGCATGGAAGATCCATATTGAGAGCAAAAACGCATGACAAAGACACATTTTAAAACAAGTTTAATGCACATTATTTGTTATAATATGCAAATACCGATCCTGAGTATCATGTATCAAAAACACCATGTTGAGTTTCTTCTCTCTCTCGCTTTCTTGTGTGTGTGGGTGTACATACTTAAAAAATGATGTGTGTGCGCACACACGTATATATACATATATATGTACATGTATGTATATAATTGTGTGTGTTGGCCTATTTTATAACTGTTGAGTTTTCTTTATGATTCATGTGGCATTGAAAAATTTACTCCTAGTTTTTTCTTTTTTGTGATGGTAGTGGGTGTATATAAATATGGGGTTTAGACTCAGGTTGAGCCAAAAAGTAGAGAAAAACAGAAATCACATACTTTAAATTTACAAGCATGGAGTCCATTGGATTCTTGGGGATATAATTTGGAAGCAGAAAAAGCAAAGAACTATATGAAATTGAGCAGTTGTGGCAGTAAGAGACAGTGACCTGAGGTGGTGCCAGAGAGTCTGGTCACGGTGATGAGTCTGAAGTAAGGCAGGGGTCACCAGGAGACAAGCCTGTCTCTTTTGGGTGGCCAGGGGAGAAATGATGCCTTAGGGACAGTCACCAGCTTAGCTGGAAGCTGATAAAGGCAAAACGCTGCTATGTTTCCTCCCAGTATTTTAAAGCATATCCAAAATATGCACAATGTTCACTTTTCTAGAATTCTGTTATGTGTGTCTTTGTGAGGAGTGAGTGGATTTGGGACAGTTAGGAGTGGTATCCAGCTTGAGGAGCTTGCTCTTAAAAGCCATTAAGGAAAATACTAAGAAGGGTCCAATATTTGTCATATAAAAAAGTTAATTGGCCATCTAAAAGATGCAAGGACATTAGCAGGAAAGCAGTTATGACAGAGGAAACTTGTTGCAAAGTGGTATGTATTTATGTTCGAATCATGGGATGGATATTTATGTAGTACCAATTTTTAGATATTGTATTATGAGATATTTAAAAATAAAAACATTTAATTTAGATGATGCTGTGCACCTTCAAATATTGGTATCTTTATTAGGAAAAGAAGAAAGTTATTTTCTTAAGCAAAACTGCTGGGTTTTGAGAGCGTTTGCCTATATTTTTAGTTTTTCTTGGTCATGTATGAGGGGTCTGATAGTATTAATGGGCTTTACCCCACACGGAGCTTTGAGCTTATTGTAGCACTGCACACTGATCCCAGGTCAGTGTGATGCGTGAAATCAATTTATTTGAATCTCTTTGCCTCTATAGGAATTTGGCAGCATGCCAGTTGTTTTCATTTAATGTTCTTTGTGTTGAACACAGACAAGCAGGCATGCTTTTGTATTCATCTTTCTTTTGGTCTCTGTCTCTTTCAGCCAATATTTTACTCTATGGATTTCGAGATGAAGGAAGAATATATTATTTATATGATTCTAATCATTACTTAATGTGTGTGTGTGCTACTTTCTTATCTTTTAAGGGATTTTTTAAAATATTCCTGAGTTTTAAGGGTGACTTTCTTTGTAGAGAAGAAATATTTTAGTTTTTTAAAAATAACATTTTTGATGAAACATAATAAACCAGATCATAGGTGGTATTTACTTACCATGATGCTCATTATCAAAACTGAAAATAACAATATTAATTATACTATACAACAGATGTTTAATTTGTGAACTGGATTATCAAAATCACTTCTTGGGGAGCTTTTTGAATGTAAAGATTAATACTTTAATCAAGCACACGCTAAAGAAAAAAATATTATCTGGGTATTATTATCTTTGAATAATCCGTGTTGATTAAGATGCCGGTGTTTTACATAGATTTGTTGTTATATGTGATTTTTTTTACAAAAGTCCTGCCATTAGGGAAATTTTTTGCTCTTAAAATTTGGAGGGTCATGACAGGGAACAGCACAGAGGTTTTTACGACAAATAGACTCAGACCTTTCTGTGGATGTTTTTGTAGGGAGGATTTGTTTCTGGGTCAGCTTTAGGAAAAGGTGGAGAAGGAAACGAGAGAGAGTGAGAAGAGAATGCTCTGTTGATGCTCCGGGCAGTTCTTGCGGAAGTTGATATGCAGAACCAGGGAGCCGAGGCTTCAGGGTCAGGCTCATACCCAGCAGCCCTGCTTCCTTGTTTAATTACCTGAAGAGCAAAACAGTCAGCCTGAGAGTGTGTGAAAGCCCAGTATCTCTGCAGCCGCCTGGCGCTCTGACATCCTGCAAGGCCAGCCCTGTCTGTCCGCCAGCGTCAAGCTGGCTCCCGCCCTGGGTTCCTTTCTTTCTGGAGGCATTGTGTGGAAGAGGGTTTGGTCAGGAATTTGAGGTTCCTGCCAGTGCTGTGTCCCTGCTCTTTCTTTCTGGACTACGGTGACAGACATGCTTGATTTTTTTCTTAATGGGTTTAAAAATCTTTTTCATTTTACACCCTGGCCTTGCTATGAAACAATATCTCTATCAACAGCAACAGACATTAACCAGTGCAGGACTGGCCTCAGTTAATGGGTTCTCATTTTCCTAATTCCTGTTATTTAGTGTCCTTCGCGTGTTGCCTTTTTAGGTCAGATTCACTGGTAGTTTGGTGTGGTACTAGCAATTAAGGTTGTTTTTTTGTGAGGCAGTTTTGGAATCTTAATCTGCCCATGAAAACAGAATAGTCCATTTTTAAACAAAGGTGATAGAACCTTTAAGGTTGGATTTTTTCCTTTCCCTGGAATTTAAATGTGGATGTGGACCTTTGCTGTGGGAAGGGCCATACCCTTTGAAGAAGCTGAGGGTGGTGAGAAATATTATTTGGAATGTGTGGCCAATTTGACAGTAGTATAGGGTACTCTGAGGAATGCTTGGAGATGGAGCCATTTGGGAGATCCCCAGAGTATAACAAGATGTTATGTTGCCAAGAGGAAATCCAGCAGGTTCTTTATGCACAGGGTGGGCTGGTGAAATGTCTGCACTGTGGGTGGGGGAGCAAAGGTGGTGGTGGTGGGGTTTCCTGCAGAGGGAGGGGAAAGTGTGACTACATGTGCAGTGATTTGGTTTTTCCAGCTACTTCATTAGGATTCTGTCATGCAGACTTCAGGGCATTTATCCTTTAGATGCACATATGTGCATCCCATTAATGTTAATAGGAGTTGCCGTCAAGTAAAGAGAGCAGCAGTGTGTACCTGTGTTCTGTATGAGCACAGCTCCAGGGGATTGATTCCATTCTTTGCAAAGAATAAAGGAATTGGACTTTGCAGGGAGGAGTTTGGTAGGAATTATTCTAAAAACTTATTTTTCATATTATATTTATGGAAGCGATGTCAATATTTTATGTGTTTGTATGCCATTCCAGTGAAAAGTATATAATCATTTAAATAATTGGATTAGCCTCGTTCATCTTGTGATGGAGCTGGCATCTCCATGCTCTATTTATATGCTAGCATAAGTAGTAGTATGTGGATCCTTAGGCACGTGCATGTTTATTTATGTATCAGCCTGCTGCATTTCTTTGAGTATTATTCCTCTTTCAACATCAGTATAAATATGAGAAAAGAAAACAGGTAAATATATTTTAAGCCACAATCAGCATTCCTAAATGGTGTCCTCCTCCACTGACAGACTCCAGGTACACCCCTTTCAAGCTCCAGGTTTTTGGTAGTTCTATCCAGCTGGAGCTTTCTTAAATGCAAGTAACATTACTGCCAGTTGTAGCATTAAGCCTTAGAGCAGGGAGTGTATAACGTGAGAAAAACTTGGAGGACTTTGAAAAGTGAATGGGGAGAGTTGTGGCTTGCAGGTGGTGGCACCAGGAACTAAGGAACAAACTATGAACAAGAAAATGGGGTTGTTGCCTTGCACTGAGTGTACTCAGTAAGTGGAGTGAAATGGCAAGAAAAAAGCAGATCTGTGGGACAAGAGAAAGGGAGGAAGTGAATTACTCTAGAAGAGAGAAGGGAAGAAGCCAAAATCTATTAGTAACTGTGGACCTGTGTCAATTTACCAACAGGAATCAAAACAGAACATTTTGATATAACAGATAAAAAAGTCACAGTATTCCAAAATTTTAGTAAGATTCTGGTATCTACAATTAAGAATAACTTTAATGAGAAGTGAGAGTGAGAATTGAAATTTCCATACAGAGTAAGAATTAGGTTGAGATTTTTAGGTTTTAACCACTGTTCAGTGTATTTCAGAATATACAGCATTGCATTCTAGTCTGCCTGGTCTTGTGGGGGGGTGAAGGGAGGAGGAGCGGGGTACATGATGAAATCCAGGAGGGTCGGAGTGAAACGTTAATTTAAAAATTTACATTGTTATAAAAGCACATATACTGTGCTGGGTATTATTTGAACAAATAAAGCAGTTTTGGAATGAAAACTTATAATGGAATCCGTAATACCTAGGTTTGAATTTGTTTATAAATGTGGCAAATTAGTATGTGTGGATGGATTTTGCTAATTTGCAATGTGGAGAGATAGAAGTGGAGAGTTTGTTAGAGATAAAAGTCCTGTGAAAAAAGAATATGATGAAAAAATTCTGGGATTTTTTTTGTTTGTTTGTTTGTTTTATTGCTGTGTGTTTGCTCCACCTGGTGGATTTTGTTGAAAGTGTTTTAATCCATGTTAATGAAAAGACTGCCCTGCACACAATTTACAGTAAGATGAATCTTTTGTTTTATTTTTGTTGCTGTGAAAAATAGTTTAATTCCTATCAAGGTCAAAACATTTATGTCTTTTGTTCAGTATTTTCATTGCATTGAAAGTAATATTTATTGTTTCTTCTGGCTCAGAAATGTAATACATGCTCACTTCAGAAGATTTGGAAAATAGAGAAAAATTAAAAGAGGAAAATAAACATGATTTATAATTTCATCACCCAGAATCATTGCATTATTTTTAAGAATAGATGTTATCAGAAGAGGACCACTTTTGCATTTACATTTATTTAAAGATATGTAGAGTGTTAAATATTATGCCAAAGTGTGATTGATGAAGATTATTATAATTATTTTTGGGCACATGCTGCCTTTAAAATTCCCAGTCTCTAAAAAAAAACCAGTGTTTTGCAGGAACTGCATTTGCTAAGCTACATGTCTACAGAAGGCAAAGGTAGTAGAGATTAAAGGTACCTCATGCATTCATAGGGCTGTTCATACGGGTGACGAGATCTGTTGTTCGCTGGACTTACACAGATTGCTTTCTTTAGAAATCTTAAGGAGTCAGTTGTGCTTTGATCATCTTATTGTTTTCCTTAGGTTATTCTTTTTTTCTCCTTTAGTCTCTAAAAGCTCTGTAACAGAAGGTGAAGTTTTGAAAACAGTGTCTCCATATGCAAGGGATTTGGAGACCTTTTTATTGTCTTTAAAATTGTCATTCACAGTCCTCATTAGCATTTATTGTTGCAAGCATACAGGCAGAAAATGTGAAATTGGTATGTCATGAATAGCCCCACAGAGCTCTCGAGCCCTCCGAGTTTGCCTGCATGTGGTGTGGGCTGGGCTTTGAGGGAAAGCTGTCCAGATGGCTGCCTGCACAGGGCAGAGCTGCAGGTTTTTGTCTCTGGTGCTGGGAGGAGGGTAAGTTCATCGGAGCATACGCCATCACCCTTGCTTTTTAACAAAACTAACTTGCCGTTAGTTAGGATGGGGAGGTGGTGACATTGAAACAAAGGTTTTCCATAGAGTGTTACAGTCCTTGTCAAATGGGTAAGAGATGAGTATAGAGTGTCTTCTACATTATCTGAGTGATTTTTGTAGCTATAAAACATAGGAGGAAACTAAATGGCAACTTATTTGCAGATTTTACATGCAAGTGTATACTTTTTAAGGTTGATTGTTTTTATGGGAATATGCTTTTGTATGAAGAGAGAGTTGGTATAGCTAGTATAAAGCCTTGTGGATTACTAAGGAAGTGTTTTACTTTAAAATTTTAAAAAATAATTTAACCCTTTGCTGGTGCCTATGGATTAATCTACATTTAATGATATTAGTAGGTTTGAAGTTTGCATTTAACATTCAGACAATGCAAGTGTTAAATCTGTTTAACATTTCAGAATTTTTTTGAATATTAGGTACTGAAAATCAAAAGTTGGTGGTGGAAAAGAACTGCAATATATTGTGATATTTTAAAGGCCTCGGCACTGTTAGAAACAATTCATAATAATTACAAATACAGATTTTGTTTTTGCACGTGACAGTTCATCTTAAACAGATTTCATTTTGTAGAAATATACATACGTGCTCCCTACATACTTAAATGTAATAATACACATCTTTTCATTCATATGTAGAGAACATTATACTTCAACCAGAGTTAAGAATCAAATACGGTGCCTAAAAAACTTTTGGAATGATATAACTAACATTTTATTCTGAAGGTGGAAAAAAAAAGATCATAGAGACTCTTGGGCTTATCAGCTTAGGTAATCATTATTATTTAAAAGTTTGTTGTGATTGGCATCTTCAAATTACAGTTTAGAGCACATTATTAACTCACTTTAACTGATTGGAGAAACAAAAATCAAAGGGACCTGAGTCCTTTGGTTTGACATGTCACAGGTGAAGGGAAAGGGTCATGACTTCTAGTTCTTGACCTGCCACTTGCCCTGGTAGATTTGGATTTCTCCACAGACCATATAGCATGTTCTCCATGGGACACTGTTTTGTATGGTGCTTTGTCATCTAGTTGCAAATGATCCGAGCAGCGAAGCTTTTCTGCTGCTGTGATGTCTGGTATAATCACCTATTAAGATAAGCTTCCTCTATCCAGCATGTTTTCTTTGACTTGATTCCATCTTATTGCTAGCACTTAGGCTCTCTTGGATAGCCCTAAATAACCCTTTGACCCCATGATGTTTATACACCCTTCAAATTCTTAAGATGGCAGTGATGTCTCCTGTTCTTTTGTCATTTAAGCAAAGCTCTTGTGAGCTCTTCTGTGGGCTGGCTGAAAGTTATGGAGACAAAAATGCTTGCCAGTCATTTCCCCCAAAGGAAATATTTGAGGGAAATAGCATGAATGTATCCAGTTGTTTACAACAGACTTTTATATAAAGGAGGTTAAAATGACAGATATTCTCTTACCTTTATAAAATACTTTAATGAACTTTTTAACTTAATTATTTTCTATCCCACTCATTTCTTTCTGGTTGGCTGCATCTTATGTTGTTGCCTAACTAAAACATAAACCGTTTGTTTTTCTTGCAGACAAAGTATAATTGGATTTATCTTTGTCAGGAGACAATCTATTATGGCTTTTATTTAATACAGTTTCAAATGTCTTTCAGTGGCAGAAACAAATTAATGTACATTTTTATTAGGTGTTGTATCTATTTAATTGACTGTCAAAGTGATGAGAAGTTAGGAAATCATCCAAAAGAGAGGTCCATCTCCCGTAGCCCAACAGCTCACACATTAGGTAGGTTTGCCCTGCCAGTGGGTTGCCTTTAGAAAACACTAATAGCTTCCAGCTGGGTGGAAAATCAAAACCTTTGGGGTCTGACAAAACTAGCAGATTTGAATTTGAAAGCAGAGCTAATGCCTCCATTTTATTTTTTACCACTCGCCCATAAAACATTATTTTCCAATATGTCAGCCTCATTTGGTGGCCAGTGGTCTGAAATTGAAAGTGGAACAAGCAAGCGGAGAAATCTGGACATTAGTGAGTCCGCCCTTTCAAGCTGGTGTGCCACTTTGTGGACAGGTCTCCCCTAAGAGCAGGGGGGTCTTAATGACCATTCATCAATGCTCATTGGCTGATCATTGAGTGCCTTCTCATTCAGTTTATCAAGTCTTGCACATAAAAAGTCAGAATAAGCCTTATTCAGCTTTGTTAAAGGCAACCAGGAGTAAAATGCTCTATTTGAACCCATTTTGCCCTGTTTTTTCACTTTGTTAATGCAGCCCTGCTTAAATGAGTGCCTTTATTGGGTCGGTTAGAATATCTGAAACTATTAATTCTCTTGTATTGAATAGCTGGTGGCAGGCCAGAGCAGATGGGGTAGGAAGGTATTTGGTTGGGTATATTGCTTTCAATTAGGATCAATGAGGTTTCAGCTCCTTTGAATTAACTCACTTAATACCTACTGTGTGAAGTCACAGTGTATCACAACAGCCTGGTAGGAGCAAGTGGAAAGTTGAGAAGACCTGTGGAAAAGCTTTAACTCAAACTCTTCCTTCACCAGTGCAGAGAGCTTTCATTAACTGCAATTTCAGTAGACTGCTAGTCCCTATTGGTAAGTCAGG
This sequence comes from Phocoena phocoena, assembly GCF_963924675.1. Classification (NCBI taxonomy): domain Eukaryota; kingdom Metazoa; phylum Chordata; class Mammalia; order Artiodactyla; family Phocoenidae; genus Phocoena; species Phocoena phocoena. The sequence continues at coordinate 37,259,630 of NC_089235.1, read as the reverse complement.
TTTGAACAAAGGAAAAATCTGTACTATAGGGATGGTCTGTTTTGGAAACAAGTGGAAAATACCTTAGAGTAATACAATACCATAATGTCCTTCTAGTGAATGAGCTAAATATACTGTCAGAAATTTATGTATTATTTTGGGAGCTGGGCATTCAGTTGTTGACTAAATGTACTGATTTGGAAAGTGATGTTTTAGATGACTCCCTTTAAAAAAAATTGCCTTAAAAATGCTCTGTGTTCTTAATTAAAAGACGTGCATTAACTGACATGGTTCTTCTAAGGAAGACACTTAATTGGTCAGCAATGTATTCTTTGTTATTGTTTTGAATATATTTTAATTTTTAGAGATATGTTTCCTAATGGTAATGCAGGTCGGTGTTTTATGCCAGGGAAAACTTCCACAATACATACTCTTTTTTCCCACTCACTTACATAAATGTATTCATCATGTTATTGATTGTCTATTTTTATTATACAATTTGAATGTTAGAGATCTTGGCTCCTTATACTCTTTTTTTTTTTTTTTTTTTTTAATTAAAGGGAAAGTTACCTCTGTCTAAGTAACTGTATAGAACTATAGAACTATGCATCCAGGCTTTCCTGTTCAGGGAGAACTGCCAAATGGGGTTGCTGCTTTGCTTGCCTCCATGGCTTAAAGGATAAGAGGAGGAAACTGGTTCCTGAAGAAAAATGCTGAACTAGTCTCAGGTGCACACACACTCAGGCCCTTTCTGCAATCAGATTTCTAGGTGAGAATCTCCAGGGATCCAGGTTTTGTTGATGTGGATCAATTTAAAGTGGCAATTACTGTAGTCAGATAACAGCTTAAAAAGCTTTTTTACACATAGAAAAGATACATAATCACACAGCATATGGAACTTCAATTTTCTGAGCTGTGGTTTAAGGACTTGCTGTGTACCGATATTAAGACCCAGTTTTAAAACCGGTTATCATCCAGTTTTCTTAAAGTGTATTGCATTTTTGTCCTATGATTTTCTATTTTAGAAGTGATTCACCATGCATATTGATGAAAGTTGGGTTTCCCACTGTGAAAATGTTCTCTTTCTAACATAGGTATAGTATTAAAAAGAAAATCAGTGGCATGCAGCATTGAGTGGCTTAAAAAAAAAATACTCTCTTTAAAAATGAAAATCTGCAGATTTAGGATGCTGGATTCCATAAAGGCCCTTATAGCAGGGCTTAATTGATTATCCACCCATGCCTGCTATAAAGCTTTCTGTCATAAGAATGTTTGAACTCGGTGCATAACTGTTCTGAAATCCATTACACAGAACCTCATTACAAGTGACATCTAACTAAGATGAACAAAAAGATTGGCCTCATAAATAGGGTGCAGTACACTATTAGTGACAGAACAGAGTAATCATTATGAATTATAGTCATTTTACAAGTTGTCTCTGACAGTGATGGATTTTTGAGGGGTTCACTAGATGAAGCAGCACTTCTTGGACGCAGTATTTGAGGACTGTAAAAGTCCTTATTGATTGACACTGTTTACCAAAGATGATCTGTTCTTAGTTTGTGCAGGGTATGTGTGTACACGGGCATGCTTTGAAACAGGTTGTGTGCACTCTTGGGATAAGGTGTAGGAAGGGTGAGGAGGTAGAAGTCAAGAGTCACTACCTCTATTTTCAGATGGGTTTTTATGGTTTCTTTGAGGCAGCAAGTAGAGGGAAAATCAATCTGATAAGGGCTAAAAGCATATCGAAAGTGTAGAATAAGCACAGGATGAGTTGCAAAACTGTGAAGGCAGAGCAAGAGTTAAGGGGGATGCTCCCGGCTGTCATATTCATGGAGCTTGTGGGCTGGTCAGAGGCTCCTAAGTAGAATTGTTTCTGTGTTGATACTGGATTGAACATACACTGGAAAGGTAAAGCCTGAGGGGGTCTGTCTCATCATGTGTCGTGTTGTTAACCTCACAGAGACCTAGGAAAGATTTGCAGGTGTTAAACTGAGGAAGAGTTTTAGAAGTGAACAGTATTTTCCTTCTGCCTGGCATTTTTGTGTGTGTAGAAAAGTCATGCAAGGCAGGCAGGCATATGTTTCTCCTGTGAGGCAAGGATGTTTTACAAAGGACTAAAGAGGGACTGCTGAGAGGAAAATAGCCAGCTTTAGATAAAGCACTATAACAAAGGCTCTAGTTTTATATATCATGGTGTCCATTAAAGCTTAATAGAGAAGAGTCCATTGAACCTGGCTGGGTATGTGTTATTCATGGGAAGGATAAGCATTTAAGAGCGTGCAAAAAAATCAGAAATCAGGAGGACATGATGGTTCAGATTTTGAAAAGGCTTTACAGTGAAGATTTTGTTTTCATCTCCCATGGATCTCTATGCAAGGTAGAGGAGAGTAAGCTAAGAATGTTTGGAGCATATCAACACAGGGATCCCAGGGGGTTAAAAGCACGCTAGTAAAATAAAAGTGGTCTGCTTCTGCTTCTCAAAAGTGTTCTATTTTACACATACTACTGAGAAGCTGACAAAGGAAATGATTCTGATACTTTGTTCAGTCTGATAAACTGGCACAGTATACACCGTCTTAGAACATTTTTTATACTGTTTTTGACTTCCAGTTCAATAAACAAGCTTTGAGGTCTGTGCCTGTGTTTGTTTTTTTTTTTTAAATAAAGTTCCAAATTATGGGGGTTAACATGCAAAGGTGGAAAGGACAGCTTTCATTGTGAGCAGTGGTAGGGGGCCAGGTCTACTTTCTATTGTTTTGGCAAAATAAGGGTTAAGTTGTAACGGGCTGGGGGTGGTGGTGAATGAATTATTCAGCATTTAGCTTATCATTCTGCATTTTACTTTTCCATTCTTTGGTGCTCTGGAACTTGCTGAGAGAGGTAGAGTGGGTAAGGGGAGGCAGGGGTTGTGATACTTTGCATACACATCCCTGTCATTGTTCTGCCTGAAGAGACAGGGCTGGGTTCAAGGCCACATGTGCTCCTGTCATCATCCACATTTCTGCTCCAAGTGCAATCCGGAGTGTCAGCTCTCCATCTGTCTCTGCCTGGCAGGCGCACGCGCCCAGCACCCTGCCTTGGGCTATGCCGCCCCAGCCCCTTCTGACGGCCCTCCTCTCTCTGCCGGTGCCCATTCCAGAACAGGAGGCATGAGCCCTGAGCACGCTTGCTCTTAGGAGAGAGCCACTTTCTGTGTGTTCGCTGGATTCAGGGATGCCTGGTGAGTTAGCCCTGCTCTGCTTTCTCTCTGTGGTTTTGAAATGAAGAAAGCTTACTTTTTATTATGCTTGGAAAAATACCTTCTGCCCCACGGTGAGCTGTATTTTACGTGGGCAGGCAGAGGCTGGGGGTGACAGAGTTGAGATGTGGAAAGCGGCATAAAAAGAGCCCTCAAAAACCTCGGTACAGGGGTACAGGGTGTGGAACCCTTGCTTTTAAAATGTGGGAGGTGTGTTTTAAAGGCTGAGGGAAAGTACAGCCACATACATGTTTGCCAGAGCAATTTTACTAGAGGGATTTAGCTAAAGTAAGAAGTATTGTTTCTGTTCTGGATTTTGTGACTGTCATCTGTACCTAGTATCCTGGGCATTTCATCTGTGGAGAGAGTTTACAGATTATGGTGGAATACTGGGATAAGGTCTCTTTTAAAAGCTGTTCGTGTCAGAGAAAGTGAAGGAAGCTTTAGGGACTACCAATTATTTCAGTCTTATCCTAAATCACAGTCCTTAGATGTCATCAGGCAAATAATCGAAATCGGTTAATTAAAAATAAAAAGTCTGCTGAATTACTGAAGCTGTTGTGGTCCTGGAAATTTAGTGTATGTCTGTTTCCTCTGAAAAATATTATCTTTGGAGCCTAGAGTGTTTCGGTGATTGTTGCCAGTGAAGGCTCTGCTTATGGAGAGAGAAGCTTGGTAGAAGCCTGTTGGGGAGAGGGTGTTTCTGCTCTTCTCAAGAACTGTATGGATTGCCCTTTACCTACTTTGAGTAGCCTATCTCAGACAAAAAAGGGCAGATAGAGATCCTCCAGCTGGCTGATATGTGCAGATTTTTTGGGTAGGACAGGCAGAAGAGGCTGTACTTGGTCACAGAGTTTGTACACCTCACAGATGGTGTTTTGAAACATTATCTGCCGGTTTTCTGCAAGCACAGTTGTGTGTAGGTATCGCCAGTTGTTTGAAGAATGTTTTTCCCTTTAGGATGTGTCTTGTAGTCCTCATCATTATTGATATATGTGCAGAAAGGATGCATTTGTGACGGAACTGCACCTTTTTTATTAGTTCAGTAGACAAGGGATGTGTGTAGCTGAAATATGGGGAAAATCAATTTACAAAAAGACAATGACTGAGGTCTTTGAAAGGTCATTTTAACTCTTTAAGCGATCATCTTGATTTATATGCACCATGCAGCTAAAGATGTAATGTGCATTGGGTATGTGATGTGGAATCTGTGTGAAAAAGTGCTTGTGTTTTTTATTTAGCCAGAGTATTGTAGTATCGTTTCATCTGATTTTTATGTCATCAGTCAAATCTAATTTGTTTTTATGCTCTTAATTAATATGTGTTAAATGATTGGATTTATTAGTGTTTTGTAGAGTCTATATTTTGTTTTGGTAAAACGAAACCCTATAATAACCCAAAGCAACTTGTGAATGATGATAAGTGAAAGAGATTAGTTAGGACCCTTGCTATCCCATGCTGGTTACATGATTTTAAAGTATTCTTCAAAGCATCCTTATTTAAAATGCATTGAACTATATTTAAGGTTTTAGAATCATTGATAAGTGTGTTTTAGCGTTGTGTTAATATATGACTGGTTCTAAAGCAGTAACCTGAAGTGTGGGCAATGTTTCTCACTGTCTCTTGCTCATCAACTGTGTTAGAAAACCTTGTACTTTGATGCAGAGGACATATTAACAGCTGTGACTATGAGCTTCTGTCAGAATGGCGATACTTGAGCGGTTCTGACACTTGGCTATTTTTGATACCCATCTGCACTTTTTAACCACTACTGTCAGATGGACTACCTCTTAATATATTTTCAGCATATTTTAGTCCATATATATATATACTTACATTAATGGACAGTTTTTACCATCTGGGACAGATTTTATATTTTTAAGTAAGACATTATGTGTGAAAGACTAAAAGGATGTGTTTCCGGTAATCTGATATTGTCGCTGTTTCTTTCTTAAATTTGACTAAGTATTTATATATCAACAATTATTATTATTATTATTTTATTATTATCTTTTTTCCGTAGGTCAGGTATCAGAATTGGATCCTGGTTGTTCCAAACTTGATGTAACAGTTCTCAGATCTAGGACCTTTTTCATAAAAATGGGGGATCCCTGGAAACAGATGTGCACAAACTTATTCAAAGACATACTAATCTGTGGGGATGGGTAGGTAAAGTCTTAGTTTCAGGGTTTCTATAACTATGTCAGTTAATAAAATAAAGAAAAAGCACTTTAGCTGTTGATAGCATACTATTTCAAAAGGAACCATGAAAAGTCAAAGGAGGCCATGCATGCTTTAAAGAAACAGATTAAACTGTTTTGATGATTTAACGCAATATAAGGAAATATCATTTCACTGCCTGTCACTTTGGAACAACTAGATCCTTGTGTTTAAGGAAAGAAAAATGTTTTCTTATGAGAAGGCTAGGAGACGTTTGGCATTACAGTATTTCAGGAGGAGATGGCTCTAAGCTTTCTGATACATTTTTATCAATCTTTGTATAATATTATTAAAGAACATATGTTGACCTACAAAATGCTTTCAGGACTGTTTCCTTAAAAGGACAATAAGTGAGCACAGTCTGTGTAGCCCAGAAATAGTGCTGTTCTTTCAGAAGATGACTAGTATTAGGTCAGACCACCCTTTCTCAATGGTCCTGCTCTCCAGATGTGACTGGAACTTTTTTTTAAGTTCAAGTTTCCAAAAAAAAAAAAAAAAGATTTGTTTTCAAAATCTGGTTTTACTTAAGACATCTCCATCCTGGAGTGCATTTCATAAATTGCCCACATATTTTTCTTAGCAGAGAACTTAACTGGCTGTAATTTTTAACACATGGCCACATCATGTGATATTTTCAAAACACTTACACATAGCTTTAAGAAGGTCCCTGCAGAAATGATCCATCCTCTCACAGCCAGCCTTTTTTTTTTTTAACAGCATATCTGCATTTTCCATTTAGTAGAGCTATATATTATTAGCTTACATTTTTGGGTAGTAAAACAGTGCATCGCTGATTGTAAAACATGGACTTTATTATCTGCTGAAAATTGATTTGGCATTTATAGCCACTGTGTACTAGACTGTTTTTCTGTTTTTAACATCGATGCTTGCAAGTGATGATTTGTGTAAAATCAGAAATGAAATTGCCATGGACAGACAACTGTTAGTGTCCCTAGTAACTGAACATTTGGATAATGCACCTGGTTATTATTTTTTTTATAGATGCATCTAAGTGCTATTATACAAGAACATGAAACACAACAGTCCATTCACTGTCACTCTATTTTTACCTTGCAAGTTGATTTGCCATTGTGTTAGGCTAACTCTTTGCTGTATCAAACAAGCCTCCTGCCAGCTATTAAAGACAACTATACCAGCAGCAAATACCTAATTATAAACGTAGACTGTGCAGACATTACTTTTTTGTAACAAACATTTAGAAGTTCCAGCTTCTCTTCAAACCCTGGCCTTTGAAGTTCCCTTTTTCTTTCTAAATTATTTTCTGTTAATATTTCTGAGTATTTGACCTTTCAGTTCTATATATTTTAAATAATACTTGGAAACTTTTACAAGGTATCTTCCTCTGTAGTTAATAGTATATTGAAAAAGAAAAGCATTTAATCTGTTTTTTGGGGGGAGTGGCTATAACTTTGGACATTTTCATAAGACAACTAGTTTATTGTTATTTCTTAAAATAAGCATTTGCTTAGTAGGCATTATATAGTCCAGAAATGTTTAGTAACTATTTCATCACTACACTGATATTTGATGTTTGCAAGGGAGATACTGTAATAACAATATTCTGAACAGACTTTTGAATCATCAAAGGAACAAATACATTTTAGAGCTGGAAGACTGATCTTGAAAGTGCCTTCAGTTTACAGATGTTGAAACTGAGGATGAAACTGAGGATCACAGAAGTTAAGTGACTTGCTCAGGTGACTTATTAAAGTAAGAAGATTCATCCTCCTTACCAGGCTGCTTCTAAATCTCATATACACGCTACGCTCACTCACATCACCATATTAGTGTCAATCGTACTTTGTTGTCTTTTATCTTCTACCCTGGATTGCTCTTACCATATGCTTTCTCCCCTCCTACTCCATGACTGCAGAGCTATGTGGGAGAAAATTCTGTAACAGTAATCACTTGGCCTGTGGCAAAAGCATGCCATCAAATTTATCTTATAATTGTTTGGAAATTAGAGAGCTTAAATGTGGTTAATTACCTGAGTATTAAGCAGATCAAATAATCTGCTTAGTAAGGCTGTGACAACTCTAAGGTTACTGTAATAAGGAAATTCAGGTAGCAGACCTATGTGGGTTGCTGAAAAATCTATCAGGGACTAAATAACTATGGTTCAGTCTCTCCATGCCATGCACTCGAGGAGTTTTGAGTTCTAGTGCTCCAGGCAGTGAAATAAATAGTAATTATGATATGGAATAACAAGAGCCTGGAGACAGGTAAAGGAACCCAGAGGCAGGTAGTACCTAACTGGATTAGGAGTCAAGGACAGAGCCGGAAGGGTGGGCAGTGGGCTTATTGGAAAGCCTTGCCTGTCTCCTGCTTCTTCAGATTGGATCTCTGTTAATGCAACTTAACATTTTTTAGTTTGTTGTTCTTATACTGAGGATAGGACATTGATTTTTGTTTATTAAATTTTAATATCTGTGTGTGACAGTGGGTATAGTATTTCTTGAAAGCAATTTCTTGGTGTACAGTTGTGGTTATTTGGTAGCTAACAGTATCTAGTGGAATAAGTCATTAACGTAAATGACTCATAACTTGAGAACAATAGGATTTCACACCTGACCAAGAAGCAGGTTTATCTGGCTGGCGCTCTCAAACAGCTGTTTGCATTAATTAATATTAATGTAAATGTACTTCTGAGAATGTCTAGCTTAATTATGTTTTTCAACCCATAGAGTTCCAATCAAAGGAATTGGGATATTCTCTTAATCTCAAAGGGAGTATGGAACTGCCATCTCTGAACATAATAAATCTGATAGTATAGTATAAGCCTTTTATTGAAAACCTATACATGCCAGGCCTCAAGACTAGGCACCTTATATACTTTCTAATCCGCACTACGGTTCTGCAAAGGGTTTCTGTGACCATGTGATCTATTCGAAACCTGAAGGTCAGGTAAATTAAGCATCCCCCCCCCCCCCGATGACCAGGACAGACAGATATCATTAAACGTTAGAGATGGGATTCTCTGGTTTGTCAGCTGATTTTGGATTCCTTTTTTGTTCTTTTTAAGGAGGGGTGAGTCTGTTGCACTTGATGAGAGGATGTTTTGTAATGGAAGCTAGATGGAAACGTTTAAAGGGGGATGTTTGAATTTGAAGTAGAGTAGCATAGAAGGTGGAGTTCTCTGTGCTGAAAAATAAAAATGGAAAAGCATTAGCCTCAGTCATCAAGAACGATCTTGGGTAAAGCAGGTTAGCAAGGTAGTTATTTCTCTTTGTATTTCTACTCCTCTTGAGAGAGTACAATGGGAGTAATAGGCATTGGGGAACTAATGCCATTATTTTGAAAAGTCTAATAGAAATTGTAAATTTACTCCCTGAAAAAGCTGTATAAGTTAACTCAGATATCACCTTTCTATGCTTTTGGAATGAGGAAATCCTGGCTATCTTGTTGATCAGAACCTCAGATGGATGATTTTCTATGTTTTGGATTATAGTAGAAAACTGGAAATCAAATGATGTATTCAACACAGTGGCAGACAAAACTGTTAAACATTGTGTGGTTAAAAAAATATCAGATCTCTTGGTAGTGAGACTGCTGGGTACCCATGGTTCTGCCCCAGGAGGTTCTAGGCAGGCAGAATGTGTTTCCAGAAGATGAGCACAGGTTGTAGGAAAGCAGATTATCTTTTTTCACCATACCTCTCCCCCTCTAAAAAAAGCAGTTGATTTTTAAATTGTGGGCTGTTTTCTCTAGAAGATTTCACTTCTGTTTTCCACGTTTCCCTTTTAAAGGCTAAGTGATAAGTGCAGTCTGTAAAAAGTCTCACTTTATTAGAGGGATTCTTTTAATTCTGTGTGGTTTGTTAACATCATACAGTGTACTTTGATGCTCATGCAAGAAAGTAAATTTGAAAGTACCGATGAGAACATGATACTGTAAAGAGTTTGGTCTTAAGAGCTATGTAATTAGGCAAAAATGCTTTTTAGGAAGAAGGGATATTTAAGGGTGTCTTTATCATGTGTTTATGGCTTTAACAAGAGTCTTAAAAGAGTTTGTCAAAATAAACAGACCAGTCTTAATAATCTGGGATGATTTTGATGGGGTGCTAAGTTATTTAGAACTTTGGGAAAGACAGTTGTGCTTTTGAGCATATCATTACATTTGAACTGCACGATTTAACTTCACTGCCTTCCTTTGGACTTGTTTGGTTTAATGATTCTCAGGTTATTGGGAGGAAAATGCATAATAAAATTTGAGGGTCCTGTGGTAACAATTTATATATTATTTCATTTGAAATGCTTAACATGTGTTCTGACAAAGATATGACTGGAACAAAGAAGGGCCTTGATTCTGACACTTTCCATGTGAGATGGGCATTGTTTCCTCTTTATAATGGTTCTATCTGAACCTATATACTCAGCACTTAAGGCAACACATCATTTGAGAGGTCTGTTAACGTCTTTTTTTTCTTTCTTTCTGCTCTGGCATTAGTTGTATTTGTACAGTCTAGAGACAGGAAAATATTAAAGGAATCAAAATAAAGTTTTTTGTCCTTAGAAAATACTTTATTTTCTTCCAGACTTTCTGGAATGTTCTTAATCATTGGTTTATAAAATACAGAGTGACAGAAACCAGAGGTAAAACTCAACTTCTTAATTACCCAGGCATTCTCTTATATACCAGTGTTTGCTTGCTGAGCGCGAAATAGCCCAAAAAATGGTAAATGTAGATGTGATCAAGCTTTCAAAACTTTTTCAAGTTCTTGCACAATTTAGGAGTCTTTCTAAGGAACTTTGCTGAAAGGGAGAGTTACCTGTTATTATTTATTTGCTACGTAGAGGAATATCATTCTGGCTTTTTTTTTTTTTTTTGGTCCCAATTTTTAATACATCTTATTACTTTTTTTTTTTTAAATGCACTCCTTTAGGAGTCTGGAGAACTGGTTAAAATCTCTGGATCTGCTACCTACCCCCTGTTGTTTTGGGCAAGTAATTTAATTTTGCTGGTGAGGAATATCTTTCTACTTGTTTTCCATTTTTATCTGCACTTCACTCATACTTTCTGGGGGTAAAGCCTTTGGTACTTTGGTACATTTTACTCATATCTTCTGTGGGTAAAGCATATCAGTGTAATGTTAATACACCTTTTTCTAAAAATTCTTGGAGAATTGAACCGTTTTGTAGTGTTTTCCAGAGAGCAGAAGGGTATCTCTTTAAGCAAAGTTGCTTCTGTTTACTTGTTTAAAATTTCTGTACATATTCGTCAGTTATTTTGAATGGCCCTGTTCTTTATACTTAGCTATGTTCTTAATCAGTTTGTGCTGAATATGTTTTATCTTTTGCTTTATGACTTGGATTTATATTATAAACAATTAATATATTGTGTTTTATGAGGCCATCTATCAAAAAGCACAGGGCATTAGGAATGTCAATTACTGGGTGTGAGTCAAGGTTCTTCCACTTAGTGGTGTGATCAGGAGCAAGTAAGTCATTTTACTATCTGCCTGAGCTTCACTTTCTTTGCCTCAGGAACAATTATTCTGTCTTGCTGACTTTTGCTTCACAATACGGTGGGTGGTAATAATGATTGTAAACATGCTGTGTCTCCCTAAAAAGCAGAGTTTACATGCAAACGGTAATTATTAAAGGCAGACAGTGATACTCTGGACTTAAGAATAGGGGACAGCATTTGAATCACACAAAAGGGCTCTAGCCTGTTGTGCTTGGTGAGTTTTGTCTATATTTGATGGGATTTTCTGAGTTTTGTCTACACTTGATAGAATTTTCTCTCTGTTCTTTCTTCTGCCCAACCCCTTCCTGTTTATGTGCCCACACTTTTACCCATTCCAGTAATTTGCTAACTTGGAAACCATATAACCAAACTTAGAATGGCGAGTAAAATAATAAAGTGCATGCTTAACTGAAAACTTGAAAGCCCATCTTGTTTTGTTTTTGTTTTTTCCCCCCATATATTAATAAGTGGCAATTTTAATTTGTGGCATCATTTTAGGTGACTGAGACTTTTCCCTCCTTATTGATTTTCATTTCTCTTGGTAGGAGATGTTGCTAGAGAGTTGAATTCTTTCTAACCTTTTATGTATCCCAAGATACAGACTCCTCTTTGTTTAAAATAATAGACATTTTAAGTATCATCAGCTTTTCTTGATAAAGCTGCCATTTATATTAAGATCTTGATTTCCTCGTTCTAATAATTCCATTCCAGGCTACCTGTGAGGTTGGCATATAGTAGGCAATCAGCAAATGTTTGCTTAATGAATAAGTGAGGATGAGAGGTGAACTGGGATTCACAGAGATTTTAAAGGAAAGAAATAATGCATAAAGCATGTTAATTATGAGGGGAAAAATTAAGAAGTAAATCTTATAAAATTTTTGGTAAATGGTGTTTAATAATCAAGCATTTTCTTTCAGTTAAGGAAAAATAATAAATTAATTTTTTGGCCATACAGGTTTCTTGGCAGCTAGCTGCATATTAGTTAATTGCATATTGCATGTATTATAAATCTGATAGTTTATCATGATAATATTTACTAGAAGTATGATACAATATATAACACTTAAGAAGAACACTTTCTGACAGAATTGCTGAAATTAGAAACAAAGTCCAGGGCTTTTGACATTTGTAATATTTGGGGAAATTAGCGCTCCCTCTACCTGGGCACTTGCATGTAGTGGGAGGATGGGTGTAAGGTGTCCGTGTTCCAGCAGACATATTGAGTAAGATTCTAGCAAAAGACAAATATTAACAAAATATTTTCATCTTTTCACTTACACAGTAAATTCCATCAACAGTTTCTTCTACCAGTAATCTTAGATGAGTAGCAGATTGATAGGCTGATAAAATTTAACCTAAAGACTCCAGAGAGATTGCTAAAGTAATTCATTCAGTGCCTGATATGTAATTTCTTGAAAGACATACAATTTCTTATAACAGTGAAACTTTCTTTAAATATTTTTGTCCTCTTACGTTTCAACATACACATTGAATCCTTTGAAAGGGATAGGAGGGCAGGTTTGAGTTTCAGAGAATATCATTCATTACCTTGTATGCCTTGGAAGAATAATCTTGCTAATTTGACACATATTTGGTAAGTACTTCTCTTAATTTGTGCCTTTAAAAAATTTATAGAAGGGTCAGTGTAGCTTATCAACTGAGTGGCTCTGTTTTTACAAGGATATTGCTGATACTCTCTGCATGGATTACAGACTTTCCAAGGGTCATTGGAGCACTTTGGAAACATGGTGTAGAATGATGTAATTAAGTGGTTCTTAAAGTGGGGTGCATGGACCAGCAGTATCAGCATCAACCAGGAACTTAATTGGAAATGCATATTTTCACCCCCTCTGCAAACTTAATCAGGAACTCTGGGGGTAGCCCAGTAATCTATGTTTGAACAAGCTCTCAGAGGATTCTGAAGCATATTTAAATTTGAGAATCACGGTTGTAAATCGTCGTTTTTTGGTCTCCTTGTGTAGTCTAGAGGAAATACCCTTTTTTTTTTAATCATGGGGGTCCCAATGAATGGAAATCAAGGCAAGTTACTGTTTTAAATGATGTACCTAAAAAAAATAAAACTCAATAAAAAAATAAATAAAACGCAATAAATAAACTCAAGAAATTACAAATAATGTGTTTGTTCAGAGCCTTGGTTTCTAATAGCGTATTTGGATGCCTACACAGTATAGCTAAATTGAATGAGATAGTTAAGAGAAGGTACATTTCAACTCAATTCTGTGGTGTTGTTTATTCTGATAGTTACTTTTAAAGAAGTGAGTCTATTTCATTGCCCTCAGGTACCATTTATTATACCCTTTTCTTGTTTTGAGGCCACCTTCTGATTATTCAAAATTTTGAGTCTAGCTTGATCATCTTTAGAGAATATTTAGATAGACTTCAATTTCACAGTAATATCAGGTAATTCAGAAAGTTTAGATATATAAAAGTATTCTTTTTATTTTTCTCTGTGTTGAACATAAATAAGCATTCAGCGTAATTACAGATGTTTCATCAGTAGTGTCTGGAGAAGATTGAGGTCTTACATCTCCTGTATCTGCTGCTGTTCTCTTTTGTGCTTGGTGCAACTTCGGTAAGCATAGTCTGACACGCTTTGTGGCCTTTGCCTCCTGTGATAAAATAGATTGAAATGATTTCTGACACCATCTGGTGAAGAGGAGCAGCCCTGGAGGACTGTGCTTTGAGAGAAAGTAACTGAATGCTGAGAAATGTGGAAGTCTAGGGACACAAGGCAAAGGATTTTTTTTTTTTTTTTTTTTTTTAAAGAGCATGAACATTAATACATCTTCTTGAGGTTTGATGGGACATGTACTGCCTACTGCCCCATCTGGTGCTTATGATAGCATGGCATATTAGCATGCTGCAAGTTCATAATGTATTCAGGGGGAGGAAACATCCCTTGCATACCAATTGAGGCATCCTCTCTTTCAGAACTGCTTTTGAATTTCAATGATGTTTATATCTTCCAAGCCTTGACCAAAGAGAGCATTTCTGCTCTAAGGAATAACATGAGTGAGTGAGAGTGTGTGTGTGTGTGTTCATGTTCTCTCCTATTCCCCCATTAATTTATCTTCCTCCCTTTTTTCTTGATGAAATTATAAGTAGTTATTAATATTATGTTTTATGACTTTTAATGCTTTCTGTTTTGAAACCGTGTAATACTTTGTTATTATTTCACTTATGGCACTTAAAACGTTTTGCCTTGTGAAATTGTGTAGTTGTCCCCTTGTAGATTGAACACTTTTTTAAGGGTCAGGCCTGTATCTAATTATGTATATGTCTCCATGGCACCTAGAGTTCACTCATCCATTTAAAAAATATGTATTTACTGAGCTCACACTGTGGGTGTGGCACTGTTCTAGGTACTGAGTAAGACTGGTGGGTCTTTTTTCCTTTCAGGGCATTTGTATTTTAGTTGGGAAGAGACAAACAATAAACAGAGAAACAGATACATCTCCTAGATAATTTCAGATAGGGATAAGTAAAATTAAAAAACAGGCTAAGGTTTCCCTGGTGGCACAGTAGTTAAGAATCCGCCTGCCAATGCAGGGGACACAGGTTCGAGCCCTGGTCCAGGAAGATCCCACATGCTGCAGAGCAGCCAAGCCCGTGTGCCACAACTACTGAGCCTGTGCTCTAGAGCCCTTGAGCCAAAACTACTGAAGCCCTCATGCCTCGAGCCCGTGCTCTGCAACAAGAGAAGCCACCGCAGTGAGAATCCCGTGCACTGGAATGAAGAGTAGCCCCCGCTCTCCACAACTAGAGAAAAGCCCACGCACAGCAACGAAGACCCAACACGGCCAAAAATAAATACATTTATTAAAGAAACAAACAAACAAAAAATAGGCCAGAGGGAGGGTGGGTGAGTGGGGCCACTTATTTAGATTGGATTGTCACCTTTAATGAGGTGATATTTTTGTGGAGACCTGAAGGATCTGAAGAGTTAGTGGCAGAGGAATAGAAAGTTCAAAAGCCCGGAGGTGAAAATATGGTCGGCATTTTCAAAGGTAGTTCAAGCCAAGTTCAGGGGTTAGCCCATTGCTAGGAGTTGGGATTTTATTCTGAATGTGTCAGAAGCCATCAAAAGCGACATGGTCTTAAAGGATAACTTGAGCTGCTATATGTCATGTTCTTAGTAGGCACTAAAAAACTATCAGAGGAATGAGATGAGCCTTTAAATACATGCAGGCACTCTGTTGAATTGGAATTAGCATGAATTTTAGAATCAGCAAAAACATCTCTTGGATTCTGACCTTGATGTTTGACTTTGAGCAATTTTTTAACCTTTTTTAGCTCATGTCTTCTCATCTGTTGAAAGGGAAAATTAGTACCTAAAATCATGGTATTATTGTGAGAATAAGTGAGGTAATTCACTTAAAAGACCTAGCACAGGGCCCAGTTAATAACAGGAGCCTGATCTACCAGTGACACACACTGATCATAATAAAACATCAGGATGGTTTCGAGGATTATTTAAACAGTTGGCATCATCTCGTTGGGGATCCTTTTCTGGTACTGTTGTCCTCTTAATAAAACACTTAACATAGTGCCAGGGTAGTCGTGTGTGGTATCTGCAGTCTCTTGCTCTTGATCTAGAATCATGTAAGGAAGGAAACTCAGGGAATTCTATGGCAAAGTCCATGCCCAGTGAAACAACCTGGGATTGAAAAAAATTTTTTTTCTTCTTCTTAGCCAGAGTTTATCTCAGTGAACTTGAAAAATGTGTACAAGTAACACTGTTTTTTGTTTGTTTGTTTTTTGTTTTTTTTGAGAAATCTTAACCTGAGGAAGTCAAATTGCCTTCTGAATTGGAGTGAAAATTGTGATTATATGAAGGATATTGTAAAAAGAGTTTTAATTCATAAAGCAGTAACTGTTGATTAGTTAGTTGCATAGTAGATATAAACCTTTTGAAAGGAATTTTTAATGCGCTCAAGTGGAGAAAATAAGGCACTCCGTAGTTTTTGCATGCATGATGCACTTAATTGCAAGAAACTATTCTGTGACTGTTTTCATTTAGTCTGTGAGGCAGTGTTTAGGTTGTCAGACTTTCTGTAGAAGAATTGTGGGGTTGGGGGGCGGGGGCAGATGTTGCTGGTGGTTAAATGTCTAAAGAGAGTTCCAAGTTACTATTGTCTTGGACATAATCTTATCAAATATATGGATTAGTTGAGTTATTCTTTAAACTCACTCCCCACTTTTACAATCATGTATTTGTTTTTGGCTAGAGGTTCTCCGCTCCTCAATCAGTAGATTTTTTTTTTTTATTATATCCATTCCCCCGCCACCCAACAGTCAGGAAAGCAAATAATGCTTAAGGAATGTGGAGGGGGAGGTAGTGTGTACTTAACGCGATTCTTGAAATGTTTTTTGATGTCCTACAGAACTGTACAGAGCTGTTGACAGCTGCATGTTGTGTGAGAGGAGTCACATTTATTGCTGCTGAATTCTGGCTGGAGTGTAAGAAGAAGGGTGGGAAGGTAGAAGAGCCGTAGAAGTTTGGGAGGCAGAATCACAGTTCAGAATACGGCAGCTGGCTGTTGTCTCCTAAGATTGATCATTTTCCTTGGTTAAGCACCAGTTGGATTCTTAACAACAGCATCTTTCAGAAGTGATGGGTTTGCAAGGCTTCAGGAAAATTCAGAGGGGATCATTTCCTCACTGAGAAATAGCCTTACAGAAACTTTGTAGGCCATCCCAAATGTTGTCTGTTCAGCACCCTGCTTGCATCCTCATCCTACCCTGCAGGATGCCACGAATACAGATACTTGAGTCATATTTGTTTTCCTCTAGAAAGAGAGGAGAAGGAAAAGCTGGCTGATCAGGTGAGATAGACATATACATTAGTAAATGTTGGGTCTAGCAGACAGGAAGGAGCCTGACACGTAGAACCTGTGTGGTGCAGTGCCACATCTGACCTAGGCCCCATGCCTCCTCATTTTAGTTTGGTTTACAAGATATAATATTACAAACGACACTATTGGATGTCTCCTCTCTTGTCTACTAAGGACGGTGATCATATCTTGGATAATGGGATAATCCCCCAGTTTGTGATTATTTTCAGTTACTTTGCGATTATTTTCAGTTACTTTGCAAGGGTGACCTTTTTTTTTTTTTTTTTTTTTTTTGCGGTATGCAGGCCTCTCATTGTTGTGGGCTCTCCCGTTGCGGAGCACAGGCTCCGGACGCGCAGGCTCAGCGGCCATGGCTCACGGGCCCAGCTGCTCCACGGCATGTGGGATCTTCCCGGACCGGGGCACGAACCCGCGTCCCCTGCATCGGCAGGTGGACTCTCAACCACTGCGCCACCAGGGGAGCCCTGACCTTTATTTTTGACCAATTTCTCTCACTTGCTTTTTTTTTGGTTTCTAATAGTAGAAACAGGCAGCACACCTCAAAACTTGTTTCCTTAGAACATATTTAAAGATACTGCACACAGTCTATCTAGTTAAAACGAACGTCTCACCTTCAAAAGACCAGGCTGGGTGTCAGATCTGTGCTTTGTTCTCTCTGTTGGTCCGTCTGTTTTTCTCTTTCTTCCTGCCTCCATTTCTCTGTCCTTCCTTCCACAACACGCTTTACAGAGGTTATAATATTTCTAGGGATTTAACCCATAACAAGCTTCAGTCATACTAAAGTCATATTGCACACACAGTGTCTGAATAACAATTTGCTCTATCTTCCCCCAGTTTAAGAATGAAGGAAGGGCAGGGCCTAGTCATCATTTACTGACACTTCATAAATTTCTTTTTTTTTTTTTTTTTGGCGGTACGCGGACCTCTCACCGCCGCGGCCTCTCCCGCCGCGGAGCACAGGCTCCGGATGTGCAGGCCCAGCGGCCGTGGCCCACGGGCCCAGCCGCTCCGCGGCATGTAGGATCCTCCCGGACCGAGACACGAACCCATGTCCCCCGCATCGGCAGGCGGACTCTCAACCACTGCGCCACGAGGGAAGCCCGACACTTCATAAATTTTGACAAAATCAGAATTTCTTGAAGATATGAAAAAAACTATATTTTATGTTCATTTAAGCAATCAGTATATTACAATTAATTATAAAGTGTTTACATTTCAAGTCACGGAAGTGGGTGAATAGATAAAATGGGTGTGGCATCCTTTGCTCTAGTGAAACCTCTGAGGCAGTTTTGGGACAAATTGTTTGAGGTCAAGGACTCTTGTCTTTTATTTCTTTTTTACCCATAGAGCCTAGCACAGTGTTTTATACATAATATGGGTGATCAGTGTCTCATAAAAATAACCTGTAACTCAATCATAACAGTTCTATGATTGATACATTCATTTAATCAGTTGTATAGCAAGTATTGATTGAGCTGTCTTAATATCTGCTACACCATTTTCTAGCCCCTGGGGACGAGTCAGTGAATAAAGCATGCTCAATTCCTTGCCCTCATAGGACCTAATTCCAGTGTATGTGGGGTAGGTGTGTGGGGGGGTGGGAGGACAGGAGTGGACAGTAAATGATAAGCATAAAACATAAGCGAATTCTGTAGTATGTTCGAAGATGATAATTACGGAAAAATTGGGCAGGATAAGAAAGGTCCTTAGGACTGTTAGGGCAAGGGGTCAGCTTGCAGTTTTAATTTGGGTGGTTGAAATGGGCCTCTTTGAGAAGGGACTTTTGAACAGAGGTTTCATGTGGCTATATGGGGGGAGAACATAAAAATGGAGAGGTGGAAGGGCTGGAGTGTGGCCTTTCAGGGACAGGAAGGAGGCAGCCATTGTGGCTTGGTTGGACCCGGGTGAGGATGGATGTGCACTGGGAGATCAGACTCTAGAGAGGTGGCAGGGAGAGGGAAGGGGAGACCATGTGTTTCTCTTTAGGCCATTAAGGACTTTCCTGTCTAACAGATTGAACACTCATCCCAGGTAATCTCTGTCCAGCACCTCTGCATGATGCCATAACATCAGGTATTTAACAGTGTCTCAATCTGAAGACCTCATTGTGCCTCGAATTCCTATTATTGATTATTCTGTGCATCATGCAGATTATTTTACTATCATTGGTATTCAATCCAGTTTGTTTGCTTTCTGGTTCTTTGTATTGCAGGGGTGAGTCCTTTAAGCTAAGCACCACTCTATAGAGTGCTAGGCAAGGCTGCATGTTCAGTCTCCTTTGGGTCCTGACTGCTGTCCTCTAGTACTTTTAAGCCCATTTTGGGTGTGATGTGCTGAGGGACAGACATTTGCCAACGGTAAATGAACAGTTGAGCTGGAGTAATATCAAAAATCTTTGTGTAAAAAAATGTGTTTGTATACAGGGACATTATTTGCTACTCTTATTATAAGCTATGGTTTAGAATCTCCTTCCACATTTCTCTTCTCTGAAATTTTTTAATTCTTTTAATTTTTGGCCGTGCCACGCGGCTTGCAGGATCTTAGTTCCCTGACCAGGGATCAAACCTGTGCCCTTGGCAGTGAAAGTGTAGAGTCCTAACCACTGGACTGCCAGGGAATTCCCTTTATTTTGGTTTTTGTTTTCTTTTCTTTATAATTAACAGTCCCCATGTTGAGGTCTGTTATGCAGCCTCCCTACTGCCCTTGAAATGGGTTTCACTGGTACAGGTTACCCTGGCATCATCTATTAGTATATGAGAAGTCAACTGTGCAGTGAAACTCATTTCTTTCTTCTTTCAAGGCAGAGACAGTCTGGAATGATACATGAATGGACCTAAGGTATTGATGAAATATTTGTGTCCTCTGGGAGAACACAGGCTACGGTGTAGACTTCCTGTGTAGCAGTAATGTCAGTTTAATTATCTGAATAATTTCCTTGGACTCACTTAAAATTTCTGATTTCTATGAGGTTGCTGCCCCATCTCAAAGTAGCTGAGTTGTAGTGGCTTCATAGGCATCATCTCAAAGTATAACTGAGTTTTAGTGGCTGCACATTAGAGAGGATTCATTTTAATGTGAAAAATATTTAGCTACTGACTCTGGGAAGGACTTGTGCAAAGCACTGCAGGGGTTTCAGAGAGAGGACATAGTCCCAGCACTGAAGGAACTTGAAGTCTAGCAGGGGATGTAAAGTTGAGATAATGGTTGCCATGGAAATTGAGAGCCAGGAAAGTGGAGATTAACTGGGAAGAAATTGCAAGAGGCAGTGAGGGCCCAGATCAGCATGGTAGGAATTTAAATGCCCCAAGGAGCTGGAGACTATGGGATAGGAGTTCATTGAATTTGTGCTGTTATTTGGGAGAAAACGGGGAGCAGAATCAAGAATGCTGCTGACATTTTGAGCCTGGGTAACTGGCAAGATGACTGTGCCTCAGTGGAAATAAGAAAGTCAGGAGGAAGAAGTGGTTCTGTGGAAAGGCTGATTTTACTGATGTGTTGAGTTTGAGACTCTTATAATAATAGAAGCCATTCTGCAGACAGTTGGAAATGTGGGAGGGTAGCTTGGGTGAGGAACTAAGTCCTGAGATAGAAATTGAAGTGGAAAAAATTAAATTGTATGTGACTATAAGGGGTAGACAATTTTGAGAAAATGGAAAATACTGGATTAATGTTTTATTCAAAATTGTGACTATGCATAAATTCCAGTTTTGAAATTAACTTTTATATTCTTTTATTTGTATTTTATACCTTTATTTCCCATGTTTTTGATAGCATTTATATTTCTTTTAGTTATCATCAGAGCTATGCTCACATCTCATAATTATGAATACCCTATCTAGGCTCCACATTTCACTACTTTCTGGTACTTGTATCCTGTACATAGTTTTCTCATTGTGGAATTCGTTGACTCTAGAGTATCCTTACTTGAACCAACATGGTTTCTGGGTGGAGGGTAATACAGTGCTTAAGAGCTTGGGTTTTGCAGTCAAACAAATCTGGGTATGATTTCCTTGTCTGACCTCGTTTTACTTGCTCTGTGTGCCTCAGTTTGCTCATCTGGTTCTCTTGAGTATTAAATGAAATCATGAAAAATTATTTCAACACACGTTGCCCCCCCTCCACTCCCGCCCAATAAATGGTTACTGAAGTAGTAGTAATGATGATAATGATAGAAATAATACTTATTCTATCTAAACCTCATTAGATGTATCCAAATCCTGCTTCCGTATGTTGCAGACGTGGGTATAGGAAGTAGAATGAGGTCCTTCCGTGGAACATGAGTTTGCTGGTTACTCAGGCCACCTTTTCATAGTACTCATTTTATCATCTCTTGAAAAGACTGATCATGACACAGACTGACTTACACCCTCTTGGTCCTGTTTAGACATGTTTTTCATGGATGCTGCCCCTGGTGTGGCGTTGACTTCTTCCCAGCTGCCTTTCTGTGAGACCTTGTAGAACTCATATTGGTTTTCTCATTCACAAAGTGTGAATACAGCCAGCTATCAGTTACAGCCTGTTTATTCAGAGCGAATTGATTTTGACCTTTCTCTCCCACTGCCTCCCTTTTGCCCACATCACTGCTAATTAATTTCTGCACAAGAGAATGAGCAAGAGCAGTGATAAAACATAAAATTAAGATTAGTTAATGTTGGTTCATGAGGGTTTTTGAGAGCAGGCAGAGCTTTGTCTGAGTTTTCATTTATTTATGCCATTCCTGACTCCTGTTATCATGAGTAGTAAGAACTGGCAGTTGTATCAAACAAATAAGCATTATCTGATAAAGAATTTACAAATTTTGGGATGAATTCAACTGAAGGTATTATGATTTTTAATACCATCTTCCCAAAATTCTAAGGAAAATATGACTGAAAATTTTCACATATACCATCTTTTTTCTTTTTAATTAATTAATTAATTTTTGGCTGCATTGGGTCTTCGTTGCTGCATGTGAGCTTTCTCTAGTTGTGGCGAGCAGGGGCTACCCTTCATTGCAGTGTGCGGGCTTCTCATTGCAGTGGCTTCTCTTGTTGCGGAGCACGGGCTCTAGGCATACAGGCTTCAGTAGTTGTAGCACGCGGGCTCAGAAGTTGTGCCTCGTGGGCTTTAGAGCACAGGCTCAGTAGTTGTGGCGCATGGGCTTAGTTGCTCCACAGCATGTGAGATCTTCCCGGACAGGGCTCGAACCTGTGTCCCTTGCATTGGCAGGTGGATTCTTAACCACTGTGCCACCAGGGAAGCCCCACATATGCCATCTTTAATGTAACATCTTATATGTTTGCTACTATAAAAAATATAAAATAGTTGTGCTACTTTTTATTTCATTTATTTGAAAATTTTATTGTGCATTTATTAAATTTTATGAGATAATAATGTTTCTTACAGTTTTGTGATAGCCTGCTAGAACCTAGTTTTTTTTTTTCCTTTTAGTAGATTTTCCTTGCTTGCTAATACTAGGGCTCAAAGAGGAAAAAGAACTAAGTGTTTCTTTTTAGGAAGGGATTTTATAAACTTGGTTTAGGGACATTTGAGGCTATTTTAGCTACTCTTAGATAATGGATGTCAATTTCCTTAAAATTATTTTCAATTGAATAAATTTAACTTTTTTAGGGAAACTTTTTTGGGAGGAGGGGGCAGGATGCTCTATAATCAGACTAGCAAAGAGGTCTGAGAAATTTGTGTGGATTAAAATTCCTCCTTAGGAAGAGTCCTCCTCCGTACTCACCCTTCACTTTTTATGACAAATAAGAAATATGTCTTCTGGGACTTACCTGGTGGCGTGTGGTTAAGAATCTGCCTGCCCATGGGTTTGAGCCCTGGGCCAGGAAGATTCCACATGCTGCGGAGCAACTAAGCCTGTGCACCCCAACTACTGAGTCTGCACTCTAGAGGCCTCGAGCCACAGCTACTGAGCCCGAGTGCCACAACTACTGAAGCCTGCGCGCCTAGAGCCCATGCTCCGCAACAAAGAGAAGCCACTGCGAGAAGCCTGCACACTGCATCTAAGAGTAGGCCCCACTCGCCACAACTAAAGGAAGCCCATGTGCAGCAGTGAAGACCCAACACAGCCATAAAGAAAGGAAGAAAGGAAGGAAGGAAGAAAGGGAAGGGAAGGGGAGGAAGAAATGTCTTCTAATGAGAGAAATGAGAAATGGGAGAGACTGAGGTCTGGGTGAATTATCTGGATATGAACAAATAGGGACACAAGGGAAAGGAATAAGACAGAACCCACAATTTTGAATGAAAATATAGTTGTTTGCTAAATCTTCTCTTTCTAACTCATATGCTGAATCCAAAGATGTAGCTTTGGACAGTAAAATAATGAAATACGACATAGTCTTCCTGTGAGAATGCTGCGTTTGTTTCATGAGCAGGTGCTTACCTTTTCTCTTCTTGTGAGTGCATCAGTCAATATCTGATTCTGAGTATTGCAGTAATAGCTGCCATTTATTTAGTGTTTGAGTAGTTCTAGACATTGTGTAAGTGCTTCACATGCATATTTTCTCATTTAATCCTCAAAATCACCTACTGAGGCAGTTGCTAGGACCACCCATATCTTAAGGTGAGGAAATAAAGATTCACAGATCAAGGAATTTGCCCTGGTTAGGAGGTGTATCTAGGATTCCTTTCAAGGTCTGCTGATATACAACCCACGCTCCTAGTTACCTGTCTGTACTGTTCCCAATGTGTCATCACCGTATCATAGGCAGCAGGCACTTTACCTGCATATACTAAAACCATAGAATTTTTACAGTTGAAAGAAATCTTAAAGGACCACACCTTCATTTTATAGAAAAAATATGTATATATATATATTAGGCACAAAGTTTTAAATAATCTTTTATTCGGCCAGCCAGTCGGCCAGCAAATATTTACTGAGCATTTACTATGTGTCAAGTAGTAAATAAGCCAAACATAGCCTGTGCCTTCCTAGATCCCTGGTGGCCTTTATTTATGTATTTGATGGTGGGTTATTGGCGGGGTGGGGGTGGGGCGCTAGTAGTATAGTATAGTAGCTGAATCAGGAGCATGGGCCCTGAAATCATACTCCTTGGCTTTGATTCCTGTTCACTAGCTATAGGACAATGGGCAAATTGATTAATCTTTTTAAGGCTCAGTTTTTCCATCTGTAAAATGGTAATATTAATAACATTCACAGCACTGGCCTATTGTGAAAATTAAATGAGTTAACATACATAAAGCATTTAGCAAGGTACCTGGCATTGGTAAATGCTCAAAAATATAATTGCTATTAAGATATTTTGACAGTAATAGTAGTGATATTTCACCCAAGCAAGGAGGACACACATAAAGTTATTTACAATAAGATGTGTGTTGTGTTATGACAGGGGAAGGAGCAGAGAGCTTTGGAGTGCAGAGAGCCAGACCTTCTAACTCCCAGTTGGTTCCGGGCAGGATCTAATGTAGAAATGCTATTTTCTTTCTCACCTTGTATGATTTTCTTTTTTTAACTTGATGACTTTCCTTCCTTTGCTGTCCTAAATCCTAGTGTTTTTGACTTACAGCAGTTTGCCATCGAATATTTATTCAGAGCCAGCTACTAAGCATTTACTTACTAGGCTCTGTGCAGAATGCTGGGGTGGAATAATCAATAAGATGTGGGCCTAGTCTTCTAAGGAATGTATGTGTATGTGTGCATAGTTTACACACCTGGAAACACACTTGCAAGCACAATTGGATGATGCTAAGTTCTCTAATAGATATATGCAAAGTAGAGCCTAAAGAAGGGAGTGACCATCTCTCTCTAATTTGAATGTGGAACAAGGGTAATGAGGGAAGCCTTCATGGAAGAGGTGGCATTTCTTCTGTGTCTTGAAGGATCACAAGCTTCTTGTTGCCAGAGGACATTTTAAATACAGGGAAGAACATAAAACAGGAATGGTAAGGCATGAACCAGCATGGCTAGAGCTTACAGCGTGAGGAAGTATCAGAAGTAGACATCTGTCTTGTAGGTTGGAGTGGCAGAAAAGAAAGTAACTAGAGGCTTTTAAGCAGAGGGATCATATTGTTGGGTTGAATGTTCATATCACTTTGGAAGTGATGTACAAGGTAACTTGAAGAAGATGAAATCTGCAGTCTGCTTGGTGAGATAGGATGATGATTGGCTTCAGTATCAGTGAAAAAGAAAAGGAGGCTGGGATCAGCAGGCTCTAGAGGTACTATAACTAGAGAGAACCAAAGGGCTCTAATACATCAGTTGGATGTGGAGCCAGGGACTGGGGAGTCTTGGTGTCTAGGATGACTCTGAATTCTTATTTGGACAACTGCTCGCCATCAACCAGAATAGTGAATAATTCATCAAGAGAGCATTAAGTTTCAGGTTTATCTGTTATATGACTGCTGAGATATTCCATAGGGAGCTAGATCACAGGTTTGTTGAGTAGAGATGTGTGTACTGGAAATCTTGATTTGAAGTCAGAGGTGATAGCTAAAACCTTTGGAATGGAGGCAAATGTATGGTGTGAAGAGAGAAAAGCCTCGAAAAGAACCCTGGTGACTACCAGGGCATCTGAGAGTCAGGTCTCATTAAAATCAGGGGGCAAAGAGTTTCATGGAGGGAGTGGTCTATAGTGTGAAATGCTGCAGAGGGACCAGGAGTTAATTGGGAGGGGCTAGATTGCATTTTGGATTTGGCCATCTGGAAGGAAGATATCAATAGTTACCAGTAAATCTCTGTCCCTTTGTTGGAGCTTGTTTGTGGTGCGTTGCAAAGTTGATGGAAGAGATGATGTAGACAGAGCCAGTGAGGTCTACCCTTCAGAAGCCTGCCAGTGGAAGGATGGAGGGAACACCATCTACATGGAGAGAGGGGTTGGTTTGTTCTTGGTGGGAGAGATTTGAGCATGCCTAGGTTCTAGGAGACAAGCTCAGGTTAAGGAGAGGGTGGAATGATTGGTAGAGTGAAGCCTCTAGAGACAGAAGTTGCCTCTTCTGAAACTCAAGATTCAGGTGCAGATAAGCAGGAGTTCTGAGGGTGAGGTTTGCAGGGCTTTATGCCTGATAACCTCACTATATTTGCTTAAATAGGGCATGAGGTTATCAGAGTTTGGCTGGAGGATTGAGGCAAGTCAGATGATGTCTTCAAGATTAATTAATGCACCCTCATTTTTTACTGTCTTTCTTGTCTCATCTTGTCTGGGGCCCAACCAGGCTGGACATGCTCAGGCTTATTTAATCTGGAAAGCCTTCTTCATTTTCTGTGTCCCATTCAGCTTTTCCTCTTTGCTTTATCACACCGCCCATCTAACCTTGACCTTAGCATGACCTCATGGTTATTAACCTTCCCTTTGTGTTTCTGGTTCATGACATCTCCCTGTTTCTTTTCTTACTGGTTTTATAACTAGTTCACATTCTACTGTTGCCCCTTTGAAAGTTACAATTCTGTCTTTAAAATTTTGTTTTAGCAGATCTTTTGTAGTACTTCTGTGCCAGACACTGTGCTGGGGTTGGGATTCTGGGGTGGGAGCCCACTAAACTCCCAAGGAAAAGGATGTAAAAGAATTTTGAGTTTTCCAAATATGTGAAGGAAACAAAGGGGCACAAAAACCTGCTTGAGATTGGATGGCCAGGGGAGGATTGATGCCCGCAGGAGGTGACATTGATGTTGAAAATAGAAAAGATGAAAGTGAGCTGACCATTTGTAGAGGGGAGAAGGAAAATAGTAACTTTCTAGTATTTATCATATTCATAAATAGGTGTTCCATAGACATTGGATTATATCCTTCAGTATGTAACTGCCTAGAACTGTTTGTGATACTGTCCTGTCCTTCCCACTGATACTTCCTTGGTTCCTGAAGGCCCTAAAAACAGGGATCCCCAACTGCCTCCTCGCCCCCCCGTCCCGCCACCCGTGAGTGACAGGCGAGCGAAGCTTCATCTGCCACTCCCCATTGTTCCATTACTGCCTGAACCATGCCTCCCCCCCGCTGCACAATGGAAAAATTGTCTTCCACAAAACCGGTCCCTGGTGCCAAAAAGGTTGGCAACTGCTGCTATAAAAGACCTATAACAGCTTATCCTTCAAATTAAGGTAGAGAAGGACCATGTTTGTTTGTTAAAGAGTTAGGTGTTACTGAGCACTCAGTAATGTGTTCAGGGCGGGGCAGAAGAGAGGAACAAGATAAATTCCCCCATTCGACTGCATGGTGTTTCTCTCTGCATTTCCTCTACCCTTCCCTCTGCCCCTCAACTCAGGTAATTCTGAGTCACTAAAAGAGGAAAAGTGTGTGTGTGTGTGTGTGTGTGTGCGTGCGCCACTGTAATTAGTTACTGCCATTATATGATTACTGCAACTTTAGTCCCAGAAGTAGACACTTGGGACAGATCTGAAGCTCTGGACGTTGGGTCTAGGTGGGTGTCGCAATTTACTGTCTTTAAGGGGTAGGATAAGAGTTACAGATTTCTCGTGGGTGAGGAATAGTGGGAGGTACTGAAAGGAAGATAAACCAAAGAGAAAGGGGAGACACTGAAGGTAAACGTCGCTGACTTCATAATTTTGCCTGGAGTCAGGCCAAGTAGACATAAAATATGATCTACCAGGGTAAAAGCTAGTGTTTTCTTGCAAATCTAAGCTTGTACTAGTAAATTATTGTTTTTCAGAGAGAGATGATGAAGAGTTGTGAAATGGTTTATTAGTCTCCAGTAACTTTCCTGAGGTATCCTGGGCAGTAATGTTGAGAAGGGAACGGCACGTAATAATAAGCACTGGTTTGACCCCTCAAGACAGAGATTCCCAGCATCTTTTTCTTGCTGCTGCTCAAGGAATGACAACATTCACAATGAGAGTGGACTTCTGTGCTGGTGTTCGCCATGTGCCAAAAATTTTACTCCTTTGCTTTTTAAGGAAGTAGTAGTAGTGATATTATCATAGGGGTGATTTTGGGTATATCCTAATTTGAGTTATTGTTAGTAACAAGTTAATAATAATGTGAACCTTGAATGAGAACAGCTTCCTTAGTATTTAGACATTTATTACTTTTGTGATTAATTTATCTGACAAAGAGTATCAAGAAGGTCGTGCTTTTGAAAATGATCTTATATATCTCTTGCAAGCAACATTTTTCATTTGTACATGGAATGCTCTTTGCAGTTGTCCATCAATGTTTGGTTTGATTTCCTCCCATTATAATTCTTCATAAATTCAGAGAAGACATCTCTAGTGCTATATGAAATATAAATGATTCCTAGTAAATGGATGGGAATTTAGACTGTCATCTTAATTTAATAACATATTTACCCACATTTAAAGTATATATATAGATGAGGCTACATTAAGGACTCAATAACTTGAATTTATTTACATGTCTACTTGAGGCACATCCCTAGAACTTAAGGTGGTGTGTATGTAAAAATGTGTCATTCAGACTGTAGCCAGATAGAATTTTATAGTTCTTGGTTCCCTGATGGTCTTCCTGAGATTAAAAGATATGATTGCTTTTAAAGTGTCTTGATATAAGGGAAAATGGACTTACTTACATGCATTTGAATATACATATACAGTTATTTCTTTAGTAAACAGAACTTGAGCTTCTGTCCTTAGGGAGTATTTATTAGCAAGAATTAATTAGGGTAACTTCTCTGAATTACTTTATTAATTTAAATAAGGTCATGGGCCTCCATGAAAAATTGTATTATAACTGAGGCAGAATCTATTAAGAAATAGTAAATGTGAAATTAACCCAACTGTGTAGAATTTATAGACTTAATCTTTTTATATATTGACCATATTAAGTCAAAGAGAAATGTCCATTTAAACACATAACCTTCAGTTCCCATGTGGTGTGTAAATATTATTATATGCAAAGAATTTGCTAATATAATTCATAGGCAGTCCAAACTTATCTTTGGGAACCCTTCTCTAGACAACTTAGTGAAACTGCTTTAAGTGGAGGGTTCTGTTATGTTGTATGGTGCTCCTTGAACGGTTTATAAAGAATTTGATCATTTATTCGGGGATTTTGCTCTCATGGTGTGCTACTATACTTCTGGATTCTCCCCTGCTAAGTGATCTGTAGGTCTTTTCCTTTCTGTCTGTACTGTCTGTGGACTTCTTTATTACTAAAAGAGCATTTATCCCTTTACTCAATAAACACTGGTGCTAGGCTCTGCTAGATGATTGGGATACTGAGGTGAATAAGGCACTTTTTCTACCTTTGTGACATGTTCAAGGGTTTTCCTGTGCTACAGCCCCTGTAGAGAACCCTACCTCCTGACTCCTCCCCTCCGCCTTTTGGTTGTCTTGAATCCCAATTTTTTGCCCCTTCAAACTGAAGCTGAACAGCCTTGGTAGACTTCCAAATAGAGCGAAGTATATTTTTACCTTAATTTTTTTCACATTTAGTTTCATTTCTAGAAAAATCTACGTGTGCTATATTTTATCTAAATTGATTTTAAGGCCCATGGTTATTTTACAAGTAAAAAAGTGCTCCCAGAAAAAAAGTGCTGCGACTAAGCATGAATAATGTTTTGATTCCATGGTTTTAGAGTACTTATCCCAGTTTCAGAGATGATATAAAGAAAAAACAAAGGGGTCTTAGAATTGTTTAAATACAGTGTTAAAACTGAGCAAAAAATTTAAAAGAAAAAGGCTTTTTATAGCATGACTGTTTGACAGTATATTTGAAAGCTCTGCCCCATTGTGAACCACTGATTTAACAGATAGCCACTCTTAATATTTCTGATATAGATCCTTTGTATGCATATCCTTCCAGACTTTTACCTGTGAACACAAATACAGACACATCCATCCATCTATAACTGTCTTAAAATAGTTGTTTTTTTAAACAGGATCTTGCAAAGCAGGTATCTTTGTAGTATCTTTCCATGTAAATATACACATCATCATGTTCTACTGTATGGTTCTATTAGAATTTGAATTGCCAAATGTCCATTGTTGGACAACTAGGTTATTTCCAGTCTTCTTCTTTATAAACATCTTTGTACACTTGGTATTATTTACTTAGGATAATTTTTAAAGAGTGGAATTGGTATATTAAAGGATATATATAATTTAAAGGCAGTTGGTACATATTGCCTAATTGTCCTATAGGAAAATGGGTATCATTTTACAAAAGTGTTAAAAGTGCCAGTTTGTACTGTAATACTACATTATCATTTTTAAAAATCTGTCAGTCTGTTAGATTAAAGAGTATCTTGTTTTAATAATGTAAAAAAATACTAGTGAGGTTAAAGTTTTTTCTCCATAGGGTTATAGGTCATTTATTTTTCTTTTGTGCACTTCCTATTCCTGCTGTTTTACAATCTTTTTTTTGATGGGCTTTTTGACTTTTAATTATTGATTCGATGGGGCTATTTATATATTAAGGATATCAATTCATTGTTGTCACATAACAAATATTTGTTCCCTGGGTGTTGCTTGCCTTTTACTTCGTTTATGGTATTTTTTTGCTGTACTCAAATTTATTAATAAGTGCCGTTATTGGTTCTGCCTTTCTTATAGCTTAGACTCTCTTTTCCAATCCTAAGTGTAAACAAGTATATACCTATATATTTAGTATTTTTTTAATTTTTATATTAAAGTTTTATTCATATAGGAAGTGAATGACTCTGTATATGAGACAGGGGTTTACTTCATTTTTTTCCAAATTGTTGTCTAGTAGTTCCAAAGAAAGTTCATTGAATTGCTTTATCATTTTCTCACTAATATTAGAAGTCATCTTTACCATATACTGAATTCTTAGATATATAGTCATTTCTGAGCTTTATATTTTTTCTGCTTTTCAGCTTTTATTTTGCTGAATTATCTGTTTCTATACCAGTAGTACATTGTTCAAATTGTAGTTGTATGGTGCATTTTAACAAATGTTAGATTCAGTTTCCTCATTACATTTCATTTCCTGGTTTTCCTAGCTATTTTCATTTTTGTTTCAAATTAACTTTTAAGACATTTGTAAAATTCTGGGAAAAAATTATTAGTATTTTAGTTGGGATTGCTTTATATTTGATGATTACAGTATATACCAAAGGGGAGTAGAATGGGCATCTTGAAAATTTAATTTTTTTTAAATGGCTTAATACAACAAACTAAGGACCTACTGTGTATAAGGTCCTTTTTTAGACATCGGAGATACAGAGTTAAGAGAAGAACCTTCATTCTTTTCCCTGACCGACTTTTAAAATTGTAGAAAGATTTTAAATAGATTATATATTGTAGAAGGATTTTAAGAAGATTTTGTCAGATTCATATTTTAAAAATATTGCTCTGGAGGCAAAGAGGAGAAGATTTGAGCAGAGAGGGACTAGAGGTAAAGAAAACCATTCAGAGGCTCTGTAGGTTCTGAACCCAAGTCAGAGGTTAACTGAGGGTGGATCCTAAAAGTGTCAACATTTAGAAGTGGAATTGATAAGATACTGGGCATGGATTGGATGTGGAAGGAGGATGGTGCAGAGGGAGGAGGCTTAGGGTGATTGTGGCCTTTTGGGCTTGGAGATAGAGATTGAAGTACAGGAGGAGGCACAGATTTCCTCAGGAAGATGTTAGATTTGGTTCTAAATACAGCTGTCAATGGGATATCTGGGTAGAGCTGTTAAGCAAGTAGTTAGATAACTCATCTGGTTCCCAGGAGAGAGCAGAGGGGTTGAAGGCAGTTAAGAGGAGAAGGTGAGACCCTGGCTCGTAGGAGGGGCCAGGGTCCTAGAGAACTCAGTGAAACTCCTAGTGACAACTAGAAGAATGATACTACAGGAGAAAAGGAGTAAGAAGTGGCTGGACAGATCGAAGACTGCTGAGAGCTCAAGTAAGATAAAGATTGATCGATATCTTTGGATTAACCACAAAAAAGTTACCTATGCTGGAGTGGTTTGAGTGGAATGGTGTTGGTGGAAGCCCCATTGCAGTGGGGATTAAGTATGAATTTGAGAGACTGGTTCTATTATTATCACCATTGTTTTATTATCTCTATCATTGAAGAAATTTTGAAATTCCTTTTAAGGGAACTAAGGAATCCAATTGCTTTGCTCTACTTGTACCTCCACATCTGTATTTTTAAATAGAAAATGTCTTTATCCACAATTTACTTATACTAGGTTCTTAACAGTGTGATAAATTCTGGGACTGAGTTGATATGATATTGAAATGATATGCTGGCCCTGCCATTATGGAGCATTGTCCTGTCTGGTAGCGGGTGTTAGACAACACGTAATTGTACAATTATTTTTAACAGTTTCTGTAAGCTCTGTAAGCAACAGTTAGATGGTACAATAGAGCTTATAACACAGGGGGTGGGGGGGAGGGGGGATCAGGAACACCTTTGAGTAAGTGAATTTGAGCCGAGGTGGGTTTTCTTGGCTAAGTGAAAGGCCCGAGGTGAGGTGAAACTTGCAACTGATTAAACCAATGAGATGTGAGGTAAGAGAGGAGAGGTAAGCAGAGACTAAGTCTATCTACTGTTCTAGGTCACTTAAAGGGTTTTGGATATTATCTTAAGAGTGATGGTAAACCATTGAAACACTTTAAAGTATTTAGAGTAGTAACTTGATCTGATCATTAGAATATAAAATTCTTGAGGGCAGTGATTTCCCTTTGTTTTATTGCCTTCTCCCTGTTGTATGAAATAGTACCTAGCACTTTGTAGATGGCTCAGATATTTTTGAATAAATGCTGTTATTTAGACGAGTGAATACATTTGTGTTTGACAAGATTATTCCATCTGTTGTATGGTAAACAGATGGCATTACGGGGTGAGGGGTTGTGAAGATTAGCTCCTGAAAAAGTCCCAGTGAAAGATGGTAGTGCCCGAGGATGGTGATGGAGATGGAGAAACACGTTTAGGAGGGAGAATAATCTGATGGTGGCACCTGTGGGAGGAGAGGAAGATGTTTAATGTGTTTTATATATGAACAACAGAGTGTTGCAGGAATCCCTCCAAGTCACTATGATGTAACGGAACTTTTTTCCAAATGGTTCTTCCTGTTGTGTTTGGGTTTGCTTTTTGACATTGCCATGCACCTCTAGATTCCTACTTACTCAAGGTTTATCTTATTCTGTTGCGAAGCTCTGTGAATTTGACACAGACTTTTAAAATGTCTCCTGAATCTCCCTCCTATTCTCCATTCTTAGGGCCGCTTGCATGCTGGATGCTGTATCATTTCTTGCCTACACTCTTGGTATCCAGTTCTCTTGCCTTTCTTACCCTATTTATTCTCTGCTCCACATATACCTATAATATAAAAATGAGTATATAATTCAGCTGCCTAAAAACTCTCTGTGCTTTCCCATTTCTTATGTGAAGTCTACACTAACAGTACCGATTGGTTATTTTTAAGAGTACATTCAATTAAATTCAACAAATATTCATTTGAGCTTCTGCTATTTGCTTGTCTGTGATTTAGTCACGGGTACATACTCTGCGCACCTTCTTAATTTTCTGCCTAGATTTACTAAGTCTTATCTGGGTAATCATAATTGACTGCAGCTGGATGTGTATGCCGCCATTTTTCTGCGACAGCTCTCAGAGCTGGCTCTATAGCCTTCTTTGTCATTGGCAAATAAGACAAATCTTGATGGAGTAAAAAATTGTGTGTATTTTGAGATTGTTAAAGGTTTAGATCACTACCTAATGATTTTTTTTCACCTTCTGGAATAATCTGCACTTTGGCAGCAGGGTGTTACATAAATGCTTATGTTCAATTTATGGGCCCTTGGTGATGATGCCTTTGTCTTTCTCTGCTCTTTATGCAAGCAGGAGTTACTTTTCTATGTATTTAGGAGTTGTGGTTTTTTCCTTAGTGTTTTTATCACAGTCATTCAGCAAACATTCAGCTAGTTGCCTGTGCCAGCCATTTCCAACTTGTCTTTCTTAAACAAGAGGTCCCTTTTTTCCAAACGAAATCTTAAAATACATTAAATCTTAAAACAGATTAATGTGGAACTATGCTGGTTAAAGTACCATAGTTAACCCCAGGCTGCTTGATATCCCCTTGGTGGCTCCAGGAGCTACCTCCAGGAAGTGGTTATTAGACTCTGAAGCAGAATCACTGGAGTGAAGGTAATAACATATGTGGGCGAGATGACATTTCTAAGGAGCTTATACATACAATTAATGCCTGGAGTCTACCAGTCTTCATAAGACCCACATTCCTTTGCACACTTTATGAAATTAGTAATTGATTTTTCTAACTAGAACCACCATTTGGGTACTTATTAATGCTTATGATGCTTTCTCTTGGTGGGCTTCAGGTCATCTTTGTCAAAAATGAGTGAACTGGTTTAGACTATGTTGGGCCTCTACTCCATTTAAATGAGTGTGTGCTTTCAGCATGTCTCCTGTCTGCTTACTCATCCTCTGGCCCACTGTGGGTAACCATAGAGTTACTAATATGTCTCTGCCTGTTCTGTCAGAAACTCGCTTTACTTTTTTCCTTGCTTTTACTTTCTTCATTCATTCATTCAACAAACCTTTATCAAGTGCCTGCCGTTTCAGGCACTCTTCTAAATGCTGTGGAAGCTGGAGTTAACAAAATAGGGCAAAATTTTCTGCATTTGTGAAGTTGACACTGTGATTGGGGAAACATTAAAAAACAAGATAAATATTTCAAGTACTAGCTGCTTAAGTGCTATAGAGGAAGTGAAGGGAAATTCATTGTCCCTATAAGAGATGACACAAGATTTTTGAAGTTATTTTTCTAGAAATTGTGATAGATTAGTATGGATTTACCTTATTCTTTTGCCATCTTCCATCTTAACTCATGCTCTTTAAAGGCATGATGTCCTGCTTTAGGCAGTCATCCCTGTTTCTGGACCATCTGCTGACTCAGCTACTGACCAGCTTGTTCCAGGACTGAACTCTTGGCATTGTTCTCATTAGCATAGTTATCCCAATGTTTACTGATTACTTGGACTGAGTGACTTATTCTCCTGCTTCCTCAGAGCTCACTTAACTTAGTCATTGGGTTTCAAACTTTTATTTTTCCTTTTACCCATCAAATGAAATCATATGCAGAAGCTCAACCTAGAAAACAAATGAAACATCTGAATGGGAATGGGAGGTGTTTAGGATGAGGCCAAAGGCACTCCTTCCCCCCATCCCCACACTTTCAGGCTGCATGGACACTTCCATGGACTCTTCCCATGGAGCTTTTGTTTTTGTTTTTGTTTTTTTTTTTTTACATCTTTACTGGAGTATAATTGCTTTACAATGGTGTGTTAGTTTCTGCTTTATAACAAAGTGAATCAGTTATACATATGTTCCCATATTTCTTCCCTCTTGCATCTCCCTCCCTCCCATCCTCCCTATCCCACCCCTCCAGGCAGTCACAAAGCACCGAGCTGATATCCCTGAGCTGATATCCCTGTGCTATGCGGCTGCTTCCCACTAGTTATCTACCTTACGTTTGTTAGTGTATATATGTCCATGCCTCTCTCTTGCTTTGTCACAGCTTACCCTTCCCCCTCCCAATATCCTCAAGTCCATTCTCTAGTAGGTCTGTGTCTTTATTCCTGTCTTACCCCTAGGTTCTTCATGACATTTTTTTTTTCTTAAATTCCATATATATGTGTTAGCATACGGTATTTGTCTTTCTCTTTCTGACTTACCTCACTCTGTATGACAGACTCTAGGTCTATCCACCTCAGTGTAGCATTTCAGAGCCATTATTTGATTACGGTGTTGTCCTTTTATGATGACAGAAATACTCTATAACTGGGCTTTCTAGTATGGTAGCCATGTCACCATGGCTGTTGAGCACTTGACCGGTGGCTAGTGTGACTGAGGTACTAATTTTAAATTTTGTTTTGTCTTAATTAATTAAAATTTAAATGGTCACATGTGGCTAGTACAGTAGTTTTGGAAGGTGCAGTTCTAGTATAATGCTGTCTCTAGATTTAATATTTACTGAATGTTTCTTTATTTCAGTTTTCCAGATCTTACATAAAATAATATTAGTTTTAGATGATAATGAACTCTGAGAAGACCTGGAGTGAGTTCTAGCTTGTAACCTCAACAAATTATCCACCCTCTCTGGTCCTCACTTCCTTTATATAAGGTGGTCAAATTTGTAGTACCTTTCATAGTGAGATTTTAAAGTGAGATAAAGCATGCAGGGCATTTGGCATAGTGCCTAATGCCTGATTTTAGGTGATTTATCCTAAGGGTTTTCGTGGGTTTTTTTTTTTCCTTGTAAAAATAAAACATGTTTATTGCATAACTTTAAATAAAAGAAAGATAACAGAAACTAAAAATAATCTATAATCCTACCAATCCATAGACAAGCAACAGGAAAACTTTGAAATGTGGAAAAAATTGGTTTTGGTTGATAATATGTTTTTTTTATCTTTGTTTTGAATGTACATATGTATGATGTATGACTACGCTGATACTATTATTGTAAAAAAGGGAGCTTTTGGAGACTATGTCATACATGTATAAATTGCCTTACAAATCTCCTTTTCTAATATAAAAGGTTTTAGGAAATATATTGTGATTGCTGAAAGGCATTTTAAAGCTGATGAACTCAATAATCCAGTTCAAAGATTTATATTTGGTTACTTAATGTAGAAATTCATTTTAGGATTTTTTTTAAGGATGGAAAAAAAGATGTAGATGATTGTATCTTAAGTTAAATCTGTTATGTCTCTTGAAAGTTCTAGTGTTTCAAAATTGTGACTAAAGGCATGCCTTATTGTTACCTGAAAACTGGGTTCCCCTCTTGATGGGTGTTGCAAAAGACCCAACCAAGCCAAAGATTGGGAAAAGGAAGGATTTATTACTTGCAGCAAGTAAGGAGAACACTGGAGATCCTTCCCAAAGCAGTGTCTCCCCAACAGCAAAACTGGGGGAGTTTTAAGCTACATGCATAGTCATGATGGGGCTTGAGCAGAGGAGAATTCTACATAGAACTGGGGCAGAGGGTGACAGAATCTAAGCTTTAGTTGATTGAATTCACGAGGGTCAGAAAATGTCAACATCATCTTTAGGTTCTGGGGTCTTACCTTACCATTCTCCACCTGGATTGGAGGGCTTAGTTCCTGTAAAACAACTCCAAGATATGTATAAGATGGTTATGTATATCCCTTGAGGAGAAACTAGGACTCTGATTTATTGCTGAGCTATTGTTTCTTGACTGCTTTTTCCTCTGTTCCTGCATTCCTTTGTTGCCTTAAACTCATTAATTACTGAGACCTATTCAGGGACAAGCATTGTGGCCAGGCTTAGATCACAAAATGGTTTAGGTCTAAAATGGCTTCTCTTATGTCAAAAAGCTACATACATCTGGTTCTTTTTCTCCAAGGACACCCTACCCCATCTGCCTACATTATGACATTATAGCAATATATATTCATTTAAAATATTAAATGTGTTGAGCACCTTCTATGTGTCAAGCACTGTGCCAAGTGCTGGGTCTATAACAACAAATCATATGTCATAATTTCCCTTAAGTAAATTATGAACTAGTGGGAGAGAATGACGTTGGTTCTAAGTACAGTGTGATCAGTGCTGTTAGAGGAACTAGAGAGTGAAATAGGGAAATGTGGGGGAGTTTGGGACAGCCTGAGATGGGAGGGTTGTTGTTTCTGGCTGAAGTGACACCCAAATGGAGTTTTAAAGGAATGATGGACTTAACGAGGCAGTGGTGGGGTGAAGAGTATTTCAGGAAAAGGATGCAATGCAGTGGAACCCTGTGTGACCCAGGGTCATTTGGAGAGCCATAGTAGTTCAGTAAAGAGTTACTGAATGCATGGGGGTGGATGGGAACCAGATGAGTCACAAAGGTCTTTCTGTGCCCTACTAAGACACAAGGATTTTATGCTTAGCATTATGAAAGGTCTTTGGAGAATGGATCAGAGATGAATAGTCAGATCCGGGAGTCCATTCAATGGATTGTTGATCAGGCCAGGTGAGAGATGATGGATGATGAGGGTTTGAATTCAAGCTGTTGAAATGAGTTGCATTCTAGATATTTGGTTCCAGAACTTGGAAAGGATATTAGGGCTAGAGTTATAGGTACAAGTTATCTACATAATGGCCATGGTGTAACTATCCCAGCACCAATGAATCACTAAGGAAAAGGTATAGAGTGAAACTGTGAAGAGGAACATTGGGGGAAAATAACAGTAATTATCCAGAGCTGAAGAAGGGTGAACCCATAAAAGAGACT
This sequence comes from Phocoena phocoena, assembly GCF_963924675.1. Lineage (NCBI taxonomy): Eukaryota > Metazoa > Chordata > Mammalia > Artiodactyla > Phocoenidae > Phocoena > Phocoena phocoena. The sequence continues at coordinate 37,221,692 of NC_089235.1, read as the reverse complement.
GAGAAGGAGCAGGAAGGCCTAAGAAAAATGAGGAGAGTGTTAGAATAGTGGTATCCTGGGAACAATATGTTTCAGGAAGGAGGAAGTCCTGAACAGTGTCAGCTGCTACAAAGATGCCAGATAAAGGATACAAGTGTTTCTTGTATTAATAATGAAGAAACAATTTAGAAGAGTTTCAAGTGGGAGTTAAGAGAATACATCCATGCTACATTCCAGGGTTATTTTAGTCAGGATTCTTTGGTTTTAAGTGAAAAGTCAACTCAAATTAGGTTTTAGGCAAAGTAGGGACTGATTGGCTAGGATTGTTTGGAAGATCCAAATTGTAGGAATTTTAGAGATGCAGGTGGTGCCTAGGATCCAGCAGAATGAGGAACTTTACTACAGAGCACTGTAAGGATGATCTCTTGCCACTTCTTTGCTTCTTTCTGCCTGTTAGGTGCCTTCTTTTTCAACACAGAGCTGCTCTGTGGACTTGGAGGGCAGTAGACAGTGTGGTTTTCCTTGGGAAACAATCCTTGGGATTGTTTTCCTTTCCTGAGATTGCCCATTTTGGACTAAGCACTGTGCCTGGACCAGCCACTGGTATCTTGGGTACACGGTCATGAAAGAACATGGTGGTGCCCAAGGTAGTTATGAAATTAGAGGGTATGGCAAGTCCCTGTACTGGGAGGGAAACTTTCTAGGCATAAAGTCTTATAGGTGTCCCCTCCAAGTACACGTAAGGTGGAATGGGAAATAAGGAAAGTGAGTGTAGATTACTCTTTCAAGAACCTGAGCTGTGAAAGTGAGTGTTTTGATGATAACTAAACAGGGAAATTTGGACATTTTGTAGGGTATTTTGTAACCAAATCATTGATGGAGATTTAGTAATGAGGATTGAAAATGTATTTGAAAACAAGAGGTAGATATTAATTTTAATGTTTCTGGAAAAAAATTCTGTGCAGACATATTCTTGTGGACATAGAAATTTATGTGGACAGAGGAAGTGTAGTGGTCACTTTATTGTCAGATATATTTTCTCTGGGTAGTCTCCTTTATGGTTCTTTTTTTTTTTTTTTTTTTTTTTTTTTTTTGCAGTACGCGGGCCTCTCACTGTTGTGGCCTCTCCCGTTGCGGAGCACAGGCTCCGGACATGCAGGCTCAGTGGCCATGGCTTACGGGCCCAGCCGCTCCACGGCATGTGGGATCTTCCTGGACCAGGGCACGAACCCACGTCCCCTGCATCGGCAGGCAGACTCTCAACCACTGCACCACCAGGGAAGCCCTGGGTAGTCTCCTTTATGTTTGAGATGATCATAAGCCATATCTGGAAAAAGAAACCAGAGAATATTAGAGTTTGCAAAAGATCCTTGAGGTCATGTATTCCAGGATGCTTAGTTTTATAAATGATAAGTAGACTCCAAAGAAGTGAAGGAATCACTTATAGATACAGTAGTGCCTATCAGAAGACGAAGGACTATTTTCTTCTTGGGTCTCTGTTTAGAGAGTGAGGAAGTCTTTCCTAGAACTTTTTCCATAGACCTCCCTTCATGACCCATTGCCCAGAACTGGAGCACAACACTCACCTCTGAAACCTGTTGCTGATAAGGGGAATGTGATAACCTGATTAATGTAAAACAAGGAGAATCTGCCCCCGCCAAATTTTGTACCTGAACAAAATTAGAGCTCTTCAGCAGGAAGACAGGGATAAGGGCTGTTGAGTAGGCACTCAACAGTATCTGTGACATAAGCTAAGCTGAAGAGCATATATTTTGTTCTGTGGTCAGTGGGACACTCCCTAAGGTTTTAAATCAGGGGGTAGGTCAGATCAGATTTGTATTTTAGATATAGCAATCTTCATATAACACCTGTGATAAGACATGAGGTAACAGCTCATTCTTACCTGAAACCACATAGTAAGTTGGTTGCACAGTTGAACTGAATTTTGGATTTTCAGTATCTTCTCATATTACCTGTATTCTATTTCCTCATGTATTTATATGTTGTTGATGGTTCTGTGTTTGTCTTCTGCCTTGAGATTAGGGTTGCTATCTTTGAACTGGCTATAATACAGGGAATATAGGGAATGGATTCGTAAAAATTAGGAATGTAACCATGCTTCTAGTGAAAACCATGGTTGTGTTTATTTTTTAAATGTCTTCCTAAGGAGGCAGTTAAAAAAATTGCTATCAAGTTGCTTACTATTTTCACTGGTTGGGGTGTTAGAGTGTATAGTACATATTCACATATACAGCTATTGTACAGATGGGCTGTGATAAATGGTAAAAGAGAGGCAGGGGAAACCTGATGTGGTTGACACCTGGGGCAACTGGGAAAAGCTGTACAAGGATGTGGAATCTATAATGGGCAGTGAATAATGTATAAGATGGGACAGGTTCTTCTAGATAAAGGAAACAACAGCATGATAAAGGCAGAAAAGCCAAGGAGTAATGTCAGGGTGCCCTATATAGACAGCATAGAATTGGGGGAAAGACACTGGAAATAAACCCATAAATGGATCGTGAAGTGGAAGGTCAAAGAGAACGGAGCTCACACGTGTTGGTACCTAATATGAGTAGGCGCTGTGGTGGGGTCCTGATGAGGTAGAGGATTGTATCCTCATTCCTATGAGGGACTGAGGCTCAGCGTAACTCACTTGCCTGAGGGCCCACTACTGATGGTCAGGAGTCTACATTTGCAACCAAGTCTGACTTAACTTGGAAGTTCTCCTGTTATTGCTAAATATCCTTCCCACTGTATCAGTACATCCAGCTTAAAATGTTAGTATTTGACTTTTATTCTTAGGCATTGTTGAATGGTTCTGAGCAGGAATGAATGTTACCAGAGGTGTTTTTCAGGGAAATGAGGTGGTGGTGGTGTGAAGGCTGGATGGCTACCTTTCCAGTCTGCAGACAGTTGCTTGTAACATCTCACACCCAATCACTGGAGTCACTAAATGACTCAATTGTCAGAACTGTATTTGCCAAATTTTCCAGAGAAATAAAAATCAAATTCTGTACCAGTTTTGTTCCTCCTGCCTTTCCATTAATAGTACTGTGGTTCCACTTGGGCTTAATCCTCTTTAGTGCATACCTTCTAGCTTTTGTAACTCACACTTATTCAAATAAGACTAACTCTGGACTAACTACTAATTGACCAAAAAGTTCCTCAACCCATAACACCTATGAAACCAAGATATTTCTTCTATTATAATTGACATGATGAACTCTGATAGAAAATGTCATGCCATTCATTATACCAATACTGAAATCTTTTTACACCAATCATCTCTAGAATGGTATGTAAACAAGGGAAATACAGAATGCCTGTTCTTCATACCTTAAAAACACATCTGGAACTATTTGAACTAACTAAAAGTAAAATAAGTGCCATGGCAGATTATGCCATACCTTTTCACATAAAACAACAACAACAAAAAGGGAAATGGAAAACATACCACTTCTAGAAGGCCCTGACATTGAATTGGATATTAAAATGGTATCGGTAATGTATTTATATATGCCACATTTTCTTCCATGCATCAGCCATCTTTGGTGCATATGTGTTGGATATTTGCCATGGGAGTTGAAAACTTACCGCATAGGGAAGATCTTGTTTAGAAATGGTGTGAATCATTAAGGTAGAAGTAAAGTCAGTTCTTTTAAAACAAATAATTCCCTGATCTGATAATTTTTTTTCTTTCTTTCTTTTTTTCATTTTGTGTCAGTCTTTCAGTAAATGTCAGCTTTCCCCTACACCAACTAAAAACAGAGATTACATGCAAGAATGGTATAATTTTCATGAACTTAAAAAATTACATGAGAAATATTATAACTTAATATTGGTTTTACTATATCCTCTAATTTGAAATGGAGTGAAATGCTTCTATGGTTGAATCATAGCTCTTTTGCTGTTTGCTATAGAAGTTTCAAGAATATATATTTCAGAATGTTTTTTTAAAATTTTTTTTATTAATCCAAAACAAATGCAACAGAACGCAGCATACTTGAAACACATTTTCTGAATTTATCTTAAATCTCTCTACTCCAGAGCGTTTTTGTGTGTGTATGGCTTAGGCTTGGCTGGTTATTTCATCATCTATTTCAATCCTGGGTTGATTGCACTGAACAGCACAGAATGAGTTACATATGGTCCCACTTTGTCTAAGTTTGTAGGACCTCTGGGTTGGAACTCCATTTCATCAGAGTGAAGCTAGCCATCACAGAAATGTGGCTAATGTCAAAATCTTAAATACATACACGTATACATGTATTCCAGAGAGAATGTATATACTCCTGTTAGAAGTAGTGGTGCTTTTCTATTCATTGGCTCAGTGGTTATTGCTCCTAAAATATTGATAACATCTCAGGAATTTAAAAAAGTTGTTCATCTACGTTTTATAATAATTGTTGTTGGCATTATTATTATTAAATTCTGGATAGGAATCATGTTACACAAGTGGACCAAGACAGGTATTCAAAAGGTATTCAAATTAAAATTATGAATATATCAAAAATATTTCTAAAACTGGGCAGAGGAAGACAGAAGAAATACAAACTATCTTAAAAGAGTCTGAAGAGGAAACCCACTGTCAACTTTATGGTTTATTATTCCCTTTTTCCTTAGTGTGGGCTACTGGAAAAAGAGTAATGAAAAGTGTGTTTAAGATACATTTCCAAGTTTAGGTGTTGCTCAAGAATTGCATCAAGTAAGGTAGGGCCTGTGCCCACCAAGGTTCAGCTTTCGGTGGTGGTGAAACTGTCCAGGGTAACTTTCTCCCTTTCCAAGCTCTTTTCTCCCTGCTTTTTGGTCTGTTCCCTCTTTCTCACCCTTTCCTTCTATTGCTCCATATACTTATTTATTTCTTTCTCTGTTATTCCCACTTCCCCTTCCCCCTCCTGCTCTTCCTTTCTCTCTCTCTGTGCAACCACGTGCTTCAAATCTGTGGGTCTGGACTGCCTTCGCTAACAGCTCCATGTGAGTGTTAGCAGAATGAAAACCAGATGGACCAGCAGTTCCCACTGTTATCTCCCAGCTGACTCTGGCAAGCCTCCCTTTATCCCTCCTTCCTTGGCATGAGGGAAATATTTGCCTTTATTTAGGGAGACTTGTATTTGCTGCTGTACCTCTTCCCTCAGCTGCAACACAAGTGGAAAGCTATTTATTCCCGTGTTGCTGAGGTTGGTTGAGGTGAGTAAATGGTGCAATGAATTTTACTATCAAAGAAGTGGTTTTAAACCTGCCTAACTTCTGCATTTCTCTACAACAAGTTATTCACTGGTGCTCGTTAAGTGTTCTGGAATAGCAATATGAGGTCAAAATTTTAACAATACGATAAAGGTAGAGACACTCTCCATGCATCTTCACAATCATCTCACTCAGAACGCTTAATTCACAATAGGGACAGTCATTGTTATTCAGCCAGCAGTAGAGACTAAGAAATAGAGACCCTGATACTGGTCACTGGATCATCATTCACAGTGCTCTTACTAGAATGATTATTATTTTCATTCTTCCCTAATACGGTGTCAACGCTATTTCAACTTTCAAAAGTTGTGTTCTATTGCAACCCAAATCTTATGAAATTGCTTTGAATAAAGGGGAGGTAGATTTAGAATTGTCATAGTAGTAATTTGGGCTTTTCATTTTAATAATTGACAAGTAATTTTGAGAGTTTTTCACTATGGTGATCATAATGTTTTAAGAGACCCATTCTTTATTAATAGTCTGTGTTACGTTACTTTTCAAAAACTCCAAATGGGAGATACCTGTGCCTGAGGCCACAAGAGGCGCCTCAGATATTTTTTGGGGGGTGTGTGTGCATGTGTACACATGTTTGTAGAAAATTGGATCTAAACAAACAAATGAAAACTTTTTTTTTTTAACTGGAGATCTGTTTCTTTGAGTAGATCAGATTGAGAAAAAAGTTTAAAATTCCAAGGGAAAAGTATACTTAGTATAAAACAGTCCTGAAGTGCAAATGTTCATTATTGGGTAATGAGGAAATTTCTCCCTGTCACATACTCATGAAAAAAATATTAGAAAGGTCTTTAGTTCTCAATTTGGAACTTTTCCATTCTTACTCTGCCTGAGATTATTAATTGAAGTATTGGTTTTTTATGTTTTATTTTATTTCTTTATTTTTAAAATTTATTTATTTATTTATGGCTGCATTGGGTCTTCATTGCTGCACACGGGCTTTTCTCTAATTGCAGCGAGTGGGGGCTACTCTTTGCTGCGGTGCACGGACTTCTCAGGTTTCATATTTTTTAAATGGTGGATGATAAACTCACAAGTTCTAAGTCAATAATAACTTCACTTCGTTTTGTGACATTTATGTAGTGGTGATTTTTCAAACAGGTCCGAAAAAAAATTGAAGTGAGAGGTTATGTCTGGGAGACATAGCCTGCTTCATCTGTTAGGCTAGAAAGCTAAGCATGGAAAGGGGATGGTAGGTGTTACAAAAAAGTCATTGCAAAACACCAACTTCTAACAGTATCCCACCTGCATAACAGCCTAAGATTTGTGTTATTTCTGAGCTGTCTGAGGGGTTCATTACCGTCCCACTTCCTCATCTATTTTTTACCTCCTGCTAATGTTGGCTTCAGCTTCAAGAGAAGTTGTGCTGTTGCATATAACACTACCAAGGTAGCATCTGTCTAAGCCAGAAATAACAATAAGATGTAAAATTACCCAGTTAGAAATGAGGTCCTGCCATCTGTGCTACACCTTCTTAAGTGGGGTTTGGATGATGAAGTCTTGATTTAAGCTTCAGTAGATAAGCCTATTTTATTGATAGAAGATGTTGGATTTCTTACCTTGCTTGTAAAAAAGATGAACCTCTCTTATAAAACTGAGGTACCAAAAAAACCCTAAGGTGCTTAAGGAGTAAAATAACATGATCGTGGTGGCATCCTCCAGATCGGACTGAGAAGCACTCCACGATGCCAGACTCACCTGTGGATGTGAAGACCCCGTCTAGGCTGACTCCTCCCACGATGCCACCTCCCCCAACAACTCAAGGAGCTCCCAGAACCAGTTCATTTACACCAACAACGTGTAAGTAGGCATTTCTGCATTTGCTGTTTCCGTTTTCAAGTTCAAATTAAATTTTTTTCTGCCAATAAAAATTAAGGGACAGTAAGATCCAGCATCAATGTATTATGCAGAAATTAAGCCCCACCCCCCCCACACAAATAATTTATATGCCAGTGAGTAGGTATTGAGCACAGAATTATCATATCTTGGGTAAAATTTGTATGACTGCCAGTATTTGCCTGCCTTTTCATTATTGTTTCAAAGTTGTAGTCTTCTGTGATTTCAGTGAATGAAGAACACTGCCTTTGGTCTGTAACTCATCATTACCACGTTAACTTCTCCTTTGACTTAATGAGGAGCTCCTTATTTTAGTTTTGACTTGGAACATGTTAATATGCTATAATTATTTCCAGGTTACTTCTGATCTTCTAATCCACTTTCTTCTGTTATTTTCAAATAATGTTAAAATCTAACATTCTTAAGTTAAAAGAGGGATCATTCTATGCAACAGTTGCATACAGAAAACTTTCTGAAATAAGGAGCATCTTTCTTGTCTTGAACTTGTCAGACATTTATTAAATATTTATTCCATTTCAACTTGGCTCTAGACTTGTGTTCTGAATCAGTGGAGTGTATTGCTTTTTGTGTCATCCAAGGAAAGGACAGAATATTCTGATAGAACAGCAACTTCCCTTTTTTCCTGTATATTTTAATAGGAATAGCAGATAGCTTTGTTTTCATCCGTCTGAAAGTCCTGGTTAAAATATCATCAAAGATTTGTGAAACTAATAAATGCCGTTGGTTGCAGATAATACTATTTACAGACTGTGTGCCCTGAAATCTGTATATGAATGAAAAATAACTAATAGGCAAAAATAGATCCTTGGGATTATAAGGGTTCGGCAAAACACACATCCAGGCTATTTATGCAGTGTTGTGCTGCCTTTTATAAGACCTTTCCAAACATGTAAGGAGCAGGGGCCTGCAACAGTGCCAAGTTGTAACCCTGTCATCTTGTATTTGGTTTGTTGTTACCCAAAGCCACAATGATAGGCATATGCCTCCTCTGAGAGGTCCTAGTGAGATGTCATTTCTTGAGAGGTTGCTTTGGTACTCATTTGGGACGAGACCACTTTATTTTCTTGAACCTTTTAAGAATAATAAGGTGCTTAAAACATCTTCAAGCTATTGTTGGAGGTAGTTTATCAAAATTATATTTAAAAGATGGGTTTGATAAAGATCTAACATGGTAAAGTCAACATTTTCTTTGGTGAGAAATGTGCAAAATTTTCTAGCCTAGTTCTTACGGATTATCACCTTGACGTTCAAATAAATTTTATCAAATGAATTTACGAAGTTACCACCAATCCATGCTGTTAGTTGGACTGAGATGTCCCCTTTCGATTTCTAGAAATAACTCTTTGATAATTACCGTATGCAGTTTGGCTTCTTACATAAAATTGGTGTTTTCCTTAAAGAAGTGGTTAAGAAATATGATGGGGAGAAAATAGCCTTCTAATTGGGTGGTATAAGGTTAAAACTTGAAAGTCGTATTTCTATAAACACAGCTGTCAGTTGTGTGTACAAAACATGATTAAAAATGTCCAGTGATAAATTTAGTCTCCACCAAATGTCCATTTTCTCTAGGGGAGCAGTTTAGAAAGGAATAGTTCTGTTATATTGATGTAAGCCTGGGACAAAAGGCTGACATCCAAAATGCTGTTTGTTCTGTGTTTGCATATGTGTGCATGGGAGGCAGGGCTGTCCCTGTGCTCCAGCCCGCTCCCATTTCTTATCAGCTTCTGTGCAGGATATCCTCATGTGGTGTGAGGAGTCCACCCATTTAGTTATGGAGTACCTGAGCCTCTGGTAATCCTGTGAAGTCAAAGCATTTTACCAAAAAGGCCCAACAGCTTTTAAATTACCAAATTCACTAGATTGGAAGGGCAGGATGCTTAGTTGTAATTTCCTTGTGCATGTTCTCTGTAAGTTTATTTTTTCTTTCTGATTTTGTGCCCTCTGACAGTAACTAATGGCACGAGCCATTCACCCACAGCCTTGAATGGCGCCCCCTCACCGCCCAATGGCTTTAGCAATGGGCCTTCCTCTTCTTCCTCTTCTTCTCTGGCTAATCAACAGCTGCCCCCAGCCTGTGGTGCCAGGCAGCTCAGTAAGCTGAAACGGTTCCTCACTACCTTGCAGCAGTTTGGCAATGACATTTCACCGGAAATAGGAGAGAGAGTCCGCACCCTCGTACTAGGACTGGTGGTAAGCAAATGGGAATCGGCCCAGTTTGGGTTACCAGGGAGAGTGTGGGGGAGATTCAAAATACAGATTCCTTTCTCACAGGTATTTTGTTTCTACACCTGGAGATTGCATGCAAGTCTGATGATTCTGTAGTAACAAGGGTTTCAGTTCTGCATTATGTATTGACCCCACCATGATTTCTTTTCCTATTGATATTTAGCTAATGAAGATGTGGTTGTACAAATTTATCATTATCTTGGCCATAAATGTGTGTGTACATAAAATTTAATAAGTATATCCTCCTGGCATGGCTAGTGTCTTTTCAACAATGACAGAATATTTTTGTTATGTTAATGGTTTGCTTAATCTAATTGGGTGCTTATTTTAACTTAGTTGCTTTGGGGGGTTTTTATTATCAGCCTAGGTGAGCAAGAATTTATAACAAGTAACACATTATTCTTTTATGTTTTCATTTTTAAGGCTAATAGCATTGAATTTTTTGTGTGTGGTAAAATAGATGACGTAAAATTTACCATTTTAATTAACCATTTCTGAGTGTACAGTTCAGTGACGTTAAGTACATCCACATTGTTGTATAACCATCACTACTATCCACTTCCAGAACTTTTTCATCACCCCAAACTGAAACTACCCATAAAACAATAATACCCTGGTTTCTTCATCCCTTAACCCCTTATAACCATTTATTGCTTTTTTAAAAAAAAAAAAAAAAGTTTTTTGCCATAGGTAGAATTACACAAACCATTAGTTTGAGAACAGAAGTGTTGATTTTGGCACATTATATTAAAGTCTGTACATTGTCACACTGGAAATTAGAGCATATTTCCTTTTCTTGCATTCTAAATCACTTTTACATGTCCTGTGACTTTCTTTATGAATAGAGGAGTTTCATTTAGGAAGGTGATTTTCCCATAGCAAACTGAGTCATAGAGAAGCTTTGAGTCACATATTCAGGCCTTTTATCATCCAGGCTTACAATGGAACTGAAATTCATACGATAGGCAGCAGTTTCCTTTTTCTCGATATAATCATTTATTTTTATTACATGGACTTATCATGGACAAAGCCATAGCAGTTGTGTTTTACAAAAGAAGTCCTAGAAGTAAAAGTCTGGGTGAGAGTTTAGTGCCGTAGACATGCTTCAGATCATAGTATCTCACATTTGACAGAGATTTTGCAATTCAGTTTTTAACCCTTACCTCCCTCTCCCCCACACTTTAAGAACAAGAAGCTTTCACATTTCTCATAATCCATCAGCTTCCTCTGACAAATTTGTATTCCTCTGGAATACAAATCACCTTGTATTCCTCTGACAGGAAGGTGATTTTGGCATAATGTGTCAGCATACTGCAGTTACTTTTGTCAGTCACTTATCTTTTCCTTTTTATTTGTTCTTGAGTTTTGCATAAAGCGTTTCTGACACATAAATAGGTTACATCATAGAACCACAAAGTAAATCCAAAGCAGTAATTGTATCAAGTGAGTGATGAAATGTTGTTACTAGTAAAAAAATGTTTATTTTAAAACTGCTTTATAAATTTGATATGTTCTTTAACTGTGGTTTCTATAACTTCAAATACAGAAAAATTTGGTAGCTTTAAGTAGATTTTTCCCACATATTAAGTGGAATACTTTTGAGGGCAATACTTTTTTAAGATTTTATTTATCTAAAGACTTTATCAAGATAAGTTGGGGAAAACATTAATTTTTTTTTTTTTTTTTTTTTTTTGCGGCACGCGGGCCTCTCACTGTTGAGGCCTCTCCCGTTGTGGAGCACAGGCTCCGACCGCACAGGCTCAGCGGCCATGGCTCACGGGCCCAGCCGCTCCGTGGCACGTGGGATCTTCCTGGACCGGGGCACGAACCCGCGTCCCCTGCATTGGCGGGCAGACTTTCAACCACTGCGCCACCAGGGAAGCCCAAAAACATTAATTAATAGTGCTAGGCATATATTCAGCAGGCAGTGAACATTTGTCAAAAGATGAATGAATAGAGAATGATTTTGTTTTGAGCGTTTGACTGCAAGCTTTTACACATGTCATTTTATTTATACACATTTTACATGTGGGGAAACTGAGGCTTACAGAAGAAAAATATTCTAGGCCACCCCATTGGTAGTGACAGCCCTATGATTTGAACTCAGGTAGTAATCGTAATGAATCACATTATACTGTTATTTAGATGGAGTTAAGAAAAGTGTTAATAAGAACTGTTTTAATGTACAAAACACAACTAGTATGGCTTTAGAAAATGGAGCCAGAGAAACGAAATGAAAGATTAAAAAATGGACTCTCTGACCCTTATTGTTACAGATAGGAAGTTAGTGTTTAGTCATAGTTTCAAGGGAAGATGTTTCAAGTTTGGGGGTATAAAAAACTTAGAACTTGGTGCCCCCATACTTTATCATAAAAGGAAAAGGAACTTGCATTAAAAACTAGATGGAGCAATATTCTAAAGTTGTTAGGTCACAAATACCCCAAGTTTGTCAGGTGTGAGGATAATTGACGGGTTGAAAAATTTGACACTGAAGTTTACAGTTGTGATTCTGCATAAGGACTGAGGAAAATGAACCAAATGTTGAGTCAATATGGTTAACTGACTCAGCACCTTTATAGTAGGTTGGTTGTCTATTAAATAGATGCTTTTATCAATGCACATTACCCATTGTAGGATACAAACCCTGAGTATTGAGGGCTTGTTTTTATGGGGTAGATTAGGAGTGAATTTGACTCATTATGTGTAGTCTCTTTTCGGTTGAGCAGTACACATTGCCTCTAGGATAAATGGATTATCTTTGATAACTGGGGAATTTTTTTCACCCTGTAAGACTCAGTGACTCAGAGGAAGGCTCAGACCTTTTCTTTGGCCTCATTAACACAGCCAACTTAGCTGTTCATCCTGAGCAAAGATGCTCTGGTAAGCAAAGAAAGGATGCAAGATGGAAAGACAGAAGGAGAAGGGTATTTCCATCAGCAGGAACAGTGACGTGACATGTGGGACAAATTGAGAGATTCTAACACTTGCCTTTGGCCTTTAATTGATCTGTGGTGCTTTTAAATACATCCAAATGTGTTTGTTTTCCATAAAGATAATGTTAGAAGTTTCTTCATAATTCCAGGGACTTCTCTGACGATTAAACTATGCTGAGGTGCCTGCACATTATTCTCAAAGTACCAAATTTAATGTGTTTCATTTTCAGATGCAATTTTTAGATGTAGGTGATACAATAAACAATAATATATGATCTTTTTTTTATAAAGTCAAACAGTTTTATAAAGAAAAAA